>NC_066639.1:16439485-17169158 GCF_025201925.1 Gopherus flavomarginatus
GCCCTCCGTCTGCCCCAAGCACCCCACCCACCACCAAGGCTTGAGAGCGGCGGAAACCGAGGCACAATGTGGGGGAAACTGAGGCACAAAGTAGGGGAAACCGAGGAAACAAGAGCCGGGGACCCACCCCAGGAGCCCTGGGGCTCCCAGCCCCTCCCCCTTTCCCCCTGGGGCGCAGGGAAGCCAGGCGTCCGGGCGCAGGAGTACCGTCGAGGTTGCTGGAGCTGTTCAGGACGTGCAGCATCTGCTCACACCACTGCGTGAAGCCATCCTGGGGTTTGTGGATCCCCTGCAGCAGTTTGAGCAGCTTCTCCTCCTCGTCTGTCTTCTTCCGGCTCTGCCGGCCCGGCCCCCCGTAGCTGTCCCTGTGCCGGGGGGCAGAGAATCAGAGAGAGCCACGAGCCCTCGCTCCCGCCCCACATCCCCTGCCAGCTCTGCCCTGCCGGTGCTCCTCACTCCCGACCCGCAGCCCCTGCCCCCCGGTCCTGCTGCTGCCCCTCACTCCCGCCCCGTAGGCTCACCCAAGGGAGGGGCTGCTGCGGCTGCTCTTCAGCCCCAGGCTCCTCAGGTTCTTGCCACTCTCGTCCCACAGGCTGTTCTTCTCATGGCCCCACAGCAGGCTGGAGTCGGCGCCCCACTGCGAGGGGCTGCTCATGCCGAGCCCCCCGTGCTGGGAAGGAAAAGCCAGGTCAGCACCACTGGGGGTGAGAGGCAGCCACCTCTGGGGGACAGAGGGACCCCTCACCTGGTTCTGAGATGCAGCCACCTCTGGGGCGAGGCAGCTGGTTACCCAGCGAATGGTTCAGGGACACTACTCCTGCGTGGGGCTGGCCCTGCGACTGGAGAGGGGGGGAAGGACCTCCCCAGATGATGGGAGGGGTTGGGACCACGGTGGAGGGGCAGCGCGGAGCGGGCGACTGGCCTGCTTGTTGGCAGGACCAGGGCAGACTATAGCGATGGGTGAAGGTTGAGGATGGGGCCAGTGGAGATCATGAGAGGGTAGCCTGGACAGGGGCGGGGCTACGGGAGATCATGGGGGTGGGCCCAGGCTGGGGGCAGGCCCAGGGGAAATCATGGGGGCGGGGCCACAGCAGACTATGGGGGTGGGACCCGGGGATACTATGGAGGTGGGAATCATGGGGGCGAGCCCAGGGGAAATCATGGGGGCGGGGCCACAGCAGACTATGGGGGTGGGAATCACAGGGGCGGGCCCAGGGGAAATCATGGGGGCGGGCCCAAGCTGTGGGTGGGGCCAGGGCAGACTATGGGGGCAAGGCCCGGGGATACCATGGGGGCAGGCCCAGGCACAGGGCGGGGCCAGGCTGGGGGATACCATGGGGGCAGGCCCAGGCACAGGGCGGGGCCAGGCGGGGGGATACCATGGGGGCAGGCCAAGGCACAGGGCAGGCACAGGGCGGGGGGCAGGCCCAGGCGGGGGGATGCCATGGGGGCAGGCCCAGGCTGGGGGCAGATCTGGGGGAATCGGGGCGGGGCCAGGCGGGGGGCAGGGCCGCTCACCACTCTCTGCTGCGCCCGCTGCTGCTTGTGCAGCTGCCGCTCGCTCTCCTGCAGCTCCAGCAGGGCCTTCATGCCCCCGGGGGCCTTGGCCAGCCCCCCCCAGGGCGCCGCGCTCTGCGCCTGGCTCTGCTGCAGCAGCTTCAGCACCAGCTCCTGCTGCCGGCACTGCGGGGGGCAGGGGAGTTACCGGGGGACCGCCGGCCCAGCCCCCACCCAGCCCAGGGACACACCCGCGGGGCCGCGGTTCCCAACCCTCGGCTGCCCCCAGAAGGACGAAGTGGGGATTTGGGGGTGCTGGGGGGGGACAATGGCCCCCTTCAGACACCCAGGATCTTCACCTTCCATGAGAGCCCCACAATCCCTCTGGGGAGCAGATCAGGGCCCCTAAAACTCAGGGGTAAACTGAGGCCCAAAGGCGCAGTAAAGGAGGAAGAACCCAGGAGTCCTGGCTCCCAGCCCCCCCGCTCTGACCCACCAGCCCCCACTCCCCTCCCAGCGCCAGGGAGAGAACCCAGGAGTCCTGGCTCCCAGCCCCCCCGCTCTGACCCACCAGCCCCCACTCCCCTCCCAGAGCCAGGGAGAGAACCCAGGAGTCCTGGCTCACAGCCCCCCTGCTCTAACCCACCAGCCCCCACTCCCCTCCCAGCGCCAGGGAGAGAACCCAGGAGTCCTGGCTCCCAGCCCCCCTGCTCTGACCCACCAGCCCCCACTCCCATCCCAGAGCCAGGGAGAGAACCCAGGAGTCCTGGCTCCCAGCCCCCCTGCTCTAACCCACCAGCCCCCACTCCCCTCCCAGAGCCGGGGAGAGAACCCAGGAGTCCTGGCTCCCAGCCCCCCTGCTCTGACCCACCAGTCCCCACTCCCCTCCCTGAGCCAGGGAGGGAACCCAGGAGTCCTGGCTCCCAGCCCCCCTGCTCTGACCCACCAGCCCCCACTCCCCTCCCAGAGCCGGGGAGAGAACCCAGGAGTCCTGGCTCCCAGCCCCCCTGCTCTGACCCACCAGCCCCCACTCCCCTCCCAGAGCCGGGGAGAGAACCCAGGAGTCCTGGCGCCCAGCCCCTCTGCTCTAACCACCAGCCCCCACTCCCCTCCCCGAGCCGGGGAAAGAACCCAGGAGTCCTGGTTCCCAGCCCCCCTGCTCTGACCCAGCAGCCCCCACTCCCCTCCCAGAGCCGGGGAGAGAACCCAGGAGTCCTGGTTCCCAGCCTCCCTGCTCTAACCACCAGCCCCCACTCCCCTCCCAGAGCCGGGGAGAGAACCCAGGAGTCCTGGCTCTCAGCCCCCCTGCTCTAAGCCACCAGCCCCCACTCCCCTCCCAGAGCCGGGAGAGAACCCAGGAGTCCTGGCTCCCAGCCCCCCCCTGCTCTGACCCACCAGCCCCCACTCCCCTCCCTGAGCCAGGGAGGGAACCCAGGGCAGGGCAGGCGTGGGGCTCCCCCTGGATCTCCCGGTGGGGGTCCGTGGGGCACAGGGGGCGTTGACCTGTTTGCGGCGATACAGCTCCTCCTCCTCGCGCCGCTTCTGCTCCTCCTGGCGCCGCTTCTCTTCGCGCCGCTTGCGTTCCTCCTCCTCCCTCTTAGCCCTGAGTTCCGCGTCGCGGCGCTCCTGGAGCTGCGGCACCGGGGGTGAGGCAGGGCGGGTGAGGGGGGGCCCCAGGCAATCAGAAAGTGTCCCCCCCCGGCCACCCACCCAGCTCCCAGGGACTCAGGTAGTGCCAAGATCTCATGTAGGCCCTCTGCTGTAACCCCCAGGCCCACTCCCCTCCCAGAGCCGGTGAGAGAACCCAGGAGTCCTGGCTCCCAGCCCCCCCTGCTCTGACCCACCAGCCCCCACTGCCCTCCCAGAGCCGGGGAGAGAACCCAGGAGTCCTGGCTCCCAGCCCCCCTGCTCTGACCCACCAGCCCCCACTCCCCTCCCAGAGCCAGGGACAGAACCCAGGAGTCCTGGCTCCCAGCCCCGCTGTTCTGACCCACGAGCCCCACTCCCCTCCCAGAGCCAAGGAGAGAACCCAGGAGTCCTGGCTCCCAGCCCCCCCTGCTCTAACCCACCAGTCCCCACTCCCCTCCCAGAGCCGGTGAGAGAACCCAGGAGTCCTGGCTCCCAGCCCCCCCTGCTCTGACCCACCAGCCCCCACTCCCCTCCCAGAGCCAGGGAGAGAACCCCGGAGTCCTGGCTCCCAGCCCCCCCTGCTCTAACCCACCAGCCCCCACTCCCCTCCCAGAGCCGGGGAGAGAACCCAGGAGTCCTGGCTCCAGCCCCCCCTGCTCTGACCCACCAGCCCCCACTCCCCTCCCAGAGCCGGGGAGAGAACCCAGGAGTCCTGGCTCCCAGCCCCCCCTGCTCTGACCCACCAGCCCCCACTCCCCTCCCAGAGCTGGGGAGAGAACCCAGGCGTCCTGGCTCCCAGACCCCCTGCTCTGACCCACCAGCCCCTACTCCCCTCCCAGAGCTGGGGAGAGAACCCAGGCGTCCTGGCTCCCAGCCCCCCTGCTCTGACCCAGCAGCCCCCACTCTCCTCCCAGCACCCGGGACAGAACCCAGGCGTCCGGGCTCCGACACTCACTTTCTGTTGCAGTTGCAGTTGTTCTAAGATTGGACCCTGAGTTGAAGAATTAATTGGTAAATCCCATAGACTGGCCTCACCGCCTGCGGGAGAGACTGGAGCGTCAGGCCCGGTGCCCCCCCTTGGGGCCCCCTGGCGCCGCGCTGCCCCCCCCCCAGCGTCACGGGACCCCCCTTACCTGCAGGCTGTGAGGCTGAGGTATGTGCGTCCCACAGGGACCCTGTGTCTGGCACGGACATGGAGCGGTTCATCGCCGGGATCAGGTTCTGCTCCCCAGCTCTGCAAGGCAAGGGGGTGCCCCGCTCAGCGCCACGCTGACCCCCCCCACAGCGACCCCCGGGGGAGAGAGAGCCTCAGCCACCCCCAGGAGCTGTCCTGTGGGGGTATGGCAGCTACCGGAGCCGGGGAGAGAACCCGCGACTCCGGGCACCCAGCCCCACTCCCCTCCTGGAGCCAGGGAGAACCCAGGGGTCCTGGCTCCAGCCCCCCCTGCTCTGACCCACCAGCCCCGCCTCCCCTCCCAGAGCCGGGGAGAGAACCCAGGAGTCCTGGCTCCCAGCCCCCCCCTGCTCTAACCCACCAGCCCCCACTCCCCTCCCAGAGCCGGGGAGAGAACCCAGGAGTCCTGGCTCCCAGCCCCCCTGCTCTGACCCACCAGCCCCCATTCCCCTCCCAGAGCCGGGGAGAGAACCCAGGAGTCCTGGCTCCCAGCCCCCCTGCTCTAACCCACCAGCCCCCCCTCCCCACCCCTCCCAGAGCCGGGGAGAGATCCCAGGAGTCCTGGCCAGTCGGACTGTGTGCATGCCCCCTGCTCCGCCCCAGACGGCAGCAGGAGAGAGGGATGAATCAGAGTGTGGAGAGCTGGGGGGCTGGCCGGGGGGTGTGGGGGGCCGGGGGGCCGGCCGGGGGGGCTCACCTGGGTTTCAGAGCCTGCAGCTGCTGCAGGAAAGCCGTGAGCTGCTGCTGGGTCAGGTCCCCGGCTGCCAGCTTCTGCTGGAGCGCGCACTGGGCGAACTGCGGCCTGGGGGGAGAGCGCCGGCGAGTTGCTGCGGGACCCCCACGCCTGCCCCACCCCGGGGTCCCCCAGTGCACCCTGCCCCATGCCCGCCCCACCCCGGGGTCCCCCAGTGCACTCTGCCCCATGCACCCTGCCCCATGCCCGCCCCACCCCGGGGTCCCCCAGTGCACCCTGCCCCATGCCCGCCCCACCCCGGGGTCCCCCAGTGCACCCTGCCCCATTCCCATCCCATCCTGGAGACTCCCAGTGCACCCCGCCCCATGCACCCTGCCCCGTGCCCGCCCCACCCTGGGGACCCGCCACGCACCCCGCCCCGTGCCCCCAATGCCCTGCCCAGGGATCCTCCATGCCCACCCCACCCCAGAGCCCTGTGCTCGTCCCACCCCAGGCCCCAACCATGCCCTCCTGTGCCCCCGCCCGCCCTAGACCCTCCATGCCCGTCCTGCCCCATGGCGCCCCCAGGGCCCACACCCCCCACCTGGGGCCCCCCGTGCCACCCAACCCCCTGCCTGTGGATCCCCCTCACCGGACCTGTACCCCTGCCCTCCCCCCGCCCGGGGACCCACAGCGCCCCCCACTCCCGGCCTGAGGGCAGGGAAGTGGGGGGGGGGGCGGACCCACACCCCAGGCCCGACCCGAGGGGGGTGGGGGGGAGTGACGGGGATCGGACCCGCGCCCCACGCCGGCCCGAGGTGGGAAGTGACGGGGATCGGACCCGCGCCCCACGCCCAGCCCGAGGGCAGGGAAGTGACGGGGATCGGACCCGCGCCCCACGCCCAGCCCGAGGGCAGGGAAGTGACGGGGATCGGACCCGCGCCCCACGCCCAGCCCGAGGGCAGGGAAGTGACGGGGATCGGACCCGCGCCCCACGCCGGCCCGAGGGCAGGGAAGTGACGGGGATCGGACCCGCGCCCCACGCCGGCCCGAGGGCAGGGAAGTGACGGGGATCGGACCCGCGCCCACGCCCGGCCCGAGGGGGGGGAGTGACGGGGATCGGACCCGCGCCCCACGCCGGCCCGAGGGCAGGGAAGTGACGGGGATCGGACCCGCGCCCCACGCCGGCCCGAGGGCAGGGAAGTGACGGGGATCGGACCCGCGCCCCACGCCCGGCCCGAGGGCAGGGAAGTGACGGGGATCGGACCCGCGCCCCACGCCCGGCCCGAGGGCAGGGAAGTGACGGGGATCGGACCCGCGCCCCACGCCCGGCCCGAGGGCAGGGAAGTGACGGGGATCGGACCCGCGCCCCACGCCCGGCCCGAGGGGAGGGAGTGACGGGGATCGGACCCGCGCCCCACGCCGGCCCGAGGGCAGGGAAGTGACGGGGATCAGACCCGCACCCCACGCCGGCCCGAGGGCATGGAAGTGACGGGGATCAGACCCGCGCCCCACGCCGGCCCGAGGGCATGGAAGTGACGGGGATCAGACCCGCGCCCCACGCCCGGCCCGAGGGCAGGGAAGTGACGGGGATCAGACCCGCGCCCCACGCCCGGCCCGAGGGGAGGGAGTGACGGGGATCGGACCCGCGCCCCACGCCCGGCCCGAGGGGAGGGAGTGACGGGGATCGGACCCGCGCCCCACGCCGGCCCGAGGGCAGGGAAGTGACGGGGATCGGACCCGCGCCCCACGCCGGCCCGAGGGCATGGAAGTGACGGGGATCAGACCCGCGCCCCACGCCCGGCCCGAGGGCAGGGAAGTGATGGGGATCAGACCCGCGCCCCATGCCGGCCCGAGGGCAGGGAAGTGACGGGGATCAGACCCGCGCCCCAGGCCCGACCCGAGGGGGGGGAGTGACGGGGATCAGACCCGCGCTCCAGGCCCGACCCGAGGGGGGCGGAGTGACGGGGATCAGACCCGCGCCCCATGCCCGGCCCGAGGGCAGGGAAGTGACGGGGATCAGACCCGTGCCCCACGCCCGGCCCGAGGGGGGGAGTGACGGGGATCAGACCCGTGCCCCACGCCGGCCCGAGGGGGGGAGTGACGGGGATCAGACCCGCGCCCCACGCCAGCCCCCCCATGGCGCTCAGACTGTACCTGTCGGGCAGGTACCTGTTGATGAGCTGCAGGAACTGCTGATGCTGGAGCTGCTGGTAGAGGGCGGCGGCTGCCAGCTCCTGCTGCTTCTTCAGCCGCTCCTGGTCCAGGTTCCCCTGGGGGGCAAGCGGCAGAGACAGGCTGTGGGGCTCCCCACGGGGAGCGGTGCCAATTTCAGACCCGGGGGGTAGGGGGGCTGTGACTCCAGGACCTCTCGCTTCCACCTCCGGCTGCTAACGAAGGACTGTGGGGGGCCCCCAAAGGGATACCGGGACCCTGTCGCCCTTCGCTGCGGAGTGGGGCTGGGGAGGAAGCAGGCCGGGGTTTGGGTTCACACGGCACCAGTCGCTCCCGGTCTGCCCGGGAACAGAACCGATTCGGGTTCCCCCCGGGGCTGGGCCGAGCAGTCACTGGACGGGGCGGGCGAGCGTCGAGCGCGGCAGGCCAGGCTTTCGGGGCACTGGGGGGTCCCCCTGGCAGGGGGCTCAGCTCACCAGCAGTGGGGGTGGCGACGGGCCCGGCGCGAAAGGCACTCTTCCCCACATCTTGATCACCTCGCCCAGCGGCTGGAAGCCCTCGTCGCAGCCGCGCTTCACCAGCAGCGACATGGTGAAATAGCCGGCCTGGAACCACTCCGCCATCTCCTGCGTGGTGAAGGGCCCTGCGGGGCAGCCACAGACACGGGTGTTCACGCAGGGACCCCGCGTCCGGCGCTGGGACGCAGTCACCTCTGGGGTGGGGCGGCCGGTGACATGGGGACCCCTCACCCGGTGCTGAGATGCAGCCACCTCTGGGGCGGGGCGGCCAGTTACCCAGGGACCACTCGCCTCGCCCGGTGCTGAGATGCAGCCACCTCTGGGGCAGGGCGGCCAGTTACCCAAGGACCCCTCGCCCGGCGCTGAGATGCAGCCACCTCTGGGGCAGGGCAGTCGGTTAACCAGGGACCCCTCGCCCGGTGCTGAGATGCAGCCACCTCTGGGGCGGGGCGGCCAGTTACCCAGGGACCCCTCACCCGGCGCTGAGATGCAGCCACCTCTGGGGCAGGGCAGTCGGTTAACCAGGGACCCCTCGCCCGGTGCTGAGATGCAGCCACCTCTGGGGCAGGGCGGCCAGTTACCCAGGGACCACTCGCCCGGTGCTGAGATGCGCCCACCTCTGCGGCGGGGCTGCCGGTTACCCAGGGACCCCTCACCCGGCGCTGAGATGCGTCCACCTCTGGGGCGGGGCAGCCAGTTACCCAGGGACCCCTCGCCCGGCGCTGAGATGCGCCCACCCTCTGGGGCAGGGCAGTCGGTTAACCAGGGACCCCTCGCCCGGTGCTGAGATGCGCCCACCTCTGCGGCGGGGCTGCCGGTTACCCGGGGACCCCTCGCCCGGCGCTGAGATGCGTCCACCTCTGGGGCGGGGCGGCCGGTTACCCGGGGACCCCTCGCCCGGCGCTGAGATGCAGCCACCTCTGGGGCGGGGCAGCGGGTTAAGAGAAGCACTGTGGGGTGCGAGGTGGGGTCAGACAGGAAGTACCAAGCCCAGGAATCAGGGGTCGAGTTGCCCCACAGAATCAAGAAGGGGATAGGGGGCAAATCTTGCAGCTCCGGGGACAGGAACCCCAGAGGCCCAAGGACTCTCTGCCGTGACCCCTCCACTCCCCATTGGCCCCACACCTTGGATCTCCCCCTGGGGGTCCTTGTAGAACCACTTCATGGCGGCCTCGTGGGAGAGGGGCAGGGCGGCGGCCGTGTTGCGCGGCTCCTGGATGGCCTGGGTGAAGCGCTCCTCGTCCATGGAGCTCTCCTGGAGCGAGGCCACCATCTTCTCTGCTTCCTGGAGGGGCAACCGAGGTGAGACCGGGCCCGGGCCCCCCAAATCCGGGGCCACAGCGCATGGCTGTGCTGCTTCCACATTGAGTAGAGGCCAGGAGTGGGGGGCAGAGAGCCCAGGCGTCCTGGCTCCCAGACCCCCTGCTCTCACCCACCAGCCCCCACTCCCCTCCCAGAGCCGGGGAGAGAACCCAGGAGTCCTGGCTCCCAGCCCCCACTCCCTTCCCAGCGCCGGGGAGAGAACCCAGGTGTCCAGGCTCCCCTGCTCACCTGCTGAAGATGTTTCATCCCGTCGTCGTCCTCGGTGTCTCCAATGGAGAACTCAGTAGCAGCATTGGTGGTGGAGGAAGGGGAGGAGAGGGTGGAGACCGCGCCCGTGCTGAGCTGAGACGGGAGGCTCAGGATGCCTGGGTCCCCTGGAGAAGGAGGGAGGGGGTCACTACATGAATTCATTAACCCTTCCCCCACCCCGTCGGGGCTCAGATCCCCCTGCCACCCCCGCCTTGGTAGCCTTTCTGACGGTTGTGGGAGCTGTCCTTTCGGGCTCTCCGCAGATACAGCTAGTCGGACAGACGTTCGCAGGTTTCAGAGGGAACACCCTTCATTAGTGATTGTTTCAGGCTCTCAGCAGACTCTAGAGAAGCGCTGTGGGGGGGGTGTGTGAAGGTAGGCGGATGGTTTCCGCTGAGGTCAGTAGGAGGGGGCTGGCCCATCAGTAGGTTTCAGAGTGAACGCCCCATCGAGTGGTGCAGGGATCGTTTGTGCCAGGCTCTCGGCCCACTTCCAAAAGGGGCAATGAAGACACGAGCTGTGGCAATGTCTTGGCTCCCTTGGCCCTGAAGAGAGCAATGCATCCTGGGATGGGGAGACAACCACCAGCCCACCCCCCGCGGGGGCAGGAACGTACCAAGTCTAACAGGCTCAGGCCACAGGAGGGGGACCCCCGCCCGCTTGGTACCTTCCACAGCAGGCTTCGGCTCCTTGTCGCAGGTGCCGAGGGGCACGGCGGGCTCTGAGCCCCCCAGTGGGGCGCTCTCACATTCACTAGTGGCAGTGGCAACAGTAGCAGCAAAAGGGGGGCCCGACAGCCAGGGGGCGCCGGGCGGGGAACATCGCTTCTCCTCCGGGGCTATCGAGGGATCCTTCCAGGCCTCTGGAGAGGAGAGAGAGCACGGGTTACCATCCGGGGGGCTGCCCCGATCCCCCCCCCCCAGGGTCAGTGGTGTCCCCCCAAGCCCCCTGCCAGCCTTACCTTTCTCGGGGGCCTCCTTCGAGCCGGGCTCGGCGTCGTCCTTCCCTTCCGACCTCTCATCATCTTCCTGCAGCGGATGGAAGTCGAACACCTGCTCCTCAGGGATTGGCTCCTTGGGGCTCTTCTGTCAGAGAGGAGAAGGGGCTTGGGGGTCAGAGGTCAAGCCAGGACCCCCAAGTACATGGAGGGATTGGGGGAGACACATCCCACTCCAGATCACGTGAATCCAACCAGTCTGCCCACTCCCCGGCCCAGCCGACACCAGGAACTACCCCAGGGGACAGGTCTGGGAGCCAGGACTCCTGGGTTCTCTCCCCGGCTCTGGGAGGGGAGTGGGGGCTGGTGGTTAGAGCAGGGGGGCTGGGAGCCAGGACTCCTGGGTTCTATCCCCGGTTCTGGGAGGGGAGTGGGGGCTGGTGGTTAGAGCAGGGGGGCTGGGAGCCAGGACTCCTGGGTTCTCTCCCTGGCTCTGGGAGGGGAGTGGGGGCTGGTGGGTCAGAGCAGGGGGGCTGGGAACCAGGACTCCTGGGTTCTCTCCCCGGCTCTGGGAGCGGAGTGGGGGCTGGTGGGTCAGAGCAGGGGGGCTGGGAACCAGGACTCCTGGGTTCTCTCCCCGGCTCTGGGAGGGGAGTGGGGGCTGGGAGCCAGGACTCCTGGGTTCTCTCCCCGGCTCTGGGAGGGGAGTGGGGGCTGGGAGCCAGGACTCCTGGGTTCTCTCCCTGGCTCTGGGAGGGGAGTGGGGGCTGGTGGGTCAGAGCAGGGGGGCTGGGAACCAGGACTCCTGGGTTCTCTCCCCGGCTCTGGGAGGGGAGCGGGGGCTGGTGAGTCAGAGCAGGAGGGGCTGGGAGCCAGGACTCCTGGGTTCTCTCCCCGGCTCTGGGAGGGGAGCGGGGGCTGGTGGGTTACAGCAGGGGGGCTGGGAGCCAGGACTCCTGGGTTCTCTCCCCGGCTCTGGGAGGGGAGTTGGGGCTGGTGGGTGAGAGCAGGGGGGCTGGGAACCAGGACTCCTGGGTTCTCTCCCTGCCCGGGGAGCGGGTACCTTGAGGGGCATGAAGGCGCCGGAGGAGTCGAAGGTGCCCATCTCCTCGTCCTCGTCGTCCATGCACCACTCGGGCAGCCCGTCCTTGTCGTCCTCGAAGCTGTCGCTGCCCCGGTGCCGCCGCCCGCCCCGCTCCTCCTCCCGCTCCCGGAAGTCAAAGTCGAACTTGCGGCGCCGGCCCTCAGGGTGCTCCCGCCAGCCGGCCGAGCGGGGCGCGCCATCTGGGGGGGAGGGTACACGCTGAGTGGGGGGGGCCCCACTGCTGCCCCACCACTGGGGGGATCTGGGCTGCCGCGAGGGGTGCTCCCCGCCCCGCCCACAAACTCAGAACAGGGATGGTACCTGCCCATGCCCCGCCTCCTATGGGCCCTCCTACCACCCCGCCACGGGGAGGGTCCCCCACAGGCCCCGCCTCCAGCCTGCCCTCCTATGGGCCCTCCTACCACCCCGCCACGGGGAGGGTCCCCCACAGGCCCCACCTCCAGCCTGCCCTCCTATGGCCCCTCCTACCACCCCGCCACGGGGAGGGTACCCCACAGGCCCCACCCCCAGCCTGCCCTCCTATGGGCCCTCCTACCACCCCGCCACGGGGAGGGTCCCCCACAGGCCCCGCCTCCAGCCTGCCCTCCTATGGCCCCTCCTACCACCCCGCCACAGGGAGGGTCCCCCACAGGCCCCACCCCCAGCCTGCCCTCCTATGGCCCCTCCTGCCACCTCGCCATGGGGAGGGTCACCCACTGGCCCTGCCTCCAGCCTGCCCTCCTATGGCCCCTCCTACCACCCCACCATGGGGAGGGTCCCCCACAGGCCCCACCCCCAGCCTCTCCTATGGACCCTCCTACCACCCCACCATGGGGAGGGTCCCCCACAGGCCCCACCCCCAGCCTCTCCTATGGCCCCTCCTACCACCCCGCCATGGGGAGGGTCCCCCACAGGCCCCACCCCAGCCTCTCCTACCACTCAATCATGGGGAGGGTCCCCTGACAGGCCCCTCTCCCAGCCTGTCCTATGGCCCCTCCTACCACGCCACCATGGGGAGGTCCCCCACAGGCCCTGCCCACGATCACCATATTCCCCAACACCACCACCCACGGGGGGCCTCACCTGGGCTGGCCGACCGCCAGCGCTCGCTCTCACGCCGGGCCCCACTGAGCCGCCAGCTGCCCCCTGCAGCCGCCCCGGTGGGGGTGGGGCCGGCGCCCCCGCCCCCCTCCTCTTCCTCCTCCTGCTCCTCCCGCAGCGTCCGCCAGTTGTCGCTGTCCGAGCGGGCGTATTCCTTGCGGGGGGGCGGGGCCCCTTCCTCGAAGGGAGCCCGGGCTGTGGTGGAGAGGCGATCAGTGGGGGCTGGGTCACGTGTTCCCCCCCCCATCCCCTAGCAGAGCACCTGGAAGAAGGGTGGCTCCTGGGGGGGGCGGGGGGGGCACAGCCCCTGCTCCCTCAAGGTGTCGGTGTTCCCAGTAGACGGGCACCCCCAATTCTTGGGCATGACTATGGAGACCCCCCCTCCAGTCCTAGGGTCCCCCAGGGTGTCCCCCGTTACAGCCCCCACCCCCCATCTCTCCCCACAGGACCCAGGAACCACCTACTTCCATCCCGCCGGGTCGGCTTCTCGAACCGCCGCTCGCCCCTGCCAGAGAGAGAAGGGGAGAGGTCAGAGCCTGGCCCCCTAGTCCAGGGCCTCCCCAGCCCACACCCTGCACCCCGCTCACCTGTCGTCCCAGCTCTGGCTGCGGTGGATCTCCCGGGCCCCGCGCCCGAACGCCCCCTCCGGCTCCTCCGGACTTCTTTGGTAAAACCCGCTCTCGCCTCGGCCCCGGCCTGGGGAAATGAGCGCTGAGACCCCAGCCTGAAAAGAGGGGGCTGCCCTGCCCCCCTCCCAGGATCCCGCCTGCCGGGAGGGGGAGAGCCAGGAACAGCCCCTCCCCATTCACCCACCTGTGCCCCTACCCCACCGGTCCCCATTCACCCCTCGAGGCAAGGCCCCCCCTTATCGGTTCCTATTATCCCCGCGTCCCCATCCCCCACCCACCACATCCTGGTGCCCCGGACCCCCAAATCTTCCCCTAGATACCTCGGCTCCGGGTACTGCCTCTCCCCCGGGAGACTCCAGCGGGAGCGGCTCCGCCTCCTTTTCCCATCAGCCTCAGCACCGCCACGCTGTTCACCGACATGGAGAAATTCCTCTGGAACAGAGCCGAGGGGTTAGGACACAGACATCGCTAGATCCTGCCCCAGATTGGGGCTGGAACCCCCTAGAGGGGACAGGCCCCTGCCCCATTCCCCACCCATGGAGCCAGCCAGTCCCTGCCCTGGGGCCAGGTGGGAGCCGGCACCCCCTAGAGGGGGCAGGCCCCTGCCCCATTTCCCACCCCCTGAGCCAGCCAGTCCCTGCCCTGGGGCTGGATCTGGGCTGATGCCCCCTGAGGGAAGAGACCCCATGCCCCATCCCCAGGACTGCCCCTGGGATCTCAGCCATAAGGGGGTGCTTTGTCTTTGCACACTCCCCCGTTCTCTGTTGGGGGGGTGGGTCTGTGCAGCTCCTGGCACAAGCAGTGGGGGTCCCCAAGGTGCCCCCCCCGCCCCACTACCTGCTCCTCCTCCGTTAGCGGGACCAGGGCCAGCGGCTGCAGCGGCTCTTCCTGGAGAATGGCAGCAAATTCCTTATCCTGGAGCTCCTCCGGGACCTGGGCGGGGGCAGACAGAGCAGCTGGGGGGAACGGATGGGAGCGAACTTCCCCCGCCCCCGCAAGACACAGGGCTTTCACCTGGGGCACGCACGCCCCTGCGAACCATGAAAGGGGACCCCAGAATCACACCAGGGGCTCCCACTCCGTGGGTGATCTGAACTCGCACCCCAACAGCCCTCATCCCGACACATTCCAGGCCACCCCATTGGGCAGCCATAACCCCGCCCCCTGGTCACCTGACATTCCATGGGCCCTGGTCTATTCTGGGGCACCCCATTGGGCAGCCGTAACCCCGCCCCCTGGTCACCTGACATTCCATGAGCCCTGTGCATGCACAAAATTTATGTCCCCCACAGATTTCTTTGATTCCCCGCAGAAAAACCACTTTGACGGGAAAGCAAAGGGAAGCCACAAGAGTGGTCATGTGACCCCCACCGCAGCATGTTTCGGGTGCCCAGGGCAGGCAGCAGAGAGGCAAATCACTGTGGGGCAGGAGGCGGGACTGGGGACCCGGCTGGTGGCTCCTACCCTGCGCCAGCTCAGCTCCTAGGCTTGACTTCCTCTTTCCCTGCACGGCATCTGGGGCCAAGTCAGATCCACCCCAGACTTCTGCCCCGTCTGCAGGAAGCTCTGCAAACTCCCCACCCTCCACTTCCTGCACCCATCGCTCCTCAGCTGCAGGGGAAGGGATCCCTGAACGGGGAGCTGCTCCCCCATCCGCCCAACCCCCGCGCATCCAGACCCTCTTGGCGAGCCTCACCACCCCCTGCACCTGGACTCCCCACTAAGCCCCACACACACACTCAGCCCCAACCACCTTCACCTGAACCCCCCTGCAGAGCCCCATTACCACTGCACCCAGAACCCCAACAAGCCCCTGTGCATCCAGATCCCCCGCTGACCGCCTGCAGCCAGATAGCCCCACACAGAACCCTCTCAACCCCCATGCATCCCGCTCCCACCCGCTTGGATCCTGCTTTCCCACACCTGACACAGAGGGGCAGGGCCTCGGGGTGTTTCTGGGGCTGGGCCGGTCCTTGCACTGTGTCAGGGTCAGGTGTAGCCTCACTGCCGAGTCCGTGTCCCGGGGGAGGGAGCTGCAGGGGGATCTCCCACCTCTGTGCAGCCAGACTTTTTAAATATTGTGCGTAGAATTTTCCTTTTTTGGGGCATACAATTTTTAACTTTTTGGGTGCAGAATGCACTCTGGAGCACCCCATTGGGCACTCTTATTCAAGGACACACACGCACCTTGTTCTCTTTGATATAAAGTGCTAGCATCTCTTCTCTGCCGTAGCGATAGTCCGCGAGCTTGTACTTTGGCATGGCAGGAGAGGGCGGGGGGGAGGCCACACTCCCCCCACTGGACAGCGCACGGAGCCTGGGGTGGGCGGGACAGACGGAGAGTCAGCGACGGGGCCAGGCTCCGTGAACACATGGCCACATACACAGAGGGAGGCCGCGAGGGCATCTGGCCAGCTAAGAGCCTTCAAGGGGGGCTTCAGGGTTAAGTTAGAATGAGTTAGAGCAGGGGGTCTGGGAGCCAGGACTCCTGGGTTCTCTCCCCAGCTCTGGGAGGACAGTGGGGGGCTGGTGGGTCAGAGCAGGGAAGGCCGGGAGCCAGGACTCCTGGGTTCTCTCCCTGGCTCTGGGAGGGGAGTGGGGGCTGGTGGGTTAGAGCAGGGGGTCTGGGAGCCAGGACTCCTGGGTTCTCTCCCTGGCTCTGGGAGGGGAGTGGGAGGCTGGTGGGTCAGAGCAGGGGGGGCTGGGAGCCAGGACTCCTGGGTTCTCTCCCAGTTTGGGGAGAGGAGACTAGTAGCTGCATTATCACCTTCTTTGCCCCGAAGTTAAGGGCCAACCGGTGTTTGTGGATCTCTCTGGGGATCCCCCACCCCCAGGTCCCCCATTCTCTGGGCCCTGCCCCCCAGCTCCTGCCACCCCCAGCTCCCCGCACTCACCATTCCGGTCCAAAATTGAGAGTCTCAGCGGCCATCGCCCTCTGCGTGTGCGTTGGGTTTAGCTTCTGTTGTCCTATGACCTGGACGGCGAGGAAGGAAACAGGGCAATGAAAGGTGAGGCGCCCCCATCCCGTCGCTCTGGGCTCCCTGTCCCTCCCGTCCCGACCTCTCACAGCCCCCTACACCCTTTCCTTACCTGCTGGCTACAGCCCCACGCCCCTCACCGTGGGAGGCTCGGCCCACGGCACCAAACCTGCAGCCAAGAGACAGAACCCGAGGGGCGTAGGGTTAGGATCAAAGACTGTCCCTCCCTCCCTGGGCCTTCCCAGTGCAGATCAGCTGTGGGTGGGGGCTCAGAAGCAATGAGCTCCACCCCCCCCCAGGGGAAAAGGTAGTGGAGGGACTGTCGGCCACCCCCATTGGCCCCCCAAAACACCAGTCCATTTCACACATCTATCATTACCTAAGGGATAAATAATTCTAGCCCAAGGTTACCCCCTAAATCCTCCATATGCCTCCCCCAGGAACCAGCTGCACAGTCTAGGCGATTGTGCGGGGGGGGGGAGGGCACTGGCAGCCCAGATGCCTGGGTTCTCTCCCCGGCTCTGGGATGGGACTGGGGGGCTGGGAGCCCGGACTCCTGGGTTCTCTCCGCAGCCATCAGTGTGTACTCTTCCCCCCACACCCGAAGCGTTTCTCACCCAGATGGCAGCTGCTTGTGGGTCCGACCGTGCTGGGGGATTTCCAAGGGTAGGGGGATCTGCGGGCGCCCGCCTGTCCGAGTCGCTAGCGGAGCACGGGTGCTGATGCGGCTGCTGGGCCTTTCTCCCCCCACGACAGAGTCAGAAGCCGGATTCACATTGGGAAGAGCTGCTGGGGAAAGAGAGGGGGAGCCTTACTCCACACGGTGATGGATTTGGCGGGGGAACTGACTTCAGTGCCCTGTACCCTGCAGAGCATGGCCCCCAGCACCTGGGTTGGAGGCAATTCTCCAGTCAGCAATATAGGGTATAGGACACACAGGGGAGCAATTCCCATCACAACCACTGGAAGGCACAGGAACATGGCGCTGTCCTTTCGGCAGGAAGTAAGGCAAAGGGACTTTCCCCATCATCACCAATGGCTGGAGAGAGAACCCAGGAGTTCTGACCCTCCCCAACCCCCCTCTCCCCACTCTAACCCAGCAGACCCCAAACCAGAGCTGGGACTAGAAGCCAGGACTCCTGATTCTCAGCACCGGCATCAGCATGTGGCAGGGAGTTCCACAGGCTCTTTGGGACCAGAATGGCACCTGAAGCCTCCCCCGGTGCCATCAGAGACCTAGCTGGTGCCTGGGCCAGAAGGGCTGCAGCCCAGTAAGTCCAGCCCGGGGAGGGGGAAGTGGGGGGAGGGAAGGTTGCATAACACTCATGTCAAGATTGTCAGAAACCACAAAGGGCAAAGCAGCCAATCGTCTGGCAGGGCCGCCACCATCGAGAGCTAACGGACAAATGCCAAACCGTGGGGCGTTTAGACCCTCCCAGAGCCAGGGAGAGAACCCAGGAGTCCTGGCTCCCAGCCCCCCCTGCTGTAACCCACCAGCCCCCACTCCCCTTCCAGAACTGGGGAGAGAACCCAAGCGTCCTGGCTGTAACCTACCAGCCCCCACTCCCCTCCCAGCGCTGGGGGGAGAACCCAGGAGTCCTGGCTCCCCCCGCCCTAACCACTACAGTTCACTCCACAACTCACACACATCAGTTTCCAACCCTTCGGCCAAGGCCTTTCAGAGGCAAAGCCCTCGGAGCAAGAACCTGACAGGAAACTGCTGCATCATTTCGAACCAGGGCGTCCCTCCAACCGCAGGCCTGGAGGGGGCGATTTACCAGCCGGGGGGTTATAATACAGCCAGGCATATGTAATATTTTGGCGAGGGGCCCCGCCCCGGCCAAGAGCAGGGGATCTGCATTATTCCAGCACCGCGCAGACCCGCCAGACCAAAACACAGATAAGAATCCTGCCTTTGCCTGCTTTGACTTGGGGCAGGGTCTGTCCCTGGCCGTGTGTCTGGGCACGACGGGACCCTGATCTCAGCTGGGGCAGGGTCTGTCCCTCGCCGTGTGTCTGGACAGCGTCCAGCACGACGGGGCCCTGATCTCAGCTGGGGCAGGGTCTGTCCCTGGCCGTGTGTCTGGGCTGCGTCCGGCACGACGGGGCCCTGATCTCAGCTGGGGCAGGGTCTGTCCCTGGCCGTGTGTCTGGGCACGACGGGGCCCTGATCTCAGCTGGGGCAGGGTCTGTCCCTCTCCGTGTGTCTGGACAGCGTCCAGCACGACGGGGCCCTGATCTCAGCTGGGGCAGGGTCTGTCCCTGGCCGTGTGTCTGGGCTGCGTCCGGCACGACGGGGCCCTGATCTCAGCTGGGGCAGGGTCTGTCCCTGGCCGTGTGTCTGGGCACGACGGGGCCCTGATCTCAGCTGGGGCAGGGTCTGTCCCTGGCCGTGTGTCTGGGCACGACGGGACCCTGATCTCAGCTGGGGCAGGGTCTGTCCCTGGCCGTGTGTCTGGGCACGACGGGGCCCTGATCTCAGCTGGGGCAGGGTCTGTCTCTCGCCGTGTGCCTGGGCACGACGGGGCCCTGATCTCAGCTGGGGCAGGGTCTGTCCCTGGCTGTGTGTCTGGGCACGACGGGACCCTGATCTCAGCTGGGGCAGGGTCTGTCCCTGGCCGTGTGTCTGGGCACGACGGGGCCCTGATCTCAGCTGGGGCAGGGTCTGTCCCTGGCTGTGTGTCTGGGCACGACGGGACCCTGATCTCAGCTGGGGCAGGGTCTGTCCCTGGCCGTGTGTCTGGGCACGACGGGGCCCTGATCTCAGCTGGGGCAGGGTCTGTCCCTCGCCGTGTGTCTGGGCAGCGCACAGAAACAATCCTGGAGCAGGGGCGTTCATGAGAATCGGACCCTGACCAAGAGGCCGTTTCCGATCCCCATCGGGCTAAGATGAGAATAGAGCAGACCACCCTGCAGACTCCACGCTATGCTGGGTTCCCATGGACAGCTAAGCCGTATCAGACTATCTAAGTGGCATCAAGTTCGTTCTTCCCCAGCGAGATTTCAGACTCGTCAACCCAAAGCCAGCAGCGCTCTGCCTCTCCCAGGAAAATGTTCTTCCAGGCACACTGAAGCTACCAGTGTTCAGCTCCCTCTCATCCAGCCCCGAACGCCCCCTCTGACTTTTACTCAAGTTTAACGAACACATTGTAATCTCTTGGGGGCAGGGACCTGGCACGATCAGGGCCCCCGTCCCCAACGTTATCTGTGATACAGCCCCCAGGCACCAGAAACTTATCACAGTTAGAAGTTGGACCAGTTCCTTCTACAAAACGTGAAGACAGATCCCCACCCCCTGTCATCCCTCTCCGGCTCCAACCACTAGACTCCACTCCCCTCCCAGAGCCGGGGAGAGAACCCAGGAGCCCTGGCTCCCAGCCCCCACTGCTCTAACCCAGTATGCCCCCCTCTCCATCTTGGTACAAGCTACAAAATAGACAGCCGAGGTTGTGAAAAGTGAGCGACGATTTTGGGCCCCCAAACTTGCCTGGTTTTCAGGGGATCAGTACTCAGGGCTTTCAATCCAACTCCCACCCCCACCCCTTCCGATGGCTCAAATCTGAAACGCACACACGCACACTCACGCGCACACACACACACACACCTCCTTCAAAAAAAAGTTCAGTCCCCAACAATCACCGCATGGCTCCGGGGGACTCTGACATTTAACAGCTGCGTTAAACTCACCGAGCCTTGAAGCCCAAGCGTTATGTCCATCACTGGCTGGTTTTAAACCAAGGTGGGATGGTTTCACTGCATCTCAGCCCGACGACGGACTCCTGGCCTTGGAGACTTTATTAATCTAGGCTGAACTCCAAGAGAAGTGGGGAGGCAGATTTTTCTCACCCTGCATACAGCTTTGGTGAGATCGATCCTACAATAATGTTTCCCGTCCTGGAGTTCACACACGAGTCCTAGCCACGCAACTAGCAATCTGGGGTGTACCTCCTCCAGCGCCTCGAACGCCCCAGTAACAACTACATGAGAGAAGCCAGACAGAATCTCTACTCTCTCTCATGTTTTGCCGTGAGCTCATTGGAAAGGACTGCACCAGGCAGCCGTCACTCCACGTCTGACCGCTCGGTCCCCTTCGGGAAACACGGCTGGGCACTTGAGCGGCGTTGCGAATTTGACACTAAACATCATCGCCTCAGACACCCTTAATCCCATTTTAAGAGGTTTCCCAGAACGAGGGTTAACCGATTTTGCTCAACAATCTACTCCAAGACTCGGCTGGAGCTCAAACACTCCTGTTTCCTTTCCGGCCCGAAGAGATAGTCCAATCCAAGCCATTATCTCACTCACCTTGACTCAATCGACGAACGCCCCCAAACTAGAGAATTTCAGCCAGCCCCAAAGCCAGAACTTTGGGCTGAATTAAAGTGGGTTTTGAAAGAAACCCAAGTTTTGGTTTCAAAGACTATAGACTCGAAGGACTGGAAGGGACCTCGAGAGATCATCTAGTCCTGTCCCCTGCACTCAAGGCAGGACTGGGTATTATCTAGACCATCTCTGACAGGTGTTTGTCGAACCTGCTCTTAAAAATCCCCAACGGTGGAGATTCCACCACTTCCATAACAAATTTATTCCAGTACTTAACTATCCTGATAGTTAGGAAGCTTTTCCTAATGTCCAACCTAAACCGCACTTGCTACAATTTAAGCCCGTTGCTTCTCGTCCTGTCCTCAGAGATTAAGAACAACAATTTTTCTCCCTCCTCCTTGTAACAACCGGAAAATGGTGCTCATGTCACTTCTCAGTCTTCTCTTCTCCAGACTAAACAAACCCAATTTTTTCAACCTTCTCCATCACTCATTTTCTAGATCTTTCATCATTTTTGTTGCTCTTCTCAGCTCCAAGTAATGAAGGATTCTCCCCACCCCAGGTCTTTGTAATCATCTCATCCAGAGACACAGGAGAAACTCGGCGTTATGAACCCCAGAGTTATGAACTGACTGGTCAACGACACACCTCCTTTGGAACAGATTTGACAAAGTAGGAAATTGTTTCTGCACTCGTTTCATTTAAATTAAGATGGTTAAAAGCGGCACTTTTCTTCTGCCCAGTAAAGTTTCAAAGCTGCAGGAAGGAAATGTTCCGTTGGAAAGTTTTAAGCACAACCGGAACGTTTTGCTCAGAGTTACGAACAACCTCCGTTCCCCGAAGGCGTTCATAATCCTCATGCTCTCCTGTCCTCAGGGATTCAGGAGCCAAATGAGCGATCATCATTACCCAAATGAGCCACAGCAGTACGAACAGATCATTTCGTTTACTATAGTGCTATAGATTCATATTTAAACTGCATGACAGGGAAATCATTTTTATATATTCTCACGGCAAAACAGCTGACCAAGCATTATTATTTTATCAACTACCACTGGTCAACAACGTAGCAAAAAAGCATCCTGACTGGATAATAATTACATCACATCACATATTACAAAGAGGAGACGCGTTAAAAAGCCACTTGCCGCTCCCGAGCCTCAGCCGGAGTATTACTGATTTAGTCTGACCTCCCGGGTGACGCTGTCCAGAGAGTCAATTTCTGCTTGAGCAGATCTCTGGTAAAAACATCCAAATAGCAATACAAACCAGGTAGCGATCCCAAATCTAGCAAGACCTAAAGGCTGCCTAACCTCTAAGCTAACGACAGCTCTGTAAAGTCAAAGCCCAAAATCTATTCACCAAACCATAAAAACAACCCCGACTCCTGTTCTACGTACACAGGCTTGGATTTGTATCAGTAAACGTTGGTAACCATCAATTTCACCACACGCACGGAGCAGAGAACGTTCACCCCAGGAATCTTACCCCAAACCCACAATTTCCGCTTGAGACACTGAGCGTCTCTTTTAAAAAGACACCCCACGGTCCTGATTCAGACTCCAGGAGATGGGTCATCAAGTCAGTTGCTCCAGTGGGTTAAATTTCCCACCTGGGGACAAACCCACAACTTGTTTCGAGTCTGAATCTGTCCCCTCAGAGAGATCTCTCCCCACATTACAGTCCGGGATCAAGGCACCTCTTTACCGGCTCTTGGATAACCCCGAACCCAGCCCCAAGAAAAAAAAAATTTCCACTGATGACAGAAATGTACAGACTGGCAAAGGAAGAAAAACGCTGCTTGAAAACTTATTAGAATTTGTCTGTTTTGACACGGGACGTTGACAACGATTAGAAAGCTTTAACTTTTTGAATCTCAACATCTACTGTCATTAAATAACAATTTAATACTTTCCCCTCAACTATGAATTTAAAAATATATATATATTAAAATGCCCTAATATAAAAATCAATATTATCCATCAAAATGATAAAATAAAGTAAAAGTTGAATTCTGCTCAGCCTATACAAACACCAAACGGTACAGATGAAGTTCACAGATGTGAATAGGTTCCGGGAAAGCAGATACACATTCAAATATACCCGACAATTAGTTAAACAGGCTTGGATTTTTTTAAATAATTTTGATGGATGCTTTATTTTTTAAGCATTATTTTGATTCTCAATTTCAATGTGCATGGTTGCGCAAAATGCTGTGGGTTTAATTGATTTAAACATTCGCATTGGCAGGAAATTCAGAGGGGCCAGTCAGTCATTATTTAATCACTGCAGAGGGAGATTCAAAAAGTGAAAGCTTTAGAAGCATTAAAACACATCGTCAACGTCACGCGTCAAAATCGATGTCAATTTCACAGGCGACACTCAACCCGCGGAAAATAAACATTTCCAGCAATAATTGAAATTCATGGGCGAAGTAAGCAAAATGCCGCTTGAGAACGTCTTCGTTTGATTTAAGGATAAGTTCTCAAGCAGCGTTATCCCTACTCTGCCTGGCTGGAAATGTCAACTATTCATGGAAATAGTTTTTCCATGGGTTGCGTGTGTCCCGTGAAATAGACAATTACGGATATTTAGAATAGAAATCTAACCTTCCAAGCCTATTCACAATAGCGCATGACCCTCCTGGCACGTTTTAAAAAAAATAAACGCCAACTTATGTCCCTGGCCCAATTCAAATACTCAGTTCACACAAGCGTACATAAGAACGGCCAGACTGGGTCAGGCCAAAGGTCCGTTTAGCCAGTATCCAATGCCAGGTGCCCCAGAGGGAGTGAACAGAACAGGGAATCATCAAGTGACCCATCCCCTGTCGACCATTCCCAGCTCCTGGCAAAGAGAGACCGGGGACACCATTCCTGCCCAGCCTGGCTAATAGCCATTGATGGACCCGTCGTCCATGAACTTCTCTAGTTCTTCTTTGAACCCTGTTATAATCTTGGCCTTCGCAACGTCCTCTGGCGAGGAGTTCCCCAGGTTGACTGGTCATTGCGTGAAGAAATACTGCTTTGGTTTGTTTGAAACCTGCCGCCTATTCATTTCATTGGGTGACCCCTAGTTCTTGTGTTCAGAGGAGTAAATAACATGTCTTTATTTACTTTCTCCACACCAGTCATGATTACATAGACCTCCATCAGATCCACATCTGTGCTCCAAACACAGCCTTCACTTTATCCCCCCACACCTGCCCCATCCAGCTCCCTCCCCCACCAACTAAACCCACCTCACTGTGGCACTACCATGACATTTTCAGCCATCACTTTGTTGACTCTTCCTACATCTGTCTGGTCTCAAAGAAGAACCATCTACTACTTGGTGTTTGTACTGCACCATGCACAGAGTGCCCAGGGCGGGACCCTCTGAATAAAGACTAATTAAGATGACCTATTCAAATGTACACCTCCATGAACTCATACACTTTAAGGTCAGAAGGGACCATTATGATCATCTAGCTTGACCTCCTGCACAATGCAGGCCACAGAATCTCCCCCACCCACTCCTGTGGGTACTGAGGGTATGTTTCTTGACAACTTTAACTCAGAGACCTGACCCTTTTCACCTCCATCATCCCGTGTACATTTCCACCAGCCAAGCTAACGAACGGACGCAGTTATAACAGACGCGGCTCGTGCCAAGTCCACGGAGCATAAACTTTCACGCACCTTAAAGCCGGGAGGGGTATCCGACCGGCTGCACAGCACGGAGCGGAGAATGTTCGCCCCAGGAATCCTGCCCCAAACCCACAATTTCCGCTTGAGACGCTGAGCAACTCTTTTAAAAAGACCCCTCCCCCATCCTGATTCAGACTCCAGGAGGTGAGACATCGTGTCTGTTGCTCCAGTGGGTTAAATTTCCCACCTCAGGACAAACTCACAACTTGTTTTGAGTCTGAATCTGTCCCCTCGGAGAGATCTCTCCCCACATTAGTGCCTGGGATCAAGGCACCTCAACTGTCTCTTGGATAACCCCGAACCCAGTCCCGAATCGGATTTAAATATTGTACTTCCGGCCTCTCTGAGGGCAGCGAGATGACGACACTGAAACGCGGCGCCCGGAGACCAAGTGCCACTGTTGCAGACTCCTGGGGGCCATGTCTGGATTCCCCTAGTTGTACAGCGAGGGAACAGATCTAGCAGACGGCAGTTATTCTCTTATACCCAATGGGATCAGGTAGTTACACCCCGCCTTTGACCATGCGTTACTAGGAGACAGACAGACGCTACGGCAGCAAAGCAGAGGCGGCGTGAGCACGAGACCTCACATCGGCCAGGACTTCATCTGCCTTTTAAACCAACAGGACCTCAGGACACTTCTGGCACAGGTTCATACAGGGCCCAGCACAGAGGAAGTCAGGACCCCTCGGTTCCCTCCCCAGCTCCACTGCCACCATCAACTGTGTGATCGCTTTCCCATCACCAAGCCTCAGTTCCCCCCCCGAAACACACACACACTAAGGCCAAGTTCTATGGGGCAGGGAACGGCTCTCACGCAGCATCTGACACAACGGGCAGCCCTCAATCTCAATCGTGGGGGGCGAGGGCTTGTGCCACCCATATTTTCACGCCTGCCACTAGTTTTCTTGCCACCCTGCGTGTGTGTCCAGAGGGTTACCTAGTCCGCGAGCCGCCCCACACGCCAGAGCGGTGGGCAAGTCGGATGGCAAGGGCATGAAGGCCCCTGCACACCCAGGCCAGAGCACTGCCCCCGCCGGCAGCCCTACAGCAGGGCTTTCAGGAAAACCGCCCTTCCCTGATGGGGGAAATCCACCCCAATCCTGGGTCCGCTGTCCCAATGGTTCACTACCCGCCCTGTCAAAAATTTACACCTTATTTCCAACGTGAGTTTCCCCCCAACGAACCACCACCGACCTGCCCCTGTCTGCACCGACAGCTGGACACTTCTCTGCCATCTTTCATTCCCTCCCGCAGCACCCACACCAGTGGGGGGTGTCTGTGCAGCACCCGGCACAACGGGGATACCCCCCCGATCTCAATCACGCAGGGGGGGTGTCTGTGCAGCGCCCGGCACAACGGGGATACCCCCCCGATCTCAATCACGCAGGGGGTGTCTGTGCAGTGCCTGGCACAACGGGGATACCCCCCCGATCTCAATCACGCAGGGGGGGTGTCTGTGCAGTGCCCGGCACAACGGGGATACCCCCCGATCTCAATCACGCAGGGGGTGTCTGTGCAGTGCCTGGCACAACGGGGATACCCCCCCCATCTCAATCGCGCAGGGGGGGTGTCTGTGCAGCACCCGGCACAACGGGGAGACCCCCCCGATCTCAATCGCGCAGGGGGTGTCTGTGCAGCGCCCGGCACAACGGGGAGACCCCCCCGATCTCAATCACATCTCAATCACGCAGGGGGTGTCTGTGCAGTGCCTGGCACAACGGGGATACCCCCCCGATCTCAATCACGCAGGGGGGGTGTCTGTGCAGTGCCCGGCACAACGGGGAGACCCCCCCGATCTCAATCACATCTCAATCACGCAGGGGGTGTCTGTGCAGCGCCCGGCACAACGGGGATACCCCCCCGATCTCAGTCGCGCAGGGGGTGTCTGTGCAGTGCCCGGCACAACGGGGAGACCCCCCCGATCTCAATCACATCTCAATCACGCAGGGGGTGTCTGTGCAGCACCTGGCACAACGGGGATACGCCCCCCGATCTCAGTCGCGCAGGGGGTGTCTGTGCAGCACCTGGCACAACGGGGATACCCCCCCGATCTCAGTCGCGCAGGGGGTGTCTGTGCAGGGCCTGGCACAACGGGGATACCCCCCCATCTCAATCGCGCAGGGGGGTGTCTGTGCAGCGCCCGGCACAACGGGGGCAGGGGGCCCCGATGTCTGATGCTCGGGTTATTTCAACTCCATTCGCGCCGCCATGTTTTCAGTACCCCCCCCCCCCGCAATTATCGTGGGCCAGGCGGGGGCTGGAAATTCCTCCAGGAGACAATACAGATCGAGGCCACCAGCTGCACAAGACAGGGAAAAAGTTCAAGACAACCCAACCCACCCGCGCCCCGTACATCGCCCCCCCACACGCACACCCCCCCGGGGGGTCGCCGGAGAAAGCCCCCGACGCAGCCTGGGACGCGGGCCTGGACAGCAAGAAAGAAAGGGGCCTCAGAGGCGCCCGCAAGGAGCCAACCTGCACCCCCCGATCTGGGGCAAGTGGGGTACCCAGAGGGGTCCCACAAAGCCACGCGGGGGGGGGGTCCAGGGGACCAACGCACATTGACGGGGCCGGGGGGGGTCTCCGCAGCTTGGCCAGGGGGTGCAGAAAAGGGGGTTCCTGGGCTGACCCACCCCCCCACACTTCCAAGGGGCATTTCCCGGGGGGGGGGGGCAGCTGCACGTGCCCAAACAGCCCCCCCCGCCCAGGATTCACACCCTGCTCCCCAGCTGCACCCGCAGGGTCTGGGGGGGGCAATTAACCCCCCCACACAACGGGGGGGTAATTCCCCCCCCAGACCCCGATATTCTGCCCCGGGGACCCCCCCATTGCCCCCCCATACCCGGGGGGGAGGGGAGAGAACCTGCCCCCCCCCGCGGGATCTCCATGGCAACGGGGCGCCAGGCCCGGCGCGCGGGGGCCCCGGGGTGGGGGAGGGGCCCGGCTCGCGGGGGGGGGGCACCCGGGTCTCACCGCGGCGCCCGGCTCGGCGGGGGCGGGGCCTGGCGGGGGGCGGGGCCGGGGGCCCTGGCCGCGCGCGGGGGGGGGGGGGCTCCGGGGTCTCTCGCCGCTTCCGCCGCCGCCGCCGCCTCCTCTCGCCGCTTGTTTGTGTTTGTACCAAGATGGCGGCGCTGCGCCGCGTCACGTGACGGGGGGAGCCCGGGGACCGCGGCGGGAGGGGGGCGGGGGCGTCACGTGACGGGGGAGCAACCGCCGCCCGGCGCGCGGGACGCAGGCGCGCGCTCGGGGGGTTGCGTCTCCAGAGCGAGGCTGCGGCGGGGGAAGGGGGCGGGGCCGCCCACACACACGCGCACACACCCACCACCAACCGCCGCCGGCCGCGCGCGTGCGCCCTTCGGCGAGAGGCGGCCAGGACCACGTGACGGGGGAGCAACCGCCGCCCGGCGCGCGTGACGCAGGCGCGCGCTCGGGTGCGTCTCCAGAGCGAGGCTGCGGCAGGAGAAGGGGGCGGGGCCGCCCTCACACACACACCCCCCCCAACCGCCGCCTGCCGCGCGCGTGCGCCCTTCGGCGAGAGGCGGCCCCGCCCCGCGCCGCCAGGAGCACGTGACGGGGAACGGCCTTCCTGCCTCGCTGCGGGGCTCGGGTCACGTGACCCACCCCGCCCCCCCCCCCACAATGGTGGTTCCCGCCTCCTGGGGGGCGGGAAACCGCGACGTCACCGCCTCACCTGCTGATACCATTGTCACAGTATGATGTCACCACAGGGACAGATGAGGTCACCGCCCGGCCCTGTGACGTCACCTCCCGGCCCTGTGACGTCAGCCCCTGGCCCTGTGATGTCACTGTGCCACACAGTGGTGTCAGCACCTGGGCTGCGCAGCGACGGATGATGTCACCGCCCGCCCCTGTGATGTCATGATGTCATAATGTCAAGGCATTGAGCTAGTCCTCTGGCCCCGGTAGCCCCAAGTGGCCCCCACTGCCTCCCCTGATGCCATCATAATGACATTATGGCGCAGTGTGAGGCCATGATGTCATTAGGTCTCTCAGTGACAACACACCCTTACATCTTCTGCCATGATGTCACCACATGCAGCAGCAATGTCATTGCAACACAAAATGATGTCACTGGCCACCCTTCTGAGCAAAGACAGCCCCCAGCAGGACATCAAAAGGCTGTGATGTCACCGCGCCTTGCTGCGAGGTCATGGCCTCAGCCCATGGCATCACTGTGTGCCCTGTGATGTCAGGGAACAACGTGACTTCCCATGATGCACCAGTGACTTGGCATGTCACACAAGGATGTCACAGCCTGAGGCTACAATGTCACTCTGTTGGGTTATGATGTCATCATTGTACATCCAGGCACCGTGATGACCACATGCTTCACCCTGCTGCTGCGGCCTTGCCTGCTTGTGGAGTGGAACCGGCTCATGACATCACAGCTCCACATTCACCTCTGCCCGCACCAGCCCCCACTGCCCTCCCAGAGCCGGGGAGAGAACCCAGGAGTCCTAGCTTCCAGCCCCACCACCGCTCTAACCCAGCAGCCCCCTAAAAAAATGGGAGAAGGGAATAAAAAACACAGACACAAAATGTAACCCGTTTTTTACTGGGTGATTGGAAGGGGGGGTTCACTGGGGCCAGCTCCAGAAAACAGGGGGTTAATAATTTAGGGGTCACTGGGGGTACTGGAGCTGGGACGCGGGAAGCGAGACAGAAAAGACGGGGCACGGGGCTCTGTGGGGGGTTTTCTTTCCCCTGCCCCCTCATTCGAGGTTTGGGGGGGAGGCCGGATGCTCCAATCCCCACTAGGCCGAGGCTCCATTGGGGTCGGGGTCCCCATCGCGTTCCCGGCATCTGGTGAAGGTGCCCTTGACCGACCCCTCCACTGCGGCTTTGAGCTGGCCGGGGGGGCAGAGACAGCACATCAGGGACACACCTGCCCCCAAATCTGAGCCCCCCCGCCCCCCATTTGATCCGCGACCCCCACCTGCTGCCCCTCGCCTCCTTTCTCAACTTCCCTGAACTCCAAAGCTCCCCCTCTGACCCCTACATCCTCCCTGACTCCCCCACACGCCCTCTCTGATCTCACTGTGACCCCCATGTCTTTCCTGACACCCCCTCCGACCCCCGGCATGACCCCACGAGCTCCCTGCCCCCCGCCCCCATGACTCCTCTGATCTGCTTGACACCCCATCCCACGCCCCCCACCCTCCATCTGCCCCTCACCCTACCTCTCGGAGGCTCACCACCCCGACCAGCCGGCCCACGTTGGTGACATAGGCGGTCCTCAGGCCCAGCAAGTTGAAAAGGTCGTAGCACTGCAGGGGGGGACGGGGGGGCAGAGAAAGGGGGGGCAGACGTCAAACCAAGGGGGGCAGATATTGGGGGGAGCGGGTCAGAATCAGCAGTGGGGCTCAGGGCTCAGGACAGGGCCATGGGAGGCACCCAGCAGACATTAGCTGGACTTTGGGGGGGGGGGCGGGACATGGGTCATAACGATATGCAAATGAGCCCTACCCCATGGCAGCCGCTAATTGAAGTGCAAAGGTCTTGTTCCCACACTGCATGTGCAAGTGTGTGCAAATCCGGGATGCAAATGAGCAGGCTGGGCTAATTGCATATTCAAATTCATCTGCAACTCCTCCCATGCTAATTCTATATGCAAATTACCCTACCAGCCCCTCTGCCCCTAATTGCACATGCAAGTTGATGTGCCAACGCCTCTCACTCTAATTGCCCATGCAAATTTACCCAAAGCCCCTCCCACCTTAATTGCATATGCAAATCTCTATCAACACGTATAAGGAATTACCCCCCAGTGAATGCAAATGAGCTGCTGTCAGATTTGCAGACGTCATTTCACCTAATTGCTCTGCCCCGAGTGTGCTGCCGATGCCAACGGTGGCCGTATCTGCATATGCAAATTCATGCCAACCAGAGATCTGCCCAAGCCCGCTCAGAGGTGGCACCCAGACTCGGGTCCAGGCGGGTTAGGGCTGCAGATTCCCGAGTCCCAGAATCCCTTGCGCCACCTCCGGCCACGCGGCGGCTGCAAAGCATGCTGGGAAGGCAGAGCGGAGGGCGAGGGAGCCCGAGGCAGCTGGTGGCACCCACCTGGTAGAGGGTCTCCTTCTCCAGCAGGCGGTAGGGGGCCGGGTCGATGGGCAGCTCCTCCAGCCGGACCATCGCCTGCAGCTGCTGGCACTCCCAGTCCTCCACCTGCAGCCAGCACAAAGCATCCTGGGAAAGATCCACCTGGCTGGGGTCCTCCCAGAACCCTCGGCGCCAGCCCACGCCAAGCACCCGGTGCAAAGCATCCTGGGAAATATCCGCCCTGCTGTGGCCCCCTCCCAGAATCCTCGGCGCCAGCCCACGCCAAGCACCCGGTGCAAAGCATCCTGGGAAATATCCGCCCTGCTCTGATCCCCTCCCAGAATCCTCGGCGCCAGCCCATGCCAAGCACGCGGTGCAAAGCATCCTGGGAAATATCCGCCCTGCTCTGGCCCCCTCCCAGAATCCTCGGCGCCAGCCCACGCCAAGCACCCGGTGCAAAGCATCCTGGGAAATATCCGCCCTGCTGTGGCCCCCTCCCAGAATCCTCGGCGCCAGCCCACGCCAAGCACCCGGTGCAAAGCATCCTGGGAAATATCCGCCCTGCTCTGATCCCCTCCCAGAATCCTCGGCGCCAGCCCATGCCAAGCACCCGGTGCAAAGCATCCTGGGAAATATCCGCCCTGCTGTGGCCCCCTCCCAGAATCCTCGGCGCCAGCCCACGCCAAGCACGCGGCGCAAAGCATCCTGGGAAATATCCGCCCTGCTCTGACCCCCTCCCAGAATCCTCGGCTCCAGCCCACGCCAAGCACCTGGCGCAAAGCATCCTGGGAAATATCTGCCCTGCTCTGGCCCCCTCCCAGAATCCTCGGTGCCAGCCCACGCCAAGCACCTGGCGCAAAGCATCCTGGGAAATATCCGCCCTGCTCTGGCCCCCTCCCAGAAAACTCGGCGCCAGCCCACGCCAAGCACCCGGTGCAAAGCATCCTGGGAACACCCCAACAAGTATATATGGTATGGGAAGCTACCTCCCAGTCTGAACCCCAAAGGGTGGGGGCCCCCCCCCCAAGTCTGACCTTTGATAGTCTGGGGTCACCCCCCCCATATAGGGGAGATTGGAGAACCCCCCGGCTCCTTCAATCACCCTGCACACTGGGGGATGGCTGGGGGGGGCTATGGCCCCCCCACCCGGGTTCCTGCAGGGGTCCCCACAGACATGCAGCCCTGCCCCCGACATACCAAGTGACACACGTCCTTCATCTTGACAGACAGCTGGGTGCCTTGCTCCTGGGGAAGGGGGGTTGAGGCACAGATCAGCTCCCGCAGCATCACCATTGGGGGGTCCCCCAGGTCCCCCGCCACAATCCGTGGGCCTCCCCTTCCCTGACCCCCACTCCCAGCCACAGGCATCCACCAATGGGTCCCCCTGCTCCCCTCCAGTCCCCCATCAATGCATCCTCCCAGCCCCCACTGCACCCTTCCAAACAGGGGCCCCCCCCGCACCCCTTTCCCCAGCTCTCCCCCCCGGCACCTCTTCCTTTGATGTCCCCCCATCGCGCGGCTCAGCAGAAACCATCGGTGCTTCTGGGAAAGAGAGAGACACACGGGGTGGGGGCAGGTCAGATCGCGACTCTCCCCCACCATCCCAGACCATCCCCCCCAGACTCCATGTGTCCGCCGCCCTGCAATGTCCCTGTCCTGCGCACCTGGCTTCTCCTCTGGGGTCCCCGAAGTGCCATCTGCACCCAGCAGCTGCAAGGGAAACAGTCACCGAATCAATCCCTGGCCCCTTGCCCGGCACTCAGATGCGCCCACCTCTGGGGCGGGGCGGCTGGTTACCCAGGACCCCTCGCCTGGCGCTGAGATGCGCCCACCTCTGGGGCGGGGCGGCTGGTTACCCAGGGCCCCTTGCCCGGTCCTGAGACACAGCCACATCTGGGGTGGGGCGGCCGGTTACACGGGGACCCCTCGCCTGGCGCTGAGATGCGCCCACCTCTGGGGCGGGGCGGACGGTTAACACGGGACCCCTCGCCCAGCGCTCAGATGCAGCCATCTCTGGGGCGGGGCGGCCGGTTACCCGGGGACCCCTCGCCCAGCGCTGAGATGCGCCCACCTCTGGGGCGGGTGGCGATGAGACTCACGGGCTCTGTGGGGCTGTACGCCTCGGACTGACGGAGCAGATACTGGAATCGCTTTTCCGTGCTCAGTTGCTCCGACAGCAGCTTGGCGAGATGCTTCCTCCGGATGGAGCCCAGCAAGATCCTGGACTCTGCAAAGCAGACGAGGGGGGGTTAATGGGGCAGGGGCCAGTCCCCTCTAGGGGGCGCCGGCTCCCACCCAGCCCCAGGGCAGGGACTGGCTGGCACGGGGGGGGCGGCTCAGGGGGGGCCACACTGACCTCGGGAGTCCACCAGCGGGAACTGTTTGAGGCTGGAGGCCTTCAGCAGACCCCGCACGTCCTTGAACCTGCAGCCCCGGGGCAGGTATTTGAGGTCCGTGACCATGAAATCCTCCGCGTAGATGTCGTGGGCCCTGGTGTGAGACGAGGGGAGGGGAGGGTTAAAGCTGGGCAGAGAACCCAGGAGTCCTGGCTCCCAGCCCCCCCGCTGCTCTGACCCACCAGCCCCCACTCCCCTCCCAGAGCTGGGGAGAGAACCCAGGAGTCCTGGCTCCCAGCCCCCACTCCCCTCCCAGAGCCGGGGAGAGAACCCAGGAGTCCTGGCTCCCAGCCCCCGCGCTCTAACCACCAGCCCCCACTCCCCTCCCAGAGCCAGGGAGAGAACCCAGGAGTCCTGGCTCCCAGCCCCCCTGCTCTGACCCACCAGCCCCCACTCCCCTCCCAGAGCCGGGGAGAGACCCCAGGCGGCCTGGCTCCCGGCGGGACCCCGGCGTCCGGGCGCACCCGCTCTGCCCCACGCCCAGCTTGGGGAGGTAGGGCAGCTGCTTGACGATGATGATGCCGTCGAAGAAGGAGGCCTGGAGCCGCTGGCTGAGCCCGTTGGCCACCAGCACCGCAATGAGCACGGGCAGCACGTGCGCCATCTGCCCCGTCAGCTCGAACACCAGCAGCGCCGTGGAGAGCGTGTGGGTCACCGCGCCCGAGTAGGCCGCTGCGCCTGGGGGGAGAGGGGGGTGAGCCCCGAGGAGCCGGAACACTCCCCGCTTGGCAACGACACCCCCCTCCGAGCCCCCACGCCCCCCCAAGCACCCCTGCCCCCGCTGAACCCCCACCCCCCCAAACATCTCAGCCGTCCGGCGAGCCCCCGTCGAGCCCCCCGGATCTCCCTGAGCACCCCACCCCTCTGGCGAGCCCCCCGCCAAGCCCCCCGGATCTCCCTGAGCACCCCAGCACTCTGGCGAGCTCCCGTTGAGTCCCCGGATCTCCCTGAGCACCCCAAGCCTCTGGCGAGCCCCCCGTCGAGCCCCCCGGATCTCCCTGAGCACCCCAGCCCTCCGGCGAGCCCCCCGCCGAGCTCCCCGGACCTCCCTGAGCACCCCAGCACTCTGGCGAGCTCCCGTCGAGTCCCCGGATCTCCCTGAGCACCCCAAGCCTCTGGCGAGCCCCCCGTCGAGCCCCTCGGATCTCCCTGAGCACCCCACCACTCTGGCGAGCCCCCCGGACCTCCCTGAACACCCCAGCACTCTGGCGAGCTCCCGTCGAGCCCCCGGACCTCCCTGAGCACCCCAGCCCTCCGGCGAGCCCCCCGCCAAGCCCTCGACCCCCCCCCAAGCACCCCCAGTCCTGACTGGCTTCATAGGCAGCAATTCCAGAGCATTGCCCAGGAACTCAGTGACAACTGGTGGCAGGAGTGGGATGAAACTGCCCAGTCGGGGTCCCTCCGGGAAACTGTGGGGAGCTGAGAGCCCCCAGGCCCAGTTCATCACAGCCCTGTCGAGCCCCCCTAGCCCCACCAAGCACCCCCTGCCTCCCGCAGCGGCTCGTACCAGCCAGGGCGTAGGCCGCGGGGCCGATGGCGATGCGGATCCCGTCAGAGACGATCCCCTCGGGGAAAACCTTGGCCATGATCTCCCCATAGAGCCGCCCGAGCCCCGCACCTGTAGGCAGAGAGCCCCCACCCCGGGTTACATGGAGACCCTGGCCAGACCCCCCCCACCCCAGGCCAGATCCACCCCCACCTCCTTCGGCCAGACCCCCCGAGCCCATCCTGGGATATGGCCAGGGGCTGGGAGCCCGGACTCCTGGGTTCTCTCCCCAGCTCTGGGAGGGCAGTGGGGGCTGGTGGGTGAGAGCGGGGCGGGGGGCTTGGAGCCCGGACGCCTGGGTTCTCACCGTAGACGAAGACGGGCAGGAAGTAGCCGGCGGGGACGACCATGGTGGTGGCGAGGAGCAGCATGAAGAACTGGGGAGGAAGGACGAGCGAATGAAACAGCCCCCACCTTTCCAGCCCCCCCCCGACTCCCCTTGACAGCTCCTCCCCCAGGGCCCGGCAGCCACCAGGGGGCGCCGGACACTAGCTGCCCCCCCAGAGCCCCCGCCGCCCCCCCACCTTGGAGAGCAGGAAGACGCTGAGCATCTCGAGGGAGGAGAGCTGGGGGTGGGTCCACTGGAGCCAGGGGTCCGCGTAGGAGGGGTGGGGGGGCTGGCGGGAGGCGTTCAGCCCCCCCAGCTCCGCCTGCCCCCAGGTGCAGTTGTTGAAGAAAGTCTCCAGGAGCTCCTTCATGGTCAGCTGGGGGGGGACACAGAGCGGGGTGAGACGTGGGAGTGGGGGGGATCCCGGCTGGGGGGCCGGAGGAGGGGAAGGGGGCCAGAGGAGGGGATGGGCGAGGCTGCGGGGGGGGGAGGGGAGGGGAGGGGAGGGGGATCCCGTTCGGGAGGGGCAGGGAGGGGGGTGAGATGGGGATGTGGGGGGGATCCAGGCCAGGGGAGGGGGCCAGGGGAGGGGAGGGGGTACTCACCCGCGCCCCCAGGTACTGCCCCAGCCCGTGGGGGAAGGTGACGCTCGCCAGCACCAGGGAGACCAGCCCCGTGTGGAGGATTTTGCTGCGGGGGGGGGAGAAAATGGGGGAGATGGTAACGGAAGGGGGTTGAAGGGGGAGCAAGGAGAGATGGGGGGAGGGGGCTCAGGGGGGGCTGTAGGCTGAGCCAGAGGGAGCCAGGGGTGGGGGTCCATAAGCTGCCAGCTCTGGGCCCCACAGCAGAGGGTGCCGGGGGGGGCCCGGGGGTAGGAGCTGGGGCAGGGTTTGGGGGGGCTCCAGGGGGCTCTGGGGGGCAGGAACTGGGGCAGGGTTTGGGGGGCTCTGGGGGGCAGGAGCTGGGGGGGGCTCCAGGGGGCTCCTGGGGGCAGGAACTGGGGCAGGGATTGGGAGGGCTCTGGGGGCCAGGAGCTGGGGCAAGGTTTGGGGGGGCTCCGGGGGGCAGGAGCTGGGGCAGGGTTGGTGGGGGCTCTGGGGGGCAGGAACTGGGGCAGGGATTGGGGGGCTCTGGGGGGCAGGAGCTGGGGCAGGGTTTGGGGGGGCCCGGGGGGTCACTCACTTGTTGCCCAGCAGGCGCCCGGGCAGGGGCCGGTTCTGCATGGCCAGCAGCAGGTTACGGTGGCAGAAGAGGTAGACGCAGCAGAGAGCCCCACACAGCGCCCTGCGGGGACAGGGTCAGCACGAACCCAGGCGTCCGGGCCCCGAGCCGGGGGGAGAACCCAGGAGTCCTGGCTCCCAGCCCCCTGCTCTGACCCACCAGCCCCCACTCCCCTCCCAGAGCCGGGGAGAGAACCCAGGAGTCCTGGCTCCCAGCCCCCCCTGCTCTGACCCACCAGCCCCCACTCCCCTCCCAGAGCCGGGGAGAGAACCCAGGAGTCCTGGCTCCCAGCCCCCCTGCTCTAACCACCAGCCCCCACTCCCGTCCCAGAGCCGGGCAGAGAACCCAGGAGTCCTGGTTCCCAGCTCCCTGCTCTAACCCCCCTCCCTGGGCCGGGGCTGAGCCTGGCCAGGCGGGGGCGGAGCCAGGGGCGGGGGGCGGAGTCTGGCCGGGGGGCGGAGCCAGGGGCGGGGGGCTGAGCCTGGCCAGGTGGGGGCGGAGCCAGGGGCGGGGGGCGGAGCCTGGCCGGCGGGCGGAGCCAGCGGGCAGAGGGTGGAGCCTGGCCGGCGGGGCGGAGCCAGGGGCGGGGGGCGGAGCCTGGCCGGGGGGCGGAGCCAGGGGCGGGGCTGGAGCCTGGCCGGGGGCGGAGCCAGCGGGCAGGGGATTTCGGGGTGCCCCCACTCACCCCAGCAGGGCGAACGAGAGCAGCTCGGGCAGGTCGAAGGGGAACTCGACGCGCCAGCCGGTGCTGAAGAGAACGGCCACCGTCTCTGGGGGGGTACGGGGGGGCAGTTAGTCTGGGGGGGCCGGGTCCCCCCGTCTTCCCTGCCCAGCCCTCAGCCCCCAAAGCCCTGTGATCCCGGCCCCCTGCCCCGTCCACCGTCTCCAGCCCCTCTCTCACTCCAGATCTCCCCCCACAGCCCCCTCCTCTGAACCCCATATCTCTACCCCCCAACCCTCCCAGCCCAGATCTCCCCGGCCCCCATTTCTCCAGCCCCTCAAAACCCTCTCACTCCAGATCTGCCCCTCCCCTGTACCTCATTTCTCCAGCCCCCCAAACCCTCTGACCCCAGCTCTCCCCCCACTGCCTCCTCCCCTGCACCCCATATCTCTACCCTCCAACCCTCCCAGCCCAGATCTCCCCGGCCCCCATTTCTCCAGCCCCCCCACAGCCCCCTCCCCTGCACCCCATATCTCTACCCCCCAACCCTCCCAGCCCAGATCTCCCCGGCCCCCATTTCTCCAGTCCCCCCCACAGCCCCCTCCCCTGCACCCCATATCTCTACCCCCCAACCCTCCCAGCTCAGATCTCCCCGGCCCCCATTTCTCCAGTCCCCTCCACAGCCCCCTCCCCTGCACCCCATATCTCTACCCCCCAACCCTCCCAGCCTAGATCTCCCCGGCCCCCATTTCTCCAGCCCCCCAAACCCTCTGACCCCAGCTCTCTCCCCACAGCCCACTCCCCTGCACCCCATATCTCTACCTCCCAACCCTCCCAGCCCAGATCTCCCCGGCCCCCATTTCTCCAGCCCCCCCCCACAGCCCCCTCCCCTGCACCCCATATCTCTACCCCCCAACCCTCCCAGCCCAGATCTCCCCGGCCCCCATTTCTCCAGCCCCTCAAAACCCTCTCACTCCAGATCTCCCCCTCCCCTGTACCTCATTTCTCCAGCCCCCCAAACCCTCTGACTCCAGCTCTCCCCCCACTGCCCCCTCCCCTGCACCCCATATCTCTAACCCCCCAACCCTCCCAGCCCAGATCTCCCCGGCCCCCATTCCTCCAGTCCCCCCCACAGCCCCCTCCCCTGCACCCCATATCTCTACCCCCCAACCCTCCCAGCCCAGATCTCCCCAGCCCCCATTTCTCCAGTCCCCCCCACAGCCCCCTCCCCTGCACCCCATATCTCTACCTCCCAACCCTCCCAGCCCAGATCTCCCCAGCCTCCATTTCTCCAGTCCCCCCCACAGCCCCCTCCCCTGCACCCCATATCTCTACCCCCCAACCCTCCCAGCCCAGATCCCCCCGGCCCCCATTTCTCCAGCCCCCCAAACTCTCTGACCCCAGCTCTCTCCCCACAGCCCCCTCCCCTGCACCCCATATCTCTACCCCCCAACCCTCCCAGCCCAGATCCCCCCGGCCCCCATTTCTCCAGCCCCCCAAACTCTCTGACCCCAGCTCTCCCCCCACTGCCCCCTCCCCTGCACCCCATATCTCTACCTCCCAACCCTCCCAGCCCAGATCTCCCCGGCCCCCATTCCTCCAGTCCTCCCCACAGCCCCCTCCCCTGCACCCCATATCTCTACCCCCCAACCCTGCCAGCCCAGATCTCCCCGGCCCCCATTTCTCCAGCCCCCCCACAGCCCCCTCCCCTGCACCCCATATCTCTACCCCCCAACCCTCCCAGCCCAGATCTCCCCGGCCCCCATTCCTCCAGTCCCCCCCACAGCCCCCTCCCCTGCACCCCATATCTCTACCCCCCAACCCTGCCAGCCCAGATCTCCCCGGCCCCCCATTTCTCCAGCCCCCCCACAGCCACCTCCCCTGCACCCCATATCTCTACCCCCCAACCCTCCCAGCTCAGATCTCCGCGGCCCCCATTTCTCCAGTCCCCCCCACAGCCCCCTCCCCTGCACCCCATATCTCTACCCCCCAACCCTCCCAGCCCAGATCTCCCCGGCCCCCATTCCTCCAGTCCCCCCCACTGCCCCCTCCCCTGCACCCCATATCTCTACCCTCTCAGCCCAGATCTCCCCCTCCCTCATTTCTCCAGCCCCCCAAAACCCTGACCCCAGCTCTCCCCCCCACCCCCGTACCGCGCTCCCCGTGCAGCAGGGGCAGCAGGCGGAAGGTGAGGGCGGCGCAGGACGCGGAGAAGAAGCCGCGCCAGTAATCGCGTAGCGCGAAGTGGGTCCCCATCGCCTCCACGGAGAACAGCACCCCTGGGGGGCAGGGGGGGTCAGCCGGGAACGGGGGCCCCGAGCGCCCCCCTCGGGTCCCCCCGGCCTCCCTCCCCTGAGCCCCCTGCGTGCCCCCAGGGCCCCCCTGTACCCCCACACCTCCCCGTGCCCCCAGACCTCCCCGTGCACCCCCAGGTCCCCTCTGTACCCCGAGACCTCCCCCCGTGCCCCCGGGTCCCCGTGCAGCCCCAGACCTCCCCGTGCCCCCGGGTCTCCCCGTACCCCCAGACCTCCCCGTGCCCCCAGACCTACCCATGAACCCCCAGGTCCCCCCATACCCCCAAACCTCCCCCCGTGCCCTCAGACCTCCCCGCGCACTCCCAGGTCCCCGCTGTACCCCCAGACCTCCCCCCGTGCCCTCAGACCTCCCCGTGCACCCCCAGGTCCCCCCTGTACCCCCAGACCTCCCCCGTGACCCCGGGGCCCCCCTGTACCCCCAGACCTACCCGTGCCCCCAGACCTCCCCATGCACCCCCAGGTCCCCCCCATACCCCCAAACCTCCCCGTGCACCCAGACCTCCCCGTGCACCCCCAGGTCCCCCCTGTACCCCCAGACCTCCCCCGTGACCCCGGGGCCCCCCGTACCCCCAGACCTCCCCATGCCCTCAGACCTCCCTGTGCACCCCCAGGTCCCCCCTGTACCCCCAGACCTCCCCCCGTGCCCTCAGACCTCCCCGTGCACCCCCAGGTCCCCTCTGTACCCCCAGACCTCCCCCGTGACCCCGGGGCCCCCCGTACCCCCAGACCTCCCCGTGCCCCCAGACCTCCCCGTGCACCCCCAGGTCCCCCCGTACCCCCAGACCTCCCCCCGTGCCCTCAGACCTCCCCGTGCACCCCCAGGTCCCCCCTGTACCCCCAGACCTCCCCCCGTGCTCTCAGACCTCCCCGTGCACCCCCAGGTCCCCACTGTACCCCCAGACCTCCCCGTGCCCTCAGACCTCCCCATGCACCCTCAGGTCCCCACTGTAGCCCCAGACCTCCCCGTGCCCTCAGACCTCCCCATGCACCCTCAGGTCCCCCCGTACCCTCAGACCTCCCTCCATGCCCCCGGGTCCCCGTGCACCCCCAGACCTCCCCCCGGGGCCCCGTGCACCCCCAGACCTCCCAGTGCCCCCGGGTCCCCCCTGTACCCCCAGACCTCCCTCCATGCCCCCGGGTCCCCGTGCACCCCCAGACCTCCCCCCGGGTCCCCGTGCACCCCCAGACCTCCCCGTGCCCCCAGACCTCCCCGTGCACCCCCAGGTCCCCCCGTACCCCCAGACCTCCCCCCGTGCCCTCAGACCTCCCCGTGCACCCCAGGTCCCCCCTGTACCCCCAGACCTCCCCCCGTGCCCTCAGACCTCCCCGTGCACCCCCAGGTCCCCCCGTACCCCCAGACCTCCCCCCGTGCCCTCAGACCTCCCCGTGCACCCCAGGTCCCCCCTGTACCCCCAGACCTCCTCCCGTGCCCTCAGACCTCCCCGTGCACCCCCAGGTCCCCCCTGTACCCCCAGACCTCCCCCCGTGCCCTCAGACCTCCCCGTGCACCCCCAGGTCCCCACTGTACCCCCAGACCTCCCCGTGCCCTCAGACCTCCCCATGCACCCTCAGGTCCTCCCGTACCCCCAGACCTCCCCCCGTGCCCCCGGGGCCCCATGCACCCCCAGACCTCCCAGTGCTCCCGGGTCCCCCCTGTACCCCCAGACCTCCCCCGTGCCCCCGGGGCCCCGTGCACCCCCAGACCTCCCAGTGCCCCCGGGTCCCCCCTGTACCCCCAGACCTCCCCCTGTGCCCCCGGGGCCCCGTGCACCCCCAGACCTCCCCCCGTGCCCCCGGGTCCTCATGCACCCCCAGACCTCCCCCCGTGCCCCCGGGTCCCCCCTGTGCCCCCGGGTCCCCGTGCAGCCCCAGACCTCCCCGTGCCCCCGGGTCTCCCCGGCCTCCCTCCCCATAGCCCCCTGCGTGCCCCCAGGGCCCTATGCACCCCCAGGCCTCCCCGTGCCCCCAGACCTCCCCATGCCCCCGGGTCCCCCTGTACCCCCAGACCTCCCCCTGTGCCCCCGGGGCCCCCTGCACTCCCAGACCTCCCCGTGCCCCCTGCATCCCCAGACCTCCCCGTGTCCCCGGGTCCTCGTGCACCCCCAGATCTCCCCCCGTGCCCCCGGGTCCCCCCTGTACCCCCAGACCTCCCCCCGTGCCCCCGGGGCCCTGTGCACCCCCAGACCTCCCCGTGCCCCCAGCTCCCCCCCTGCACCCCCAGACCTCCCCGTGCCCCCGGGGCCCTGTGCACCCCCAGACCTCCCCGTGCCCCCGGGTCCCCCCCGGCACCCCCAGACCTCCCTGTGCCCCCGGGTCCCCCCTGTACCCCCAGACCTCCCCCTGTGCCCTCGGGTCCCCATGCACCCCCAGACCTCCCTGTGCCCCCGGGTCCCCCCTGTACTCCCAGACCTCCCCCCGTGCTCCCGGGTCCCTGTGCACCCCCAGATCTCCCCCCGTGCCCCCGGGTCCCCCCTGTACCCCCAGACCTCCCCCCGTGCCCCCGGGTCCTCGTGCACCCCCAGATCTCCCCATGCCTCCGGGTCTCCCCCATGCCCCTGGGTCCCTGTGCACCCCCAGACCTCCCCGTGCCCCTGGGTCCCCCCCGTACCCCTAGACCTCCCCATGCCCCTGGGTCCACGTGCACCCCCAGACCTCCCCGTGCCCCCGGGTCCCCCCCGTGCACCCCCAGACCTCCCCATGCCCCCAGGTCCCCCCCGTGCCCCCGGGTCCCTCCCCTGCACCCCCAGACCTCCCCCTGTGCCCCCGGGTCCCCCCCTGCACCCCCAGACCTTCCCCCGTGCCCCCGGGTCCCCGTGCAACCTCAGACCTCTCCATGCCCCCGGATCCCCCCCTGCACCCATGCCCCCGGGTCCCCCCCTGCACCACCAGACCTCCCCCCATGCCCCCGGGTCCCCCTGCAGCCCCAGACCTCCCCACGTGCCCCCGGGTCCCCCCCTGCACCCCATATCTCCCCACATGCCCCCGGCTCCCCCCTGCACCCCCAGACCGGCCCCCATGCCCCTGGGTCCCCCCCTGCACCCCCAGATCTCCCCACATGCCCTCAGGTCAGCGTGGGGAGCGCTGGGGGGTCAGCTGGGAACCAGCCCCCCAACCTCCTTTCCCCCCCCACGTGCCCCCCGACCTGTCTCCCTCCCACCCCTCCTTCTCTGCTCCTCCCCCCAACCCCACAAGCACTTTGGGGTCACTCACCCCCCACGGGGGCCACGAAGCAGCAGGCCACCCCCACGGCCGCCCCGGCCACCAACATCTCGTACTTGCGGGCCGGGTTCTGGGGGGCAGAGATGGGGGGGTGAGAGGTGGGGGGTGCTGAGGACCGGGGGGGTTGGGGCAGTTTGGGGGATGGGGGATGGGCCGGGGGAGGGGCCATGGGAAGTTGGGGGGGGGCGGGGATACCCCCGGACTCACCTCCTTGGTCCCGGCAACTCGAACCATCACGCGGCCCAGCTGGGTGGCCAGGATCGTGGCCATGTGAACGAAGGGGCCCTGTGGAGAGAGACGAGGTCACTGCAGCCCCCCCATATCCCCCCGACCCCAGCCCCCCGATCCCCCCAACACACCCAGCCCCCACCTCTCAGATACCCCCATCACCAACCCCCCCATCCCTCAACACACCCAGCCCCCACCTCCCAGATCCCCCCAACACACCCAGCCCCCAGATCCCCCAATCACCCCTACACACCCAGCCCCCACCTTCCAGATCCCCCCAACACACCCAGATCCCCGACCCCTAAATCCCCCATCCCCAGAGACCCCAGCCCCCCGATCCTCCCAACACACCCAACCCCCACCTCCCAGATCCCCCCAACACACCCAGATCCCTGACCCCTAAATCCCCCATCCCCAGAGACCCCAGCCCCCTGATCCCCCAACACACCCAGCCCCCACATCCCAGAAACCCCCCATCTCAAACCCCCCTATCCCCCTAACACACCCAGATCCCCGACCTATAAATCCCCCACCCCAGAGACCCCAGCTCCCCGATCCCCCCAGCACACCCAGCCCCCAGATCCCCCAATCCCCCCAACACACCCAGCCCCCACCTCCCAGATCCCCCCAACACACCCAGATCCCTGACCTATAAATCCCCCACCCCCAGAGACCCCAGCCCCCCGATCCTCCCAACACACCCAACCCCCACCTCCCAGATCCCCCCAACACACCCAGATCCCTGACCTATAAATCCCCAACCCCCAGAGACCCCAGCCCCCCAACTTCCCCAACACACTCAGCCCCCACCTCCCAGATCCCCCCAACACACCCAGATCTCGGACCCCTAAATCTCCCACCCCCAGAGACCCCAGCCCCCCGATCCTCCCAACACACCCAGCCCCCAGATACCCCCCATCGCCAACCCCCCATCCCCCAACACACCCAGCCCCCAGATCCCCCCGAACCCCCCCAACACACCCAGCCCCCACCTCCTAGATCCCTGACCCCTAAATCCCCCAACCCCAGAGACCCCAGCCCCCGATTCCCCCAACACCCCCAGCCCCCAGATCCCCCTGATCCCCCCAACACACCCAGATCCCCGACCCCTAAATCCCCAACCCCCAGAGACCCCAACACACCCAGCCCCCACCTCCCAGATCCCCCCAACACACCCAGATCCCAGATCCCCCTGATCCCCCACCACACCCAGCCCCCTGATCCCCCCAACACACCCAGATCCCCGACCCCTAAATCCCCCACCCCCAGAGACCCCAGCCCCCCAACTCCCCCAACACATCCAGCCCCCACCTCCCAGATACCCCCCATCTCAAACCCCCCTATCCCCCTAACACACCCAGATCCCCGACCCCTAAATCCCCAACCCCCAGAGACCCCAACACACCCAGCCCCCACCTCCCAGATCCCCCCAACACACCCAGATCCCAGATCCCCCGATCCCCCACCACACCCAGCCCCCTGATCCCCCCAACACACCCAGATCCCTGACCCCTAAACCCCCCACCCCCAGAGACCCCAGCCCCCCAAATTTCTCCAGCCCCGACCCCCAGGCCCCCCCAAGGGACCCCTGCACTCACCACTTTGCCCAGGAAGATGGTGCTGCCGGCCCCCAGGGTGCAGATCACCCCGACCAGCTTGGCCAGGCCGGTTCGCAGGGTGAAGAATTCGCTGAGCACGACCCCCCGGAGCGTCACCTTCAGCTCGGGGATCCCGGAGCCTGGGGGGGGACGTGTCAGAGCCCCCCATGGCCGGGGATCGGGGACCCCTGTTCACCCCCACACACACAGCCACAGGGACCCTGTATTCACCCCCCCCACGGCCCCAGGGACCCCACGTTCCCAGCCCCGCATGGCCTGGGGACCGGGGACCCCCTGTTCAGCCCCCCCACACACAGCCCTAGGGACCCTGTGTTCACCCCCCCACACTCGGCCCCAGGGACCCCACGTTCCCAGCCCCGCATGGCCTGGGGATCGGGGACCCCATGTTCACCCCCACACACACAGCCCTAGGGATCCTGTGTTCTCCCCCCCCACGGCCCTGGGGATGGGGGACCCCACATTCACCCCCTCACGGCCCTGGGGATGGGGGACCCCACGTTCACCCCCCCACAGCCCTGGGGATCTGAGACCCCACGTTCACATCCCCCGTGGCCCCAGGAATGGGGGACCCGGCGTTCACACCTCCCATGACCCTGGGAATCGGGGACCCCACATTCACCCCCCCCACGGCCCTGGGGATCGAGGACCCCGTGTTCCCAGCCCCCCACGGCCCCGGGGATGGGGGACCCGACGTTCACCCCCCCACACACAGCCCCAGGGATCAGGGACCCCACGATCGCAGCCCCCCAAATCCCCCTCCTGGGATCTCGGGGCTGTGGCAGGGCAGGGGGGCCCGGGCCCTACCTGCTGCCTGCGGCGAGATGTATTTGGCGACTCCGGCTGAGACCATCATGAGCCCCGTGTGGTAGAGGACCCAGGAGAAATACTGCAGGGCCCGGTACCCCTCCAGCGCGTCGTACACCCACAGGTTGGCTGGGGGGCAAGAGGGGGGGTCAGGGCAGGGATCCCGCCCCCTGTGCCCCCCCGGGACGGGCACTGTATGGGGGGCTCTATGGAGGACTGGGGATCTGGGGTGGGGGGGCGGGCGACTGGGGAGGGTCAAATGGGGGGGGTTCAGCATCTCAGAGGGGCCCCCAAATCCCATCTGCCTTGCGCTGCCGTGCCAGTGACTCCCACGGCTCTGGGACCCCGGGGGGGACTGGGGCTCGGGGGGCTGGGGGGCACCTCGCTGGAACTTGGAGATGACGACGTCGAGGCCGAAGCTGATGGTCGCCATGCAGATGCCAAGGAGGAAGAGGAAGATCCAGTCCTCGCCCAGCTTCAGGATCTGGGAGCGGACGGACAGACCCAGCGCTGCAAGAGAGACGGACGGAGGGTGCCCCTCAATCCCGACCCGCAGCCCCCGCAAGCCCAGCCCTGCCTCACCCAGCTCTGCCGGTGCCCCTCACTCCCGACCCGCAGCCCCTGCCAGCCCAGCCCTGCCCCCCCCCAGCTCTGCTGGTGCCCCTCACTCCTAACCCGCAGCCCCTGCTCCCCCCCTCAGACCTGCCGGTGCCCCTCACTCCCGACCCGCAGCCCCTGCCAGCCCAGCCCTGCCCCCCCCAGCCCTGCTGGTGCCCCTCACTCCCGACCCGCAGCCCCTGCTAGCCGAGCTCTGCCCCCCCAGCTCTGCTGGTGCCCCTCACTCCCGATCTGCAGCCCGCAGCCCACTTGCTGCGGGATCCCCTCCCTGTCCCTGTTCCCTCCAGTCATGTCCAGGTGTGGAAAATCCTTGAGGCAGCTGCTGCCCTTGACCCCGGGGCCGATCCGTGTTTGTGTCACACACTCCCTGTGTGATGAGAGGACCGGGGGGTGGGGGTGAAGGGAACCCAAACCCCGACCGGCCCCAGCCTGAATCCCAGGCCTGGCGGGCGTCTGTGTGAGCCTGTCCGTGAACACGCAACCCTGTTTATACCCCAAACAGAGACTGTAACAATGTGATTCCCTCCCGGCCCCAGCCCTGCCGGTGCCCCTCACTCCCGACCCGCAGCCCCTGCCAGCCCAGCCCTGCCCCCCCCAGCTCTGCCAGTGCCCCTCACTCCTGACCCGCAGCCCCTGCTAGCCCAGCCCAGCCCTGCCGGTGCCCCTCACTCCCGACCCGCAGCCCCTGCTAGCCCAGCCCAGCCCAGCCCTGCCGGTGCCCCTCACTCCCGACCCGCAGCCCCTGCTAGCCCAGCCCTGGACTCCCCCCCAGCCCTGCCAGTGCCCCTCACTCCCGACCCACAGCCCCTGCCAGCCCAACCCTGGGCTCCTCCCCAGCCCTGCTGGTGCCCCTCACTCCCGACTCGCAGCCGTTGCTAGCCCAGCCCTGGGCTCCGCCCCAGCCCTGCCGGTGCCCCTCACTCCCAACCCACAGCCCCTGCTAGCCCAGCCCTGCCCCCACTCAGCTCTGCCGGTGCCCCTCACTCCCGACCCGCAGCCCCTGCTAGCCCAGCCCTGGGCTCCCCCAGCTCTGCCGGTGCCCCTCACTCCCGACCCGCAGCCCCTGCTAGCCCAGCCCTGCCCCCACTCAGCTCTGCTGGTGCCCCTCACTCCCGACCCGCAGCCCCTGCTAGCCCAGCCCTGCCCTCACTCAGCTCTGCCGGTGCTCCTGCCAGCCCAGTCCTGGGCTCCCCCAGCCCTGTTGGGTGCCCCTCACTCCCGACCCACAGCCCCCACCAGCCCAGCCCTGCTGGTGCCCCTCACTCCCGACCCGCAGCCGCCTTACGTTTCAGCGCCTGTATCACCCTTTGCACAGCCTTGCGCCCCCTCGGCCGCTGGTCCCTGCCAAACAGCTTCTGGTACGTCTCCCTGAGGAGCTCACTGTCCAGGTGCTGCCCCTGGGACCCCGGCCCCCCAATCCCCTCCTTGGGCTCCCCCTTCCTTGAGCTGCACAGCCCCATGGCCCTGCCTGGCTCCACTGGCTGGCCCTCACCCCCTCTCCCCAGGGTTTATAGCCCCATCAGCCCTGCCCCACCCTGGGGGGAGCAGAACCAGCTGCCTGGAGCCAGGGACACCGGTCTGGGCTGGGCGAAGACAGGTGGGGGTGGGCGGCGGGGGCAGGCAGAAAGAGAGAGTGTGGGGAGATTAGAGGGTGGGTGTGGGGAGATACGGACAGGTAGATAGATGGGGTGTGGGTGTGGGGGGAGAGAGAGGCAGGGGATGGATGGGGATAGATAGATAGATAGAGGGGTGGATGGGGATAGATAGATAGAGGGAGTGGATGGGGATCAATAGATAGATAGATAGAGGGGGTGGATGGGGATAGATAGATAGATAGAGGGGTGGATGGGGATAGATAGATAGAGGGGGTATGTGGGGATAGATAGATAGATAGATAGATAGATAGATAGAGGGGTGGATGGGGATTGATAGATAGAGGGGGTGGATGGGGATAGATAGATAGATAGAGGGGGTATGTGGGGATAGATAGATGGTGTGTGCGGGGATAGATAGATAGAGGGGGTGGATGTGGATAGATAGATAGATAGATAGAGGGGGTATGTGGGGATAGATAGATGGTGTGTGTGGGGATAGATAGATAGAGGGGGTGGATGGGGATAGATAGATAGATAGATAGAGGGGGTGGATGGGGATAGATAGATAGATAGATAGAGGGGGTGGATGGGGATAGATAGATAGACGGGGTGGATGGGGATGGATAGAGGAGGTGGATGGAGATAGATAGATAGCAGGGGTAGATGGGGACGGATAGATCGCAGGGTTGGGGTGGCGATGGATGGTAGACACCTGTGTCTAGGGATATGCAGAGTCCCTAGAGCCTCGTGGGTCCCAGGGTAAGGGAAGACCTTTTCCTGGATCAAGGCCTCTTGGTCTCGGGATGGACAGACAGACAGAGGCAGATTCTCTGCCAAGCCCACCGGCTCTGATCTGGCCCCAGGGCCGGGCACTGGCCGGCTCTGCTCAGGGGCAGGGGGGAGTTAGGGGCTGGTGCCTGAGCTTTGCAAAGCTTCAGGGCGTCCCCCTCCCCAATCCGTCCTTGCTGTTGTGACAACAAACCCAGGGGAAGGGCACCCAGCTGTCTGGAGCCTGTGGGAGACACCTCTCCCTGGGGCACCAGATACGAGAGGGGGCTGGGAGCCAGGACTCCTGGGTTCTCTCCCCGGCTCTGGGAGGGGAGTGGGGGCTGGTGGTTAGAGCAGGAGGGGGCTGGGAGCCAGGACTCCTGGGTTCTCTCCCCGGCACTGGGAGGGGAGTGGGGGCTGGTGGGTTAGAGCGGGGGGGGCTGGGAGCCAGGACTCCTGGGTTCTCTCCCCGGCTCTGGGAGGGGAGTGGGGGCTGGTGGGTCAGAGCATGGGGGGCTGGGAGCCAGACTCCTGGTTTCTCCCCCCGGCTCTGGGTTATGGATTAACATCGGGGGCAGGCAAAGGGCTGGGCTGAGTCCAAGGTGACCTTTGACTCCCGGGAGCAAAGGCATCCTCAGCAGGTGGAAAAATAAACTGGGCATGAAACCTCCAGGTGGCTTTGTCCTCGCGGGGGGAGGGGGGTTGGAAACTGGAAAGTGACCCCCCCCCCTTTATAGGATGGAAAGAATGTCAAGGCCCCTCCGCAGCCCTGGAATTGGGGGGGGGGGCAGACAGACTCTTGCCTGGGGCTGGGGGCTGGAATAGCCCAGGGACGGACCCGTGGGGCAGGGGCTTCGTTCCCTTACTGACCTTTTCCCCTCAAGGCCCCTTTCTCCTGCCTCCCCACAGCCCCATTTCCCCCTCCCCTGCCCCCTAGCCCCACTGTGGCCCATCTCCCCTCAATCAGCTGGGCCCCAACCCCTGGAGCTCCCCCTCCCTCTGGGGCCCCCTCTCCCGCTAGCCCCCCAATTTCCTCAGGCTTCTCCCCCTAACCGCCCCTGCCCCCCCATTCTCCTGTAGCCCCCCCGGGCCGCAGCTCTCCCCTTAGCTCCCCTGCTCCCTCCGGGGCCCCCCACCTTCCCTAACCCTCCCGTGGGGCTCCCTCCCCTTAACCCATCGACGCGCGGTGTGGGGCGGTGCGCGCTCCCGGGGTGGGGGGGTGATGTATGAACGTTCCATGCTCGTTCCCGGAGGGTTGTGTGAACGTTCCACGCGCGCTCCCGGGGTGGGGGGGGTGATGTATGAACGTTCCATGCGCGCTCCGGGCGGGCGTGGAGGCGGAAGCGGAAGCGGAAGCCGGGGCTCGGCCTGCGCTGCGGACACGGGGAGGTGAGCGGGGGGCCGGGGGCTGATTGGCCCGCGGAGGGGACTGGAGGGGAGTTCGGGGGGGCTGGAGGGGGACCGGGGGGTGGTGAGATCAGGAGGGCTGGAGGACGGGGGGCTGGAGGCAGGTCTGGGGGGGGCTGGGGATGTTCGGGGGGGCTGGAGGACGGGGGGCTGGAGGCAGGTCTGGGGGGGCTGGGGATGTTCAGGGAGGGCTGGAGGACGGGGGGCTGGAGGCAGGTCTGGGGGGGCTGGGGATGTTCAGGGAGGGCTGGAGGACGGGGGGCTGGAGGCAGGTCTGGGGGGGCTGGGGATGTTCGGGGGGGCTGGAGGACGGGGGGCTGGAGGCAGGTCTGGGGGGGCTGGGGATGTTCAGGGAGGGCTGGAGGACGGGGGGCTGGAGGCAGGTCTGGGGGGGCTGGGGATGTTCAGGGAGGGCTGGAGGACGGGGGGCTGGAGGCAGGTCTGGGGGGGCTGGGGATGTTCGGGGGGGCTGGAGGACGGGGGGCTGGAGGCAGGTCCGGGGGAGCTGGGGATGTTCAGGGAAGGCTGGAGAATGGGGGGCTGGAGGCAGGTCTGGGGGCTGGGGATGTTCAGGGAAGGCTGGAGGACAGGGGGCTGGAGGCAGGTCTCGGGGGGGCTGGAGGACGGGGGGCTGGAGGCGGGTCCGGGGGAGCTGGGGATGTTCCGGGGGGGGGGCTGGAGGACGGGGGGCTGGAAGGGAATCGGGTGGGGGGCTGCAGACACCCGGAGCAGGGGAGAGCTGTGGGTTGCTGCGAGGGATGGTGGCTCAGGTGCCCAGTAGGCTGGATTTGGTGGGGGCTGGGGATGTTCGGGGGGGCTGGAGGACGGGGGGCTGGAGGCAGGTCCGGGGGAGCTGGGGATGTTCCGGGGGGGCTGGAGGTCGGGGGGCTGGAGGCAGGTCCAGGGGGGCTGGGGATGTTCAGGGAGGGCTGGAGGACGGGGGGCTGGAGGCAGGTCTGGGGGGCTGGGGATGTTCGGGGGGGCTGGAGGACGGGGGGCTGGAGGCAGGTCTGGGGGGCTGGGGATGTTCCGGGGGGGCTGGAGGACGGGGAGCTGGAGGCAGGTACGGGGGAGCTGGGGATGTTCAGGGAGGGCTGGAGGATGGGGGGCTGGAGGCAGGTCCGGGGGGGCTGGGGATGTTCAGGGAGGGCAGGTCTCGGGGGGGCTGGAGGCAGGTCTGGGGGGGCTGGGGATGTTTGGGGGGGCTGGAGGACGGGGGGCTGGAGGACAGGGGGCTGGAAGGGAATCGGGGGGGGCTGCAGACACCCGGAGCAGGGGAGAGCTGTGGGTTGCTGCGAGGGATGGTGGCTCAGGTGCCCAGCAGGCTGGATTCGGGGGAACGTGGGGGGCAGGCGGCTCAGGACTCCCCCCTCTCTCCCCCCCCAGAGCCATGGCAGAGCCGGCGCCCCCCACGGCGGAGCTGGCCCTGCGGCGCCGCCTGCCCCCCCGCCTGCCCCGGCGCCCGGGCGACGTCTACGTCAACATGCAGACGGATTTCAAGGCCCAGCTGAGCCGGTGCCAGAAGCTGCTGGGTCCCGGGGGCGGCTGCGCCGAGATCTGCATCCACGGGCTGGGCCTGGCCATCAACCGGGCCATCAACATCGCCCTGCAGCTCCAGGCGGGCGGCGCCGGCGCCCTGCGCCTGGCCGCCAACACCTCCACCGTCCCGCTGGCCGACGGGCTGGAGCCCCAGGGCGACGCGGACGGGCGCCCGCCCCTCGCCCAGGCCCGCAACAACTCTGCCATCCACATCCGGGTGTGCCGGGTCGCGCCCCCGCCCTGAGCGCGGGCCCCCGGCGCGCTGCTGGCACGGAGAGAGTCCCCGGAGCCTGGCCCTGGCGCTCGACCCCCAGCACGGACCCTGGCCCGGGAACCCCCTGTCCCCACACGGAGAGACTCCCTGGAGCCTGGCCCCGGACACCCCTGCTCCGGTGCCCAGGGACAGAGCCCCGGCACAGAGCTGGCCCCCCAACGTGGAGCTGGGGCATGGAGCCTGCTCCCGGAAACGTGCCCTGGCATGGAGTCTGGCCCTGGAAACCCCTGTCCCAGCACGGAGCCAGTGCACAGAGCCTGGTCTCCAGCACGGAGCCTGGCCCCGGACACCCCTGTCCTGGCATAGAGAGAGTCCCCGGAGCCTGGCCCCTGGCACGGACCCCCCTGTCTCGGCTTGGAGAGTGTCCCCGGCCCCTGGCACGGGCCCTGGCGCTGGAACCCCCTGTCCCGGCACGGAGAGTGTCCCCGGCCCCTGGCACGGACCCTGGCGCTGGAACCCCCTGTCCCGGCACGGAGAGTGTCCCCGGCCCCTGGCACGGACCCTGGCGCTGGAACCCCCTGTCCCGGCACGGAGAGTGTCCCCGGCCCCTGGCACGGACCCTGGCGCTGGAACCCCCTGTCCCGGCACGGAGAGTGTCCCCGGCCCCTGGCACGGACCCTGGCCCTGGAACCCCCTGTCCCGGCACGGAGAGTGTCCCCGGACCCTGGCGCTGGAACCCCCTGTCCCGGCACGGAGAGTGTCCCCGGCCCCTGGCCCTGGAACCCCCTGTCCCGGCACGGAGAGTGTCCCCGGCCCCTGGCGCTGGAACCCCCTGTCCCGGCACGGAGAGTGTCCCCGGACCCTGGCCCTGGAAACCCCTGTCCCGGCACGGAGAGTGTCCCTGGAGCCCGGCCCCCAGCACAGACCCTGTCCCTGGAAGCCCCTGTCCCAGCTCGGAGCCAGTCCCCGGAGCTCGACCTCCAGCACAGGGCCTGCTCCCGGAAACATGTACCCCGGCACGGAGCCGGCTCCCGGACACCCCTGCTCCAGCGCCCTGGGACAGAGCCCTGGCCCGTAGATGCCCCCGGAGCCGGCCCCTAGATCCCCTCCACTGGCACACAGCTGCCACCAAGCACACCCGTCTGGCTATGTTTGGGGGGGGCACACTTGACCTTCACCCCCTTTCTGGACCACCCCCCACCCATCCGCTCCTCTCCTGCCCCCACCCAACCAAGACTGGACGCCGGAGCTTGACGGGATGCAGCTAGGGGGGTGGGATTTGGGTTTTGGGGTGCTGGGGGGTGCTGGGGAAAGCCCCCTCTCCTGCCAGGACCTGGCTCATGGCCTGCACCTCTTGGATTGAACAATAAAAGCGACCAGTGGCTTGGTCAGCGCTGGGCTTCCCCGTGGCCCCTGTGTGACATCACTTGGGGGGCACTGCCTAACTCAGGTGGGGAATGGGGCGGGGCTGTCCCCTCGGGGGGGTGCCGGCTCCCCCCCGGCCCCAGGGCGGGGACTGGATGGCTGAGAATGGGGCAGGGGCCTGTCTCCTCTGGGAATTCGCGGGGGGCCAGGCCAGCCCCTTCCTAACCATGTGAAGCCAGCGGCTAAATCCACATCCCCCACCGCGGGGCATAAACCGGGGTCTCCTGAGACCAGCTCACTCTAACCAGCTGCCCCACCCCAGAGGTGGGTGCACCTTAGCGCCGGGCAAGGGTCCCTGGGTGACTGGCCGCCCTGCCCCAGAGGCCTCAGCAGCAATGGGGAAGGGGCCCTACATAAACCCCCAAGACAGGGGCAAAGAGCTAGAAATTCCCAGAGTAACAATCCAGATATAGTGACAGACCTGAGCCTAGAACCCAGGCTCCCAGCCCCCCTGCTCTGACCCACGAGCCTCCCACTCCCCTCCCAGAGCCGGGGGGAGAACCCAGGAGTCCTGGCTCCCAGCCCCCCTGCTCTGACCCACCAGCCCCCACTCCCCTCCCAGAGCCGGGGAGAGAACCCAGGAGTCCTGGATCCCAACCCCCCTGCTCTAACCCCCCAGCCCCCACTCCCCTCCCAGAGCCGGGGGGAGAACCCAGGAGTCCTGGCTCCCAACCCCCCTGCTCTAACCCCCCAGCCCCCACTGCCCTCCCAGAGCCGGGGAGAGAACCCAAGAGTCCTGGCTCCCGGCCCCCCTGCTCTGACCCACCAGCCCTCACTCCCCTCCCAGAGCCGGGGGGAGAACCCAGGAGTCCTGGCTCCCAGCCCCGCTTGCTCTGACTCACCAGCCCTCACTCCCCTCCCAGAGCCGGGGGGAGAACCCAGGAGTCCTGGATCCCAACCCCCCTGCTCTAACCCCCCAGCCCCCACTCCCCTCCCAGAGCCGGGGGGAGAACCCGGGAGTCCTGACTCCCAACCCCCCTGCTCTAACCCCCTAGCCCCCACTCCCCTCCCAGAGCCGGGGGGAGAACCCAGGAGTCCTGGCTCCCAACCCCCCTGCTCTAACCCCCCAGCCCCCACTGCCCTCCCAGAGCCGGGGGGAGAACCCAGGAGTCCTGGCTCCCAGCCCTGCTTGCTCTGACCCACCAGCCCTCACTCCCCTCCCAGAGCCAGGGAGAGAACCCAGGAGTCCTGGCTCCCAACCCCCTGCTCTAACCACCAGCCCCCACTCCCCTCCCAGAGCCGGGGAGAGAACCCAGGAGTCCTGGCTCCCAGCACCCCCTGCTCTGACCCACCAGCCCCCACTCCCCTCCCAGCGCCGGGGAGAGAACCCAGGAGTCCTGGCTCCCAGCGCCCCCTGCTCTGACCCACCATCCCCCACTCCCCTCCCAGAGCCGGGGAGAGAACCCAGGAGTCCTGGCTCCCAGTGCCCCCTGCTCTGATCCCCCAGCTCCCACTCCCCTCCCAGAGCCGGGGAGAGAACCCAGGAGTCCTGGCTCCCAGCCCCCACTCCCCTCCCAGAGCTGGGGAGAGAGCCCAGGAGTCCTGGCTCCCAGCCCACACTCCCCTCCCGGAGCTGGGGGAAGAACCCAGGAGTCCTGGCTCCCGCCCTGCCCCCGTGGGCGCTGGCTGCATGTGCCAGTCACACCTGGCGCTGGCTCCGCAGGCCGGAGGGAGGCCCTGCTCCCCGGCGGGCCGAGTTTGGCAGCCCACGCCGGGGGGCGCAGCCCCTGGCAGAGCGGGGATCAGGAGCCCTGGGGGGCTGGGCCGGGCTGGGGTGGCCCGGGCAGGGCCGGCACTCGCCCTCGCTGCCCTTTGCCCTGCTGCCCCCCGGTTGATGAGTGACCGGCTCTGGCGCCGGGGCCCGGCTCTGTTTGCCGAAGGCTCCTGGGTCGATGGCCCTGGCAGCCCCCGCGGCCTCGCTCCCTGCAGCCCGGCACGTATTCCCCACTGTTATCCTTGGCCTGGGCCCAGCGCGGGCCAGCAGCCGGCAGCCGCCGGGGGGGGGGGGTCCTGCCACTGCCTCCCCCGCCCCACACATGAGACGAGCTGGGGGGCACTCAGCCCAGCCAGGACTCCTGGGTTCTCTCCCTGGCTCCAGGAGGGAAGTGGGGGCTGGTGGGTTAGAATTCGGGGGGTACTGGGGGCCAGGACTCCTGGGTTCTCTCCCCAGCTCTGGGAGGGGAGTGGGGGCTGGTGGGTCAGAGCAGGGGGGCTGGGAGCCAGGACTCCAGGGTTCTCTCCCTGGCGCTGGGAGGGGAGTGGGGGCTGGTGGTTAGAGCAGGGGGGGCTGGGAGCCAGGACTCCTGGGTTCTCTCCCTGGCGCTGGGAGGGGAGTGGGGGCTGGTGGGTTAGAGCAGGGGGGGCTGGGAGCCAGGACTCCTGGGTTCTCTCCCTGGCGCTGGGAGGGGAGTGGGGGCTGGTGGGTTAGAGCAGGGGGGGCTGGGAGCCAGGACTCCTGGGTTCTCTCCCCGGCTCTGGGAGGGGAGTGGGGGCTGGTGGTTTAGAGCAGTGGGGGCTGGGAGCCAGGACTCCTGGGTTCTTCTCCTGGCTCTGGGAGGGGAGTGGGGGCTGGTGGTTAGAGTAGGGGGGCTGGGAGCCAGGACTCCTGGGTTCTCCCCCAGCTGGGGGAACCGTGTTTAGGGGGTACTACACCATCCAAGCTGCAGTGGTGGGTCCCCGCCTCCCCAAACGCTCAGAGCGAGCCCCACGCGGGGCTCTGCGGAAGTGGATGGGGGGTGTTTCTAGGGGTCGCGCTCCCCATCTGGGCCGTTCCGACCTGGTCGGTTTTATTCCACCTCTTGAAATATCTCGTTGGGAATGTCCCATCTTGTCCTAAGCTGTTACGCTCTGTGCCCACTACTCTCTGCCCCGCCCCAGAGGTGGGTGCATCTCAGCGCCAGGCGAGGGGTCCCTGGGTAACCGGCCGCCCCGCCCCAGAGGTGGCTGCATCTCAGCACCAGGCGAGGGGTCCCTGGGTAACCGGCCGCCCCGCCCCAGAGGTGGCTGCATCTCAGCGCCGGGCGAGGGGTCCCTGGGTAACCGGCCGCCCCGCCCCAGAGGTAGCCGCATCTCAGCGCCAGGCGAGGGCTCACGCGCCCAGCCGGTGTGACAGACGCCTGGAGCCACTGGACAGCGTCAGACTCTCACAGACAATCAGGTCCCCATTGTTAGCGGCTTCCTCCCGCCTGGGGATGATGGAAAATGAAGCGCTTGGTCCCTGCGGCTTCTCCAGGCTGCCCGACGCCTCTGCAGCCCGAACCCCAGGGCGGGGACGGACGCAAATCGGCCCCTGCGGGGACCCCCAGCCCCGGCGTACGTGTAGCCTTCCAGGTCATCTGAACCAGGGCCTGAGACTGAACCCAGGAGTCCTGGCTCCCAGCCCCCCCTGCTCCGACCCACCACCCCCACTCCCCTCCCAGAGCCGGGGAGAGAACCCAGGAGTCCTGGCTCCCAGCGCCCCCTGCTCTAACCCACCAGCCCCCACTCCCCTCCAAGAGCCGGGGAGAGAACCCAGGAGTCCTGGCTCCCAGCCCCCCCTGCTCTAACCCACCAGCCCCCACTCCCCTCCCAGAGCCGAGGAGAGAACCCAGGAGTCCTGGCCCCCAGCCCCCCCTGCTCTAACCCAGCAGTCCCCACTCCCCTCCCAGAGCCGGGGAGAGAACCCAGGAGTCCTGGCCCCCAGCCTCCCCCTGGCTCTAACCCACCAGCCCCCACTCCCCTCCCAGAGCCGGGGAGAGAACCCAGGAGTCCTGGCCCCCAGCCTCCCCCTGGCTCTAACCCACCAGCCCCCACTCCCCTCCCAGAGCCAGGGAGAGAACCCAGGAGTCCTGGCTCTCAGCGCCCCTGCTCTAACCCACCAGCCCCCACTCCCCTCCCAGAGCCGGGGAGAGAACCCAGGAGTCCAGGCTCCCAGCCCCCTGCTCTAACCCACCAGCCCCCACTCCCCTCCCAGAGCTGAGGAGAGAACCCAGGAGTCCTGGCTCCCAGCCCCCCCTGCTCAAACCCACCAGCCCCCACTCCCCTCCCAGAGCCGGGGAGAGAACCCAGGAGTCAGATGATTTTAGGATCGATATTTCTTCCCCCGCCCTGCCGGTGCCCCTCACTCCCGACCCGCAGCCCCTGCAAGCCCAGCCCTGCCGGTGCCCCTCACTCCCGACCCGCAGCCCCCCTCGCCCGGCCCGGGCAGAAGTGCTCAGAAGCCAGACAGGTGTTTGTTCCAGAGGCTTCTCAGCAGCTCGTCGGGGTTGTGTTTTCACATGGCCCAAGGGCTGGGAACAAAGTGCCCACGCCAGGGGAGATGGCGGGGAGCCCGCTGGGCGCGTGCCGAGCTCAGCCCCTGCCACACCCTGCATGGCACTGAGCCCCACCCTGCCCCCTCCCCGACAGCGGAGAGAACCCAGGAGTCCTGGCTCCCAGCCCCCCTGCTCTGACCCACCAGCCCCCACTCCCCTCCCAGAGCCGGGGAGAGAACCCAGGAGTCCTGGCTCCCAGCCCCCCTGCTCTATCCCACCAGCCCCCACTCCCCTCCCAGAGCCGGGGAGAGAACCCAGGAGTCCTGGCTCCCAGCCCCCCCTGCTCTAACCCACCAGCCCCCACTCCCCTCCCAGAGCCGGGGAGAGAACCCAGGAGTCCTGGCTCCCAGCCCCCCTGCTCTGACCCACCAGCCCCCACTCCCCTCCCAGAGCTGGGGAGAGAACCCAGGAGTCCTGGCTCCCAGCCCCACCTGCTCTAACCTGCCAGCCCCCACTCCCCTCCCAGAGCCGGGGAGAGAACCCAGGAGTCCGGGCTTCCAGCCCCACCCTACCCACCAGCCCCCACTCCCTGCCCAGAGGGCTGGGAGCCCGGACTCCTGGGTTCTCTCCCCGGCTCTGGGAGGGGCGTGGGGGCTGGTGGGTTACAGAAGTAGGGGCTGGGAGCCCGAACTCCTGGGTTCTCTCTCAGATCATGGAGGGGAGGGGAGAGGGAGCTGGTGGGTTAGAGCAGGTGGGGGCTGGCAGCCAGGACTCCTGGGTTCTCCCCCCCCCCAAACCACACCCCAGCTCCTGCCACCCAGGGCAGGGGGTACTGACAGCTGTCACTCCAAGCCCAGGGGCAGGGGATGGGTCAGGCCTTTGGCTTCCCCGCGCCGCCCCACCCCCCTCCATGCACCAGGCGACCTCGGGCCCGTAACCTGTCACTGCCTCGTGGCGCCGGGCCAGGAGCCGACGTGCGGCCGCCTGCATGGCCCTTTCCTCGAAGACACGGCCTCCGGCGGGGGCCTGAGGAAACCCCCCGGCTTCCTGCCCTCCCCCCCGCCGAGCCCCGTCTCTAAAGCGCCCGGCTCGGGCCGCGGCCCCCCGGCACATTCCTGCAGCCGGCCAGGCTCCCGCGACCTCGGGACGGGGAGTTCGGATGAAACATTAACTCCCAGCTTCGCTGCCCGCCCTGCGGAGACACAGAGCGGCGGGGAGCCGGCCGGGGGCCAGGGCGCGCTTGGCCTGGGGCCGGAGCCGCGCAGGCGATGCCCCCTCCCGAGTAGCCCGGACGCCCGCGGCCTCGCCGACTGCACGCCGGGATGGGAGCCCGGGGCCCCCACTAGGCCGTGAGGCGATGCAGACTGGATATGGGGAGATCTGGTGAGTAACCATGACCCGGACGCCTGGGTCCTGTCCCACAGCGAGGGCGACGGGGATGGGGGGGGGGTCTCATTCACTGGAGGGTCACTAAAGATGCACCCCCTCAAAAAAAATGAGAAAATGGAGAAAGGCCCCAGATCCCAGCTCCCTGAGCCAGCTGGGACCCCCATTCTGAGGCTGGATACGAGGTGGTGCCCCCTAGACGGGACAGGCCCCCTGCCCCATTCCCCTCCGGCTCACCTCACTCACTGTGCAGCAGGCTCCAGGGTGCAAGGACTAACATGTATGGGGTCGGGGACTGGGATACAGAGCCGGGGAGAGAACCCAGGCATCCTGGCTCACAGCCCCCCCTGCTCTGACCCATCAGCCCCCACTCCCCTCCCAGATCTGGGAAGAACCCAGGAGTCCTGATTCCCAGCACCCCTCTGCTGTAATCCCCCAGCCCCCACTCCCCTCCGAGAGACGCGGAAAGAACCCAGGAGTCCTGATTCCCAGCACCCCCCTGTTGTAATCCCCCAGCCCCCACTCCCGTCCCAGAGCCAGGGAGAGAACCCAGGAGTCCTGGCTCCCAGCCCCCCCTGCTCTAACCCACCAGCCCCCACTCCCCTCCCAGCACCCAGGAAATAACCCAGGAGTCCTGATTCACCCTACATACCCCTATGTGTAGATCTGTGCAATGCAATGGACTGGGGGTTAGGGGGCGGGGGGGGCTGTGGGGCAGGGTTGGAGTGGTGTGGATGGAGATGGATGCATGGAAAGAGGTGGGGGTCACGTGGAGCACGATAGGAGAAGGCCAGGGGTCCATGCCCCTGACCCAGAGGCAGGGCCCCACTCCGGGTAGCCACCTAAGGGGGTCCAGCCACAGAATCGGGGTGCCCGGTGGCTGACGCCGGTTGACGAGCAGAAGCTCTTTGAAAAGGGGCGATCGCAGGAGCATTTCAGATGCGGCTCCCTGACCCTTTCTGGCAGCGCCGGCTGGTAAACCGAGCCGGAGGGATTAGCCGGAGGAGCTCGGCGATGCTGCCGGAGAGGCCGTTTCGGGAAGAAGCAGGGCTCTGAAGCGGGAGAGATCTGGCCCGCCTACCCCGGAGATCTTTAAAAAACCCCACCAAACAGGAGGCGATTTGGGCTGAAGATGAGAGACCGGGAAGGGGTCTCCCCAGGAGCTCCCCAACGAGGGCCACCTCCAAGCGCCGGATCCGAGCGCCTCCTTTGAGCTACGGGACACGCCGGGGCCATATTCCTCTGGCCGGCGCTTGGCTGAAACCTGGTGACCAAAGACAGGGAGTGCCTGGAGGGCACGCGGGATACCCGGCTCCGCGGTCCAGGAACCGTGACCGATGAGGGGAGGTTGGAAGAATCGGCCATGTGAAGTCTAGAGGAGACACAGCTGGGGCGGGAGATGGGTTTGGGGCTCGACTCTCCTGCACCAGGGTAGGACGGGAAGGCACCGATGGTTGGGGGACAACCCTCCTCCGTGAGGGACTGACAAAACCCTGGCAGAAATTGAGGGGAGAGCCCTCTCACCCATGCATTCCCTCTGCATGGAGACCTGCGTGATACAGGACGTCAGAGCCAATGGTCACCGCGGTTCCTTCCCCAACCAGCCGGTCACCTGGACAATGCCGGGGAAGGTCGAACCAGCCACCCATCACCGCCACCCCTGACTCTGCTGCCAAATCAGCTGGCGTCCAAATCAGAGTTAAACATCATCCCCCCGGGGAGGCGGACACTTGGGAGGGCAAAATACACGACAGAAGACGGAGGAGGCCGCTCTCGACAGCGTGGTGAAGGAAGCTGATCCCGATTCTGGAATCGTGGACCCATAAATTTCGCTCCTGGTGATGCCCCATCCTGCAGATCCTCCATTCCTCCCATCAACTATTACTGGTTTTCGGGAACCATCCGCCAATGTCCCCGGCTTCAGCTCCGGCCAATATTCATCTTGTCTTTGAGAGCCAAACCCAAGCACCAAGAGGAAGCGGCAGGACGCAGGTTAGATCTTCACCCTTACGCAGGAATCGGTTGGGTTGGGAGAAAGGGGGAAGACGTCAACAGAAATACCAAGGGACGAGACAAACGAGGCCAACAAGAGACAAGCATCCCATGCACGCCATAAAGAGATGGAGGATCTAGGAGCGGGAGGTCGGTTTTTTGTCAGCAAAGAGGAACATTAAAGGTTTTGTCACCGGAGCCTACAGGAGAAACCTCATCAACCCGCCGGAGATCCATTTCGAGGTCCATTTGAGCTTGAATCTAGAGCGAAGGACGTGTTTGCTAGGGTTGTCCATGTCTATCCTACTGCTGAGCGCCGTCGATGCTCATAACCCCGCAGGAAAAGATCGGCTCCTGCACCAAAAACATCCTCAAAAAAAACCCCACTGCTCATGGGAGCAGAAAACGCAGGGTGGAGGCGACCGAGAACGTGTTCGGAGACAGAAGAGACAAATGGCACCTCCTCTTGGGAAGATACGACAAGTGCCAGGCTTGCAAGACAAGGAGACAGGCCCGTAGTGAAAGGAGATTGGCTCCGGGTACGTTTCATAGTTGTGGAGAATTTTCAATTTACGCTCGTTTCCCGGGCGTTTTTTGTCTGAATTCGCTCTCCCGCGGTCGCGGTACCGCCACCGATCGGCTCCTTGGAAATTTCCGAGCCGGCGGTTCAGTGGGGCCCGATGGCAGGTCCCCTCCCGCGTCACAGGGGCAGGAGCTGGAAAGGGGGGGCTCTGAGTGTCCCCCATGAGTGCGGGGAAGAGGCAAAGCCTCCAGCCCGTGGCGAGGTGGTAGAATTAGCGGGCGGCTGATGGCGAGTCAGATGGACGGGGAGAGTCCCGTACGGAGTTACCGGTGGAGGAGTGTGTGGTGGATGGATGGATGGATGGATGGAGGAGTGTGGGGTGGACGGATGGATGGATGGATGGCTAGAGAAGTGGGCAGGATGTGGGAAGGATAGAGGGAGTGTGGAAGGATGGAGGAGGTGGGTGGTGGAGGGTGGGGGGATGGATGATGGATGGATGGATGGTGGAGGGTGGGGGGATGGATGATGGATGCATGGAGGGGTCCCTCTGGCTCACAACACTCCCCCCCCCAGGGCTCTGTGCTTTGCTGTTGTTACTGCTGGGACTCGCTGCATTAACTCGCCCCTCCCCGCTGCACCCCATCTGTGACACCCGAGTCATGGAGAAATTCATCAAGGAGGCCAGGGACACTGAGAACGCTGTGGTACGTCCCTAAACGCGTCAGCCCCAAGCGCTGGGCAAGGGGTCCTTGGGTAACCGGCCGCCCCGCCCCAGAGGTGGCTGCATCTCAGTGCCGGGCGAGGGTTCCCTGGGTAACTGGCCGCCCCGCCCCAGAGGTGGCTGCATCTCAGCGCTGGGCAAGGGGTCACTGGGTAACCGGCCGCCCCACCCCAGAGGTGGCTGCATCTCAGCGCCGGGCAAGGGGTCACTGGGTAACCGGCTGCCCCACCCCAGAGGTGGCTGCATCTCAGCACCGGGCGAGTGGTCCCTGGGTAACCGGCCACCCTGCCCCAGAGGTGGCTGCATCTCAGTGCCGGGCAAGGGGTCCCGGGAGAACCAGCTCCATGGTGTCAGGCGACTTGGTCTCTTTACAGGAAGGTTGTACAAATTCTTGCAACTTATCAGAAGTTCTCACGGTGCCCGACACAAAGGTTAATTTTAACGAGTGGAAGAAAATGGATGTGAGTCTGAACAGGGCCTGGGGGAGTGGTGGGAGGGGAAGAGCTGGGGGTCTGATCTGGGGTGAGGGGATGCTGGAGGGGCCGGGGGTCTGACCTGGGGGGAGCTGAGGTGGAGAGACAGAGGGTCTGATCAGGGGAGCTGGACGGTCCAGGGGTCTGACCTGGGGGGGCTGGGGTAGCCCAGGGGTCTGATTTGGGGGTGGGATAGGGGAGCCTGGGGGTCTGATCTGGGGGTGCTGGGCAGGGGGAGCCCGGGGGTCTGATCTGGGGGTGCTAGGCTGGGGGAGCCCAGGGGTCTGACCTAGGGGTCGGATGGGGGAGCCTGGGGGTCTGATCTGGGGGTGCTGGGCTGGGGGAGCCCAGGGGTCTGATCTGGGGGGACAGGGAGTCTGACCTGGGGGGGCTGGGCTGGGGGAGCCTGGGGGTCTGACTTGGGGGGGGCTAGGGGAACCCCGGGGGTCTGATCTGGGGGTGCTGGGCAGGGGGAGCCCGGGGGTCTGATCTGGGGGTGCTGGGCTGGGGGAACCCAGGGTTCTGACCTGGGGGGGATGGGGGAGCGTGGGGGTCTGACCCTGCCCTCCCTCCCCAGAGGCAGACGCAGGCGGCGGAGGTGTGGGGGGGGCAGGCCCTCCTCTCAGCCGCGGTGCTCCGGGCCCGGGCCCTGGTCCCCGACCCCTCCCTGAACCAGCAGCTCGGGCGCACGTACAGCAACCTGCGCAGCATCACCCAGATCCTGCGCAGCCACGATGCCCAGGTGAGGGGCACCAGGGGAAGGGCGGGAACGGGGCTGGGAGCACAGAATGATGGATGGAGGCTGTGGGTGGTGGAGAGATGGACAGATCGATGGATGGATTCGTGGGGTGGGACAGTCAGATGGACGGATAGGCAGACGGATGTGTGGGGCAGGATGGGTGGATGGATGGATGGATGGATAGCTGTGTATGGGGATGGATGGATGCACGGACGGATGTGTGGGGTCTGATGGATGGATGGATGTGTATGGGGATGGATGTGTATGGGGATGGATGGACGGACGGACAGATGGATGGATGGACAGACTGAAGGATGGAGGGAGGGAGGGATGGATAAATGAATGGAAGGACAAATGGATGGAGGGATGAGTGGGTAGGAGGATGGGTGGATGGATGGACAGATGGATGGATGGATAAGTGCGTAGGAGGGTGGATGGATGGATGAGTGGGTAGGAGGATGGATGGATGGAAGGATGGATGGAGGGATGAGTGGGTAGGAGGATGGCTGGATGGAAGGATGGATGGAAGGATGCGTGGGTAGGAGGATGGATGGATGGAAGGATGGATGGATGGATGAGTGGGTAGGAGGATGGATGGATGGAAGGATGGATGGAAGGATGAGTGGGTAGGAGGATGGATGGATGGACAGATGGAGGGACACATGGATGGGTGGATGGATGTTCAGATGGAGGGACGCATGGATGGGTGGATGGATGGACAGATGGATGGATGGATAAGTGGGTAGGAGGATGGATGGATGGATAAGAGGGTAGGAGGATGGATGGAAGGATGGATGGAAGGACAGATGGATGGATGGATGAGTGGGTAGGAGGATGGACGTATGGAAGGATGGATGGATGAGTGGGTAGGAGGATGGATGGAGGGATGGATGGATAAGTGGATAGGAGGATGGATGGATGGAAGGATGGATGGAGGGATGAGTGGGTAGGAGGAAGGATGGATGGCAGGATGGATGGAGGGATGAGTGGGTAGGAGGATGGATGGATGGATGGATGGATGGATGGATGAGTGGGTAGGAGGATGGATGGATGAATGGATGGAAGGATGAGTGGGTAGGAGGATGGATGGATGGCAGGATGGATGGAGGGATGAGTGGGTAGGAGGATGGATGGATGAGTGGGTAGGAGGATGGATGGACGGATGGATGGAAGGATGAGTGGGTAGGAGGATGGATGGATGGATGGATGGAAGGATGAGTGGGTAGGAGGATGGATGGACGGATGGATGGAAGGATGAGTGGGTAGGAGGATGGATGGATGGATGGATGGAAGGATGAGTGGGTAGGAGGATGGATGGATGGAAGGATGGGTGGAGGAATGAGTGGGTAGGAGGATGGATGGATGGAAGGATGAGTGGGTAGGAGGATGGATGGATGGCAGGATGGATGGAGGGATGAGTGGGTAGGAGGATGGATGGATGGATGGATGGATGGAAGGATGAGTGGGTAGGAGGATGGGTGGATGGATGGATGGATGGAAGGATGAGTGGGTAGGAGGATGGATGGATGGCAGGATGGATGGAGGGATGAGTGGGTAGGAGAATGAATGGATGGCAGGATGGATGGAGGGATGAGTGGGTAGGAGGATGGGTGGATGGAAGGATGGATGGAGGGATGAGTGGGTAGGAGGATGGATGGATGGAAGGATGAGTGGGTAGGAGGATGGATGGATGACAGGATGGATGGAAGGATGAGTGGGTAGGAGGATGGCAGGATGGATGGAGGGATGAGTGGGTAGGAGGACGGATGGATGGATGGATGAGTGGGTAGGAGGATGGATAGATGGCAGGATGGATGGAGGGATGAGTGGGTAGGAGGATGGGTGGATGGAAGGATGGATGGAGGGATAAGTGGGTAGGAGGATGGGTGGATGGAAGGATGAGTGGGTAGGAGGATGGATAGATGGCAGGATGGATGGAGGGATGAGTGGGTAGGAGGAAGGATGGATGGAGGGATGAGTGGGTAGGAGGATGGATGGATGGCAGGATGGATGGAGGGATAAGTGGGTAGGAGGATGGGTGGATGGAAGGATGAGTGGGTAGGAGGATGGATAGATGGCAGGATGGATGGAGGGATGAGTGGGTAGGAGGATGGGTGGATGGAAGGATGGATGGAGGGATGAGTGGGTAGGAGGAAGGATGGATGGAGGGATGAGTGGGTAGGAGGATGGATGGATGGAAGGATGAGTGGGTAGGAGGATGGATGGATGACAGGATGGATGGAAGGATGAGTGGGTAGGAGGATGGCAGGATGGATGGAGGGATGAGTGGGTAGGAGGATGGATGGATGGAAGGATGAGTGGGTAGGAGGATGGATGGATGGCAGGATGGATGGAGGGATGAGTGGGTAGGAGGACGGATGGATGGAAGGATGAGTGGGTAGGAGGATGGATGGATGACAGGATGGATGGAAGGATGAGTGGGTAGGAGGACGGATGGATGGAGGGATGAGTGGGTAGGAGGACGGATGGATGGCAGGATGGATGGAGGGATGAGTGGGTAGGAGGATGGGTGGATGGAAGGATGGATGGAGGGATGAGTGGGTAGGAGGATGGATGGATGGAAGGATGAGTGGGTAGGAGGACGGATGGATGGAGGGATGAGTGGGTAGGAGGATGGATGGATGGATGGATGGAAGGATGAATGGGTAGGAGGATGGGTGGATGGCAGGATGGATGGAGGGATGAGTGGGTAGGAGGATGGATGGATGGCAGGATGGATGGAGGGATGAGTGGGTAGGAGGATGGATGGATGGATGGAAGGATGAGTGGGTAGGAGGATGGATGGATGGCAGGATGGATGGAGGGATGAGTGGGTAGGAGGATGGATGGATGGAAGGATGAGTGGGTAGGAGGATGGATGGATGGCAGGATGGATGGAGGGATGAGTGGGTAGGAGGACGGATGGATGGAAGGATGGATGGAAGGATGAGTGGGTAGGAGGATGGATGGATGGAAGGATGAGTGGGTAGGAGGATGGATGGATGGCAGGATGGATGGAAGGATGAGTGGGTAGGAGGATGGATAGATGGCAGGATGGATGGAGGGATGAGTGGGTAGGAGGATAGATGGATGGAAGGATGAGTGGGTAGGAGGATGGATGGATGACAGGATGGATGGATGGATGAGTGGGTAGGAGGATGGATGGATGACAGGATGGATGGAGGGATGAGTGGGTAGGAGGACGGATGGATGGCAGGATGGATGGAGGGATGAGTGGGTAGGAGGATGGGTGGATGGAAGGATGGATGGAGGGATGAGTGGGTAGGAGGATGGATGGATGGAAGGATGAGTGGGTAGGAGGACGGATGGATGGAGGGATGAGTGGGTAGGAGGATGGATGGATGGCAGGATGTATGGAGGGATGAGTGGGTAGGAGGACAGATGGATGGAGGGATGAGTGGGTAGGAGGATGGATGGATGGCAGGATGGATGGAGGGATGAGTGGGTAGGAGGACGGATGGATGGCAGGATGGATGGAGGGATGAGTGGGTAGGAGGATGGGTGGATGGATGGAGGGATGAGTGGGTAGGAGGATGGATGGATGGAAGGATGAGTGGGTAGGAGGACGGATGGATGGAGGGATGAGTGGGTAGGAGGATGGATGGATGGAAGGATGAGTGGGTAGGAGGATGGATGGATGGCAGGATGGATGGAGGGATGAGTGGGTAGGAGGACAGATGGATGGAGGGATGAGTGGGTAGGAGGATGGATGGATGGAAGGATGAGTGGGTAGGAGGACGGACGTAAGGAAGGATGAGTGGGTAGGAGGATGGGTGGATGGATGGACAGATGGGTGGATGGACGGACAGACGAATTTGTAGAGCAGGACGAAGCAGTGCCGGGGGAGGCAGGGCCAGAAGGGTAAATGTCCCCCGTAAAAGTGCCCCCCTCTAACCACAGCCCCCCTTCTCCCCCAGGTGGAGCCGGCCCTGCCCCCTGCCCCGCCCCCCACCCTCAGCGTCCGGACACTGGCCAAACTCCTCAGCGTCCACTCCAATTTCCTGCGGGGGCGGGTCAAGCTGTTCCTGACGGACGCCTGCAGGCCTGACACCAGGTGAGGGGCTCCCACCCAGCCCCGATCACCACAGCACTCCGCCCCTCCCCCCTCGGAACCTTCCTGCTGGCAGATGATTGACAGCCGCCACTCATCCACCCACTGGACAGCAGACATGGAGCCTTGGAAAAACCTCGCTTGGTGATTGACAGCTGTCAATCATCCTGGAGTATTGGCAGGAACTCAGCTTCTCTTGGCAGGGGTGTTAAACATTGATGGGTGACTGACAGCTGTCAATCACCCCAAGCCACACTGCCTAGACTGTTGCCAGCACATCACAGGAGAAATACAAAGATGATTGACAGCTGCCAATCATCCTGTGTTTGGTATTTGGAATTCCGCATGAATAAAGTGGTGGAGGAGGAGAACATTGCTACAGGGCAGCTGATGAAAGATTGACAGCTGTCAATCAACCCAGACTGCAGGGAGACAGACGAGCCGTCCTGGAAGAGGAGAGAGATCCAGCGGACTGATGCCTGTCACCCGGCCCCGAGCCTGGCATAGACCTTGCTGTCACCCCATGATTGACAGCTGTCCATCAGCCCTCTTACAGTGCAACGCAACGACCGGACCCCTCGATAACCAGCGGGAAGCTAGATCAGTCGAACTGACAGCTGTCAGTCTCTGAAGATTAGCATCCGGGGGTGGGGTAGGCAGGTGAGGGGTCCCTGGGTAACCGGCCGCCCCGCCCCAGAGGTGGGCGCATCTCAGCGCTGGGTGAGGGGTCCCCGGGTAACCAGCCACCCCACCCCAGAGGTGGCTGCATCTCAGCACCGGGCGAGGGGTCCCTGGGTAACCGCCCCCCCCAGAGGTGGGCGCACCTCAGCACCGGGCGAGGGGTCCCTGGGTAACCGGCCCCCCACCCCAGAGGTGGGCGCATCTCAGTGCCGGGCGAGGGGTCCCTGGGTAACCGGCCCCCCACCCCAGAGATGGGTGCATCTCAGTGCTGGGCGAGGGGTCCCTGGGTAACCGCCCCCCCCAGAGGTGGGCGCATCTCAGCACCGGGCGAGGGGTCCCTGGGTAACCGCCCCCCCCAGAGGTGGCTGCATCTCAGCACCGGGCGAGGGGTCCCTGGGTAACCAGCCCCCCCCAGAGGTGGCTGCATCTCAGCGCCGGGCGAGGGGTCCCTGGGTAACCGCCCCCCCCAGAGGTGGGCGCATCTCAGCGCCGGGCGAGGGATCCCTGTGTAACCGGCCCCCCGCCCCAGAGGTGGGCGCACCCCGGCGCCGCTGGAGAAGGCGGGCACTGCTGGCCCGCTGACGGCTGGCGATCCCCCTGGACACAGATCTCGGCTGCACAGTCTGCAAGGGCGACACGGCCAGAGACTCGGAGGCGGCCGACGCGCCGGGGGTCCGGGCCACAGAGTTTATATTTGATATTAAGTTAAGATGGAAACAATTTGTGTTTCTCTCGTCTCTGCTAAGGGAGGGAGAGGATGGGGCAGCGGCCTGTCCCCTCTAGGGGGCGTCAGCTCCCACCACGCCCCAGGGCGGGAACTGCCTGGGAGCCCGGACTCCTGGGTTCTCTCCCCGGCTCTGGGAGGGGAGTGGGGGCTAGTGGGTTAGAGCAGGGGGGCTGGGAGCCCGGACGCCTGGGTTCTCTCCCCAGCTCTGGGAGTGGAGTGGGGGCTGGTGGGTCAGAGCAGGGGGGCTGGGAGCCAGGACTCCTGGGTTCTCTCCCCAGCTCTGGGAGCGGAGTGGGGGCTGGTGGGTACAGCCCGGGGGGCTGGGAGCCAGGACTCCTGGGTTCTCTCTCTGGCTCTGGGAAGGGAGTGGGGGCTGGTGGGTCAGAGCAGGGGGGCTGGGAGCCAGGACTCCTGGGTTCTCTCCCCAGCTCTGGGAGGGGAGTAGGGGCTGGTGGGTCAGAGCAGGGGGGGCTGGGAGCCAGGACTCCTGGGTTCTCTCCCCAGCTCTGGGAGGGCAGTGGGGGCTGGTGGGTCAGAGCAGGGGGGCTGGGAGCCAGGACTCCTGGGTTCTCTCCCCGGCTCTGGGAGGGGAGTGGGGGCTGGTGGGTTAGAGCAGGGGGGGCTGGGGGCCAGGACTCCTGGGTTCTCTCCCCGGCTCTGGGAGGGGAGTGGGGGCTGGTGGTTACAGCAGGGGGGCTGGGAGCCAGGACTCCTGGGTTCTCTCCCGGGCTCTGGGAGGGGAGTGGGGGCTGGTGGGTAGAGCAGGGGGGGCTGGGAGCCAGGACTCCTGGGTTCTCTCCCCGGCTCTGGGAAGGGAGTGGGGGCTGGTGGGTTTGAGCAGGGGGGGGCTGTGTTTGGCACAGGGACGGTTTCAGTTTCAATTCCCCCCCCCCATTTACACACAGGATTAAAGCTAAGAACTTGGGGGTCGCGGTAGCATTGGGGAGGCTAAAAACTGCCGAGACCCGGGACCATGGACGACGCAGGGGACCCCTGGACATTCGCAAGCGGGGGAGGGAAATCCGACAGGAGCAGCTCCCCCCATGGAAAGTGTTATGGGGGGGAGACCTCGCGGGGGGGGCGGCACCCCCCTCCCCCCATCCCCAGGCAATGGAGGGGTAATTCAGGGCAAGGAGTGAAAACTGGGGCTGTCTGAAACACAGGCCCGCCCTGCCCCGCTCCCTGCCCCACAGCGCCCTCCAAGCAGCCTGCCTGCCAGGGGAGAGCGCCCCCTGCCGAGCCCCCCTCCCTGCCCCACAGCGCCCTCCAAGCACCCTGCCTGCCAGGGGAGAGCGCCCCCTGCTGAGCCCCCCGTCCCTCCCTGCCCCACAGCGCCCCCTAGGGCCAGCCCCACCTGCCAGGGGAGAGCGCCCCCTCCTTGCCCCACAGCACCCCCCCAGCACCCTGCCTGCCAGGGGAGAGCGCCCCCTGCTGGGCCCCCCTCCCCCCCAGCGCCCCCTAGCGCCCCACGGGGGCATCAGGCCCGGATCCAGGCCCTGTTTGTTTTTCACAAGGCAGAGCCCTGATAAGACCCCAGACTTGGTGGCACCTGGGGGGTGGGGGGGGGGCAGGGTCTGCCAGGAAACCCTCTCCCTTGTCACAGGCCCCGCCCCCTTAACCCTTCCCTGCCTGAGCAGTGACAATCAGAGAGGGCAAAGTACAAGTCCTGGGGGTGGGGTGTTTTTAAAAACTGCCCCCCCACACACATACGCACCCCAGAGGTGGCTGCATCTCAGCGCCGGGCGAGGGGTCCCTGGGTAACCGGCCGCCCCGCCCCAGAGGTGGCTGCATCTCAGCGCCAGGCGAGGGGTCCCTGGGTAACCGGCCGCCCAGCCCCAGAGGTGGCTGCATCTCAGCGTCGGGCGAGGGGTCCCTGGGTAACCGGCCGCCCCGCCCCAGAGGTGGCTGCATCTCAGCACCGGGCGAGGGGTCCCTGGGTAACCGGCCGCCCCGCCCCAGACGTGGCTGCATCTCAGCGTCGGGCGAGGGGTCCCTGGGTAACCGGCTGCCCAGCCCCAGAGGTGGCTGCATCTCAGCGCCGGGCGAGGGGTCCCTGGGTAACCGGCTGCCCAGCCCCAGAGGTGGCTGCATCTCAGCGCCAGGTGAGGGGTCCTCGGGTAACCAGCCACCCCGCCCCAGAGGTGGCTGCATCTCAGAGCCGGGCGAGGGGTCCCTGGGTAACCAGCCGCCCTGCCCCAGAGGTGGCTGCATCTCCGCACCGGGCGAGGGGTTCCTGGGTAACTGGCCGCCCTGCCCCAGAGGTGGCTGCATCTCAGCGCCGGGCGAGGGGTCCCTGGGTAACCGGCTGCCCAGCCCCAGAGGTGGCTGCATCTCAGCGCCGGGCGAGGGGTCCCTGGGTAACCGGCTGCCCAGCCCCAGAGGTGGCTGCATCTCAGCGCCAGGTGAGGGGTCCTCGGGTAACCAGCCACCCCGCCCCAGAGGTGGCTGCATCTCAGAGCCGGGCGAGGGGTCCCTGGGTAACCAGCCGCCCTGCCCCAGAGGTGGCTGCATCTCCGCACCGGGCGAGGGGTTCCTGGGTAACCGGCCGCCCTGCCCCAGAGGTGGCTGCATCTCAGCGCCGGGCGAGGGGTTCCTGGGTAACCGGCCGCCCCACCCCAGAGGTGGCTGCATCTCAGCCATGCGATTAGCATGTGAATTACCCAGCCATTTTATTCCGTGCTCCGATGCCCCCTACAGGCCCTGGACAGGAATATAGAGAGCGACAGTCGGAAACGTCCTTCGTCCTTCTCCTTTTCCCACAGCAGAGCCCCAAAAGTGCCCCCCAGGCAGCCAGTCCCTGCCCGGCGCCCCCTAGAGGGGACAGGCCCCTGCCCTGCTCCCCGCCCCCCGAGCCAGCCAGTCCCTGCCCTGGGGCCGGGGGGGAGCCGGCGCCCCCTAGAGGGGACAGGCCCCTGCCCCATTCCCTGCCCCCCTGAGCCAGCCAGTCCCTGCCCTGGGGCCAGTGGGAGCCGGCGCCCCCCAGAGGGGACAGGCCCCTGCCCCATTCCCCGCCCCCCTGAGCCAGCCAGTCCCCGCCCTGGGGCCGGGGGGGAGCCGGCGCCCCCTAGAGGGGACAGGTCCCTGCCCCATTCCCCGCCCCCCTGAGCCAGCCAGTCCCTGCCCTGGGGCCAGTGGGAGCCGGCGCCCCCCAGAGGGGACAGGCCCCTGCCCCATTCCCCGCCCCCCTGAGCCAGCCAGTCCCCGCCCTGGGGCCGGGGGGGAGCCGGCGCCCCCTAGAGGGGACAGGTCCCTGCCCCATTCCCCGCCCTGGGAGCCGGCGCCCCCTAGAGGGGACAGGCCCCTGCCCCGCTCCCCGCCCCCCTGAGCCAGCCAGCCAGGGGGTCACAGCACCCATAGGCCCGGTGAGCATTGGGGCTGCCAGGGGAGACCCCCGCCCATTCCCAGTAGCACAGGGCCCCCTGGCGCCACCCTGGCTGGGCCCAGGCAGGGCGGGGGGGGGGGGCTGGACGTAGGTCCCAGCGGGGGAGGAGGCCTGGGTGTCACCGGTGGGTGGGTGGGAGCCCGGGTTTGTATCAGACACAAACAGCTCCCAGCACCAGGCGCCGACTCTGTGAGTGTCCCTAGGGGGAGGGGCACGGGGGGGTCTGTGAGAACCCCATAAACCCCCCACAGCGGCTGGTCCTAGCCCAGCCCAGGGGAGACAGCCTGTGGGTCGGGAGTGAGGGTCAGCGGCAGAGCTGGGGGCTGCGGGTCGGGAGTGAGGGGCACCGGCAGAGCTGGGGGGGCTGCGGGTCGGGAGTGAGGGGCACCGGCAGGGCTGGGCGGGGGGACAGGGCTGGGCTAGTAGGGGCTGCGGGTCGGGACTGAGGGGCACCAACAGAGCTGGGGAGGGGCAGGGCTGGGCTAGGAGGGGCTGCGGGTCGGGAGTGTGGGGCACTGGCAAAGCTGGGGGGGCAGGGCTGGGCTAGCAGGGGCTGCGGGTCGGGAGTGAGGGGCACCGACAGAGCTGGGGAGGGCAGGGCTGGACTAGCAGGGGCTGCGGGTCGGGAGTGAGGGGCACCGGCAGAGCTGGGGGGGCCCAGGGCTGGGCTAGCAGGGGCTGCGGGTCGGGAGTGAGAGGCACTGGCAGGGCTGGGGGGGGGGCAGGCCTGGGCTAGCAGGGGCTGTGGGTCGGGAGTGAGGGGCACCGGCAAAGCTGGGGGGGCAGGGCTGGGCTAGCAGGGGCTGCGGGTCGGGAGTGAGGGGCACCGACAGAGCTGGGGGGGGCAGGGCTGGACTAGCAGGGGCTGCGGGTCGGGAGTGAGGGGCACCGGCAGAGCTGGGGGGGCCCAGGGTTGGGCTAGCAGGGGCTGCGGGTCGGGAGTGAGGGGCACCGGCAGAGCTGGGGGGGGCAGGGCTGGCAGGGGCTGCGGGTCGGGAGTGAGGGGCACCGGCAGGGCTGGGCTGGCAGGGGCTGCGGGTTGGGAGTGAGTGGCACCAGCAGGGCTGGTGGGGGCAGGGCTGGGCTAGCAGGGGCTGCGGGTTGGGAGTGAGGGGCACCGGCAGGGCTGGTGGGGGCAGGGCTGGGCTGGCAGGGGCTGCGGGTCGGGAGTGAGGGGCACTGGCAGGGCTGGTGGGGGCAGGGCTCGGCTAGCAGGGGCTGCGCGTCGGGAGTGAGGGGCACCGGCAGAGCTGGGGGGGCAGGCCTGGGCTAGCAGGGGCTGCAGGTCGGGAGTGAGGGGCACCGGCAGGGCTGGGTGGGGGGCATGGGGGGAGCCGGTGTGTACGTGACTCTGGGGGACGCGCTATCAGGTCCCAGCCCCACCCCACCCCCACCCCCACCCTTATCACCCCAGCCAGGCTCTGGCCCTTCCCAGCCCCAGGGCCCCCCCAGCCGGCAGCCGGGGCCTGGGACCTCGTGGCCTGGCTTCCCCTCCCCCTGCGCTGCCCTGAGGGGACAGAGACCCCCCCACCAATTCCAGGTGCCCTCCCCACCCAATCGCCCCCTAGCCCCCTCCAGCCCCTTTCTGCCCTCCTGACCGCCCCCCATATCTCAGCTCCTCCACCAGCTCGCCCAGGGCCGGGGAGGGGCTCTGTCCCCTGGCCATGGGGCCAGCCCCCGCGCTGCCCCTTAGTGCCCCCGGCAGCCCGGCGCCAGGCAGTCAAATCAATACGGCCCCAGCAGCCTTTGCACCCGGGCCGCTGGGACAGACACGTGGTAACCGCCCCCCCTGCCCCCTAGTCCTGCCAGTGCCCCTCACTCCCGACCCGCAGCCCCTGCCAGCCCAGCTCTGCCCCCCCACCAGCTCGGCCGGTGCCCCTCACTCCCGACCTGCAGCCCCTGCTAGCCCAGCTCTGCCCCCCCACCAGCTCGGCCGGTGCCCCTGCAGCCCCTGCTGTTCTCGGGGGGGGGGCAGATAAAGGGGAACCCTCCTGGCTCCTCACTGACCAGCCCCTGGGGCCGTCTCTCTCCCCAGGACACGAGGAGGCTGCAATGGAGACGCTGAGATCCCTGCTCCGGCGTGCGGTAGGGCCGGGCTTCGAATCATCCCTAGGGACCCCAACAGTCCACGGTCCCTGGCGCCCCCCACTCCCACACCACAGCCCCCTGCCAGCCCAGTCCTGGGCCCTCCAATGCTGCCGGTGCCCCTCACTCCCGACCCGCAGCCCCTGCCAGCTCAGCCCTGCTGGTGCCCCTCACTCCCGACCCGCAGCCCCTGCTAGCCCAGCCCTGCCCGCCCCAGCTCTGTGGGTGCCCCTCACTCCCAACCCGCAGCCCCGCCCGCCGTGACCCCCATCTCCCCCACAGGGCGGCGAGCGGCCCAGCCGACGCTCCTACACCATCTACAGGAACGTGGAGGGGCCGGGCGGGGAGGGGGCCGGGGGCCTGGAGCTGAAGGTAGCCGAGCGGGAGGAGCAGACGCTGGCCGGGGACATGGCCGCCCTGGTGGTCCCCGGCCCGCAGGACCGGACCAAAGCCTTGACCTACGTGGTGCTCAGCGCCCTGCTCATCTTCACTGTGGGTAAGCCCCGCCCCCTGGCCCGAGAGCTCCGCCCCTGGCCCAAGAGCTCCGCCCCTTGGCCTGATAGCTCCGCCCCCTGGCCCGACAGACCCACCCTCTGACCAGAGCTCCGCCCCCCTGGACAGATAGCCACGCCCCTGGCTCAGAGCTCCGCCCTCTGGACTGAAAACCCCACCCCCTGGGCTCCCTGCCCTGCCTGGCGGACTAAGAGTCCCCCCTGCCCCCTGTGCCCGTGCCCCCCGTGCCCACGTCCCCGTCTCCCCCGGGCAGCGTTCCTGCTGGGCTACGTGGCCTTGCGCGGCAGCTGCCCATCGTGCGCGGGGCTGCGGGGCGACCTGCTGGCCGTGGTGAGCGACGAGGGGGCGGCCGAGGAGTCGCCGGGACCGGGGCCCCCCCTCTACTGGGCCGACCTGAAGGAAATGTTCCAGAAATACCTGCGGGAGGAGAGCATCGAGAGCACCATCCGGTGAGCCCCCCAGAGAGCCCTCGGGCCCCATAGAGCCTCCCCAGAGCCCCCTGAAACCCATTGGCCCCTGAGCGCCACCCCCCCGAGAGTCCCCCGAGAGCCTCCAGCCCCTCCAGCCCCCCAAGACCCCCCCAGAGAGCCCCTCAGAGCTCCCTGGAGCCCCCCAGGGATCCCCCCATGCCCCCGAGAGCCCCCCAGCCCCTCAGAGCCCCCCGGAGCCTCCCAGAGATCCCCCCATGCCCCCGAGAGCCCCCCAGCCCCTCAGAGATCCCCTTCCCCACTGGGACTCCCTGCTACCACAGATCCTCCCACAGGGACTCCCCACCCCACAGGGATCCCCATGTGCCCCATCAAGAAGCCTGCCCCACAGATTCCCCCTCCAACCCCCAGAGTCACCCCTCACCCCCACTCAGAACAGGGCCTCCCTTCTCTGAGCCACCCCACAGAGACCCCAAATCCCCCTCTGCCATCCCTCCTCAAAACCCCCCCCTTCTAAAACACGGGGGACCCCCCATCCCCAATTTGCCCAGCATGGCTAGAGCGGTCGAGATTTGGGGTGGGTCATATGCCCCCAGCTGCCGCCTGACCCCTCCCCTCTTCTGTCGTCCCCCCCCCAGGTGGGTAAGCGAGGGCCCCCACTTCCCCGGCTCGCCCCGCATGGACGCCCTGACCCACAAGGTGCTGGAGAGTTTCACGTCCTACAGGCTGGACCGGGCCTGGACCGATACCCACTACGTGGGGCTGCAGCGTCCGGACAGGTCTGACCGGGGGGGACATGGGGAGGGCGAGGAGGGGGGACCCATGGGGGAGGGGGGAAGAGGTGCTCAGCGGCAAATGGGGGGGCTGGGCTGGCTGGGCTCTGATGCCCCCCCTCGCCCCCAGGATGAACCCCAACTTCCTGCATCAGCTGGACCCGCAAGGGGGGGTCATGGAGAAACTACCCCTGGAGGACCCCGAGATGTACTGCCCCTACAGCGCCCCCGGCAACGCCACGGTAACGCCCTCTGGCAACGCCTCACCTCCCCCAGGTCCTGCCCCTACAGCGCCCCTGGCAACGCCACGGTAATGCCCCGGCAACGCCTCGCCTCCCCCGGGTCCTGCCCCTACAGCGCCTCTGGCAACGCCATGGTAACGCCCCCTGGCAACGCCTCGCCTCCCCAGGGTCCTGCCCCTACAGCGCCCCTGGCAACGTCACGGTAACGCCCCACGGCAACACCCTGCCTCCCCTGGGTCCTGCCCCTACAGCGCCCCCGGCAACGCCACGGTAACGCTCCCTGGCAATGCCTCACCTCCCCCGGGTCCTGCGCCTACAGCACCCCCGGAAATGCCATGGTAACGCCCCCGGCAACACCCTGCCTCCCCTGGGTCCTGCCCCTACAGCGCCCCCGGCAACGCCATGGTAACGCCCCCTGGCAACGCCTCGCCTCCCCTGGGTCCTGCCCCTACAGCGCCCCTGGAAATGCCACGGTAACGCCCCCGGCAATGCCCCGCCATCCCCAGGTCCTGCCTCAAGAGAGCCCCCGGCAACAGCATGGTAACGCCCCACGGCTACACCCTGTCTCCCCTGGGTCCTGCCCCTACAGCGCCCCCGGCAACGCCACTGTAACACCCCTGGCAACGCCTCGCCTCCCCTGGGTCCTGCTCCAAAAGCGTCCCTGGCAACGCCACGGTAACGCCCCCCGGCAATGCCACGGTAATGCCCTCCGGCAGCACCACAGTAACACCACCGGCCTACCCCTGGCCTCCCCTGGGTCCTGCCCCTACAGTGCCCCCAGCAACGCCATGGTAACGCCCACCAGCAACCCCCTGCCTCTCCCGGGTCCTGCCCCTCCAGCACCCCCGGTAATGCCACGGAAACGCCCCCAGCAACGCCCTGCCTCCCCCGGTCCTGCCCCTTTAGCATCCCAGCAACGCCACGGTAACGTCCCCGGCAACCCCCCGCCTCTCCCGGGTCCCGCCCCTACAGCGACCCTGGCAACGCCACAGTAATGCCCCCTGACAACACTACGGTAAAGCCCCTGGTAACCCCCCTGCCTCCTCCAGGTCCTGCCCCTACAGTGCCAGCTGCAACACCACGGTAACGCACCACGGCAATGCCATGGTAACATCCCCGGCAACGCCCCGCCTCCCCCGGGTCCTACCCTACAGCGCCCCCGGCAACACCACAGTAATGCCCCCCAGCAACGCCCCTCCTCCCCGGGTCCTGCCTCTACAGCGCCCCCGGCAATGCCACGGTAACGCCTCCACCCTGCTGCTCCCAACCTGCCCCCATCCCCACCCACCAGCCCTCTTCCTGACCCTGGTGGTGCTGGTTTTGGGTGGGTGTCCGCCCCCACCCACGCTGTCCCCCCATCTGTCTCCCCAGGGGGGGCTGGTCTATGCCAACTATGGGCGCCAGGAGGATTTTGACGCCCTGGGACAGAAGGGAGTGAACCCCCAGGGCCACCTCGTCATCGTCAGGGTGGGAGAGATCAGCTACGCAGAGAAGGTGAGCCCGGACGCCTGGGTTCTCTCCCCGGCTCTGGGAGGGCAGTGGGGGCTGGTGGGTTAGAGCAGCGGGGGCTGGGAGCCAGGACTCCTGGGTTCTCTCCCTGGCTCTGGGAGGGCAGTGGGGGCTGGTGGTTAGAGCAGGAGGGGTTGGGAGCCAGGACTCCTGGGTTCTCTCCCTGGCTCGGGGAGGGGAGTGGGGGCTGGTGGTCAGAGCAGGGGTGCTGGGAGCCAGGACTCCTGGGTTCTCTCTCCGGTTCTGGGAGGGGAGTGGGGGCTGGTGGGTCAGAGCAGGGGTGCTGGGAGCCAGGACTCCTGGGTTCTCTCCTCAGCTCTGGGAGGGGAGTGGGGGCTGGTGGGTCAGAGCACAGGGGGCTGGTAGCCAGGACTCCTGGGTTCTCTCCTCAGCTCTGGGAGGGGAGTGGGGGCTGGTGGGTCAGAGCTGGGGGAGCTGGGAGCCAGGACTCCTGGGTTCTCTCCTTTCCTCCAGGTGGCGAACGCAGACACTGCCCAGGCCCGGGGGGTGCTGATCTACCCTGACCCCTGGGACATCCCCCAGGATCCGAGGAAAGCCGGCCTGTCCCAGAACCGGGCGGTTTATGGACATGTGAGTGCCGGCGCGGGGGGGAGGACGAGGAGGGGTCTGCATGGGACGTGGTGAATGAGGGGATGGGGGGCAGCTTGCCCTGGGACATCGATCCCCATCAAGCTAACGGAGCGACTGATTCAGGCCCTGATTAATAACAAATTGAAGGGGTGTTTCACGTAGTTCATGCCCATCCCTGTGTTTGCGCTACAGGGATCTCTTCACGCTAACGAGCTCTCTCTCTAACGAGATGACCGGGCTGCCATTAACAGGCATTAGACTCCCGTCTGCTTCCAAATTGGTCCTGCCCCAGTGAGCTCAAACATTAACCTGGGCTTCAACCAAACGAAAGGCCTTCAAAACTGGCTAGCTGATAGATCTCCGGACGTACCTGGAGCCGGTTGCGCTCTGCAGCGGGGGCAGCGTCGGTTCCTGGGGGGGCTTCTTCCCCGTCTCTCTCCACGACCTGCAAGCAGATGAGTCGAGCTCAGTTGGGCAGGGAGCAGGAGGGGCAGGTCCGGCCTCCGTCCCTCACCTGCTGTCTCTGCCCCCACCACAGGTTCACATGGGGACCGGTGACCCCTACACCCCTGGCTTCCCCTCCTTCAACCACACCCAGTTCCCCCCAGTCCAGTCCTCGGGGCTGCCCCGCATCCCCGTCCACCCCATCAGCGCCAGCACGGCTGCCCGCCTCCTCAGGTAAATGGGGGGCCAGGACTCCTGGGTTCTCTCCCCGGCTCTGGGAGGGGAGTGGGAGCTGAGGGGTCAGAGCAGGGGGGCGGGGAGCCAGGACTCCTGGGTTCTCTGCCCGGCTCGGGGAGGGGAGTGGGGGCTGGTGGGTCAGAGCAGGGGGGCGGGGAGCCAGGACTCCTGGGTTCTCTCCTCAGCCCCGTGACCCCCTGTTCTCCCCCCCTCCAGTAAGCTGACAGGGCTGGCCGCCCCTCGGGACTGGAAGGGGCGCCTGGCCGACATCCCATATCGCCTTGGGCCCGGGGACCCAGGCGTCCGGGTGCACCTGCAGGTGAACAACGTCAAGACTCCTACCATGATCAGTAACGTCTTCGGCTGCATCGAGGGGCGATTTGAACCCGGTGAGGCCGGGGGAGGGGTCGGGATGGGATGGGGTCTCTGTGGGGTGGGGTGGAGAGTGGGGGGGGAGAACTGATGGGGGGGCAGGAAGGGGTGGGGCTGGGGGGTTAGGTGTGTGGGTTTTAGTAGGGTGGGCACCTGGGAATGAGGGGGGCACAGAGAGGTGGAGGGATGGGGTGGGGACAGTGGGGCAGAGAAAGAGGTGGAGGGCTGGGCCTGGGGGAGCTGTGTGGGGACTGGGGGGAGAGGCGTATGGGATGGGGGGCTGGGGCTGTCGAGGGGGAGTCTCCTTTCCCCCTAATCTTGGCTCCTGCCCCACCCCCACAGATCACTACGTGATCATCGGGGCTCAGCGGGACGCTCTGGGCCCCGGGGCGGCCGGCTCGGGCGTGGGCACGGCCCTGCTCCTCGAGTTAGCCCGGACCTTCTCCGCCATGGTGCGCAATGGTAAGGGGGCAGGGCTGGCACCAGGTGGGGCAGGGGGCGGGGCTAGATGAAGGGGGCAGGGCTGGCACTAGGTGGGGCAGGGGGCGGGGCTAGATGAAGGGGGCAGGGCTGGCACTAGGTGGGGCAGGGGCGGGGCTAGATGAAGGGGGCAGGGCTGGCACTAGGTGGGGCAGGGGGCGGGGCTAGATGAAGGGGGCAGGGCTGGCACCAGGTGGGGCAGGGGGTGGGGCTAGCTGAGGGGGCGGAGCTGGCACCACATAGGGCAGGGGGTGGAGCTAGCTGAGGGGGCGGAGCTGGCACCACATAGGGCAGGGGGTGGAGCTAGCTGAGGGGGCGGAGCTGGCACCAGGTGGGCGGGGCCTCCCCCGCTCTGGAAGACTCCTCCCCTGTCATACCCCCAGTGGCCATCAGGTGGGGACCTCGCTCCTGACAAGAGCTGAGAGGGGAATATTTATCAGCCTGTCAAAAAAGATGGCCGCCTTAAAGGGGTGAGATTAAAGTTCCCCAGGAACTTCAGGACTCCTTGGTTCTCGGGACGGGGGGGGCACATGTCCCCCCATTTCTGTCCATTTCTCTCCCCAGGCTTCCAGCTCCGCCGCACCCTGCTCTTCGCTAGCTGGGACGCAGAAGACTTCGGCCGGGTGGGCTCCACCGAATGGCTAGAGGTGACCCGGACGCCTGGGTCCCCGCTGCAGGGCTGGGGGGGGGGTGTTTCTACCTACAGGGGCCCACCAGTCCCATTCCCTCCTGCAGCCAACAACTCCAGGAGGGGAGTGGGGGCTGGGAGCCAGGACTCCTGGGTTCTCTCCCTGGCTCTGGGAGGGGAGTGGGGGCTGGTGGTTAGAGCAGGGGGGGCCGGGAGCCAGGACTCCTGGGTTCTCTCCTTGGCCATCAGGAGGCTCTGGGCTCCCCTTGGTGGTAAGATGGGGGAATAGCAGCTACCATCACTGAGATAGGGGACTACTTACTTTGGACCCCCCGAACTGACCCCTTCCACCAAAACCTCCCCTCCTGACCAGGGCTATCTCAGCATGCTGCACCTCAAAGCCGTGGCCTACATCAGTCTGGACAATGCTGTGCTAGGTACGTGACTGGGGGCCCGGACTCCTGGGTTCTCCCCCGGCGCTGGGACGGGAGTGGGGGCTGGTGGGTTAGAGCGGGGGGGCTGGGAGCCAGGACTCCTGGGTTCTCTCCCTGGCTCTGGGAGGGGAGTGGGGGCTGGTGGTTAGAGCAGGGGGGGCTGGGAGCCAGGACTCCTGGGTTCTCTCCCCGGCTCTGGGAGGGGAGTGGGGGCTGGTGGGTTAGAGCAGGGGGGCTGGGAGCCAGGACTCCTGGGTTCTCTCCCCGGCTCTGGGAGGGGAGTGGGGCTGTTGGGTTAGAGGAGGCAGTGTCTGCCCCAGTTTCCCCCTCTCTATTATAAACTTAACTCTATCAAGGTCCGTGGGAGGGGGTGACTGCAAGCTTGGGGCTTAGCCTCAGGGGATAGGGGAGGGGCACATCAACCCCCCCACACACACACACTGGGGGTGGGAATTAAGGTTCCACCACTGGACCCTCTTGCCACCCTGATGGGTTTCTCTCCCCTCCGCTGAACCTCAGGAGATGACAAATTCTACGCCAAAACCAGCCCCTTGCTGACCAGCCTCATCGAGAACGTCCTCAAACAGGTGAGGGGCAGCCCCAGATGCCTGGGATCTCTCCCCGGCTCTGGGAGGGGAGTGGGGGCTGGTGGTCAGAGCAGGGGGGCTGGGAGCCAGGACTCCTGGGTTCTCTCCCCGGCTCTGGGAGGGCAGTGGGGGCTGGTGGGTTAGAGCAGGGGGGGGCTGGGAGCCGGGACTCCTGGGTTCTCCCCCCGGCTCTGGGAGGGCAGTGGGGGCTGGTGGTCAGAGCAGGGGGGCTGGGAGCCAGGACTCCTGGGTTCTCTCCCCGGCTCTGGGAGGGGAGTGGGGGCTGGTGGGTTAGAGCAGGGGGGGGCTGGGAGCCAGGACTCCTGGGTTCTCTCCCTGGCTCTGGGAGGGGAGTGGGGGCTGGTGGGTTAGAGCAGGGGGGGGCTGGGAGCCAGGACTCCTGGGTTCTCTCCCTGGCTCTGGGAGGGGAGTGGGGGCTGGTGAGTTAGAGCAGGGGGGGCTGGGAGCCAGGACTCCTGGGTTCTCTCCCTGGCTCTGGGAGGGGAGTGGGGGCTGGTGGGTTAGAGCAGGGGGGGCTGGGAGCCAGGACTCCTGGGTTCTCTCCCCGACTCTGGGAGGGCAGTGGGGGCTGGTGGTCAGAGCAGGGGGCTGGGAGCCCGGACGCCTGGGTTCTCTCCAGGCTCCGGGAGGGCATTGGGGGCTGGTGGTTAGAGCAGGGGGGGCTGGGAGCCAGGACTCCTGGGTTCTCTCCCCGGCTCCAGGAGGGCAGTGGGGGCTGGTGGTTAGAGCAGGGCTCAGAGGTCATCAGGCCATATTGGCCCCTCTGAGGGTGGAAGGTCGGGGGTTAGAGTTCGAAGGTCACCTCTGTCTCCTCCCCCCGGCAGGTCGACAGCCCGAACCGCAGTGGCCAGACCCTCTACGAGCAGGTGACGTTCCCAGATCGGCGCTGGGCCAGCGAGGTGTAAGTGGGGCGCGACCTGCGGGGCAAGAGACCCTTCACCTCCGACCCTTCACCTTTGACCCCTGCCCTTTCAGTGCTGAGCCTACCCAATGGTGACCCTTCACCTTTGACCCTGACCTTCAGTGCTGAGCCTACCCAATGGTGACCCTTCACCTTTGACCCTGACCTTTCAGTGGTGACCCTTCCCAGTGGTGACCCTTCACCTCTGACCTTAAATATTCTCTACCTTTGATGACCCCTCACCTTTGACTCTGGTCCCGCCCCCTTTTCACACTGGCCCCACCCACTGGCCCCGTTGCCTCTGCCCCCCCATAACAGCGCAGGGCTCCCCCCGCTGGTCGCTCCGGGGATTGGCTCAGCCGGGCTCCGGGGCGCCCCCTGGGGGTCGTAACGGCTGGCCCCTAACGAACCTCCCCCTCATTAGCGGGTTTTCCCAGCCGCCCTGGCTGCTTCTGCCCCACGCCAGCCCCATCTCGGCATAGCCCTCGCCAAGCGTGACCCTTAACCTCTGACCGTCCTGCTTTTCCCCTAGACCCTAACCACCACTGACCCTTAACCTCTGACCCTGTAATCTGGACAGGGCAATCTCGCCCCTGCTGACCCCTAATCCCCCCCCACCAACCCTGACCCACTCTGATCCCCCCCCACCAGACCCATACAAATCTCCTGCCTGCCCCAAATCCTGCTGCCGCCCCCCGAAATCCTGAGTTGTTTGGGGCCGGGTGTCCCTGATCTCAGAGCCCCCGGGGAAGGTTTTTGGGGAGCAGCCCTGGGTGGGACAATGGGGGAACCCCCAACCTCAGCACCCCCCCTTCTCCCTGAGTCTGATCCTGCCTCCTCCCGCCCCCAGGATCCGGCCCCTCTCCATGGACAGCAGCGCCTACCTCTTCACCGCCTTCGCGGGGGTCCCGGCCGTGGAGTTCTCCTTCGTCGAGGTGAGAGACCCTGGCAAGGTGCCCCCCAGATGGGTCAGTGCCCCTCACTCCGAACCTGCAGCCCCTGCCCCCCCCAGCTCTGCCGGTGCCCCTCACTCCCGACCCGCAGCCCCAGCCCTCCCCAGCTCTACCGGTGCCCCTCACTCCTGACCTGCAGCCCCTGCTAGCCCGGCCCTGCCCCCCCAGCCCTGCCAGTGCCCCTCACTCCCGACCTGCAGCCCCTGTCCCCCCCAGCTCTGCCGGTGCCCCTCACTCCCGACCCGCAGCCCCTGCCCTCCCCAGCTCTGCCGGTGCCCCTCACTCCTGACCCACAGCCCCCTTGTACCCCAGCCCTGCCGATGCCCCTCACTCCTGACCTGCAGCCCCTGTCCCCCCCCAGCTCTGCCGGTGCCCCTCACTCCTGACCCGCAGCCCCTGCTAGCCCGGCCCTGCCCCCCCAGCCCTGCCAGTGCCCCTCACTCCCGACCTGCAGCCCCTGTCCCCCCCCAGCTCTGCCGGTGCCCCTCACTCCTGACCTGCAGCCCCTGTCCCCCCCAGCTCTGCCGGTGCCCCTCACTCCCACCCGCCGCCCCTGCCCCCTCCCAGCCCTGCCGGTGCCCCTCACTGCCACCCGCCGCCCCTGCCCCCCCCCAGCCCTACCGGTGCCCCTCACTCCCGACCCGCAGCTCCTGCTGGGGCCCCTCACTCCCTGGTTTTCCCGTCCCTGCAGGACGCCCGCCCCTACCCGTTCCTGCACACCCAGGACGACACCTATGAGAACCTGAACGGGCTGCTCTTCGGGCGGCTGCCGGCCGTGGCCAAGTCGGTGGCCGAGGTCGTGGGGCAGCTGCTGATCCGCCTGAGTCACGACCACCTGCTGCCGCTGGACTTCGGCGCCTACGGAGACGTCCTGCTGCAGCGGATCGCAGAGTTCAACCCCTACAGCAGCGAGCTCAAGGTAGGGGGCTGGGGGGATCCACCCCACAACCGCCCCCGGGGGATCTGGGGCTCCACTGATCGCCCCAGCTCTGGGAGGGGAGTGGGGGCTGGTGGTTAGAGCAGGGGGGGCTGGGAGCCAGGACTCCTGGGTTCTCTCCCCGGCTCTGGGAGGGGAGTGGGGGCTGGTGGTTTGAGCAGGGGGGCTGGGAGCCAGGACTCCTGGGTTCTCTCCCTGATTCTGGGAGAGGAGTAGGGGCTGGTGGGTCAGAGCAGGGGGCCTGGTAGCCAGGACTCCTGGGTTCTCTCCCCGGCGGTCTGAAGGGAGTGGGGGCTGGTGGGTTACAGTGGGGGGAGAGCCAGGACGCCTGGGTTCTGTCCCTGGCTCTGGGAGGGGAGTGGGGGCTGGTAGGTCAGAGCAGGGGGGCTGGGAGCCACGACTCCTGGGTTCTCCCCGGCTCTGGGAGGGGAGTGGGGGCTGAGAGCCAGGACTCCTGGGTTCTCTCCCCGGCTCTGGGAGGGGAGTAGGGACTGGTGGGTCAGAGCAGGGGGGCTGGGAGCCAGGACTCCTGGGTTCTCTCCCCGGCTCTGGGAGGGGAGTGGGGGCCGGTGATCAGAGCAGGGGGAGCTGGGAGTCAGGACTCCTGGGTTCTCTCCCCAGCTCTGGGAGGGGAGTGGGGGCTGGTGGTTAGAGCAGCGGGGGCTGGGAGCCAGGACTCCTGGGTTCTCTCCCCGGCTCTGGGAGGGGAGTGGGGGCACATATCCAGAAGCGTGGAAGCTGGGGGGGCTGGAAGGCCCCATGGAGGGCTGGGGCTGGTTGTGTCTCTCCCCCATTGATCCCCGTCACATCCCCCCTGCACACAGAGCCGCGGCCTGACCCTGCAGTGGATGTACTCGGCCCGGGGCGACTACACGCGGGCGGCCGAGAAGCTGCGCCAGGACATCTACAGCTCGGAGGAGAAGAACGAACGGCTGAACCGCATGCACAACGTCCGCATCATGAGGGTGAGCTGGGGGGGGGTCTGCATTGTCCCACAGCTCCCCAGCCCGCTGCCTGCTGGGAACTGGGAGCATGCGCCTTTCAGCTGTGCGGACGCATGCAGCTACCCGCTGCATGCATTGGAGCATGCATCAGTCCACGTCGGCGCATGCATCAGGCCGGTCTCGGGTCAGCGCATGCATTGGGCCTGGGCCACGTCAGCACATGCATCAGGCCAGTCCCACATCAGCACATGCATCAGGCCGGGGCCGCGTCGGCGCATGCATCGGGCCGGGGCCGCGTCGGCGCATGCATCGGGCCGGGCCCGGGTCAGCACATGCATCGGGCCAGGGCCACGTCGGCACATGCATCGGGCCGGGGCCACGTCGGAGCATGCATCGGGCCTGGGCCACGTCGGCGCATGCATCAAGCCAGTCCCACAGCAGCACATGCATCGGGCGGGGCCACGTCAGCGCATGCATTGGGCTGGTCCCGGGTCGGCGCATGCATCAGGCTGGTCCCACATCAGCGCATGCATTGGGCCGGGGCCACGTCGGTGCATGCATCAGGCCAGTCCCACATCAGCACATGCATCGGGCCGGGCCCGGGTCAGCACATGCATCGGGCCTAGGCCACGTCGGCGCATGCCTGCCTGTTGCCTGGAGCCTGCGTCCCCTGCTGCATTTGTGGGGGTCAGACTCTGCTAAGCACCCCCCTTTCTCTCCCTCAGGTGGAGTTCTACTTCCTGTCCCCCTACGTGGCGGCCCCGGAGACCCCCTTCCGGCACGTCCTGCTCGGGCGGGGGCCCCACACGCTGCGGGCGCTGCTGGAGCACCTGCGCCTGCTGCGGGAGGCGCCCGGGCGCTTCGACGAGGGGCGGTTCCGGCGCCAGCTGGCCCTGGCCACCTGGACCCTGCAGGGGGCGGCCAACGCCCTCAGTGGGGAGGTCTGGGACATCGACATCAACTTCTGAGCCCCCTGTTCCCACCCCCCGGGTGCCCCCGATGGCTTCCCTGCGCCCCCCGGGTCCCACCCGCTCCGATCCCCCCCTTTCGCCCTGTGCGGCCTCCCAGCCAAGACGCCTCCCTGCAGGGCCTCACCCCACTGAACCCCCAAATATCCCCCCCCGTGCAGCCCTCCTCCCAAATCTCCGCACCCCCCTTCCTTGTCTACACCTCCCCCCCGAGGACCCTGTATTTCTCCTACACCCCCAGATCTGCATGCAAGGGGCACCCCTTTCCCTGCCCCCCAGCCCGCTGCCCCCCCCATTAATTTATCAGTGGCAGCGCCCACTATAAATGATTTCGTTTATTGCTAGGCGATAGATTTAACCCTTTGTCGGAAGCACCAGCTTCTATAGCCCCCCACCCCATCCCCGTGACCAATGGACACGCAGCATCCCTGGGAACCAATCACAGGCCGGCTCCCCAACATGGTCCCACCTCAGCACCCCCCAAAAAATCCATCACCAGCTGCAACCTCGGGCACCAGGACGCCTGGGTTCTCTCCCCGGCTCTGGGAGGGGAGTGGGGGCTGGTGGGTCAGAGCAGGGGGGGCTGGGAGCCAGGACTCCTGGGTTCTCTCCCCGGGTCTGGGAGGGGAGTGGGGGCTGGTGGGTTAGAGCATGGGGGTGGGAGCCAGGACTCCTGGGTTCCTTCTCTACCCAGTCTATCTCTGTGCCTTATTTCCCCCTGCCCTAATGTGGGGGGATCCCCTCAGGCCAGGGCCAGCTGGGCAGGTCCCCCCCACCCCCCGAGCCTGGAAGCTCAATAAAAATGGATGCTGCAGCTGCCTGTGTCTATTTCCAGGGGCCCCCAGCCCCTGAAACACTCCCTCAGCCCCCAGGTTTCCCGGGTATGGGGGGAGGGGAAGGGGGCAGGAGCCTGTCCCCTCTGGTATCAGCCCCCACGTGCAGAGCTCACTGGGGCACCTCCCTCCCTTTGAGCCCCCGACCTCCACCGTCCCGCAGTTCGGGGCCACTTCGGGCTTCTTTCAAAATTGTATTTTTGCACCAACAACCAAACTCTCCAGGCAAAAACATTTCAAGTATCTGCCCCCCCACACCCCGCCCTGGCAGATTGCGGGGGAGGCAGGATTCAAGTATCACGCTGGGGGGCTGGGTGCTCAGGTGCATTGGAAGATTTCGGGGGGGCTAAACCCCTTTACTGCCCCCACCAAATTCCCAAGGGGGTCAGAGGTCAAAGCGGTGGGACCCCCCCCCCCCCCAAACAGCAGGTATCTCTGGGCAGGGGTCCCTGAGGAGGAGCCTAAGTGCAGTCCCCGCCCACAGGGGGAGGGGCTTAAGACTGGTTTCTGCCCGCCCCCGAGGGGAGGGGCATAATAGATTGACACCCCCTCACTTCGTCCTATGAAAAGGGTGGAGCTGGAAGGGCCCCACCCCCGTCCTCAACTGGACACACCCAGAAGGGGCGGGGCACAAGTCCTGGCTCCCCTCAGGCCCCTCCCAAGGGGGAGGGGCTTAAATGCTTGGCCACGCCCTCTGCACGGAGCAGGCCTGAGTCTCTACGCCCGCCCCGCCCCAGGATGGGAGGGGCTATGGGGGGGGTCCTTCCCAATGGGGCGGGGCTTAGAGGACCCTACCCCAGGGGGAGGAGCAACAGCGCCCGAGCGAGGAGGGCGGGGCTTGTGCTCCTGGGACGGCCCCCGCCCCACGGCCCATCGCCCTCCGGGGCCCCTCAGCTGTGCCCGGCCTCGCTGAGGGGCACGTGCCGGACGGGGTGCAAGATCCAGTCCATCCTGGTGCTCCAGCCGCCGTGACGCGCCTCGTTCAGCCGCTTGCTGAAGCCCTCGAGCGCCTCCGGCTCGGCCGCGTCGAGCGCCAGCGTCCCGCGCAGGCAGCGACGGCGCCGAAGGGCTGCAGCCCCGAGCTCAGCGCCAGCGAGAACAGGCTGAGCACCACGTTGGCATCGTGCCGGATGGCCAGGTGGCCCGCGTAGCACATCTCCTGGAACCTGCCGGGGCGCCCTCCCCGTGCTGGGAGGGTGGGGTTAGAGATGGGGGGGCTGGGAGCCCGGACTCCTGGGTTCTCTCCCCGGCTCCAGGGCGGGGACTGGCTGGCTCAGGGGGGCAGGGAATGGGGCAGGGGCCTGTCCCCTCTAGGGGGTGCTGGCTCCCCCCCGACCCCAGGGCGGGAACCGGCTGGCTCTGGGGGGCGGGGAATGGGGGTCTCACCTGCCCGTTGTCCTTCACCGATGCCCAGGATGAAGGTGGCCGCGCAGTCCCCGGCGCAGGAGCAGGTCAACAGGTCGATGGCGTTGTCGTAACTGGACCAGAGAACCCGGGTTCAATCGCCCCCCCCGGCCCGAGCCCCCAGCGGCCTGCCCTGTCCCCCTTGTTCCCGTCCTTCAGCCAGTGGTGCAGCATGTGGCTATTGAACTGCAGCGCCCCCTTCAGGCTGCCCTTGCACTGGATCTGCATGATGGTGTGCGAGCTCTTCAGCACCTCAATCAGCCCCACGCCGTCCCCGATGGACAGGCAGCCGTAGGGCAGCATCCTGGGGGCAGAGGAGGAACGATCAGGCAGGAGCCCCCCTGACCCGGCGCTGAGATGCAGCCACCTCTGGGGTGGGGCAGCCAGTTACCCAGGGACCCCTCGCCCGGCGCTGTGATGCAGCCACCTCTGGGGCGGGGCGGCCGGTTACCCAGGGACCCCTCGCCCAGCGCTGAGATGCGCCCACCTCTGGGGCGGGGTGGCCGGTGACACAAGGACCCCTTGTCACAGAGTCCCCGGGTGCTGCTCTGGAACTGCTCCCCACAAACACCTAGAGGGGACAGGCCCCTGCCACATTCTCACCCCCCTAAGCCAGCCAGTCCCTGCCCTGGGGCCAGTGGGAGCCGGCGCCCCCTAGAGGGGACAGGCCCCTGCCCCATTCCCCACCCCCCTGAGCCAGCCAGTCTCTGCCCTGGGGCCGGGGGGGAGCCGGCGCCCCCTAGAGGGGACAGGCCCCTGCCCCATTCCCCGCCCCCCTGAGCCAGCCAGTCCCTGCCCTGGGGCCGGGGGGAGCCAGCGCCCCCTAGAGGGGACAGGCCCCTGCCCCATTCCCTGCCCCCCCAAACCGGCCAATCCCCCCACCTCTTTGGCCCCCTTGCGGCCCTTGACGGAGCAGATGGCGAGGCAGAGGCGGGCAGCGCGGGGCAGGTCCACGAGGTAGATGTTGTAGCAGAGCCATTCGTTCCATCTGGGGGTGAGGGACACAGGTTGGGGTCGCCGGCGGTGGCTTGGGGGGGAGTCCCCGACCCTGGTCCCGGCGGCCCCGCAGCGCCCCCTGCTGAGCCCCCACCCCACTCGCTACCTGGGGTTGGAACAGGGAACGCGCTGGGTGTTGATGTCGTCACAAAGGGGCTCCCCGCCGTGGTAAATCCTCGTCTGGACGTAGATCTGGGAAAGGGGAGAGAAGGCGCCATCATGCCAGGGGACCCAGGAGTCCGGGGTCCTGCCCCCCCTGCTCTAACCATCAGCCCCCACTCCCCTCCCAGAGCCGGGGAGAGAACCCAGGAGTCCTGGCTCCCAGCCCCCCTGCTCTGACCCCCCAGCCCCCACTGCCCTCACAGAGCTGGGGAGAGAACCCAGACGTCCGGGCTCCCAGCCCCCACTCGCCCCCCAGAGCTGGGGAGAGAAACCAGGCATCTGGGGGCTCTTCCTTGCGTGGGCCCAGCCAGGGGGCCCATGCTGAGGGTGGGGCCAGGGCCCCTCACTTTGTACTAGCTGAGTGGGCCAGGGGCCAAGCGGGGGCCCCAGGACTGAGCCGGGGGTGGCAGGGCTAAGCCAGGGTCCCAGAGCCGAGCTGGGGGTGGCAGGGCCAAGCCGGTGGGCCCAGGGCTGAGAGGGGGGCCCCAGAGCCGGGGCCCTCACCTTGTACTGGCTGAGTGGGCCGGGAGCCCCAGGACTAAGCCAGGGGTGGCAGGGCCAAGCCGGGGGTCCCCAGATCCAAGTGGGACCGGGCCCCTCACCTTGTACTGGCTGAGTGGGCCGGGAGCCCCAGGGCCAAGCCGGGGTCCCCAGATCCAAGTGGGACCGGGCCCCTCACCTTGTACTGGCTGAGTGGGCCGGGAGCCCCAGGGCCAAGCCGGGGTCCCCAGATCCAAGTGGGACCGGGCCCCTCACCTTGCACTGGCTGAGCGGGCAGTCCCAGGGCCAGGTTGGGGGTCCCAGGGCCAGGTTGGGGGTCCCCGTCGGGCCCCTCACCTTGCACTGGCTGAGTGGGCGGTCCCAGGGCCAGGTTGGGGGTCCCAGGGCCAGGTTGGGGGTCCCCGTCGGGCCCCTCACCTTGCACTGGCTGAGCGGGCGGTCCCAGGGCCAGGTTGGGGGTCCCAGGGCCAGGTTGGGGGTCCCCCTCGGGCCCCTCACCTTGCACTGGCTGAGCGGGCGGTCCCAGGGCCAGGTTGTGGGTCCCAGGGCCACATGGGGGTCCCCCTCGGGCCCCTCACCTTGCACTGGCTGAGCGGCGGTCCCAGGGCCACATGGGGGTCCCCCTCGGGCCCCTCACCTTGCACTGGCTGAGCTGGCGGTCCCAGGGCCAGGTTGGGGGTCCCAGGGCCACATGGGGGTCCCCCTCGGGCCCCTCACCTTGCACTGGCTGAGCGGGCGGTCCCAGGGCCAGGTTGGGGGTCCCCTCGGGCCCCTCACCTTGCACTTGCTGAGTGGGCGGTCCCAGGGCCAGGTTGGGGGTCCCAGGGCCACATGGGGGTCCCCCTCGGGCCCCTCACCTTGCACTGGCTGAGCGGGCGGTCCCAGGGCCACATGGGGGTCCCCCTTGGGCCCCTCACCTTGCACTGGCTGAGTGGGCGGTCCCAGGGCCAGGTTGGGGGTCCCAGGGCCAGGTTAGGGGTCCCCCTCAGGCCCCTCACCTTGCACTGGCTGAGCGGGCGGTCCCAGGGCCAGGTTGGGGGTCCCCCTCGGGCCCCTCACCTTGCACTGGCTGAGCGGGCGGTCCCAGGGCCAGGTTGGGGGTCCCCCTCGGGCCCCTCACCTTGCACTGGCTGAGTGGGCGGTCCCAGGGCCAGGTTGGGGGTCCCAGGGCCAGGTTAGGGGTCCCCCTCAGGCCCCTCACCTTGCACTGGCTGAGCGGGTGGTCCCAGGGCCAGGTTGGGGGTCCCAGGGCCAGGTTAGGGGTCCCCCTCGGGCCCCTCACCTTGCACTGGCTGAGCGGGTGCTCCCAGGGCCAGGTTGGGGGTCCCAGGGCCAGGTTAGGGGTCCCCCTCAGGCCCCTCACCTTGCACTGGCTGAGCAGGCGGTCCCAGGGCCAGGTTGGGGGTCCCCCTCGGGCCCCTCACCTTGCACTGGCTGAGCGGGCGGTCCCAGGGCCAGGTTGGGGGTCCCCCTCGGGCCCCTCACCTTGCACTGGCTGAGCGGGTGGTCCCAGGGCCAGGTTGGGGGTCCCAGGGCCAGGTTGGGGGTCCCCCTCGGGCCCCTCACCTTGCACTGGCTGAGTGGGCGGTCCCAGGGCCAGGTTGGGGGCCCCAGGGCCAGGTTGGGGGACCCCCTCGGGCCCCTCACCTTGCACTGGCTGAGCGGGCGGTCCCAGGGCCAGGTTGGGGGCTCCAGGGCCAGGTTGGGGGACCCTCTCGGGCCCCTCACCTTGCACTGGCTGAGTGGGCGGTCCCAGGGCCAGGTTGGGGGTCCCAGGGCCACATGGGGGTCCCCCTCGGGCCCCTCACCTTGCACTGGCTGAGCGGGCGGTCCCAGGGCCACATGGGGGTCCCCCTTGGGCCCCTCACCTTGCACTGGCTGAGTGGGCGGTCCCAGGGCCAGGTTGGGGGTCCCAGGGCCACATGGGGGTCCCCCCGGCCTCCTGCAGGCAGCGCTGGAGCTGCGCGGGCGCCAGGTGCAGGCTGCGGCTCTGCCTGCGGATGGCGCCAGCGATCCCCTGCCCAGGCAGCGCGTCGTGTGGGGCCGGCAGCCTGTACTTCTGCTGGTCCAGGTGTGGGGCCACGATCACCCACACGGCCACCATCAGTCGGCCTGGGGGGGCACGGGACAGGAGACACGGAAACTTGGGGGGCTGCCGTCTGCCCCCCATGCCAGACCTGCTTGCTTTGCCCCATGGGATCCGGACACCACCCCTGTCCCCGGCCCACCAGGAACCCCCCACCCCACTGCCCAGACTTCCCACTGCCTTTGCCCCACACAGCCCCCCTCCTGCTGCCCCATGGTGTGCAGCCCCCCAAGGGCAGCACAGGACCCCTTCCCCCAGCCCCACAGCACAGACCCCCAGGAAGCACCGGACCCCTTCCCCCAGCCCCATGGCACAGAGACCCCTAAGGAGCACAGGACCCCTTCCCCCAGCCCCACAGCACAGACCCCCAGGGAGCACAGGACCCCTTCCCCCAGCCCCACAGCACAGACCCCCAGGAAGCACAGGACCCCTTCCCCCAGCCCCACAGCACAGACACCCAGGGAGCACAGGACCCCTTCCCCCAGTCCCATGGCACACAGACCCCCAAGAAGCACGGGACCCCTTCCCCCAGCCCCACAGCACAGACCCCCAGGGAGCACAGGACCCCTTCCCCCAGCCCCACAGCACAGACACCCAGGGAGCACAGGACCCCTTCCCCCAGCCCCACAGCACAGACCCCCAAGGAGCACAGGACCCCTTCTCCCTGCCCCACAGCACAGACCCCCAGGGAGCACGAGACCCCTTCCCCCAGCCCCATGGCACAGAGACCCCTAAGGAGCACAGGACCCCTTCCCCCAGCCCCACAGCACAGACCCCCAGGGAGCACAAGGCATCTTCCCCCCATCCCACGGCATGCAGACCCCCAGGGGAGCACGGGACTCCTTCCCCCCGCCCCACGGCACACAGACCCCCAGGGAGCACAAGACCTCTTCCCCCCATCCCATGGCAGGCAGACCCCCAGGGGAGCACAGGACCCCTTTCCCCCTCCCCACAGCACACAGATTCCCAGGGAGCAGAGGACCTCTTCCCTGCACCCCACGGCATACAGACCCCCAGGGGAGCATGGGACCCCTTCCTCCCACCCCACAGCCCACAGACCCCCAGGGGAGCACGGGACCCCCGCCTCACCTTTGTCCAGCTTGTTGTAGAGGTGTTTGGGCAGCTCGGGGCTGAACTCCACGTTTCAGGGGTAAACGTAGAGGGCCTGGCTGTGGGGCCCGCCAGCCTCCCGCGTCTCCACGGCCAGGATGGAGCGGCGGAAATCCTGCACCTCGGGGTCCTTCACCAGCTCGAACCTGCACATGGGCATCCCCATGGCGAAGCCTGGAGGGCAGGACGAGGGGGCTGAGACCAGACAGAGCCCCCCTCCGCCCCCCGCTGCTTCCCCCCCCCAAATCTAGGCCTGGCCCCACTCACCGATCTCCCAGTTGAGGATTTTCTCCTCCCAGTTGCCAACCAGCTTGATGATGGGCTGGAACAACTGCAGGTCGCAGAGCCGCCGGGACTCGTCGAAAAATTCCTCCCGCTCGGCCTCCTGGGTCACCCCCACGAAGATGTAGGAGGATTCGTCCTGAGGCGGGGAGGGCACAGACGCTGCGATCCGAACCCCCACGTCTCAGCCCCCTCCCCAAGCCAGGGCGAGAACCCAGGAGTCCTGGCTCCCAGCCCCCCTGCTCTAACCCACCAGCCTCCACTCCCCTCCCAGAGCCAGGGAGAGAACCCAGGAGTCCTGGCTCCCAGCCCCCCTGCTCTAACACACCAGCCCCCACTCCCCTCCCAGAGCCGAGGCGAGAACCCAGGAGTCCTGGCTCCCAGCCCCCCTGCTCTAACTCACCAGCCCCCACTCCCCTCCCAGAGCCGGGGAGAGAACCCAGGAGTCCTGGCTCCCAGCCCCCCTGCTCTAACCCACCAGCCCCCACTCCCCTCCCAGAGCCGAGGCGAGAACCCAGGAGTCCTGGCTCCCAGCCCCCCTGCTCTAACCCACCAGCCCCCACTCCCCTCCCAGTGCCAGAGAGAGAACCCAGGAGTCCTGGCTCCAGGCCCCCCTGCTCTAACTCACCAGCCCCCACTCCCCTCCCAGCGCCGGAGAGAGAACCCAGGAGTCCTGGCTCCCAGCCCCCCGGCTCTAACCCACCAGCCCCCACTCCCCTCCCAGCGCCGGAGAGAGAACCCAGGAGTCCTGGCTCCCGGCCCCCCTGCTCTAACCCACCAGCCCCCACTCCCCTCCCAGCGCCGGAGAGAGAACCCAGGAGTCCTGGCTCCCGGCCCCCTCTGCTCTAACCCCTCTCCCCTCCCCGCCTCGGCAGGGATGGGACCCAGGCGTCCGGCTCACCTGCAGCAGGTGGAAGAGGGGGTATTTGCGGGCCTCTCGGAAGAGCTCGTGTTTGATGCCCAGCAGCACGGCCTCGCGCAGACACTCCAGGGTGACCAGGATGCCGTTGGGGAGACAGCAATCCACCATGATCTGGGGGGGCATGAGGTGCAGCCCCCACAGCTCCCCGGACGATGGCCGCGGGGGCATGGCTGCGCCGGGGGACCCCTGGGCCTGCTAGAGACCCAGCCCGGGAGTCAGATGTTGGGCCCACCTGCGGAAAGAGCGGACATGCCCCTCACTCCCGACCCAAAGCCCCCCCAGCTCCGTGGTTGCCCCTCACTCCCGACCCCCAGACCCCCCAGCGCCCCTCACTCCCAACCCCCAGCCCCCCCAGCTCTGCCGATGCCCTTCACTCCCGACGTGCAGCCCCCAGGCCTGTGTTCCCCCTGCCAGCTCTCCTGATTCCTCTCAATCCTGACATGACAAGAGACAGACCCTGCCCCAGCTGAGATCAGGGCCCCATCATGCCCAGACACACGGCGAGGGACAGACCCTGTCCCAGCTGAGATCAGGGTCCCGTCGTGCCCAGACACACGGCCAGGGACAGACCCTGCCCCAGCTGAGATCAGGGCCCCATCATGCCCAGACACACGGCCAGGGACAGACCCTGCCCCAGCTGAGATCAGGGCCCCGTCGTGCCCAGACACACGGCCAGGGACAGACCCTGCCCCAGCTGAGATCAGGGCCCCGTCGTGCCCAGACACACGGCGAGGGACAGACCCTGCCCCAGCTGAGATCAGGTCCCGTCGTGCCCAGACACACGGTGAGGGACAGACCCTGCCCCAGCTGAGATCAGGGTCCGTCGTGCCCAGACACACGGCCAGGGACAGACCCTGCCCCAGCTGAGATCAGGGCCCCGTCGTGCCCAGACACACGGCCAGGGACAGACCCTGCCCCAGCTGAGATCAGGGCCCCGTCGTGCCCAGACACACGGCGAGGGACAGACCCTGCCCCAGCTGAGATCAGGGCCCCGTCGTGCCCAGACACACGGCCAGGGACAGACCCTGCCCCAGCTGAGATCAGGGCCCCATCGTGCCCAGACACACGGCGAGGGACAGACCCTGCCCCAGCTGAGATCAGGGTCCCGTCGTGCCCAGACACACGGCCAGGGACAGACCCTGCCCCAGCTGAGATCAGGCCCCATCGTGCCCAGACACACGGCGAGGGACAGACCCTGCCCCAGCTGAGATCAGGCCCCATCGTGCCCAGACACACGGCGAGGGACAGACCCTGCCCCAGCTGAGATCAGGGCCCCGTCGTGCCCAGACACACGGCCAGGGACAGACCCTGCCCCAGCTGAGATCAGGTCCCGTCGTGCCCAGACACACGGTGAGGGACAGACCCTGCCCCAGCTGAGATCAGGGTCCCGTCGTGCCCAGACACACGGCCAGGGACAGACCCTGCCCCAGCTGAGATCAGGGCCCCGTCGTGCCCAGACACACGGCCAGGGACAGACCCTGCCCCAGCTGAGATCAGGGCCCCGTCGTGCCCAGACACACGGCCAGGGACAGACCCTGCCCCAGCTGAGATCAGGGTCCCATTGTGTCCAGACACACGGCGAGGGACAGACCCTGCCCCAGCTGAGATCAGGGTCCCGTCGTGCCCAGACACACGGCGAGGGACAGACCCTGCCCCAGCTGAGATCAGGGCCCCGTCGTGCCCAGACACATGGCCAGGGACAGACCCTGCCCCAGCTGAGATCAGGGCCCCGTCGTGCCCAGACACACGGCCAGGGACAGACCCTGCCCCAGCTGAGATCAGGCCCCGTCGTGCCCAGACACACGGCGAGGGACAGACCCTGCCCCAGCTGAGATCAGGGCCCCGTCGTGCCCAGACACACGGCCAGGGACAGACCCTGCCCCAGCTGAGATCAGGCCCCGTCGTGCCCAGACACACGGTGAGGGACAGACCCTGCCCCAGCTGAGATCAGGGCCCCGTCATGCCCAGACACACGGCCAGGGACAGACCCTGCCCCAGCTGAGATCAGGGCCCCGTCGTGCCCAGACACACGGCCAGGGACAGACCCTGCCCCAGCTGAGATCAGGGTCCCGTCATGCTCAGACACACGGCCAGGGACAGACCCTGCCCCAGCTGAGATCAGGCCCCGTCGTGCCGGGCGCTGCCCAGACACACAGCGAGGGACAGACCCTAAGACACCAAAGCAATTTTGTTGCCTGCTAGTAGAGAATTGGGGGCTGAGGTGAACCCGTCTCTCCTACTCCACTTTCAGGCCCCCTCACCATCACCAGGAGCCCGGCACACAGGAGCAGAGAAGCCGAAACTTCCTGGCAGGCAGCAGGATCCGTCCAGGAGGAGACAGAAATTCCCCAGACCTCTCGTTCTGGTTAACCCTTCACATCCCCTCAGCCTACCAAGCCTTCTGGCAGGATAACACCCAGGAACCGCTGCAGGATCATTTGTGCCGACTCCTGCCTCAGTTTCCCCAGCAGTAAAAGGGGCGTAATCACACCTTTCTCGGCCCGACTGGGCAGGGCCTGTCTCCTGGTGTCTCTGCAGCATGGGGCACAATGGGGGGGGGCCCTCATCTAGGTTGGGGGGGAATCTTTGTAGCACCCGACACAAGGGAGAGGGAGGGGTCCCCAGTCTGGCTCTGGGCCTGTCGGCGGTGCTGTGTGGTGTCTCTTTCCCCCTCTTGTCTATGAATTCCTCTGCCCTTGTCAGAGACCCAAAAGCTGGACAGAAGCAGGAAGTACGACTGACCAGAGAGAGACTAGAAGATGAAAATAGCTGCTTTAGACACTCCCCCCCCTCCCCACCCCATTCCTGACCGAGATCAGGGCCCCCCCTTCGTTGTGCCTGGCCACTGCAGACCCTCCCTACCCGCTGACCAAGATCAGGGCCCCCCATGTGCTGGGCGGACACCTGAGTCCCCACCCCGGTGAGCTACAATCTCAGCACAAAAGGGGTTGGGGGGGCAAAGACATGCCCAGGGTCACCCCAACAGCTCAGTGGCGGAGGAGGAAGAGGAGTGGTGGTGATGGTGGTGGGGAACCAATACTTTTTGACTCCCAATCTGTCAGCAGCTCCCAGGTGACAGCATCCCGGCCTCCCCGCATCCTCCGCCCCCTTAGAAACCAGCTCCCAGTGCCAGAAGGGGGAAAACCCCACACCAGCCGGCACTGGATTGAGCCCTGAAATCCCCACCCCCCTCTCTTCCCCTGCTGACCTGCGTTTTCTTTTCTTCTGCTCAGGGAGTGCAGGAAAAAGGGGGGTGAGGGGGGAGCTTGTCTTTCTGATCTCCCTAGAAGTTACTGAGGGCTTTTCTGCCCCCCCCACCCCAGAGAGTGGGACCCCGGCTACTTACATGCCCTGTGCCTTTGGTGCATTTCCTCTTGCCAAACTGCCCAGCTCCCACAGCCAGAAGGAGGGGAAAAAACAAAACAAAAAACAGGATTGTTAGTCCTTGAACCGAACCATTCAAGCCCCCAACGTCAAACCATCCACACCCCGCCAACCCCAGCAGCTAGAGCCAGGAGGAGAGGGACATTTCTCTGTGCGAGATCCGTCTGGCTTCCCCCCTACATGCCTCTTCCCCTGCTTGTTTCTCTGCTCAGGGTGGGAAAAGCTTTTGCGGGCGGTATCTGGGCATGGGAAGGCAGGGATTTCCGCTAGATTCACGCTCACACAGCTGGGGAGGGTTTCACTGAAAAAAATGGCACCATCAAAGCAGATCACTCTGCAACCCCAAAGATACAGCCAGGACTGGGGGCAGGGGCCAGGATAAGGCAGCCAGAGAAATCTGCTCCTGGGAAAGGATCGGGAGGGGCCAGAGGAGAGATATACCTAAGACTAGCTCCATAAGGGGTACAGAGAAAGCGAGAAAGAGGATGTGACTGGAGCTAAACCTAGATAATTTGATCGATTGGTTCGATACAGAGGCGTGTCTGGGGAAAGCGAGGTTGTTTAGCTAGAGGAATATATAAGGAGATAGATATGTGCACAAAGACACCTATGGATGTAGGGCAGGGGCAGGCAACCTATGGCACGGGTGCCGAAGGCAGCACGCAAGCTGATTTTCAGCGGCACTCACACTGCCTGGGTCCTGGCCACCGTTCCGGGGGGCTCTGCATTTTAATTTAATTTTAAATGAAGCTTCTTAAACATTTTAAAACTTTATTTACTTTACATACAACAATAGTTTAGTTAACTACTATGGATTTATAGAAAGAGACCTTCTAAAAACGTTACAATGTATGACTGGCACCTTAAATCAGAGTGAATAAATGAAGACTCGGCGCCCCACTTCTGAAAATTTGCCGGACTCTGGGATACAGGGATAAATAGACGAGTGTGAAGGTGGAGTGGATGGATGGATCGAGGCTGATTGAGGGTGATTCATTTGGGGAAAAAGAGGAAATTCCCTGACTAAAATCTTCGTTACACGTGGGTTAAGAGTTTGACACATGAAAAAGAGAACAATATAGTTTAGATAGAGGAGAAACAAGTTGTTGGTTTTTTCTGAAAGAGAAGAGTTCCCAGGCCAAAAAAAAGTGCATTAAAGTGGAGTTAAAGGTGAGAGAGAGAGATACAGGTGTGTGTGGGCAGAGAGAGGGATGTACTGGGGGATGGAAGGAGAGGTGTCTATGGGGGACAGATGGAGGGAGGGAGAGGAATGGATACGGGGATGGATGGAGGGCAAGATGAACAGATATGGGAGTGGATGGTTGGATAGATGGAAGGCTGTGGCTGGAGATGGATGTGCGGGTGTAGGAGGAGGGATGAAATGAAATGAATAGGCAAACAAAAAGAAGTATTTTTTCACACAATGCACAATCAACCTGTGGAACTCCTCGCCAGAGGATGTTGTCAAGGCCAAGACTATAACAGGGTTCAAAAAAGAATTGGATACATTCATGGAGGATGGGTCCATCACTAATTATTAGCCAGGCTGGGCAGGAATGGTGTCCCTGGCCTCTGTTTGCCAGAAGCTGGGAATGGGCGACAGGGGATGGGTCACTTGGTGATTCCCTGTTCTGTTCATTCCCTCAGGGGCACCTGGCCTTGGCCACTGTTGGAAGACAGGACATGGGGCTAGATGGGCCTTTCGTCTGACCCAGTCTGGCTGTTCTTATGTTCTACGGATGCAGGGATGTGTGGATGAAGAGGTGGGTATAGGGATGGATGGGTGGATAGAGGGGTGTGTGGGGGGATGGATGGATAGATGGGTGTGTGTGGCGATGGATGGATGGATGGATGGATGGATAGAAGTGTGTGTGTGGTGATGGATGGATAGAGGGGCGTGTATGGGGATGGATGAATAGAGGGGTGTGTATGGAGATGGGTGGATAGAGGGGTGTGTGTGGGACGTGTGGATAGAGGGGAGTCTGTGGGGATGGATGGATGGATAGAAGGGTGTGGGGGGTGTGGATGGGTAGATGGATAAAGGGGTGTGTATGGGGATGGATGGATAAAGGGGTGTGTGTGGGGATAGATGGATAGAGGGGTGTGGGGGTGGATGGGTGGATAGAGGGATGCATGTGGCGATGGGTGGATAGAGGGGTGTGGGGGGGTGGATGGGTGGATAGAGGGATGCGTGTGGGGATGAGTGGATAGAGGGGTGTGTGGGGGGATGGGTGGGTGGATGGATAGAGGGGTGTGCGTGGGGATGAGTGGATAGAGGGGTGTGCATGGGGATGGGTGGATAGAAGGGTGTATGTGGGGATGGATGGATGGACAGAAGGGTATGTGGGACGGTCGGTGGATAGAGGTGTGTGGGGGGGATGGATGGATAGATGGATGGATGGATAGAAGAGTGGGGGGGTGGATAGAGTGATGTGTGTGGGGATGGATGGATAGAGGGGTGTGTGTGGGGATGGATGGGTGGATGGATAGAGGGGTGTGTATGGGGATGGGTGGATAGAGGGGTGTTTGTGTGGATGGATGCATGGATGGATGGATGGATAGAGGGGTGTGTGTGGGGATGGGTGGATAAAGGTGTGGGAGGGGATGGATGGATAGAGGGGTGTATGGGGGTGGATAGAGGGATGCGTGTGGGGATGGGTGGATAGAGGGGTGTGTGTGGGGATGGATGGATGGATAGATAGAAGGGTTTGTGTGGGGATGGGTGGATAGAGGGGTGTGTGTGGGGATGGGTGGATGGATAGAGGGGTGTGTGTGGGGATGGATGGATAGAGGGGGTGGATAGAGGGGTGTGTATGGGGATGGGTGGGTGGATGGATAGAGGGCTGTGTGTGGGGATGGGTGGATAGAGGGATGTTTGTGGGGATGGATGGGTGGATGGATAGAGGAGTGTGTGTATGAGGATGGGTGGATAGAGGAGTGTGTGGGGGGATGAGTGGATGGATAGAGGGGTGTGTATGGGGATGGGTGCATGGATGGGTGGATGGATAGAGGGGTGTGTGTGGGGATGGGTGGATAAAGGTGTGTGTGGGGGGATGGATGGATAGAGGGGTGTGTATGGGGATGGGTGGATGGATGGGTGGATGGATAGAGGGGTGTGTGTGGGGATGGGTGGATAGAGGAGTGTGTGTGGGGATGAGTGGATGGATAGAGGGGTGTGTGTGGGGATGAGTGGATGGATAGAGGGGTGTGTGTGGGGATGGGTGGATGGATGGGTGGATGGATAGAGGGGTGTGTGTGGGGATGGATCGATAGAGGGGGTGGATAGAGGAGTGTGTGTGGGGATGGGTGGTTGGATGGATAGAGGGCTGTGTATGGGGATGGGTGGATAGCGGGATGTTTGTGGGGATGGATGGGTGGATGGATAGAGGAGTGTGTGTATGAGGATAGGTGGATAGAGGAGTGTGTGTGGGGATGAGTGGATGGATAGAGGGGTGTGTGTGGGGATGGGTGGATAGAGGAGTGTGTGTGGGGATGACTGGATGGATAGAGGGGTGTGTATGAGGATAGGTGGATAGAGGAGTGTGTGTGGGGATGAGTGGATGGATAGAGGGGTGTGTGTGGGGATGGGTGGATGGATGGGTGGATGGATAGAGGGGTGTGTATGGGGATGGGTGGATAAAGGGGGTGGATAGAGGGGTGTGTATGGGGATGGGTGGGTGGATGGATAGAGGGGTGTGTATGGGGATGGGTGGATGGATGGGTGGATGGATAGAGGGGTGTGTGTGGGGATGGATCGATAGAGGGGGTGGATAGAGGGGTGTGTATGGGGATGGGTGGATAGAGGAGTGTGTGTGGGGATGGGTGGTTGGATGGATAGAGGGCTGTGTATGGGGATGGGTGGATAGCGGGATGTTTGTGGGGATGGATGGGTGGATGGATAGAGGAGTGTGTGTATGAGGATGGGTGGACAGAGGAGTGTGTGTGGGGATGAGTGGATGGATAGAGGGGTGTGTGTGGGGATGACTGGATGGATAGAGGGGTGTGTGTGAGGATGGGTGGATAGAGGGGGTGGATAGAGGGCTGTGTATGGGGATGGGTGGATAGAGGGATGTTTGTGGGGATGGATGGGTGGATGGATAGGAGTGTGTGTATGAGGATGGGTGGATAGAGGGGTGTGTGTGGGGATGACTGGATGGATAGAGGCGTGTGTGTGGGGATGGGTGGATAGAGGGGGTGGATAGAGGGGTGTGTATGGGGATGGGTGGATAGAGGAGTGTGTGTGGGGATGGGTGGGTGGATGGATAGGAGTGTGTGTATGGGGATGGGTGGATAGAGGGATGTTTGTGGGGATGGATGGGTGGATGGATAGGAGTGTGTGTATGAGGATGGGTGGATAGAGGGGTGTGTATGGGGATGACTGGATGGATAGAGGGGTGTGTGTGAGGATGGGTGGATAGAGGAGTGTGTGTGGGGATGAGTGTATGGATAGAGGGGTGTGTGTGGGGATGACTGGATGGATAGAGGGGTGTGTGTGAGGATGGGTGGATAGAGGGGGTGGATAGAGGGCTGTGTGTGGGGATGGGTGGATAGAGGGATGTTTGCGGGGATGGATGGGTGGATGGATAGAGGGGTGTGTGTGAGGATGGGTGGATAGAGGAGTGTGTGTGGGGATGAGTGGATGGATAGAGGGGTGCGTGTGGGGATGACTGGATGGATAGAGGGGTGTGTGTGGGGATGGGTGGATAGAGGGGTGTGTGTGGGGATGACTGGATGGATAGATGGATGTTTGTGGGGATGGATGGGTGGATGGATAGGAGTGTGTGTATGAGGATGGGTGGATAGAGGGGTGTGTGTGGGGATGAGTGGATGGATAGAGGGGTGTGTGTGGGGATGGGTGGATAGAGGGGTGTGTGTGGGGATGACTGGATGGATAGATGGATGTTTGTGGGGATGGATGGGTGGATGGATAGGAGTGTGTGTATGAGGATGGGTGGATAGAGGGGTGTGTGTGGGGATGACTGGATGGATAGAGGGGTGTGTTTGGGGATGGGTGGATAGAGGAGTGTGTGTGGGGATGAGTGGATGGATAGAGGGCTGTGTATGGGGATGGGTGGATAGCGGGATGTTTGTGGGGATGGATGGGTGGATGGATAGAGGGGTGTGTGTGAGGATGGGTGGATAGAGGAGTGTGTGTGGGGATGAGTGGATGGATAGAGGGGTGTGTGTGGGGATGAGTGGATGGATAGAGGGGTGTGTGTGGAGATGAGTGGATGGATAGAAGGGTGTGTGGGGGGATGGGTGGATAGAGGGGTGTGTGTGGGGATGGGTGGATAGAGGAGTGTGTGTGGGGATGAGTGGATGGATAGAGGGGTGTGTGTGGGGATGACTGGATGGATAGAGGGGTGTGTGTGAGGATGGGTGGATAGAGGAGTGTGTGTGGGGATGAGTGGATGGATAGAGGGGTGTGTGTGAGGATGGGTGGATAGAGGAGTGTGTGTGGGGATGAGTGGATGGATAGAGGGGTGTGTGTGGGGATGACTGGATGGATAGAGGGGTGTGTGTGAGGATGGGTGGATAGAGGAGTGTGTGTGGGGATGAGTGGATGGATAGAGGGGTGTGTGTGGGGATGACTGGATGGATAGAGGGGTGTGTGTGAGGATGGGTGGATAGAGGAGTGTGTGTGGGGATGAGTGGATAGCGGGATGTTTGTGGGGATGGATGGGTGGATGGATAGGAGTGTGTGTATGAGGATGGATGGATAGAGGGGTGTGTGTGGGGATGACTGGATGGATAGAGGGGTGTGTGTGGGGATGGGTGGATACAGCGGTGTGGGAGAGATTGTAGTGAAGCAAAGACTCACCAGTGTGGCATCTCCTGCTGGTCATCTTGGGAATTAGCTCTTGTCCAGTCCGGAGCCCCCTCCGCTGGCCGGTGTCCCTCCCGGACACCAGTGCCCCTTTACCTTGGGGTTCTGACCCTGGCAGTACCCCCACACTCTGGGGCTCCCCTCCCCTCCAAACGCACCTTGCCTCAGTGGCTACTGCCAGTCGTCATCCAGCCCCCGCTCACTGGGGCAGACGCAGCCTGTACTGGCCACTCATCATCGGCAAGGGGATCGGACTTGCTGCTGCTACCTATCCCCGGGCTGCAATGCTGCAGCCCCAGTACCTCCTTAGCCTCTAACAAGGTCTCAACCTGAGCCCTGATTGAGCTGGCCACGCCGGTGGCTGCCTCTCCAATCAGCCTCGCATGGCTGCTTCTAACCCCTGTTCTCCAGGGGTGGGGCAGCTGCCCCGCTACAGGGATGGATGGATTGATGGGGCGGGGATGGATAGACAGAGAAGAGAACGAAAGAGGGTGGATAGAGAGGTGTGTATGAGGATGGGAGGATGGACGGAGAAGAGTGGACATGGGAGATGGACGGGCTACTAGAAAGGAGTCCATGAGCGGTAGACAGGTAAATAACACACCCTCTGAAAATGTGTTGCTCCTGCCACGATGATAACAACCATCCCACAATGCAGACACCACAACAGTAGACGGCCGTGCCCGCCCCGTGATCACAGCTATCCATCCATTATTGGCCCGCATCTAACCCTGAGGCCCCCTTGCGGGCCACTGGGCCCAGAGGGTGTCTTGGGGCCAGACACTCAGATGAAGACCCAGAACCTTGTCTTTAAGGTCTACGCCCCAACCTGGCTGGGCTGGGCGCATGTGGTTGAGCATTTCCCAGCAGTCAGATGACTCGCGGGCAGAAAGTGAAATAGGCATGGAAGCTTTTGCAGGACCAGAGGCTCAGCCGGCCATCAGGACGGCGTGCAACAGATCTCTCCCTTTCTCAGGGATTTTGAACCCAGACCAAACTAGAGAGTTTGGACAGGAGGTTGGCTTTAGAGCTCGGTGACACTGGTTGAGTTCACCCAACTGGACTCCCCCTTGGTTTACGCGGTGGCAGGACTTGGCTCCATGGGACTGGATTCTTGACTGTTCCGGACGAGAACAAACGGCTGGTGACCGACACATTGTGTTCTTCACAGGACGTATGATTTGGGGGTTTGACAACGACATGCCCTGACGTCAGGGAGAGCATGATCAATTGCATTTTCTTTGAAGTTGGAAGGTTTCCTTTAACGAAGTTTTTTGTCGAGGAATTTCCTTGTTTTTTTTTTAAATGAGATCAGATCCAAAGTCTACAACAGGGTTTTTTCTCTCTCGTCCAGACAATGACACCAGGGTGCGTCTCGAGACCAGTAGTGCCTATCTAGCCACATCCTGCCATGCAGCAGAGACAGCAAGCAATTAAGCAAGCTGCTATTGTGAGATTGGAAATTTACCAGGCTCTGGTGGTAAAACCGATTTTGTTTCCCCCTTGGGGAAACATCTGATATGGGAAATGGCTCCACATTTGTTCATTAAAGAATCCTCTTTCAAAATCCTCTGTGAGATAGCTACTGCTTAAAAACCTGCATGCCAGGGCTCACCTCTCCTAAGATGCAATGAATCTTCAGACAGACGCATCTTAATTCATTTGGTTTGGTTACGATGGAGGAGCGTGGGCTGGCCGTAAGAGATCGGAGCTTTACCCCTGCCAGCATTTCGCTGGCTGGCCTGCGGCAAGGCCCCGCTGCAAAACTGGCCACTGCTGAGCTCCAGAGCCTCATTGTGCTAGGTGCTGCAGACACAGAGTGAGCAACAGTCCCTGCGAGGAGCGGCTTACCAAAACAACAGATAAAATTCAGGGTTGATAAATGCAAAGCAATGCACCTTGGGAAAAAATAATCCCAACTGCACATACAAACCAATGGGGTCTCAGTGAGCTGTTACCACTCAAGAAAGAGATCTTGACGTCATCGTGGATGGTTCTCTGAAAACATCAACTCAATGTGTAGCAGCAGTTGAAAAAGCGAACAGAAAGTTGGGAATCATTAAGAAAGGGAGAGATAATTAGACAGAAAATATAATGTTGCCTTTATATAAATCCATGGTACGCCCACATCTTGAAAATTGTGTTCTGATGCGGTCGCCAAAACTACAACAGGGTTCTAAAAAGAATTAGACAAGTTCATGGAGGATAGGTTCAGCAACGGCTTTGAGCCAGGATGGTCACGGATGCAACCCCACGCTCCGGGTATCCCTGAATCTCTGACTGCCAGACGCTTCGGAGTGGACAACGAGATGGATCACGCGATAATCGCCCGGTTCTGTTCATTCCTGCTGAACCATCTGGCACTGGCCGCTGCCAGAGACAGGACGATGGGCCATTGCTCCGACCCAGTCTGGCCGCTTTTATGCCAACAAATTGGTGGGGAGGAGAAAATAAGGCATAGACGAGAAAGGATTTGGCTGAGGTCACAGAGCAGGTCAGGAATAGAACCCAGGTGTCCTGTCTTCCCAGCCCAGCACCTCAACCATACTGCCTGATGTGTTAATGTAACATAAGAACGGCCAGACTGGGTCAGACCAAAGGTCCACCTAGCCCAGTATCCTCTTTTCCAACAGTGGCCAGTGCCAGGTGTCCCGGGGGAATGAACAGAACAGGGAATCATCAAGTGACCCATCCCCAGCTCCTGGCAAATAGAGGCTAGGGACACCATCCCCGCCCATTGATGGACCTGTCCTCCATTAATTTCTCTAGTTCTTTTTTTGAACTCTGTTCTAGTCTTGACCTTCACAACATCCCCTGGCGAGGAGGGCCCCAGGTTGACTTCTGCTTGATGTAGAGCGTCTAGTGACCCACTCCTGATTAACAGACTCCAAGCAATGGAAAACCCAATTCTGATGGTTAATTCCCTTCCCGGTTAAAAATGTGCACTGTATTTCCAGTCTGAATTGGTCAGCTTCCAGCTGCTGCTAGATTAAGAGATCTTCTCCTTGCACAGGGGATGGATTCACTTCTTCACCTTCTCTTCCACCAGCTAAACAAACTGAGCTTCGTACATCTGCAATTCGAGAGAGGGGACTCGGGCCATCTTAACGCTCCCTACCGACCAACTGGCCAGTTCGGCAATAGCTGCTAAGGCAGGTTGTGATTGATGCATCACGGAGAGGCTTCCTGCACCTCGAGAGGAACATATTTTCCCAGAGCCCAGCTCTTTCTTTAAAAGCAAAAAAAACCTTTTACAAATCACGCACTGTGATTTATCTGAGAGGAAACCGCACAGATTCTGGGAGATGTAAATAAACCAGCATGACATGATACAACAGGGTCTAAATATTTAGCAAATGACAGAAGGAGGGGGGGTGGATTCAGACCTTGGCTGGGAATTTACTTCAAGAGCCAGAGACCAAATACTTTAGCCATGAGGATTTCCCTGGCTTTAAGCGTAACGCATCGGTTCTGCACACTCACACATCTGTGACCCCGACAGTGAATTTTGGGATGGGATACAGGATCCCTTGAAGTCACAACGCCGGCCTAAATTTTGCTCTTCCGTGGCTTTGGTCGATTAGGAAATTTTCATCACTTTTCTTCATGGTATAAGAAGTGTTGTGGATAAGACATTAACTTGCAAGTCAGGATGCCTGGATCCTATTTCCGCTTTGCAGCCAGCTCTCATCCAAGCTATGTGCCTCAGTTTCCCCTCTATTTAGACTGTAAGTTTTTTGGGACGGGGCTCTTTCTATGAATGCGGACAGTGTCTGAAAGAACAGAGGGCACTCTGCCTGAGTCAGCAGAGAGCCTGAATCAATTGCTACAAGAGGTAGAAAAGCCCTGAGCATAACTGACACAGTGACAGCCGGAGACATTCTGAGAGGAGAGAACCGCCCCTAGTGTAACTGACACAATGCTGCCTGAGTCTGCAGAGAGCCTGAAGCGCTGTCATTCTCCATGCTATGTCGGGTCTAAAATTCAGCGATTTTCAGTGCTGCTGTGGCATGTTCCAGAGAGGATCATTTCAGCGGGTGGAATGAGGGTGACAGTAGGTGGAAGTGGGACCCCGAGGGACTTGAAATTGGGAGCTGCTGTGGTGGGGAGAAAAATGCAGAGGGAAGAACAGAAGAGAGACAGCGGGGGAAGGAGAGAAGCAGAGAAAAGAGGGATGAGGGAAAGGAAGGATGCAAAGGAGAGAGAGCAGTGACCTAAAATGGGAACACAATTCCTCACCAAATCCTACAATAAAGTACCGGAACAAGCAATCCCCGGCAGTTTAGGCACTTGATCGCTCTGACCCATCCACGGGAGATCACTGTGTGAATCCTAAATTTAGACCTTGGACCCTAATTTATCATGGAATCTGGCCCTCTGCCCCAAATTGAGGCTGACACCCTTGATCCAGATACCTGAGGCCCCCTTTTATGCATCCGATAGTGTGACTGAGAATCAGACTCATGAAGAATCTGTGGCCACGGGAGTTAAAGCCAAACTAATTCAAATACGAAATAAAGCATATTTGCAACAGGGTGGGCGATTAACGGCCTCATGAATTGTGACCACTGCTCACTTAAAACCCAATACCTACACCAATATTCACAGGCCACAAGGCCATTGGCAAGAGAAATCTAACCTTCCCAGAGCTGTTGGGGATGTAACGGGATAATCTACTGTGTGGCTTCACCTTTTCTGCTCAGGAATCTGATCTCACTTCCGGTTTTCTGCTTTCGAAAACTTTCAGGAAAAACGCCTGTATGTTGTTTTGGTTTTTTTGTTTTGGTTTTTTTACAGCTGCTGCATGAAGTAGCTGCTAGGACTGACTCCTGGCATGACAACAATACCAGCATTGTGCGGCAGCTAGGCCGAGCGCCTGAGAGAAGGCAGCTGGGTTTCTGTACCTGCAGCGGTGGATGAGTGAGGGCAGTGAGCGTGAAGAGGAGAGACAGGATGGTGCCACTTTTGAGCAGCGGGGATTAACGTTGGCTCGTTTTGAATGCCCGGAAGGAGTGGTGTCTGGCGTTTGCAACGGAGGGGTGTAATTGGGTTCTTTTGTGCTGCCCCCAGGCTCTTGCGGTGTGACTGTGGGCAAGCCATTTCCTTCTCTGCCCTTCTGTCTAGTCAAGACTGTGAGCTCATGCGGAAAAATGCCTGGCATAACGGTAGGCCCTCACCTTGGATGGCGGAAGCACTCGGCATGAAGGGGGCCCTGATTTCGAACAGGTGATCTCAGTCAGAGGCTCTGTGCAGCGCCTGGCACAACAGGGCCCTCGATTCTGGCTGGGCTGTCTGATTGCTACGCTCATGCTAAATCATAACAATACAATAAATACCTACTCCACCGAGCTGGTGAGACGTAATGAATTGTTGACAGTCCGAGACCAAGTGTCATGCCTTTAGACTCAGGAACGTTCTCCTCAAAGAACGGGTTCGATTCTCATTGCTTGAGACATTTAAAATTAAGCAAAATGCCGAGAAAATCACACCATCAAAATTGACCTTGTGCCAGCCAAGACAGATGGAGGAGATCTACCAAAATGGAGCTTTTCCATCTCTGGGCCCAGTTCAAAGCTGATATAAATTTGGGTCACTCCTCTGCAGTTTACAACCTTCTATGATTGGGTGAGAGAACCCAGCGGCTCCTGGAGTTTGATGATATCTGATGTTAGGGCAGAAGAATCTCCCGTCGTGTAGAGCAGGGCTCAGAAGGCCACTGTTTGGTTTTATCTTGTTCTTTCTCTGGGATGTTTCAGCAAAGCTGTGGTAAATCTTGGATTTTTGCTGGTCTGCTTCTTTATTGGGTCCTCTGATCCTTCCTTTTCCTCTTCCCTTTTCATACACTTTTTACCTCACGTAGGCTAATTTATCCCTGATTGCCTTGGCTTGATGTTGGACCTTTCCCCTCCTCAAAATTTACCCATGCCATAATGCGCCCAGAAAACTGCCACTCCATGAGCTTGGCAGGTGGTGAGTTATCATGGCTACTGCTGACTAGGAGGATTGGGCCAAAAGAAATCTGATGAGGTTCAACAAGGACAAGTGCAGAATCCTGCACTTAGGACGGAAGAATCCCAGGCACCGCTACGGGCTGGGGACCGACTGGCTAAGCAGTTCTGCAGAAAAGGACCTGGGGGTTACAGTGGACGAGAAGCTGGATATGAGTCAGCAGGGTGCCCTTGTTGCCAAGAACGCTAATGGCATATTGGGCTGCATTAGTAGGAACATTGCCAGCAGATTGAGCGAAGTGACTATTCCCCTCTATTTGGCACTAGTGAGGCCACATCTGGAGTACTGCATCCAGTTTTGGTCCCCCCCACTACAGAAGGGATGTGGACAAATTGGAGAGTCCAGTGGAGGGCAATGAAAATGATTAGGGGGCTGGGGCACGTGGCTTATGACCAGAGGCTGAGGGAACTGGGGTTATTTAGTCTGCAGAAGAGAAGAGTGAGGGGGGATTTGATAGCTGCTTTCAACTACCTGAAGGGGATTCCAGAGAGGATGGAGCTCGGCTGATCTCAGTGGGGCCAGATGACAGAACAAGGAGCAGTGGTCTCAAGTTGCAGTGGGGCAGGTCTAGGTTGGATATTAGGAAAAACTTTTTCACTAGGAGGGTGGTGAAGCACTGGAATGGGTTACCTAGTGAGGTGGTGGAATCTCCATCCTTAGAGGTTTTTAAAGCCCAGCTTGACAAAGCCCTGGCTGGGATGATTTAGTTGGGGTTGGTCCTGCTTTGAGCAGGGGGCTGGACTAGATACCTCCTGAGATCTCTTCCAACCCTAGTCTTCTATGTTTGTATGACTAGCTAAGAAATGACTCCATGTGCTAGACACTAGAAAATATAAAGATGATCCCTGCCCCAGTGTGCTGACAGTCTAAGTCTAGGACAAGGGGCGAAAGACAGACACAAGGAAACAATGCCATAATGTTGGCCAGCATGATGGGCAGTGGTCTTTTATCAAATGATCTCTAGTTGGACATCAATTTACACTAGCTGGGTATCTGCTCCTATGGATTTATCATCGTCTTGGCGGGCTAGAGTTAAACATCATTCGGTTCTTCAATATTTTTCTGCCTTAAAACCAAGAGGCCCAGTATCAAATTCATCTACAAAACAATCCAAGCAATCAAAGCTTTGTTGTATTAGGAACCTAACTAAGTGTGTCCAGATTTAAAGAATCACATCTTCTACATCCTGGGAACGATTGTAGATTCCCTACATTCTGTTTCCCAGGCCCCTGCAACTCCCCTTGCTCCTATCAAATATCTGTAGATGATCACGTCATGTCTAAGTCATTACTTAGTCAAGCTACTCTGATTGGTGTGGGTGGGTGTGGAAAACCAACGTTGTGACGCAACATTAAAAACAATGGAGTTAAAGACACCGTAATGAACCAAGAAATGGATTTTTATCACGCTTTAGCTTATCTACAACCAGGTAACAAGAACCCAGCCTGACTGCAGGATTTTATTAACGTGTAAACCGTTACTTGTAAATGAGTGTTTAACCTGATGGTGGTCACAGCCATAAACTCAAGTCCTAGTTCTGCCACCTTTATTCAACCCTTAACCTGGGCTAAACTCTCTGCATGAAATTTATCTCTGTGGATAAGGTCTATTTATGTCCACTTATGCCTTCAAAGGGTTGGTTTTCTCTACAGGGCAAATTTCACCCTACTGGACGAATACAAGCCAGTCTTTTTTACAAGTTTGTAACAGATAAACATAAAACCACAAATCCAGTAACTAGTTAAACACAACAGTAGCAACTAGGAAGTCCAGGTATCACTGGAGTTAGAACATAACAGATTATAGAACAGGAGCATGGGAATCTAGATCAAGGACTCTGATGATGCCAAATGCTTTCAGATCTGAATACCCAGTTCCTGTCGATTTTACCATCCATATTCATCAGGCGACTCTGGAAATCTCAGCCTTAATGTACCACTTTTACAAATAAAGGCAACAATTTAGACACAGGAGTCTATCGGTAGCTGATGTAAATCCGTGTAATTCCACTGACAACGCTGTACGCCAGCTGAGGATCTTACCCCGTCAACCAACCCCCATCAACCAATTCCCTGAGTGATCAAAAACTGGTTTGGTTTTGTTTTTTAAATCACTCATTGCCAATGGAATCTAAGGAAACGACACACTACATGAGGCTGCCAGAATAAAACAAGATCCAGCACCCTAAGTTTTAAGAAAACAGGTCAGGTCACTTATTGTGGATTTTTCCCCCTATCTTTACAGATGAATATTTGAGAAGGGGGAGAGCTGGATGTTAAAATCCACGTTTGCTGTCCCAACGGTCTCAGATCTTCAACAAACAAAAACCAAGTTCAAACTAGATTGACTTTCCTACTGGCCACTTTTCTGAAGTGCTTTCTAATTTTTCTCTAATCTCCACTACCTTCAGGGAGGTAGCTCTGGTGCCCCCTGGCAGGTTTGTTATTTCAATGGCTACTCTTCAAACAAGACCAGGGAACACTCTTCCGACGATTCGTTTTTCTCCGCTTCCTGGCTCCCACGTGCTTCCTTGGCCTGCTCCAGCTCCCCCAGTTCCTGGAATTCCTCAAGGATCTCATCACTGCTACTTGACCTTGGGTGGCTCCTGGTGGTATTGTCTTTCACCTGCAATGTCTTCACCAGCTCCGGCTTCAAGCTGTCGCGACAGGACGGTGTCAGGTTAACTCTGTTGCCTCCTGCTGCCGATTTGGGCTGGCTGGATCCTGAGCTGTTGCTTCCCGGAACAGTTAACTTCTTCTTAAGGCCTGCAAAGAAGAGAGACCAAACGCAATCCTCAGAATACGACAGGCAAAAGGAAGAATGAATCATACCAGAGAGCCATAAACCTCCCCTCCTCTCCCACTGGGAAATCAAGTGATGAATCAACGTAGCCTCATAGATCAGGATTCTCCAAACTTTTCCCGCAAGATCCCTATGGCATGGGGAGAGAACGCAAAGATAAATCCATTAAAGGCTCCATTACTACATGAGAACAGCCGTACTCGGTCAGACCAATGGTCCATCTAGCCCAGTATCCTGTCTTCCGACAGTGGCCAATGTCAGGCGCTTCAAAGGGAATGAACAGAACAATCATTGAGTGATCCATCCCATTGTCCACTCCCAGCTTTTCTGATTTGCACTCCTACTCCAACGTGTTTACACTGCTCCCCGCGGTGGCTGGGAAGGGATTCTGATCTCTGGGTCCATTCGATCCTTGGCCTCATGGCTGAAGTTGCTAGCCAGGAGGCCAGCTGGTGCCAAGCGTGACGGGAGGGAATTGAACTGAGACTAAAGCACTCCGTCTCCGATCGGACGCAACCACATCTATCCACCTACAGATTCCACCTCAAAACTCTCTTTTACCGTATGTTAAGACATCTGCCAGTCATGCTAACCCACACTACTTCATTGTCTGCTTGTATTCGTCCTTCTGTCTGTCTCTAGCTCTTGTCTTAGACAAACAAGACTGTAATCCCTTTGGGGCAGGGACTGTCTGTTTGTTCTGTGTTTGTACAGAGCCTGCTGCCTGAAGCGGATACGAATTTCATCCTGGCTGATTTGGGCAAGAATACATGAGTTTAAGGCAACTGAAAGTCAACTTCCCAATTCCTCCTGCCCTGTGAAAGCCAGGATGGTAGGAGAGTGAGCAATTCTAGTTTAAGTATCACACCCCAACCTTTCTTAATTTGTTACTTTACCTTCCTTGGCGTTGAAAGCCACTGCAGGAGTAGCTGGGTTGTATCACTAACCTTTCAGAAAGGTTTTCTCCTCAAAATCTGAAGTCGCAACCTAGAACCCAAGTATTGGTTAGTCGGACACGAAAAAGAATATATATATATTATACTGCCATGCTGGGTCCAGCTCCGATGCCCACACTTTAAGCGGGTGTTGACCAATTGGAAAAGGTTCAGAAAAGAGCGACGAGGATTATTCAGCCCCATGGCCTCTGTTATGCTGGGGGGCCAGACTAGATGAGCATAATGGTCCCTTCTGGCTTGATAATCTATGATCAATTCGTGGTCTATCTAGCTCATCTGAGATGATATGGTCCTAGTCTATGAATAGCTGCCTGGGAAGAAGATTTCTGAAAAGGGCTCTTTAGTCCAGCAGATGAAAGCAGAGCAAGATCCAATGCATGACAAATGCAGGCTGGAACTAAGGGGTACGTTTTTAACAGGAAGAGTAATTAACCCCTGGAAATACTGACCGAGGGAAGTGGTAGATGTGCCAACACTTGACATTTTTAAATCGCTGTTACACTGTAGGCTCATTTTCTCTGTTAGGGCAGCCCTGACTGAAATACAAATCTTAAAAGAAATGAATGGATCGTACAGTTCCTTGATGCAGCTTGATGTAGTCCTCAAAGCGCATTAATGAACTGTTAATGCAAATTAGCAGGGTCCACTTGGACAGCTAGCTCATGCCACATTCAGACCCCAGCATGCTGCAAACTCATTGTTTGTGTAGACAAGGATCTAAGTGACCTATGCAAAGTCACAGAGTGAGTGAACCGAACCTGGGTTTCACAAATCCCAGTATCTTTTAGGAAAAGATCCAGTTTTTTTTTAATCTCCTCAATTTAAAGACGCTGCAGCAGCCAGCCCTTGGAACTCTTCCTGCTTTGGTCTACGAGATCTTCTCTTATTCGCTTGGATAAACTAAGCAAACTGAGCATCCCCTAGGGGCTAACAGTCCAATAATCTTTGTGGGCACAGTTGTAGCTGAAAGCGTTGGTGATGCATTTACTATATGGCATTTTTGTTAGGGTGGGTGCAGAGAGAGACGGAATCAATGGAAACAAGAGAACAAACCCCTTTCTTTTCCCATCTCTGGTTTGACATACCATATTCTCATTTCCGTCACAGGGCTGCTTCTCTTCACTGGGCTCTCGGGCCACGTTGAATAGCTCTAGAAGACAACAACAATAACTTGCTCTCCAGAGCACACGTAAGGTGTTTACGACATACTTACTGCAGATCTGAACCAGCGTTCCTGGTTCTACCGTCAAATCCTAGCAGATGTATCATTATTCCAAAAGGGAGCGCCACTGGTGGCAGCAAGCCCGGTGAGGGGGTGGGGGGACAAAGGAGGCAATTGCCCCTCGACCCGGGCGATTTAATACAGAGGGAATAAAACCACCCTGCTGCTACTTCTGGCCACAGGGCCGCACGGGTAGCTCCTGCTACCAATCTCACCCTCATGTAGTTCCTTGCCATGCCACAAATTGTGTGTGGAACCTTAGACAAATCACATAAATCTCTCCATGCCTTGGTTTCCCCATTGAAAAATAGGAGTGATTCATAAATTCTAAGGCCTGATGGGACCACCACAATCCTGTAATCAGACCTCGTTTAAAACAGAGGCCGCTAACGTTTCCTCTGAGTGAAAATCATGCTACAGGACAACACCACACAAGACTTAGCGGGGACTCTAGCCATTAAATCTGCCTCCTTAGCCCCTGTGAGACAGGAGTGCTGAATGCAATCCTGACCCACTGCTAGATAAACACCAATGACCGGAATTACCATTATTTTTAAACGAGCTGCTTTACAATAGCACCGACGGTCCCTGCCTGAAACAGTTTACAGTCTAAATAAACAAACAAACAAAGAATGACTTGAGGTTCTGTGGCCTGTGTCATACAGGACGTCAGACAAGATCATCATTAGAAGGATGCTGAAAGACTGGCGAGGGCACAGAGGAAAGCTACCAAAAGGATTGGAGAGCTGAAGAAAATGCCGGCGAGTGAGAGACGTAATGAAGCGTGATCCGTTTAGCTTCTGAAAAGAAGATGGAGAGGTGACTTGACCGCGATGTAGGGAGAAAAGACGGGGTACGAAAGGGCTCTTTAATCTAGCAGAGAAAGGCGGAAAAGAACTAGCGTCTGGAAGCTAAAGACAGACACGTTCAAAACACAAACAAGGCACCGATTTTTTCCCCGTGTGGGTGATTAACTTCTCAGGGCAGCAGTGGATTCCCCACCACTTCCTCTCTTCCGATCCAGACTGGAAGATCCTTTTGTCCTGCACAAGTTCTTTGGGAAATCATGGGAGACGGGGGAGATTCCAGAAGACTGGAAAAGGGCAAATATAGTGCCAATCTATAACAAGGGAAATAAAAACAACCCAGGAAACTACAGACCAGTTAGTTTAACTTCTGTGCCAGGGAAGATAATGGAGCAAGTAACTAAAGAAATCATCTGCAAACACTTGGAAGGTGGTAAGGTGATAGGGAATAGCCAGCATGGATTTGTAAAGAACAAATCGTGTCAAACTAATCTGATAGCATTCTTTGATAGGATAACGAGCCTTGTGGATAAGGGAGAAGTGGTGGATGTGATATACCTAGACTTTAGTAAGGCATTTGATACGGTCTCGCATGATATTCTTATAGATAAACTAGGAAAGTACAATTTAGATGGGGCTACTATAAGGTGGGTGCATAACTGGCTGGATAACCGTACTCAGAGAGTAGTTATTAATGGCTCCCAATCCTGCTGGAAAGGTATAACAAGTGGGGTTCCACAGGGGTCTGTTTTGGGACTGGCTCTGTTCAATATCTTCATCAATAATTTAGAAGTTGGCATAGAAAGTACGCTTATTAAGTTTGTGGACGATACCAAACTGGGAGGGATTGCAACTGCTTTGGAGGACAGGGTCAAAATTCAAAATGATCTGGACAAATTGGAGAAATGGTCTGAGGTAAACAGGATGAAGTTCAATAAAGATAAATGCAAAGTGCTCCACTTAGGAAGGAACAATCAGTTTCACACATACAGAATGGGAAGAGACTGTCTAGGAAGGAGTATGGCAGAAAGAGATCTAGGGCTCATAGTAGACCACAAGCTTAATATGAGTCAACAGTGTGATACTGTTGCAAAAAAAGCAAACGTGATTCTGGGATGCATTAACAGGTGTGTTGTAAACAAGACACGAGAAGTCATTCTTCCGCTTTACTCTGCGCTGGTTAGGCCTCAACTGGAGTATTGTGTCCAGTTCTGGACACCGCATTTCAAGAAAGATGTGGAGAAATTGGAGAGGGTCCAGAGAAGAGTAACAAGAATGATTAAAGGTCTTGAGAACATGACCTATGAAGGAAGGCTGAAGGAATTGGGTTTGTTTAGTTTGGAAAAGAGAAGACTGAGAGGGGACATGATAGCAGTTTTCAGGTATCTAAAAGGGTGTCATCAGGAGGAGGGAGAAAACTTGTTCACCTTAGCCTCCAATGATAGAACAAGAAGCAATGGGCTTAAACTGCAGCAAGGGAGATTTAGGTTGGACATTAGGAAAAAGTTCCTAACTGTCAGGGTAGTTAAACACTGGAATAGATTGCCTAGGGAAGCTGTGGAATCTCCATCTCTGGAGATATTTAAGAGTAGGTTAGATAAATGTCTATTAGGGATGGTCTAGACAGTATTTGGTCCTGCCATGAGGGCAGGGGACTGGACTCAATGACCTCTCGAGGTCCCTTCCAGTCCTAGAGTCTATGAGTCTATGAGTCTATAAGTTAGTGGGATCAGTATAGCGGGACCTGGGTGAAATTCTTCAACCTTTTGTCATTTGACTTGAGGGATATCGAGGGGTAAAGCTCTAGGCTACAGCACGATACCTTCCGAGTCCTCGTGAGCTTCTAGCAAACCTCCCTCACCGGATCGACTGACGAACCCAAATCTCATCACTCTCTCCTGAGGGAGGGGAAGAAAAAAGAAACATCTGCTGAAATCCTGGGAGCTGTGGGTGGAGTCCACTGAGTGATTGCCCCCTTGAGAGGCCAAACAACCAGGATTTAACAAAGGACTTAACTCCAAATGCACAAATGGAGCAAAGGTCATAGGCTCAACATGAGAGACCGCAGATAGAGAACTCCGGACAAGACCCACTGCTCCGAGAAGGCATCTAGGTGTTTAGAGGACACTGTGTGGACAAGGGACCGGGAAATGGCCCCATAGCCATAAAGAACCACTACCACATTCTGAATAAGGCCCTCTTCTTCCAGAACCAAAAGCATCTACACAGGGCATTCATCAGGCTCAGTGACTCAGGAATAATTCCTTGTGTAGATAAGCCCACGCCTCCTCATCTCAAAGCATTGTACAACCATTGTATGATTAACCTTCACCATACCCCTCCGAGGGAAACTAAATCGTCAGATGCTTGCCCAAGGAGGAGTAACAGGGGAGGAGAACCCAGGAGTCCTGTCTCCCAGCCTCTCCTGCTCTAACCCACCAGCCCCCACTCCCCTCCCAGCACCCGGGAGAGAACCCAGGAGTCCTGGCTCTCAGCCCCCCGTGCTGTAACCCACCAGCCCCCACTCCCCTCCCAGAGCCGGGAAGAGAACCCAGGAGTCCTGGCTCTCAGCCCCCCGTGCTGTAACCCACTAGCCCCCACTCCTCTCCCAGAGCCGGGGAGAGGACCCAGGAGTCTTTATCCCAAGCTCGCCCTCATTCAGGCTTTAGCCTGTATCCCAGCAAGCTCAAGTTACTAGCATCACAGAAGATGAGTGATGTGTGTGGATGCGGTCGAGTTAACATAGGGTGACCAGACGTCCCGATAAAATTGGGACTGTACCAATACTGAGGCGTTTGTCCCGCATCCTGATGTAATTTGTCCCGATATTTTGCAGCACTCTGCTTTTTTATTTTTATTTTTTTCTTTGCTCTGCTGGCGGCACTCCGGTGGGTTTTTTTTTGCTCAGCCCCCATCTCTCCCCCATGTGTCCCGATATTTTCTTCCTCTCATCTGGTCACCCTAAGTTAACAGGAGCACTCGATTGTCCTAATACAAGTTAACCACGTCGTGAAGATGAAGCCTATCTGTTCCCAGATCCAAAGAGCAAGCAAGCGTTACCCCCCTCCAACACCCAGGGGGACCCACAGGGAAACCCGCAAAGATCCTGGGTGGATGCTGACTGGTCTGATCTCAGCAGTCCAGCGGTGTTCATACCTGAATGCTGATCCGCTCGGCTTCCTTTGCCATCCTCACAGCAGAATCCAGTTTCTGGCGGTAATCTTTGCTCCTGAGCGTCTTCTGAAAGAGTGAGAGACAGTTGATCTTCCTGTGGTGCCTAAAATGTGAGGGGGAATAGAGGGACTGAGGAGTTCACTACTCGGGCCACTACGTGTGTGACCGTTTTGCTGCATTAACTTAGCACCCAGAAGGTCCACTCAGGGATTGAGGCCCCAGTGTGCTGGGCATGGCTCAGAGAGCGAGAAACAGTCCCTACACCAAAGAGCGTACCATCTAGACAAACAAAGAATTGAAGCCAGAGCGCCAGCAAGTCCTGTTGACCCAAAGGCCATGGGCATGATGAATCACAGGACCGCAAACTGACACCCTTGCCTTATCTAGAAATCAAGAGGAAGCACATTTCCTAAACAGCTATGAACCAGCTGATTTTTAAAAGGACTGAAAAAATAGAAAAAAGCCATAAAAAATGGAGGGGGAAAAGGGGCAGAAAAGAGTCTCGTGTGTGATACAGAGCGGCAGGAACTAGATATCCGTGCTCCTGACCCGACCTCCATGGCTGCGGGTGTGCGTAGGCCTCGTGCATCAGTGCCGGAGAGTTTTCTCCAGTGGTGCCGGTAGGGGCAGCCCTGCCCAATGCCAACTACTTAAGCTGTGAGTGAGAATATAAACCACAGAGATGCCCCATCTCTCCTCCAGTTCTTTCACACCAAAACTCAGTAGCAGATGCCAACGCATTGGTAAGGAAGGTGAGTCGTGCAATGGACGTGTGCAGTCCAGCCCAAAGAACCAACGGTCATCAGAAGGTAGGTAGCTTTTTTTATTTCTTTGAGTCCATGACATGGTAGCTGATTCTTGATCTCATATGGCAGGAGGAGGGACTTGGAGTCTCCTCGGAAGAGGGACAGCAGGACTGCCCTGTCCACATTTGCCTCGATGCGGCCGACAGTGAGTGAAGTCTGGTGACAGTGTGGATTGACAAACATCCACAACTGAGAGGTGTGCCAGAAAGGCTACCGAGGCTGAGGTTGCTCTGTTGGAGGGCGCCGTGAGTCTATCAGGAAGCGTTACTCCCACGGTGATGCAGCTGGGGATCCACATGGAGAATCTCCGAGTTATCAGACGACGTACCTCATGCGTTCCACGTGTGACACGAAGAGATGGGAAGATGCCAGGAAGGCTTTGTCCTGTCCAGGTAGAAAGCCAACGTGCGAGAAACACTGAGTCTGAAAGGGTCTTCTCTTATCCCTAGTGGTATGCGGCTTTGGAAAGACTGGGAAGGTGCACAGATTGGTTCATGTGCACGTCAGAGGCCACCTTGGAGAGGAATTTGGGGTGTAGCCTAAGCTGGACTTTGTCCTTGTAGAAAACTGTGTACGGTGGATCCATGAGCAACACATCTAGTCTATTGGCCACTAAAAATGTGACCGTTGCTGATAGGTGAAGAAAAGAGCATAGTGCGTAGGAAGGTCCGTAAGAGCAGACAAGACCAAAGTCAAGTTCCAAGATGGTGCTGGGTCTCTGATCACCAGGAATAATCTATTAAGACCTTTCAAGGATCTGATTGCGATCAGGTGAGGAAAAAACAGCCTTGGCATCTATTTGAGGATGAAAAGCCGAAATGGTCACTAGACATACGTTAACAGAGTTGAGCATTAAACTCGACTACTTAATCTGCAAAAGATGGTCCAGGGGTGTGTGAATGTTAGCCTGAGTTGGAGACACATGATGGAGAGCCATCCAAATGGAGAAACGCTTTGTAAGTAGTTCCTGTGGAAGGTTTCCTACTGTTAAGAGGATTGTTCTGGATAGCTGTTGAGAAATGGGTTTCCCCTTCACACAACCACTGATGAACCATGCTATGAGGTGCAACAAGTGAAAATTTGGGTGCAACACTCATCCACGGTTCTGCGTCAGGAGGTCTTTGGCCGCTGGTGACAGTAAGGACAGATTGCGGGGGTCTGAACTCCACGTCTGTCTCCATCAAGGAGAAGCTATACGGATTATGCGGCTGTGCTCTTGCTTGAGTTTGATAATGACCATCAGGAGTACCAGTGAGAAAAAATACAGGAGGTCCTTGTCCCATGGAAATAGGAAAGTGTCCAATATCGATCCAGGACTGTGAGATATTCTGGAGCAGGAATGGGGACTATGCTAACTGGCAAGGAGGTGACAAGAATATCCTGATGCTAGCCTGTACATTCTGAGTCACCAAAGAATATTATGTAAGGTCTTAAAGGCAAGCCAAGGTCATGCAAGGTCTTAAATGAAAGGCAGGGTCATTTGCATCATTGTGAAATGCACAAACAAATATTACATAAGGAGTTATGTATGAATGTATGCTACAAATAAGTTCCCAAAGTCCGTGTTAAGGCAGGTTTCTCCAGACAAAGGATGTTTATTCTACCTGTCTCTGTCAATCCCCACATAAAATAAGCATTATAAGTTAACATGATGAGGAGCCCTTTACACATGAAGTCAGCAGGGGCATGTGAATGTGGCCGGTAGGCAGCACGCTCAAGATCATCCCGACTCTGAGGTACTAACAACGCACTTTGGAGAATATAAGGAGAAGCCAAGGGAGACACCACTTTATCCTACACCTAGGATGTGATCAGGCAGTGTGATTACATTCATGAAAATGGGATCTCAGCCGGGCTTGGTTGCAATGCTGCAAAGGATATTTGGGTAAGATAAACTGATTTAGCCTATTCAGTCTCAAGAACCATGTTACAGTTTTATTTTAGATGTAACCCTTTCTGTTTCCATTATCCTCACTCGCTATCTCTTAAATCTTGATCTTTGTTAATACAGTCCTGGGTAGCCTAGAACCATCACAGGGACATCACTTGTTCTGTCAGGTTGCAAATAGGTCCACGGACAGAAAACCTCCTACGTGAAACACTCAGGCCAGAATGTTTGTGTTGAGAGACCAAGCCTGGTCTAAACTGAAGGATCTGGTCAGACAATCCATTAATCCATTTGGATACACCAGTTCCATAATCAACTGCCTCCTGGACCTGGTACCACCTTAAAACATTACTGTGGCGTTGTGAGAACCTGGGCCATCTGGCCTTGGATATGGGACTGGAATTTCAAGTGATCCACCCCCTCTCATCCAGCCCCAGCTTCTGGAGGAGGTTTATAGATGCCCAGAGCATGGGGTTGTCCCCCTGACCATCTTGGCTAATAGCCATTGATGGACCTATCCTCCAGGGACTTATCTGTTTCTTTTTGGAAGACAGTTAAACTTTTGGCCTTCACAACATCCCCTGGCAAGGAGTTCCACAGGTTATCTGTGTATCGTGTGAAGAAATACTTCCCTTTGGTTGCTTTAAACCTGCTACCTATTAATTTCATTGGGTCACTTCTAGTTCTTGTGTTATGCAAAGGGGAAAATAATACTTCCCTATTTATTTTCTCCACACCATTCATGATTTTATAGACCTCTAGAAAAGTGACGACCAAGAATAGATGTGATAGAGTCCCAGGCTTTTTAATCTCTCCTCATTCAGAAGCTGTTCCATACCCCTAATCACTTCTGTTGCCCTTCTCTGCATCTTTTCCAATTCTAAGATACCTTTTTTGAGCTGGGGTGACCAGATCTGCACGCAGTATTCAAGATATGGGTGTACCATGGGTTCATTATGAAATCTTCTGTCTTTTTATCTCTCCCTTTCCTAATGGTTCCTAACATTGTTCGCTTTTTTGACTGCCGTTGCCCATCGAGCAGATGTTTTCAGAGAACTATCCACGATGACTACTAGATCCCTTTCTTGAGTGTGAATAACATGATTTAGGCCCCATCGTTTTGGTACTTGTAGTTGGGATTATTTTTTCAAATGTGCATTAATTTGTACTTATCAACACTGAATTTTGTCTGCCATAGTTTAATGAGATCCCTTTGTAACTCTTCACAGTGTGCTTCGGACTTAACTATTTTCAGAAATTTTGCATCATCTGCAAATTTTGCCACCTCACTGTTCACCCCCCTTTTTCCAGATCATTTACGAATGTGTTGAACCGCACTGGTCCCAGTGCAGATCCTTGGGGGAACCCACTATTTACCAAACCCAGGCTGTCTGTGGAAAACTCATGGAAGTTCCTCAGCATGGTCGCAGAGATCCAGGCGCGGCTGATAGATTGGCCGAAAAACGTCACATGGTACTTGGACTGAAAAGAGAAATGGACAGGACTGAATTAACTTTGGGTCAGATTGTTACATTAACTCCTAGAGACAGACATGGTGGGTGTGGTGTCCCTGCTAAATCCATGGTGTCTGGTTGATGTCCTCAGTGAGGTAACCCTTTCAGTGGGATGAAAGGTTTGGTTGGCATGGGATTGCAGGGGAGATTACAGAGAGAGCATCCTTTGTTCTGTGAGGCTGATAAATGACCAGACAAGGTGTATATGGACTCAGCAGAAGCTGTGTCAACCACACCGGTAATATGAGAAGATGGGGAAGTCTTGTTATACATGGGGGGAGGTATGGAGGGTGTGACAAAGTGGGAATGTTCTTAATGTTTTCTCTGAATACTGTGTGTGCCTCAGTTTCCCCTATGCATTTATTAAGTATCTAGGTGGTGGGATAAGGGGGTGTGATTGTTGCAGAGCCTTGCCAGTGTGATGGTGTCTGCACGGAGAATGGCCGACACTCTGTCTCCTGGCAACTGATGGCCTGGGACCCTCCCTTGCAAAGGTGCCAGCTGAAGGTGTTGGAGAACAAAGAGACCAGACGGGGCTCTGGCCTCCCTGGCCCCAAGATGGACCTGACTGAGGGGGTCCTGTTTACTGTACCTACAAGCTCTGTTTTGGACCATGTTCCTGCCATCTAATAAACCTTCTGTTTTACTGACTGGCTGAGAGTCACGTCTGACTGCGGAGTTGGGGGGCAGGACCCTCTGGCTTCCCCAGGACCCCCGCCTGGGCGGACTTGCTGGGGGAAGCTGCTCCGAGATCAGACCCAGGAAGGCCGAAGCTGCGTAAGCTTCTTGCCCTGGAGACAGTCTGCGCTGAGAGAGGAGGCTCCCCCCGAGTCCTGCCTTGCTTCATATGGGGTAGTTCCAGAGCATTGCCCGGTGACTCCATGTCAGAGGGGTACACACAGAGCCCTGCCATGGGGAGGGGAGGTGGAGACAGGGGTAAGGAGAATGAGGGGCACACACAGCTCCTGGCATGGGGGTGGGGAGTGTAGGGAGTCCCCAACATACAAGGGGATGGGAGGGTGGCACACAGGGGGCTTGTGGGAGAAACGGCCCCCTCTGGTGGGTGTAATGAGTTCACAAAGTGTGTGACCCCCTGGTGTAAAATACAATACCACTTACAGGAAGAGAATCCAGCCGGGATGAAAAGAGGAAATACTCCCCGATGTCAGGGTCACACTCCACCATGGCAGGCCACCTGCATGCACAAGAAAAGGGGAACAGCAGTTCAGGTCGGGCCATTCATTTTCTGATTTCCTCTGAGAAGTTAACACACAAAAAGGTGGGAGTTGCTTTATGTGGTACCAACGTTTAGAGCACTGTCCAGTCAACCTGCTCCGTCCATTCCTGAAATCAAGAACCCTCAGAAGAGCGGAATAAAATGTGAGGAAGGGAACGAGATAGAGACACGCAGCCAGCGGCTGTGTTTTCGACTGTAGTCCACTCCCTGGAAGCCAGCTGGCCTCTGAAATGTCACTATTGTTTTCTAGAAGGGTACAAGAAGTGGGAATAGTGCAGCGGATAACACATTTGTGGTGATCTGTTGACACGACAACCTCAGAGGTAGCCCAGCAAGTTGTGTTGGTAAAGAATATCTTCCAGAAAAACATCCACACAGACTGAGCTCCTTCCAGGCCTGTCTACACTTCCGCTAAAGTTGACGCAATGTACATCGCTCAGGGGTGTGAAAAAACCACACACACACACACCCCTGAACGATGTAAGTTACATCGACTTAAAGCGGTGTCTCCTGCTGACATATCTTCCATCTCTTGGTAGTGACAGTAGCGAAGACAAGCCTTAAATCCCTGAATTATTTCGGGGGAAGTCCCATGGCCGGTGTAATACAGCAGGCCAGACCAGATGATCACAGCGGTTCCTTCTTGCGTCTGAACCTATGAATCTCTGAGTGGACGGTGCACATTTCTGGGATGTCGTTCTGTTTCAAAAGGCCTCGTTGGCAGGTTTAGCTATCCCAGTATAGCTGTGCTGGCAAACCCTCTACCATGAACACAGATGTATCACGGCAAAAGCACTTACGCCAATAAAGCTTACGTTGGTTCCCCTGAACTGGTATAGGCATGGTTATCCCAGTAGAATTATGTTACATGAAGGCTTTGGATAGGTCTACATTACAGAAACTATCCTGACAGATGCCTGGAGGCGGACGGAGCCTATCCTGACAAACAGGGGCAGCTCCAGGCACCAGCGCAGCAAGCACATGCCTGAGGTGGCAAGACACGGGGGGCGGCCTGCCGGTTGCTGTGAGGGCGGCAGTCAGGTGGCTTTTGGCGGCATGTCTGTGGGAGGTTTGTCGGTCCCGCAGCTTTGGTGGCAATTCGGCAGTGGGTACGCCAAAGGCAGGGCTGCCCAGAGGATTCAGGGGGCCTGGAGTCTTCGGCAGTGGGTCCCAGGGCGGAAGGACCCCCCGCCACAGGTCTTCGGGGCACTTCGGCGGTGGGTCCTGGAGCAGAAGGACCCCCCTGCCGCCGAATTGCCACCCAAGACCCAGAGCGGAAGAAGCTCTGGGGGCCCGGGCCCAGCGAGAGTTTTCCGGGGCCCCCAAAGCAAGTGAAGGACCCTGCTCCAAGGGCCCCGAAAATCTCTCCTGGGGGCCCCTGCGGGGCCTGGGGAAAATTGCCCCACTTGCCCCCCACATCTGGGCGGCCTTGGCCGAAGGCACGGTACTGGCAGACCTCCCGCAGGCATGCCACTAAATCCGTGTTACCAGCGGACCTCCCACAGGTATGCCGCCAAATCCATGTTACCAGCAGACCTCCCGTAGGCACGCCGCCGAAAGCCACCTGACTGCCGGGCTTAGGGTGGCAAAATACACAGAGCCGCCCCTGCTGACAAAGGGGGGGTTTCTGTTGTTGTCGGAACATCACCTCCCAAACGAAGTTAGCTATTGGCTTGTCTACACTTCACACGCTACAGCGGCACGACTGCCCCAACTGACGCAGTTAAGCCGACCTAATTTTCTGGTGTAGATCAGGCCTACCTTAACGGTCACAGCTGCATCTACACTAGGCTTTTTCATACCTCTGACCAAAGCTGCCATGCTGATGTAACTTTTCAGTATAGCCCAGGCCATTTCCTGGCATAGCTCCGTCGGTTTAAAAAAAAAAAAATCACACCCCTAATCGACATCCCTGTGCTGGAAAACTGTAAGTATAACCTTGACCTTCTTGTTGCTGAGGTCCTGAGGTTTAATAGCCATCTGCCTTCATAAAATCTTTAAATTCACAGGCCTGGTAAAACTCCCGCTAACAACAATGGGAGAGGAACTGGGAGCTGTTCCCCGCCAAGCCTGTGTAAGAATCGATTGTCTTTTAAGCACGGTGCCCTTAAATTTCAGGCAAACGCCTGCCCGTGCATGGGTCTCCCTGCATGCATCTCCCTGCGGGGGCAGAGCACCTGGGGGAGCCTACGCTGAGCGACTGAGATTTGCCAGCTTCCCGTCGGGGGAAGAGGCCTCTGTCTGTGTTTTTCAGCTGAAGACGGCAGCTGCGGCTGCAGAGTGCCCAGAAAGGCCAGGGGACACTTGGACAGCACAGCGAGGGATTCCAGCAGTCAGCTGTTGTAAAGACCCCAGCAAGCCAGTCTCCACTGGAGAGTTTCTCGCTGGCATCTCTTTGATCCCACCGGCATGGAAGAAAACAAGATCATGTGGGAGGCAGGCCAGGCCCTCTGCACTGCAGCTTGTATTCCCAACCTCTGGCTCCCCAAGCAGGCGTGGGCTAATGAGCCCGTCCCCAAAGGAGATGTGAGCACACCGTGCTGCCACACAACTGATATCTATTGGCATTTCTAGTCTCTTTAACCTGTGAAGTTCACAGGACATCTGAACACTGATACACATATTACACGGGTATCACTTCCCCCACTGTTGAGATGCAGCCACCTCTGGGGTGGAATGAGGCAGCTGTTTATACAGGGATCCTTCACTGAGATGCAGCCACCTCTGGGGTGGGGCAGCTGTTTATACAGTGATCCCTCGCCTGGCGCTGAGATGCAGCAGCTTCTCGGTCAGAATGGCGATACAGGGAACCCTCATAAAGTCCTGAGATGCAACTGCCTCTGGGCAGGATGGCTCCTTATACAGGTATCCCTCACCAAGTGCTGAGATGCAGCCACTTCCGAGGTGGTGCACAGCAGCAGATAAACGGTGCACAGCAACACAGCTTAGCACTTTGGGGTGGGAGACGAAGAAAGATTTTCATATCCCATTGAAAGTGGAAGGGGGAATTTGGGGAAGCAGAACGGAACGAGCAGTGGGAATTTTACTTGTGAAGTGTAGATGTGATCTTTGGCTTTATGTCTGACTCAGAGGACAGCGGCACCAGTAGTTCCCTATGTAACAGCAGAGGCCGTGGGTGGGAGGGATTTGGAAAGGTACTGCAGTGGGACTCACCCACTGATTCACAGCTCTGCCTCAGACTCTGGGTGGGAGCCATCTGGGGTCTGTCTTCACGGCAGAGTTAGCCTGAGTGATCAGCCTAGCCCAGGCGTGAGCAGCCACTCTGCAGAGCCGTATCCGACGTGCTGAGTTCTCACCGGTGCTGAGATGCCCTGTGTGTCGCCAAGACTTCGGGAGCGCATCTCAGGGCCCTTAACACGCCAGTAAGCTGAGCCACTCCATGATTCGTCCCCAGCGAATTGTGGGCGAACGCGAACCTGTCTGTCCTTCTGAGCACACCACCGGGCCAGATTCAAAAGCACCACTGTGTGTGTGGACAGGAGCGGGGATAGGAGAAACACCTGAGTAAGAGCCCAGGTTATCTGTGCAGTGAAGACGTAGCCCCAATGTCTCTAGGCCCCAGCTCTTCCCCGTTCAGAAAAATAACCCTGTGGTTGTCTTATTTATTGAGTCTGTGAGCTTGCTGGGGCAGGGATTGTCTCTCACTACCTGTTGGTGCAGCGCCCGATCTCCAATGGTGCCACCGTGTTCTTTTAAATTATTTATATGAGAGGAACAGCAAGAGGCCTAAATCGAGACCAGGGCTCCCATTGTGCCAGGCTCAGCGTGAGAGACAGACACTAACCCAAGGTCTAACTAGACAAAGGTTGGGAGGAGAACCTGAGGCACAGGGCGGTGACACCTACCATGGATAGCCAAACTGTTTGGCCCATATGATCGACCCAGGCACGTAGGTAGCATAGACGACCTCGTTTTCAGATCCCGACCACGTCTCCTCGGGTACATCACAGCTTTTGTACTGCGGGTCTGCAATAAACAAACCTCGTCAACTGTCACAGCTGAGTGGGAAATAGCCTCCCCCGGGGAAACTCTGAGAATTGTGACATTTTGTTTAATCTCGCGTTGGGAGTGTGAAGTAGAAATCTCAGAATTTTTCGTGAAATGAAAGATTTCATTTCAACCTTACCGTATCGTTTTGTTTCGATTCATCTCATCTATGATAATGTAATATAACATAATACAAAAGTCAAACTGGTAACGCCGGAACGAAGCGTTCAACTTTGCCGAAATGAAACCTGCCTTGCAATGGCCTGTCAGAGCAGAAGCAATGGAAAGGTGATTTTTGCCTCAGAATTGCAATCAGGTTGGATCTAAAGCCTCAACACCAACCAGGACAAATTTCAAGACTTCTCAGCTCTTGCAACCAGCCCTGGGTTTTCAAAAGAGAGCGAATCCTATTTCCAAAGGGTTTGCAAAGCTCTCAGGCCAGCAGGAAGGAGAGCTTTTGTGGAAAATCCAGCCCTAAACGGCCCTTGTTTGAGTGACTAAATGGGAGAAGAATGGCCTGGAAAAGCTGCTTTCTAGGCCCTACTGTGGAGGATTTTTGTGACAAGGACACTTGTGCTTTAGAATTTAGACTGAAGCTAACAAACCTGTTCCCCTCGACAACCAATCAAATAATCACTAGCAGCTTGGGCTAGATTTGAGCTGGTGACCTAGAGGCCACTCTCCTGTTTACCTGTGTTTTGGCTGCACGTCCAGTCTTCGGGAAGAACAGAGGGATCTGCATTGCTGCTAAGACGCCGCCATTTCTCACAGCTGGGATAAGAACACTGGACCCACGCCACGCACTGATCTACAGCACAGCAACACAAACACACAGCAGCTGCAGGCCCACTACGAGCGCCTTGCACAAACTGGAGACTCCAAAATCGGACGTCAAAGACAAGGAACCGGCCGCAATGTAGTTAATCTCAACATCACTACACAGGTGATTTCAGTTAATCATAGATTATTAGGATTGGAAGGGACCTCCAGAGATCATCTAGTCCAACCCCCTGCTCAAAGCAGGACCAATCCCCAAATGGCCCCCTCAAGGACTGAACTCACAACCCTGGGTTTAGCAGGCCAATGATCAAACCACTGATTTATGGGCATCCCTAATTTGATAAACTATCTTGGATGAGCTAGCCTGGACCAAGCCTTTGTGTGGCAGACTACATGATCACAGAGGTCCCTTCTGGCCTTGGAACCTACAAAACCTGTCAGTTTCCTGCAGTGCCAGAAGCTTCCTCTCTGTGCCTCAGTTTCCCACCTGTAGCATGGGGATAATCTACCACACAGAGCTGCTGTGAGGATAAACACATCAAAGAGTGCGATGCGCTTTGAGAGCCACTGATTTCTAAACTTGGGATTATTAAACTACGAAGGCCATTTTTATGCTGAACGGGAACATTCCTACATCATCTGGTTTAAATTCACACCTTTAATTAATCCAGATTAATTTCCTTGATTGTAGACAAGGCCTGCCCGTGGTTTTGGAAGGTGTGGGGCCAGTGCCAAATTAAGTGCTGGAAGTCGCCAGGTTTCTTCAGTTTACACCCAGGTTTCCCTCTCGGCCCTCCTCTCCCCGCGTTAAACTTTCAGAAACACAGGCCTGAGCTCACTGAAAGTGCTTTCTCCTCCTTCCTCTGTTTCCTCTTGGTCAGTGATCAGGGTGTAGCCTTGAACTATTTTCTTCGGCTCTCCTTTCCGGTGACGCTTACGCCTTTCTTTGTATGCTTCTGGGCCCTCATCTGCGAGCAACAAAGAGAAAACACAAGACTTCAAAACACAGACAGGGGCAGGTGGGGGCAGAGACTGTTGTGACACAGCAGGCGGTGGAGTTATTCTTTGTCTGGATGGGGGCTCCGGTTTCAGTCACTCATCCCAGCGGGGGGCATGGGGGGAGTGTCACCTTCCAGCAGCTACTTTCTTCCCTCTGCATCCCCACTGGGCTTGAAGAACTAAGGCAGAAGTCTTCCCACACGGCAGGTCAAAGTCACAGGCCTGCTGGTAGGCGACAAGTACTGGAGCACACGTCTCTCATACTTAAACTGCTCCACATCTCTGCTTCCATCGGGGAAACGCACTTCAGTACAGAGGGCTAAAATCCTACTTCAGCCCTGGCTTAAAGAAACTGCCTGCTGTTATGTGTGTCTACTGTGTTCAAGGAAACAAGACTTTGTGGACAATCTTGGTAAATAAGCAGGATTGCACCAAAGAAACATCTGACTTGGCTCGTCAGTTTCTCATCCTCACCCGGTAAGGCCCCGACCATTGGCCATATCTGTCTTCGCACACACAAAAGACTTACGCGTTTCCTTTCTCATCTTGTTTAAAGAAAGTTTATTGCGTTTCTTTGCTTTGGGCAGAGGATCTTTTAGGTCCACAGCAGAGACTGTTCCTTTCGGCTCATCGCTGTACGGGACCAAACTCCCTGCAGGTCGGGATGTTTCGAAAGTCTCCCTAAAACAAACGTTGGCGAGGATCAATTCATGATTGTTATTTATTGTTTGGATTACCTGCTGGGGCTGCACAAACACACAACAAAAAGACGAACCCTCAACTCACTGTTCACAGGAGATGAACCTGAGTATCTTAAAGATGACAGTACACCTGCCTATATCAATGAGACAGAGCGGGCATGGAGCTATAGATAGATCATATTAGTCAGGTACATGGTGCAAAAAAGATGTGGAAAAACAACAGTTCTCATTTCACATCCGTTTTGCCCAGGGGGTGAGAGGGGGATCGGGTCTCTGCACCCCTTTGAATATCCTGCTTTTTGGTTTTTTCTCACACAGTTTCTTTTGGGTGGATAATATTTTTACAGAGAACACGCACCACCTAGAGGCCAGAGCGTATCTTACGCTTCTAAAGCAGGTGCATTCCCCTTCCCGCTTCCCTTGCAACAAACGAAGATAAAAAAGGCAAAAGGTCCCAGTCGATAAGCTAAACAAACATGAGGAGGCTGGCTTAGTTATACGCAATCCCTGGGAATGGTAACAGCCTCATGCTCTGCGCGAATGGCAGCGACACACATTTGCGTTCCTCTGGCGATCGCAAGACACTCGGGCCATTTTAACTGAAGGCGCGACGAGGACATTTTAACTGAAACACAGTCACGGAGAAGGGAAGATAGAGGCAAAGCCAGGATGGGAATTTGGGAAATCTGACATCCAGCTCTCTGTTCTCACTGCTAAACCTTCCCCTTCCCGCTGCTCTAACCCCACTCTTCTCCCACAGCCAGGGATAGGACCCAGAAGTCCTACTCCCATTTCCTCCAGCGCCAGCTACCCTACCAGAACTTTGAATAAGACCCAGAGATCCTGATCCCAACTCCCCCCTGCTTTCTCTAAACAGCTGGGCACTAGAACCCAGGATTCCTGCCTCCCAGCCCCACCGCTGCTCTGATTCACAAGAACGAATGGAAATATGGATTATTACTATCGATTACGTCTAAGATGGCAGGACCCGCAGGGCTCCCGTGTGCCAGCCACAGCGTGTATACACCATGAGAGGGACAGTCCCTGCCCAAAAATGTGTACAACTCCCCAGAAACCCTGTGGCAGCTGGCGTCAACCCAACATGTCACCAGTTCACATCCCCGTTTCTACGTAGATCTGAATCACGATTTTGCAGAACACCGGCTCAAAATGTTGACACTTTCCCCAGTTCGGGAGGAACATGAGTGTCGAAATATCAGGATTTCACGAGCTGACTGAGTCCAGTTGGAGGGCGCGGCCCTTTTCTGCTTCACAGCCTGGGCCCAGGATATGCGGGACAGGAACTCTGGGTGACCAGTCTTCTCAGAGCCAGGCACAGGAAGTCAGGACCATCCTAACCGCAGGAGCACTGCTCCGCCCTCCCTCCCTTCTTGGAAGGAAACACAGAGCAGTGGGTGGAGGTATCGCACAACCCTACCAAAACACGACCCTCCAGCACATGTGGGACCCTGCCTCTGGGGAGAGGATGAACACAGCACTCGAGACCAACGTTAGTCACTTACTAAATAAAAACACCTAGCTCTTACGCAGTCAGTAGGTCTCCCCACGCTTCACAAAGGAGAGCCATTTTCCTTATCTTTATACGAGGGTGATGAAGGTGGGATAAGACCCTGGACAGAACAGAAGAGAACTGCCGCAGGACAGAAAGTCCACTGTCCGCTTCTGGATTCCTTCTGCTTTAACCTCAGTTGTTAAAGTTCCCAGCTGCTCTGGTTTTTCCAGACTCTCTTTTAGGTAACAGGCCCCCCATCTCTCCCTTCCTCCCTGGCCTTCTCTTCCCTGCTCCCCTGACTGTTCACACCGGCCTGACTCTGTCACTCTTCCTCACGGGTTCTTTTCCCTCTGTTTCCATGGCTACAGATAAGGGATGCCTCCCTTGTGTTTGCCCAGCTAGCGCTATTTGGAAACAACTAGCTAGAAAGAGGAGAAGCGCATATTGTGTAACCTTGGTTCACACACCTCATAGATAGGCTTTATGCTGGGACTTATTAAATTTGGGCCAGATTCCCCGATGGCGGCGATCTGATTCATGGACTCATAGACTTTAAGGTCAGAAGGGACCATTATGATCATCTAGTCTGACCTCCTACACAACACAGGCCACAGAATCTCACCCACCCACTCCTGTAACAAACTCCTAACCTATGTCTGAGTTACTGAAGTCCTCAAATTGTGGTTTGAAGACCTCAAGCTGCAGAGAATCCTCCAGCAAGTGACCCATGCCCCACGCTGCAGAGGAAGGCGAAAAACCTCCAGGGCCTCTGCCAATCTGTCCTGGAGGAAAATTCCTTCCCGGCCCCAAATAGGGCAATCGGCTAAACCCTGAGCATGTGGGCAAGACTCACCAGCCAGCACCCAGGAAAGAATTCTCTGTAGTAACTCAGATCCCATCCCCATCTAACATCCCATCACAGAACACTGGGCATATTTACCTGCTAATAATCAAAGATCAATTAATTGCCAAAATTAGGCTATCCCATCATAGCATCCCCTCCCTAAACTTACCAAGTTTAGTCTTGAAGCCAGATGTGTCTTTTGCCCCCACTGCTCCCCTTGGAAGGCTGTTCCAGAACTTCACTCCTTTAATGGTTAGAAATCTTTGTCTAATTTCAAGTCTAAACTTTCTAGTGTCCAGTTTCAATGGAGTTACACCTGTTTACGCAAGGCGGGGAACTCACCCTTTGGCTGAAGGACGTATTTCTGAGAGTAACTGGCCCTACAATCTTAACGCAAGGCATAATCCAATATACTGCAGAATAATGGGGATTGATTGCCCAGGGACTGATATACACTCACTTCTTTAAACCTTGTGGTTCTGCCGCCTCGGTAGCTTCTGCCTGGTGAAATGGCCTCTTGGACTCTTCTGCAAATTGAGAGTAGAGCTCACACATTTTATCATTTCAAAGTGTGCCTAGATGGTTATAATCTCATGACGCGTCACACATTTAAAGGTTGGATGTCGATCCAGGTAATAATTGGGCTACGGAGGGAAATGCATTTCCGGGGGCTGACAGATTTTCTGCACGCTGTCGTTTCAGCTAGACAGGCTGCAACCCTGTAAAGTGACTCGCTGCGGCGCCCCTTAAATAATAATACAAATCAATAATATCTAGCACTCATCAGAAGAGAGCTCAAAGTGCTTTACAAAGGAGGTCAATATCATTATTCCCACTTTACAGGTGGTGAAAGTGAGGCACAGCACAAGGAAGCGATTTGCCCACGGTCACCCAGCAGGCCACAGCTCCTAGTCCTGGGATGGTGCTCTATGCACTAGGCCACACTGCCGTTAAGTTTTCACAGGCCCCAGGTTAAGCACGCACTTGAGTCTTTAAGACAATTTATTTGCTTTAAGGCCAGAGGGGAACATTATGATGATCCAGTCTGATCTTGCGCCTAACACAAGCTGTGAATTCCTGCCAAGTGATTCTCCTGTAGAAAGTTGGGCCAAGTCTAAACTAGGAAAGTTATGCACTGGTGATAACCAGCGATGTTTACTAGCACAGATCAGGACTGGCATCACTCAAAGTTGGCCTGCAATACAGGGGTGTGTACTTCTTTACACCTCCAGAGGCACAAGGCAGACCTAAAATCAAAACCACACCCACAAAATATTTAAGCAGGAAACTTAACATGCTGTGGGATGGGGACAATTCTTTCTATAACCTCAATTTCATGATGCCTTGTTTCTGACGGAAATGATTTCTCAGAGTCAACATAAAATCAGGGAAGGGTCCTCTTAATTTGCGTGAAACTTTATGTGCTTTGGCAGGCCGAGATGCCCCCAGCAGGTTGAGAGCCCAAGACAAAAGCCATGGCATGGTGATTCGGGCACAGTGGCCTTTGTTTTGACATGCCAAGGGAACAAGATTGTCTTAACTGGGCCCCAGGCCAGATTCTCAGCTGGTATAAATAAGCCTAGCGCCATCAAAGAAGTGATGTCAATTTATTTCAGCTCACGATCAGAACTCATGATGTTTTTAAACCGCTGAAGAAGCTAAAATTCTAGCTTTCAGGCACGCTGAGGACATATTTTAGCCCGTTAAAAGAGACAGGAAACAATTCATATCTACAAAATGTCTGGCTCTTCCAAATAAATACTTCACGGGGTACCAATTTAGCTGTTCTCATTTGAGGTTTCCCGTGATGAGCTGGAGTTGCTCAAGAGGCCCTGAAGACTTACCCATGCACTCTTGCAAGGACTTCTGCAGCACACTCTGGACAATTTCCTCAAACTGCAAGTCAGTGAGGTGACACATCTCCTAGAAACAGAGGCACAGGCAGGGCAGAGTGAGTGGCAAATGGCATCACCCATAACAGCTGGACTTAACTCTAACAGAGATCCAATAAGTGTTCTTTTAATTTAGCATATTCAGAGCTGCTACACGGGGCTTCTGTTCGGGATTAAGCTCCTGGACACCCCCGCCCTCTGAGAAGTTTCCATGATGTGGGGGCTTCTGAGATTGCTTTTAGGGCTACATAACACCATCCTTTGCTAATATTTACTTTCAGTCTCAAGCCGGGACGTTATCATTAACGGCGCTGTCAGAGACACACTCCAAATCCTGGGAAATAACATTATTAATATTTTAACGCGCCGACTTAGTACTTTTCCTACCGGAAGCACTTTGCATGCTTCAATTCTCATAGCACCCCTTGCCAGGTAGGTTGTTTGTCTGAGGGTGGACCCCGACTGTGAGACTAGGTACCCGCACAGACGTAAAACGCTCAGCATGTTACGGTTGTCAAAATGAATTATAACATTCAAAAACAAGTCAGAGAATACTTCAGCCTCCCTGGTCGCTCAATTACAGACCTAAAAGTCGCAATTCTCCAACAGAAATAACTTCAAAAACAGACTCCAATGAGAAACTAAGAAATTGGAATTAATTTGCAAACTGGACACCATTAAATTAGACTTAAATAAAGACTGGTAGTGGAAGGGTCATTACACAAAGTAAAAACTATTTCCACATGCTAATATTTCCCCCTACTGTTACTCACACTGTCTTGTCAACTGTTTGAAACGGGCCATCCTGATTATCACTACAAAAAGTTTTTTTTCTCCTGCTAATAACAGCCCATCTTAATTGATTAAGCAGGGGAAGATGTGTGTGTGAGAGCGAACACAAGAGAACTGCGAGCGAAGGCAAGGAGAGAGCAGAAAAAGCACCAGAAGCATAACTCTGGGAAAAAGCCAAGGGAGCGGAAGCTTTTGAGGCAGAGTACTGGTTGAAAAGAGGCTTGAAACTGTGAGAAAATAGGTGGATACAGGACTTTGTACGTTCTTGGTAAATAAACAGGATTGCATCATTAAAAAAAAAAACCCACCTCCATCATCACTTGCTCCTCCTAATGGAAGCAAACCAATAGATACTGAAAATTGGCTAACCATTCGGGTCAAAATGGGGTAACAGCAGATTATGAAACAAACATCCCCGTCTCATAGCATTGATTTCTCATCCTAATGCAAACAACCCTGGGAAGCCCCAAATACAGGGTAGTGCTTGGGCTCAAGGGGCAATCGTTTGTTGATAGGATGGGATTCAAATATATTGCAAATAATTTTTTTAAATAGCTAAGCATATCCATCTAATGCTTAACACACAGAGTGTGTAGGGAGATTTTATATGCCAGTTTTCAGAGATGCAACTATATAGGAACTAATGAAAGGAAATTTTTATTCATGTTATGAGATTCTGACGTTAAATCACCTTAGCTGACGCTTTGGTTAAGTTCCTTTTGGGTCTCTTTTCTACATCTTGAGGTGTTCCTGGACCTTTCACGTGGCCCGTATCCTCTTCCTTTGCTACCCTAGATTTCTTCCACCGCTTCACCTCGGTGTTTGGATGGTCCTCTTTCAGTTTTGTTTCGGACGAGTAGCTCATCCCTTGGCTCAGAGGGTGGGTAATGGCCTCTTTTGCCCTCGCATCCTCCTTCTTCCCATGATGCTCAGGGCCTTTCCTCGAAGAAAGGACATGGGATTTTGCAAGCGGAGGGGCAAACGTTTTCTTCATCGCCTTCCCAAGTGCTAAAATTAAAACAAGAAAGAAACACCATGCAGCACCCCCACCACTTGACGCTGAAGTTCTGATCTTGTGGACATATAAAAGTTACACCTATTTGTCCATCCCTTGAGTGCAGAATCTTAAATTGATTTAAAAGGGCCATATAGATTTAGGTTGCATCCAGACAAGCATTCACCCATTTAACTACCTCCTCTATTGCTTGTGGTCTTTACATGAAAAATGATCTTTTCTGGACTTAATATCTATCAATCTATTAACTGAATTGATTTCTAAATTGAAGCAGGTTTTGTGTGAGAAATGCCTTCTTTTCTTTCCCATCACGTAACTGCTTCCCAGTTTGCTGGTGGCACAAAGTGGCCAAGTGAATAAATGATTATATGTTAATTAAAGCCAATGGGCCTGAATCTCTGAATCAGGTCTCTTTATAATTCTAGAAACTTTGTATAAATGAGAAGCTCAAGAGCTAGAATCCAAATGGTTGCTAGAATCCAAAGTCCACCTGGTCCAAAGACCTCTGCCCTCCAAATGTATTTATTGCTACTGTTATTACACTTATGTCTGTGTAAATAGAAAGAGGTGTAGTCAACTTACTGGAATTACTTTGGACTTACACAGGAGTACACTGCTGTGCGTTCTTTTCATTGTGTTAGCTGTACACACGTAACAAAAAGATGGCGTCTGTTCCAAAGAGCTCATAATCTAAGGCCGTAATTCAGCAAAACACTTAAGACGTGCTTACACCTCGGTGAAGTTAATGTGAATTAAAGACATGTTTTTATACTTGGGTGGGGAGGCATGGGCTACTGACATTGGCACAAAGTTTGCCCTGATTGATAGCGAGCGAGATAAATGTTTAACAATCTCTAGCACTCAGGAATGTCGTGAGGATGAAATGTTTACATGCCTCTTATGGAACAGTTGCCAAACCCTGTAGGCCGGATCCTCAGTTTGATATGGGTGTTAATACGGCCTGCTAGGCCCAATTCTCCCCTCACACTGGGCCTCTGCTTTACACCAGTATACCTCGGTTGATTCTAGTGGAGTGACTCCAGATGTACACCAGTGTGAGGAAAAGCAGAATTGGGCCCGGATGTGCAGAAAGGTGGGATCAACAGGGCATCCCGTGGCTGTTGCATTGTGCAAAACAGGGTGAAAACCATGCCCATGTTCAACTCTATTTCCACTAAACACCCTAATAGGAATAGGGGTGCCATATCTATCTATCTATCTAGCATCATTTTCTCTCCTCCTAAGCACAAATCTCCCATGAGACAACAACTAGGGAGTTCTGAGTATTTTGGGCAACCATGGGCGGCCAAGGTCCACACTGGCACCTTTTATGAGGTAAAACAGATGTGATTTTTTAGACTTTTTGCCCCATTGGCATTACCATCTTGGCACTTTTCTGGCCAGGATGGGGGAGGCAAATAGGCCCATTTTTGATGCAGCCATGGTAGAGAATAGGGCATCATACTGACGCAAGAGGCAATGCCATGGCCCCGTGGAGACACCTTTCATAAGAGAAGAGAGGTGGTCATTTGGGGGTTTGCTCTCTTTGGGGGGTGACATGATATTGGTGTGGTTTTGGTGTGGGGCTGGGTGCCATATTGATACAACAGGCAAGGGAGGCAACCAGGCCCTATATCAACACCTTTCGTGAGGTAAAATAGACATGGGCATTTAGGTTTTGTGGCCGTCCAGTGTCTACATGTTGGCACTTTTTAAGCACAGGAGCATCCGGGCACCACATTAGCAGAGGAAGCAACACCAAGCATGGGCCCCCTTTTGACACTTTTATGGGGTAAAACAGACATGATTATAAAGGTTTTTTTGGTCTTCCGGTGAGATTACATTGGCCCATTTTGTGTGCAGGGGCGCAATACTGACACAGGAGGCATTGTCAAGCCGGGGGCGACCAGGCCAACTTTTAGTGAGGTAGAACAGACATGGTTCTCTTGGTTAACTGGCCATCCCACAGCGCCATGATGGCGTTGGGCCCTAGTGCAATATTGACACAGGAGCCATCTCCAAGCCGGGGGCAACCAGGCCAACTTTTCGTTAGGTAAAACAGACATGGTTCTCTTGGTTAATTGGCCATCCCGCAACACCGTGTTGGCGTGGGTCCCTAGTGCAATATTGACACAGGAGCCATCTCCAAGCCGGGGCGACCAAGCCAACTTTTCGTGAGGTAAAACAGACATGGTTCTCTTGGTTAACTGGCCATCCCGCAACACCATGTTGGCGTGGGTCCCTGGTGTCATATTGACACGAGAAGTATTGCCAAGCCAGGGGCGACTGGGACCGCTTTTCGTGAGGTAACAGACACGGTTCTCTTGGTTTATTGGCCCTAGGGCGACACCATGTTGGCGTAGGTCCCTGGCGCCATATTGACACAAGAGGTGTGGCCAAACCAGGGGCGACCAGGCCAACTTTTCGTGAGGTAACAGACACGGTTCTCTTGGTTTATTGGCCCTAGGGCGACACCATGTTGGCGTAGGTCCCTGGCGCCATATTGACACGAGAGGTATGGCCAAACCAGGGGCGACCAGGCCAACTTTTCGTGAGGTAACAGACACGGTTCTCTTGGTTTATTGGCCCTAGGGCGACACCATGTTGGCGTAGGTCCCTGGTGCTATATTGACACGAGAGGTATGGCCAAAGCAGGGGCGACCGGGACCGCTTTTCGTGAGGTAACAGACACGGTTCTCTTGGTTTATTGGCCCTAGGGCGACACCATGTTGGCGTAGGTCCCTGGTGCTATATTGACACGAGAGGTATGGCCAAACCAGGGGCGACCGGGACCGCTTTTCATGAGGTAACAGACACGGTTCTCTTGGTTTATTGGCCCTAGGGCGACACCATGTTGGCGTAGGTCCCTGGCGCCATAGTGACACGAGAGGTATGGCCAAACCAGGGGCGACCAGGCCAACTTTTCGTGAGGTAACAGACACGGTTCTCTTGGTTTATTGGCCCTAGGGCGACACCATGTTGGCGTAGGTCCCTGGTGCCGTATTGACACAGGAAGGCAGGCCATGCAAGGGGAGGGGCAACCGAGCCTTTTCATGAGGTAAACCGGGTGTGAGGAGGCAATGGGTACCGAAATGGGGCGTGTTTGACCCAAGCTAGGGCCTCTCTATCAGCCTCAACAGCTGGGGCCAGCTTTGGCGCCTTTTTTCCTTCCTCCCGCCGCCGCGCGCTCCCTGCCCCTCCCCCCCGCCACCGCGCGCGCGCGCGCGCACCTCCTCAAAGCGCCCTCGAGCCTCACGCGCGCCTAACGGCCCCTCGGTGCGGGGGAGACGCCAGTGCGCACGCGCAACCTCTCCGCCCGGCCGCTGCTGGGTCTCCGCGGCGACGACGCTTGCTTGAGGCCGGCTCCGTGCGCATGCGCGGCTATCAGAAAGGGGCGAGGGGAAGGACGCGCGCGTCGGTCGAACTCATTGCGCGTGCTCCTCTTGGCGGGGGTTGCGCATGCGCATTGCCTCAAGGGGAACTAAGTAGCCATGCTGATACCACGTGGTTTCACTATGCACTGACCCTAGATTATGGACCCTATACGGGGGCTATATTATTGTTATATATAACCCTATGGATCTGTATATGGACTGGAGCTATAGATTATGGACTTCATGGAGTATTATAATATATATGTGTATATGTCCCTGTGGGTCTGTATATGGACTGACCCTGGACCCTATGGCTCAGTATATGGAGTAGGCCCATAGATTATGGATTTTAAACATCTTTATGTTATCGGTTTGTGTGTGTGGATCTCTGTATGGGCTGCGTCTGTCTGTGGACCCTTCATGGCTATATGTGGATTGAGGTCTGGAACCTGCAGGCCTGTATATGGATCAACCATCTATCGTATGGACTTCACGGGCATGCATATACATTTATATTATGCACCCCCATGGATCTATATGGGTCCCTAGACCTTATGGGCCTGAAAAAGGGACTCCCTCCCCACCTATGTTAGACCCAATGGATTTGTATATTATAGACCTGTGTATATGAATGTTGGAGGGTCCATATATGGTCTGACCAGTATAGTATGGGGGCAATTTAACCATCCCTTCCCTGAAATAATGTACTTGATCCTAATAATATATGTTTGGTTTTAAAAAACAAATAAACCTTTCATTACATTACATTTTCTGGAACATTGAGCACACAAACCCTGATTCAGCCATGGTGTTCTGTAACAGATTGCTGACTCACCCTTGTGGCACCTCCTGCTGGTTATCCAGGAATTAGCTGGATTCTAGCACTCAGAGCACCTCCTGCTGGCTGGTGTCTCTCTTGCCTCAGGCCCCTGTGTCCCTCCCAAGCCTTGGTGCCCCTTACCTTGGGGTGCTGCCCACAGCAGTACTCCCCCACTCTGGGTCTCCCCTCCCAAGGGAACTCCCCACCCTCCATTCCCCCCTTGCCTCAATGACTACTGCCAGTCATCATCTAGTCCCCACTCACTGGGGCAGACTACAGTCTGTAGTGGCCACTTATCGCTGGCAAGGAGATTGGACCAGCTGCTGCTGCTGCTGCCTACCTCCAGGCTACACCTCTGCAGCCCCAGGACCTCCTTAGGGCTTTAACAAGGCCTCAGCTTAGGGAGATAGCAGAACTCCCCAGCTCCTCCTGCCTTGTCTCCAGTACTCTATACTCCCAGGCAGTTAGGTCCTTCCCATCTCAAGGCTGGAGTGAGACTCTGACCCAGCTCCTCCCTCACAGCCCTCTTATCAGGGCCAGCTGGGCCCTGATTGAGCTGGCCACACCTGTGGTCAGCTACTCTGCCAGCTTCCCTCAGCTGTTTTCACTCCTCTTATCTCAGGAGCGGGATGACCGCCCCCCCCTACACACGCTTTATGGGACATTGAGTCTACAGACCCTGATTCAGCCATGGTGTACATATAGCCTCTGATCTCTGGCCTATAAAACCCTTTGTAACGCAGCTTGATCTTACATCAGTTTTATAGATGATTTTAAATGTGATATTTAACACACAAAACTCTAATGTGCAGAGCTACTGATTAATTCAATGTGATACACACAACAGTTACATCAAGGAATTGCAAAGCACACGTTCAGCCTGACCCATGCCCTTAGCATCGTATTACTTAGAGAGATACAGATTTGTATATAACCTAAGGTGAGTCACTTAGTTCCACCTCTCTCTGCTTGCCCTGTTTTCCCTCTCGCCTCTTGCCTGTCTTACCTTTTTAGACTGTAAAACCTTTGGGACAGGGGATGACTCTCACTATGTGCATCCTGGACCGGTTAGTCGCAGACCGGGCAGGTGTAAGCAGACAGACCCCTTGTCCGGTATTAAGCTGGACAGTGCTGCTTTTCTAGGGTTTGTTCCCTATCCAGTATTAAGACAAAACCGTATCTGTTTTTCTCTGCTATTGGATGGAGGCGGTGCCGGTTTTTAAGAGGCCCTGCCCCAAGTGGCATGATCTTCCATGCGACATGCGTCTGAGGTCATGCGGGCGGGAGCAGGGTCACGCCAGCTGGGGCAAGCGGGACCGTGATGGGCGAGTGGCCACCATAGGCAAGTGTCTCCCATAACATGCGCCTCCAGCCGGCCCCGCTTCACTAGGGTGCGAGAGGTAGCGGACCCGCTCCTGGGGTCAGAGGTGAGAGGTCAGATGGGTCAGGAATCCCCCGTCCCGCCCTGGGCCGGAGGTGGAAGGTCATGAATGGGGAGAGGCGGCTGTCAGGGAAATTACAAAGGTCAGAGGTCAGAGGGGGAGCAGGGGTCAGAGGTCAGGTTCCTTCACTGGGTGTGAACAGCCAGGTGACCTCTTGAGGTGAAAGAGCAGGGGTCAGAGGTCGTAGTTCACACGACAAAGGCAGGTGACCCCCACCTTCCGAGGGGTCAGAGGTCAGCGTTCTCTAATCTGGGTGAAAGGTCAGGGGGAGAGGGAGCTACTCTCCTGTCCACTCCTGGGGGAGGCCAGGTGGTGCCCCCGCCTCCTCTTTCCCACCCCTACAAAGGGGGGAGGGGGAGCATACATTTACAGCCTGGAGAGGAAATTCGTTTGCGCAGGCGCAGAGTCCGCCATGGCGGGGGAAAAGAAACTACAACTCCCAGCATGCCTTGCGCCTCCCGCGCACGTGACCGTTGTCCACTGCCTCCGGGCGGGGGCTTTGTGTTTGAGGTGAAAAACAACGAACAGGCTCTGAATTCACCGTCCGCACGGGGCGCGGCGTGGGGTTTAAACCCCCCCCTACGCGCGCGCCGGGCGGGATGGACCCAGACCCCCCGCCCCTCCCCCTCTCCAGGCGGCGGACTGAGCTGGGCGGGGAGGTGTCCACGTCAGTGCCTGAACCGCCGTCGGGTTTTAAATCCGTTTCCACACACCACCCATGAGGCGCCGGTTTATTAACCCGGTTCCTGCCCTCGAAGCCTGGCTGGACACAGTTTAATAGGGTGTGTGGGGGGGAATTCCCCCAACAGGCATTTTGTGCGGACAGCCCCGAGCTCGGAGGACCCCACCGCACGGCCCATGGGAGCAAGGCCGGATAAGAGTCGAGAGCTCCGATTGGCTCCCCTAGCCTTCGTTGTGCTCCCTGATTGGCTCCGGCCGCGGCTGCGGGGCGGGAGGAAGGGAGCCGGGGGCGGAGCTTATAACGCGCAGGGGCAACGTTAGCGGAGGGGGCGTCCGTCGAGCGGATTGGCCGCCATTCCACGTGGGAAGGGACAACACGGCGCCCTGATTGGCTCGCGGCCGCGGGAGGGGGCGTGGCTCCCGGCGTGCCCGCCCACCGAGTATATCTACGGCGGGCGGGGGGGCCGCCTTGCCATCGCGTCTGAGCTGGGAGACGCGAGCCGCGGCTGTCTCCTCTTGGGCCTCGCGCGGGCGGCGGGGCCGCGCATGCGCCACCCAGAGGCGTGGGCGGAGCGCATGCGCGTTGGGGTCCCCGGAGGGGCGAAGGCCGCGGAGGAAGGCTACGGCGGCTGCGCCGCGGGCGGGAGGCGCATGCGCAGGCGGAGCCCGTGAGGGGCGGGTGCGGCGGTTGAGCGAGTTAGCGGCCGCGGGTGGTGGGGGGAGGCGGCCGCCCGCCCCCATGCAGGAGATGATCGAGATGGCGGCGGAGAAGGAAACGTTCCTGGTCCCGGCCCCGCCGCCGCCCCTCAAGCCCCCGCCCGCGGCGGGGGGAGGGGGCGGCCCCCTGGTGCAGCTGCACCAGGAGGCCGCCTCGGCGGAGCTGCACGAGGAGGCCGCCCCGGCCAATCAGCGCCGCGAAGGGGGCGGGGCAGGCGGCCGGCGCGGAGGCGGCCCCCTGGTGCAGCTGCACGAGGAGGCCGCCCCGCTGGGGCAGCGCCGTGGCGGGGGCGGCCCCAAGGAGGACGACGGCGTGGGCGAGCTGCAGCGGCCTCGCAACGGCTTCCAGCGGCCTGCCGGGGGCAAGCGCCGCAACAGCTGCACCGTGGGGACCAAGCACCCGGCCTCCAAGCGCCGGCGCCGGGTCAACTCCGAGTGCGACCCGGTGCTGCCCTCCCAGTTCCTGCTGGGGGGCAACATCTTCGACCCCCTCAACCTCAACAGCCTGCTGGACGAGGAGGTGAACCAGGCCCTCAACGCCGAGACCCCCAAGTCCTCGCCGCTGCCGGCCAAGGGCCGCGACCCGGTGGAGATCCTCATCCCCAAGGACATCACCGACCCGCTCAGCCTCAACGCCCAGGACGGCGACGCGGCCCTGGTGCTGGCCTCGCCCTTCAAGGCGGGCCGCAAGCGCCACCGGCACCGGGGCCAGCAGCGGGGCGGCGGGGGCGGGGACTGCAAGCCGGCCGCCTGCAAGGCCTGCGACGCCGCCTGCCCCACCCCGCAGCCCTACGAACTCAACACCGCCATCAACTGCAGGGACGAGGTGGTCTCCCCGCTGCTCCCCCTGGCCGCCGAGGGGGCCGGCTGCCTCACCCCCTCTTGCGCCGCCTTCTCCGGCGGCCGCCACCACCACCGCAAAAGGCGCCGGACTAGCAGCAAATCGGAGGCGGCCGGGGGGCCCAAGCTGCCGCCGCCTCCCCCCACCCCGGGCGGGGGCAAAGGCGGGGGCCAGCCGGGCAAGAGCAGCCCGGAAAAGGGCAAAGGGGCCGGGCGGCACCAACAGGCGCCCACGGCCAAGCGGAGGCGTCAACAGAGGAAGTTCCAGTACGGCAACTACTGCAAATACTACGGCTACCGGAACCCCAACTGCGAGGACGCCCGGCTGCGGGTCATGAAGCCCGAGTGGTTCCAGGGCAAAGAGGTGCTGGACCTGGGCTGCAACGTGGGGCACCTCACCCTGAGCGTGGCCAAGAAGTGGAAACCCGCCCGGGTGGTGGGGCTGGACATCGACGGGGCCCTGATCCACTCGGCCCGCCAGAACATCCGCCACTACCTGTCCGAGGAGATCCAGCAGCGGCAGGACGACGAGGAGGAGGGAGCCGGCCCCAAGAGGCGGAGGGGCTGCTTCCCCGCCTCGCTGGCGGCCAGCAGGGGGCCCATCGCTGCCCCCCGGGTGCCCCAGGACGGGACTGGGGCCGCCGACTTCCCCGACAACGTGATCTTTGTCCGGGTAAGAGGCTTAGGACAGTGGCCGGGGAGGGCCCCACCTTTTGGGGGCACTGCTGGTGTGGGGAGCAGCCGCCCACCCAGCTGCGCTTGGGGAGGTCACACAACAGCCTGGTGGCCCGAGACACACCCCTAAAATCGGGGGAGGGGCTGGTGCATGAGATCGGTGGGGCTCCTCCTACCAAACAAGGGCGGTAAATACGGGCTGGTAGGATCACACAGGCCTTGCCTGGGGGGCCGTGTTAGGGTGAGGAGGGTGGGTGGAATAGCTTCTCGGGCTGCTAACAGGGTCTGATTCAGGGTGGGGGGACGATTACTGGGGGGCTGGGTACATGTGGGGGCCCAGGCTTCCCCTGCACTCGAGACCAGTGCAACTGACAAACCGAAGGGACCGGTTAAATAGCTCAGGGAGGCGTCCCTGAAGGTCTGCTGGCCTGCTTCAGCAGAGCCCCTTGGGCGAGGGGCAGACGGGTTGTCTGTCTGTCCTCTCAGTCCGAATTCCCTAGAGCACAGACCTGTGTGTGTGGCGGGGGGGTGCCTATGACCTTGGCCAGTTTGGGTCACCCCTGCCTCGGTTTACCTAGAATGGGCTGGCACCCATTTAGCTCCGGGAGGCTTGTGCTCTCGAGCTCAGCTGACGAACCCTGCAGTCACGTGTGAACCCAGCTCTTGACCGGGGCGGGTTGGGGGAAGGGGGGCAGATCCATTAATCGGGGAAGTGCTGCCCTGTGCCTGCAGCCGGTAGGTTAACCGCCGGGCTGGCCGGCTCCGAAAGGCTGAGGAGAGATGCCCGCAGACATGGCCTTATCTTAGGCCCTTCCGATCCGGAGATCTGGCCGGGAGGGTAGCTGGGTTGGGTGTCAGAAGGCTGTTCACCCCGAGCTTCAGTTTTCACCTCTGTCCTCGTCCCCTTGAGGCTTGGAAATCGAAGTCCACGAGGCGGTTAAGGACGGTGGCCTATGCCAGGAGCAGCGCGGCCTCACATTGGGATTGGAACAGGAAGGCTGCGTCCCAGGTTCCTCATGATTAGTTTTAGACAAGGACGAGGCATGTGGCCAAACCGGTCAGTTTCCAGGGGTTGCGTTACTGGCTTATATCAGGTACCTATTCTCTGCTGTCCTCCTGACCCCGTGCCTCAGTTTCCCCACTGCCGAACCTTGCGTGAGGCTCACTGAAGCACCTGAGGACTGGAATTCCCCTAAGGATCCTTGCCAAGCCTCCGCCTATGTGCTTTGAGATCTGCCGCCGAATGGGCGGAGAACTAGACGCACGGGGTGGAAATGGATTCTTTCGGCAGGGCCAGGATCCTTGGCTGGAGAAAGCCAGCGGCCGGTATGCAGAGAAATGTGTCCCGGGCCGCGTAACAGCCACAAAGCTGCGATCGCCGAGATCTAGCCTGCGGCGGACTGGAAAAGCTCAGGCCGGGCTTGAGGGGGAAGCAGGTTCTCATAATCTATACGCAGGCACGTATAGATGGTCCTGTCCGTGCCGATCTCACCCACACTCTAGGGCCTGTCACGTGGCGAGCCTGCCCCGTCCCCGGCGGAGCTGCCTAGGAAATCCCACAGCGGGGACGCCTCCCCCGTAGAACAGGGGTGTAAATACGCCCAGCAGCTCTGCCAGGCAACCTCCAGCCGGCACTGGGGGCTGAGGGACGCTTGGCGTATCTCGGGCGCTGAGGACGTTTCCTCGGAAGGCAGGCGCATTGGCGAGCAGCTGGGGGGCTGGGGGTCAGGACTCTTGGGTTCTCTTCCTGGCCCTGTTGGCGGGTTTGGTGCCTGGCGGGAAAGTGAGTAGAAACCATCACTCCCCCTGAGCCTCCTGTCTATCGGCCTGTCGCTCGCAAATCAGCCAGAGCTGGGCATCCTCCGACGCAGGCCTGGCGGGGGACTACGAGTCCCAGCAGGCCGTGCGGCCAGCAGGCCATGCTGGAACCACTAGGGTCCCCCCCACCCAGAAGGCTTGCGGTAAAGATGCCTGACCCCTTGCAGTGCCTGAGATTCAGGCAGGGAGCTTGCGGGTGGGTGAATTTCTGTGCAGCGTCTTGGTGCGGTTATCCAGACTGACTCTGACAGCAGCTGGAGGTGTACGGGATAGAAATCTTTAGGGGGTTGATGTGTGGAACCCCCGACTGAGATCAGGGCCTCCCAGACCCCACCCCGATCCCAGTCTGTGATCAGGGACCCCCGTTTCTGCCACTGGATCTCCCTCCCTCACCCAGACCCTGCCCAGCCCCACCACCAGACGGCGTCTGTCCTGAGGAGCCTCCAATCTAAATCCCCACAGGACGGGAGGTGAAACTGAGGCACGGTGCGGAAGTGACTGGGGTCACCCAGTAGATCCTTGGCTAACGCAGCCAAGTGTCTGGAGGGAGAAATGGGTCACAGACTGAACTCCGGGAGGGGGAGGGAGATTCGTGTAGACGCCCCCAGCATGGAGGGTGGTATTATTTACACCCCCTTGGGCTGATAACCTGGCGGGAGGCGCTGTGTGGCGGGAGCCAGGAAAGTTGGAAGCCAGGTGGATAAAAGTTGCTGCTTCTTAAAAATTTTCATTGCTCAAATGTGACTTTCTTTTTAAAAAGAAACCTGCGGGAAAGGGCGGCTGACCCGCGCAGGGCTGAATGGCTCTTCACGCGGCTGCAATCAGCAGGAGTCCCTGTGAAAACCGGGGGGGTTCGAGGGGGGGGTTTGCTGGGAAGCGCGAACCCAGGGGGCTGGCTAACTTTGGGGGCCAGGCTGTGCCTGGGACCTCTGCCTAGGCTAAAAGTGTCCCAGGACCTCAGGAGGGATCTAGTCCAAACCCCTGCTAAAAGCAGGACCAACCCCAACTCAATCATCCCAGCCAGGGCTTTGTCAAGCCTGACCTTAAAAACCTCTAAGGGTGGAGATTCTGGCCAGTAGGGTGGGGTTTGGGACTCGGACGCCTGGGTTCCTTCCCAGATTCTGACCCTGCTGTGTGAGCAAGATGTCTCCCTGCCTCAGTTTCCCCTCCCGTTCTTTGGATCGGAAGGTTTTGTGGGGAGGGTGTGTCTGAGTTGGGCATGATGGGGGGGGGGTGGTCCTGATCTTGAGTTTTATGGGGACAGAGGGGTCCCATTGAGCTCTGGGGGCTGTGTGGTGTTGGGGGAATTCCGGATCGCTGAGTGTTGTGGGCACTGGAGCAGTTCAGGAAGCGTCTGGGAGGTTGCAGAGGGCCCTGATCCTCCTGAGTTCTCTCCCCAGCTCTGGGAGGGGACTGGGGGCTGGTAGGTCAGAGCAGGGGGGGCTGGGAGCCAGGACTCCTGGGTTCTCTCCCTGGCTCTGGGAGGGGAGTGGGGGCTGGTGGGTTTGCGCAGGGGGGGCTGGGAGCCAGGATTCCTGGGTTCTCTCGCCGGCGCTGGGAGGGGAATGGGGGCTGGTGGGTTGGAGCAGGGGGGCTGGGAGCCCGGACTCCTGGGTTCTCTCCCCGGCTCTGGGAGGGGAGTGGGGGCTGGTGGGTTAGAGCAGGGGGGCTGGGAGCCAGGACTCCTGGGTTCTCTCCCCGGCGCTGGGAGGGGAATGGGGGCTGGTGGGTTGGAGCAGGGGGGCTGGGAGCCAGGACTCCTGGCTTCTCTCCCCGGCTCTGGGAGGGGAGTGGGGGCTGGTGGGTCAGAGCAGGGGAGGCTGGGAGCCAGGACTCTTGGGTTCTCTTCCTGGCTCTGGGAGGGGAGTGGGGGCTGGTGGGTCAGAGCAGGGGGGCTGGGAGCCAGGACTCCTGGGTTCTCTCCCCGGCTCTGGGAGGGGAGTGGGGGCTGGTGGGTCAGAGCAGGGGGGCTGGGAGCCAGGGCTCCTGGGTTCTCTCCTTGGCTCTGGGAGCGGAGTGGGGGCTGGTGGTTAGAGCATGGGGGCTGGGAGCTAGGACTCCTGGGTTCTCTCCCCGGCTCTGGGAGGGGAGTGGGGGCTGGTGGTTAGACCAGGGGACGCTGGGAGCCAGGACTCCTGGGTTCTCTCCCCGGCTCTGGGAGGGGAGAGGGGGCTGGTGGGTCAGAGCAGGGGACGCTGGGAGCCAGGACTCCTGGGTTCTCTCCCCGGCTCTGGGAGGGGAGAGGGGCTGGGAGCCCGGATTCTCCAGCGTGTGCTGGGCCGGCTGGCTCCCCGGCCCCCCTCACCCGTCACTGTCCCGTGCCCGCAGGGGAACTACGTGCTGGAGCGGGACGAGCTGCTGGAGACGCAGGGTGCCGAGTATGACGTGGTGCTGTGCCTCAGCCTCACCAAGTGGGTGCACCTCAACTGGGGGGACGACGGCCTGAAGCGGCTCTTCAAACGCATCTTCCGCCACCTGCGGCCCGGCGGCCTCCTGCTGCTGGAGCCCCAGCCGTGGTCCTCCTACGGCAAGCGCAAGAACCTGACGGTGAGCGCCGGCCGGGTGGGCGGGGCGGGCGGGGGGCGCCCCTGGTGGCGGGAGCTGGGATTGCAGCTGCCTCCCTGCCTGACACCTGTCTTCCCTCCCCAGGAAACCATCTACAGAAACTATTACCGCATCCAGCTGAAACCGGAGCAGTTCCCCTCCTACCTGACCTCCCCGGAGGTGGGCTTCTCCAGCTGCGAGCTGGTGGCCCGGCCCTACAACAGCTCCAGAGGTGAGGGGGGGCCAGCTGCGTGGCGGGGCCGGCGGCCAGGCCGGCCTGGGCGGATAACTCATCCACCGTCGGCCGGGCCGGCCTGCTGGCGAGCTGCTGCCATGCTGAACAAGCCGATGGCGGATGACTGCCAGCAGGAGAACTGAGTGGGAAACAATTTCTGACCCATGGGGAAACTCCACAAAATTTGGTTTTGTCCAGAATTGTGGCCCAAATGTCAAATCTCTAAAGGAGAAAATTCCATAAGGCCTGCAGAAACGTTGCGTGTTTTGTTATCGAAGCTACAACACTCAATGCGTGGCAGTGGTTTAGTTTTGATAACACAAGAAGGAACGTTTAATATTTATATCAGGCTTGGCAGAATTGGATTTCAGGGGGTAGCGAGGTTTCTTTGTAAGCATTCTTTTCGGTTTTCATCTCTTTTTACACGGTCACGGTTGCGTGCAGTTTTGGGAGAAGGATTTAATGACGGTAGATGTTGATTCCAAAAGTTAAAGATTTATAAACAGTTGAAACGCAACTGGTCAACGCCCTGTGTCAAAATATCCAATGTCAGCATCCTTAAATCCGCTCTGCGTTTCGCATGCATTGGCTACTGCATTCGTAATGAGGCAAATTGCAAAGTCACCAGATTTTTTTTTACGCCCACTGTGCTCTCCGGCAGGATTTTCCTTCCTTTGCTCAGCCGTAAACGTCAGTGAGCCGTGGAAATAGTTTTTGGTTGGTTTGTGCAGATGGCAAAAGACATTCGCTGACCAATCTAATGTCCGGCCTAATAACCATACAGCACCTTATCTATTTGTATTATTACAAGGACGTTTGATATTTATCAGTCCCGCCATAAAAAGCAAAACCAAAATGCTTCATTGGAGTTCAGCTAGTTTGCAAATGTTCCCGTCAAATTCTGCCCGAATCGACACTTCTCCTTGAAACGTTTGGCTTGTGCCGAGGCAGCCTCTCATCGCGCTGTTAACCTGCGGAACCCCTTGCTAGGGGATGTTGCGAAGGCCAAAGGTAGAATGTGGGTCAAAAAAGAAATCGCTGAGTTCGTGCCAGACGGGGGTGGCTATTAGCCAGGACAGTCAGGGATGCAGCCCTGTGCGCCGGGGGTCCCCAAACCTCTGCGTGCCAGCAGCTGACACAGACCGTCCTAACGAGTCTCTGGTAACGAGTGGGCCTCATAGTGGAGATGCAGACCAATACCCCAGGTCCTCTGGGGGTGGAGGGGGGCAGAGCTGGAGGGCTGCGGGGGGTGTTGCTCACAGTCACCATCAGCAGCTCCCTGGCAACGTAACGAGTCTAGCTGATCTGGGGGGGGGAAGCACCTGTACTAACCCGCTGCCCCCGTCCTCCCGCAGGCTTCCAGCGCCCCATTTATCTCCTTCACAAAGGCCACCCTGCCGCCCACTGAGGGAGAAGCGGCCGACGCTCGGGCCCGGAGCCCCCCCGTTTTTTTTGGCTGCATTGGAGGACAGCTGGGCTGAGCCTGTCGGACTGGCAGCCGGGCCCCGCGAGCGGCAGCTCCCCAGGTGCCAGCGGGCGCACGGCCCGGCCTGCGGGGTTTGCGCTCACCGAATCCGCCACGGGAGAAGGGCTGCCCTCTGCTGGACACTACTTAGCGCTGCAGCCTGGAGGAGACCAGCGGGCCCTGTGCTGAATACTCAGGGCCCCCCCTTGGACCTTGTACAGCTCATCTCTCTGCAGCAGGGAGGGGCCCTTTGCATCTATTGTTAGAGGGGGGAGACCAAGCAGGGCAGCCGCTGCCTCAGTTTCCCCTCTGCTGTAAAGTGGGGGGGCAGTGCTGCCCTGCTTGCCGGGGGCAGTTGGATCCCTGGGCTGGTTCCCCTCTGGAGCTGGGGGGGGGCACGCCCCCCACGTGTGACTGTGGAGTTTTATCTTTACAGATGTTGATTCTATTATATATAAATAAAAGCTACGGATTATTGCCCGGCCTGGCGCCTGGGGGGCGAGCAGGAACCAGCGGGAGGCGGGGCCGGACCAGGCAGCGTTTATAGCGGGGGGGGGCGGCGGTGGCTCCGGTCTCCCTCCAGCGGTGGGTCACGGCCGCGGGGGGGTGCCCAGGGCTGTGCACACAGCAGCCAGCTGGGCCTGGAAGCGCTGCCACACCTGGGGGGGAGAGAAGAGCAGGCTGATGGGGGGGCACATGGACCAGACTGGGGGGGAGAGAAGAGCAGGCTGGGGGGGGAGCACATGGACCAGACCGTGGGGGAGAGAAGAGCAGGCTGAGGGGGGGGCACGTGGACCAGACTGTGGGGGAGAGAAGAGCAGGCTGAGGGGGGGGGCACATGGACCAGACCGGGGGGGAGAGATGAGCAGGCTGAGGGGGGGGCACATGGACCAGACCGTGGGGGAGAGAAGAGCAGGCTGAGGGGGGGGCACATGGACCAGACCGTGGGGGAGAGAAGAGCAGGCTGAGGGGGGGGCACATGGACCAGACCGTGGGGGAGAGAAGAGCAGGCTGAGGGGGGGGGCACATGCACCAGACTGGGGGGGAGAGACGAGCAGGCTGGGGGGGGTACGAGCAGGCTGAGGGGGGGGCACATGCACCAGACTGGGGGGGAGAGAAGAGCAGGCTGAGGGGGGGGCACATGGACCAGACTGGGGGGGAGAGAGGAGCAGGCTGGGGGGGTATGAGCAGGCTGAGGGGGGGGCACATGCACCAGACTGGGGGGGAGAGAAGAGCAGGCTGAGGGGGGGGGCACATGCACCAGACTGGGGGGGAGAGACGAGCAGGCTGGGGGGGGTACGAGCAGGCTGAGGGGGGGGCACATGCACCAGACTGGGGGGGAGAGAAGAGCAGGCTGAGGGGGGGGCACATGCACCAGACTGGGGGGGAGAGACGAGCAGGCTGGGGGGGGTACGAGCAGGCTGAGGGGGGGGGCACATGCACCAGACCGTGGGGGAGAGAAGAGCAGGCTGAGGGGGGGGGCACATGGACCAGACCGTGGGGGAGAGAAGAGCAGGCTGAGGGGGGGGCACATGGACCAGACCGTGGGGGAGAGAAGAGCAGGCTGAGGGGGGGGGCACATGGACCAGACTGGGGGGGAGAGAAGAGCAGGCTGGGGGGGGGGCACATGCACCAGACTGGGGGGGGAGAGAAGAGCAGGCTGGGGGGGGGCACATGGACCAGACTGGGGGGGGAGAGAAGAGCAGGCTCGGGGGGGGCACATGGACCAGACCGTGGGGGAGAGAAGAGCAGGCTGAGGGGGGGGGCACATGGACCAGACCGTGGGGGAGAGAAGAGCAGGCTGAGGGGGGGGCACATGCACCAGACCGTGGGGGAGAGAAGAGCAGGCTGGGGGGGGGGCACATGGACCAGACTGGGGGGGAGAGAACAGCAGGCTGAGGGGGGGGGTACATGGACCAGACTGGGGGGGAGAGAAGAGCAGGCTGGGGGGGGGGGCACATGGACCAGACTGGGGGGGAGAGAAGAGCAGGCTGAGGGGGGGGGGCACATGGACCAGACTGGGGGGGAGAGAAGAGCAGGCTGAGGGGGGGGGCACATGGACCAGACTGGGGGGGGAGAGAAGAGCAGGCTGAGGGGGGGGGCACATGGACCAGACTGGGGGGGAGAGAACAGCAGGCTGGGGGGGGGGCACATGGACCAGACTGGGGGGGAGAGAGGAGCAGGCTGAGGGGGGGGGTACATGGACCAGACTGGGGGGGGAGAGAAGAGCAGGCTGAGGGGGGGGCACATGCACCAGACCGTGGGGGAGAGAAGAGCAGGCTGGGGGGGGGGGCACATGGACCAGACTGGGGGGGGAGAGAACAGCAGGCTGAGGGGGGGGGTACATGGACCAGACTGGGGGGGAGAGAAGAGCAGGCTGGGGGGGGGGGCACATGGACCAGACTGGGGGGGAGAGAAGAGCAGGCTGAGGGGGGGGGCACATGGACCAGACTGGGGGGGAGAGAAGAGCAGGCTGAGGGGGGGGGCACATGGACCAGACTGGGGGGAGAGAAGAGCAGGCTGAGGGGGGGGCACATGGACCAGACTGGGGGGAGAGAACAGCAGGCTGGGGGGGGGCACATGGACCAGACTGGGGGGGAGAGAGGAGCAGGCTGAGGGGGGGGTACATGGACCAGACTGGGGGGGAGAGAAGAGCAGGCTGAGGGGGGGGGCACATGCACCAGACTGGGGGGGAGAGAAGAGCAGGCTGAGGGGGGGGCACATGGACCAGACTGGGGGGGAGAGAAGAGCAGGCTGAGGGGGGGGGCACATGGACCAGACTGGGGGGGAGAGAGGAGCAGGCTGAGGGGGGGGCACATGGACCAGACTGGGGGGGAGAGAAGAGCAGGCTGAGGGGGGGGGCACATGGACCAGACTGGGGGGGGAGAGAGGAGCAGGCTGAGGGGGGGGTACATGGACCAGACTGGGGGGGGAGAGAAGAGCAGGCTGAGGGGGGGGTACATGGACCAGACTGGGGGGGAGAGACGAGCAGGCTGGGGGGGGGGCACATGGACCAGACTGGGGGGGAGAGAAGAGCAGGCTGAGGGGGGGGGCACATGCACCAGACTGGGGGGGAGAGAAGAGCAGGCTGAGGGGGGGGCACATGCACCAGACCGTGGGGGAGAGAGGAGCAGGCTGAGGGGGGGGGGCACATGGACCAGACTGGGGGGGAGAGAACAGCAGGCTGGGGGGGGGGGCACATGGACCAGACTGGGGGGGAGAGAGGAGCAGGCTGAGGGGGGGGCACGTGGACCAGACTGCGGGGGAGGCACATGGACCAGACCGTGGGGGAGAGAGGAGCAAGCTGAGGGGGGGGGTACATGGACCAGAACTGGGGGGGAGAGAGGAGCAGGCTGAGGGGGGGGGCACGTGGACCAGACTGGGGGGGAGAGAGGAGCAGGCTGAGGGGGGGGCCCATGGACCAGACTGGGGGGAGAGAGGAGCAGGCTGAGGGGGGGGGCACGTGGACCAGACTGGGGGGGAGAGAGGAGCAGGCTGAGGGGGGGGCACATGGACCAGACTGGGGGGGAGAGAGGAGCAGGCTGAGGGGGGGGCACATGGACCAGACTGGGGGGGAGAGAGGAGCAGGCTGAGGGGGGGGCACATGGACCAGACTGGGGGGGAGAGAAGAGCAGGCTGAGGGGGGGGGCACATGGACCAGACTGGGGGGGAGAGAGGAGCAGGCTGAGGGGGGGGCACATGGACCAGACTCGGGGGGAGAGAGGAGCAGGCTGAGGGGGGGGCACATGGACCAGACTGGGGGGGAGAGAAGAGCAGGCTGAGGGGGGGGCACATGGACCAGACTGGGGGGGAGAGAACAGCAGGCTGGGGGGGGGCACATGGACCAGACTGGGGGGGAGAGAGGAGCAGGCTGAGGGGGGGGGGCACATGGACCAGACTGGGGGGAGTGGGCTGAGAAAGGGGGGGCATGTGGACCAGACCATGGTGCGGGGGGGGGGGGGAATAGGCCAGACCATTAGAACAGGGGAGGGGGAACACGCAGGTCAGACCATTAGGACCAGAGAACGAGGTGGGGCAGGTGGGCCAGACCATTAGGATGGAGGGAGAGCGGCTAGTGGGCCAGACCACTAGCACGGGGGGGCACGAGCCAGACCATTAGGACTGGGGCAGAGAGCAGGGACACGGGCCATACCATTACGACGGGGGGTGCGGGACAGACCATCGGGGCGGGGGGGTGTTACCTGAGCGAGCGCCTCGGGCTGCCCCGCCCGCCGCGCCCAGGCGTTCAGGTTCCGGTCCAGCTGCCCCATCAGCCCGGCAGCCTCCTGCAGCTCCTGGGGGGGAGCGGGAGGGATGAGAACCGGAGCCTCCCGCCCCCCCCCGCCAAGCCCCATGGTCCGGCCCGTTACCTGGGTGATGGTTTCCAGGTAACTCAGCTTCGCTCGCTCGAATTCCGCCGCCGAGAGCCGCAGCCCGCTCGCGCCCGCCATCCCTGACCGCGGGGCACGACGGGAAAAGGGGACAGGCTGCCGCTCGGCCTCATGGGAAATGGAGTCCGGCCGCGCAAGGGCAGCTGGGACACGTAGGCGCTTTTCCCAGCACCACGTGCAGGGCCTGCTGCCTGCTTCAGAGAGCCCAGGAATTATGGGATGTCTCCCCCAGCCCCTAGGAATGCTGGGAAGCTGGGATCCCCCCAACCCCCACCCCCGACAGTGGCAGGGGGCCACAGACCACGTGGGGGAGGGTCCCCCAATCTTCAGGCACCAGAGCTGAGTCCAGAGGGGGGTTTATTGGGGGGCAGGTACAAAGGGTGAGAACCACACGGGGTAAGTGGGGGGGGGGAGCCCCACACAGAACCAGTCTCTCGGGGGGGGGGGGCAGGTACAAAGGGTGAGAACCACACGGGGTAAGTGTGTGTGGGGGGGGGAGCCCCACACAGAACCAGTCTCTCGGGGGGGGGGGCAGCCGCTGCCGCGTCCCAGCCCCACTAGGCCTCCCACTGCTGCAGCTTGCGGAACATGAGGAAGGTGGAGGCCGGGGGTCGGACGTGGGGCTGGAGCCGCAGGGGGGGCAGCCCCTCCACGCCCAAGTACGGGGTCTCCGCGAACAGCTCCCGGGGCTCGTAGAACATCAGCAGGTCCGGGCCTTCGGGGGCAGGCTCCTGGGAAGGGGGGAGACACCCCACTGGTGAGAACTAGAGCTGCCCTGAGCCCCCCACCTGCCAGTCCCCGCCCTGGGGCGGGGTGGGAGCCGGAGCCCCCTAGAAGGGACAGGCCTCTGCCCCATTCCCCGCCCCCCTGAGCCAGCCAGTCCCCTCCCTGGGGCCGGGTGGGAGCCGGCGCCCCCTAGAGGGGACAGGCCCCGGCCCCATTCCCTGCCCCCCTGAGCCAGCCAGTCCCTGCCCTGGGGCTGGAGGGGAGCCAGCGCCCCCCAAAGGAGACAGGCCCCTGCCCCATTCCCTGCCCCCCTGAGCCAGCCAGTCCGTGCCCTGGGGCTGGGTGAGAGCCGGCACCCCCTAGAGGGGACAGGCCCCTGCCCCATTCCCCACCCCCCTGAGCCAGCCAGTCCCTGCCCTGGGGCCGGGTGGGAGCCGACGCCCCCTAGAGGGGACAGGCCCCTGCCCCATTCCGCACCCCCCTGAGCCAGCCAGTCCCTGCTCTGGAGGGGAGCCAGCGCCCCCCAAAGGAGACAGGCCCCACTGAGGGTCACTCACCCTGCGGGGTTCAGGCTGGGATCGGACAAGTGACAGTTTCTCCTGCAGGGCGCAGCTCAGCACCTCCTCTGCAGGCACCTGCAGGCTCACAAGCCCCTGGTACAGCTGCTGCTCCCGGGGGATGTTCATACCTGGACGAGCAGAGAGAGGCTGGGAGTGAGGGGCACCGGCAGAGCTGGGGAGGGCAGTGGCTGCAGGTCGGGAGTGAGGGGCACCGGCAGAGCTGGGGAGGGCAGAGCTGGGGAGGGCGGGGGCTGTGGGTCGGGACTGAGGGGCACCGGCAGAGCTGGGGGGGCAGGGGGCTGCGGGTCGGGACTGAGGGGCACTGGCAGAGCTGGGGGGGGCGGGGGCTGCAGGTCGGGACTGAGGGGCACCGGCAGAGCTGGGGGGGGGATGGGGTTCGCCCCACCTCTCACCTGCGGCCGCCTTGCCCTCCACGCTGCAGCGGGTGAGGAAGGACGTGGCCAGCAGCTCCTGGGCGGCCCGGTGGGCGTCGAAGCCCTGGTGGGCGGCTGCCCGAACCTCCTCGCCCAGGGCCAGGCTGGTGTGCAGCTCGGGGGCGGCCAGGTCCTCCACAGCCCCCCCGAACCCCGTCATCGCCTCCGCCACGCCGGGGTCAGGGGGGCTGCGTGGGGCTGAGGGCTCTGGGCTGGGGGGGGCGTCATCCGGGGCAGAGCCCAGCAGAAAACGGACCTGGGGGAGAGCAGGGGTTAGCCGGGGGGGGCGGGGGGAGGGCTGTGCTGTCCCAGAATCCCCCGGGGCACAGACCGCGGACACAAACCCCCTCCCCCATCAGCCCTGGGGCAAACAGCCCCCCCACCCTTCACCCTGCTCCCATGAGCCCCCGGGGCACAGAGCCCCCCTGCCCCTCCCCCCGCTCCCATGAGCCCCCGGGGCACAGAGCCCCGCCCCTCCCCCTGCTCCCATGAGCCCCCGGGACACAGAGCCCCCCGCCCCTCCCCCCCACTCCCATGAGCCCCCGGGGCACAGAGCCCCCCTGCCCCTCCCCCTGCTCCCATGAGGCTCCGGGGCACAGACCCCCCCTGCCCCTCCCCCCGCTCCCATGAGCCCCCGGGGCACAGAGCCCCCCGCCCCTCCCATGAGCCCCCGGGGCACAGAGCCCCCCGCCCCTCCCCCCCACTCCCATGAGCCCCCGGGGCACAGAGCCCCCCTGCCCCTCCCCCTGCTCCCATGAGCCCCCAGGGCACAGAGCCCCCCGCCCCTCCCCCCCGCTCCCATGAGCCCCCGGGGCACAGAGCCCCTGCCCCTGCCCCACCCCCCGCTCCCATGAGCCCCCGGGGCCCAGAGCCCCCCGGCCCCTCCCCCCGCTCCCATGAGCCCCCCGGGGCCCAGAGCCCCCCGGTCCCTCCCCCCGCTCCCATGAGCCCCCGGGGCACAGAGCCCCCCGCCCCTCCCATGAGCCCCCGGGGCACAGACCCCCCCGCCCCTCCCCCCGCTCCCATGAGCCCCCGGGGCACAGACCCCCCCCCGCCCCTCCCCCCGCTCCCATGAGCCCCCGGGGCACAGACCCCCCGCCCCTCCCCCCCGCTCCCATGAGCCCCCGGGGCCCAGAGCCCCCCGGTCCCTCCCCCCGCTCCCATGAGCCCCCGGGGCACAGAGCCCCCCGCCCCTCCCATGAGCCCCCGGGGCACAGACCCCCCCGCCCCTCCCCCCGCTCCCATGAGCCCCCGGGGCACAGACCCCCCCCGCCCCTCCCCCCGCTCCCATGAGCCCCCGGGGCACAGACCCCCCGCCCCTCCCCCCGCTCCCATGAGCCCCCGGGGCACAGAGCCCCCCTGCCCCTCCCCCTGCTCCCATGAGCCCCCAGGGCACAGAGCCCCTGCCCCTGCCCCACCCCCCGCTCCCATGAGCCCCCGGGGCCCAGAGCCCCCCGGCCCCTCCCCCCGCTCCCATGAGCCCCCGGGGCCCAGAGCCCCCCGGTCCCTCCCCCCGCTCCCATGAGCCCCCGGGGCACAGAGCCCCCCGCCCCTCCCATGAGCCCCCGGGGCACAGACCCCCCCGCCCCTCCCCCCGCTCCCAGGAGCCCCCGGGGCACAGACCCCCCCCCGCCCCTCCCCCCGCTCCCATGAGCCCCCGGGGCACAGACCCCCCCGCCCCTCCCCCCCGCTCCCATGAGCCCCCGGGGCACAGACCCCCCGCCCCTCCCCCCGCTCCCATGAGCCCCCGGGGCACACAGCCCCCCCCCACCTGGCGGCTCCCCGCGCGCGCCCCCGCCGCGCGCCGCCGCCGCAGGATCCCGCCCCCGGCGCGCGCGGGGCTGAGCGACAGGTCCAGGGCGGGCAGCGCGCGGGGGGGCGGGGCCCCGGGCCGGAGCGGGGCGGGGGGGGGCCCGGCCGCGGGGGCCGCGTCATCGCCGGGGGGCGCCAGCCTGGCCCGGCCCCGCAACGGCTCCCGCGCGCGGCCGCCCGACGGTTCGGCAGCTGCCCGGGGTGCGGGGCGGGACTGCGGCTCGGCCCCTCCCCCCGGCCTCGTTCTCGCTCCAAGATGGCGGCGGCCAGCGGTCTCCTGAGGACAAGATGGCGGCGCCCGTGGCGCGGGGGGCGTGTCCACCCGCAGCAGCCTCGTTCTCACCCCAGCTTGGCGGCCGCTGTGAATGGGCCCTATCGGGCTGTGAGCTCGAGCTCCGCCCCTCCCCCGCGGGCGGGGCCAGAAACCAGCCCCTGTTCCAGCGGCCCCCTCCCCCGAGCCGGGGAGAGAACCCAGGAGTCCTGGCTCCCAGCTCCCCCTGCTCTAACCACCAGCCCCCACTCCCCTCCCAGCACCAGGGAGAGAACCCAGGAGTCCTGACTCCCAGCCCCCCCTCCCAGAGCCAGGGAGAGAACCCAGGAGTCCTGGCTCCCAGCCTCCCTGCTCTGACCCACCAGCCCCCACTCCCCTCCCAGAGCCGGGGAGAGAACCCAGGAGTCCTGACTCCCAGCCCCCCCTGCTCTGACCCACCAGCCCCCACTGCGCTCCCAGAGCCAGGGAGAGAACCCAGGAGTCCTGGCTCCCAGCCCCCCTGCTCTAGCCCACCAGCCCCCACTCCCCTCCCAGAGCCAGGGAGAGAAGCCAGGAGTCCTGGCTCCCAGCCCCCCTGCTCTGACCCACCAGCCCCCACTCCCTCCCAGAGCCAGGGAGAGAACCCAGGAGTCCTGGCTCCTAACCCCTCTGCCCAGTTCCCTCCCCACAGTGCATTGTGGTAGATGTAGTTCCCTTGCCTGTCCCTGCACAGCATTATGGGGAATGTAGTTCTTGCCTTTCCCTCCCCATGGGGCAGTGTGAGAGATGTAGTTCCCTGGTCCCGTTCCCGCGAGGCATTGTGGGAGATGTAGTTCCCTCGCCCCTTCCCACAAGGCATTGTGGGAGATGTAGTTCCCTCACCCCTCCCCCTGGGGCATTGTGGGAGATGTAGTTCCCTCGCCCCCTCCCCACAGGGCATTGTGGGAGATGTAGTTCCCTCAGCCCTCCCGCTGGGGCATTGTGGGAGCTGTAAAGTATCAGAGGGGTAGCCGTGTTAGTCTGGATCTGTAAAAGCAGCAAACAATCCTGTGGCACCTTATAGACTAACAGACGTTTTGGAGCATGAGCTTTCGCGGGTGGTTCCTTCCTCCCCCTCCCCACAGGGCATTGTGGGAGATGTAGTTCCCTCGCCCCCTCCCTGCAGGGCATTGTGGGAGATGTAGTTCTCTCGTTCCCGCCTTCCCCCAGAAATCCCATTACCTCTGACCTCCCTGGCATACCCTCTCCGCATCCTGACCTGTGACCTCTGACCTAGGCCAGGGAAGATGGTCATTTGGGGGGGACGCTGGGTGGCAGGGGAGTGCTGGGGTGCTGGGTGGGGGAGGAGAATCAGAAGGGCTGGGTTGCTGGGAGGGGAGGGCTGGGGGGCTGGCAGCGGGAGGGAAATCAGGGGGGCTGGGGAAGGGAACGCTGGGGAGGGGAATCAGGAGGGCAGGGCTGCTGGGGGGCCAGGGACGGGAGTGCTGGGGGAGGGGAATCAGGAGGGCTGGGTTGCTGGGGGGCCAGGGAGGGGAGCGCTGGGGGGCTGGCTGGGAGAGGGGAATCGGGAAGGCTGGGTTGCAGGGGAGCTGGGGGGCTGGCTGGGGGAGGAGAATCAGGAGGGCTGGGTTGCAGGGGGGCTGGGGAGGGGAGTGCTGGGGGGCAGGCTGGGGGAGGGGAATCGGGAAAGCTGGGTTGCAGGGGGGCCAGGGAGCAGAACGCTGGGGGGCTGGCTGGGAGAGGGGAATCGAGAAGGCTGGGTTGCGGGGGGGCTGGGGAGGGGAGTGCTGGGGGACTGGCTGGGAGAGGGGAATCGGGAGGGCTGGGTTGCTGGGGGGCCAGGGAGCAGAGCGCTGGGGGGTGCCTGGGAGAGGGGAATCGGGAGGGCTGGGTTGCAGGTGGGCTGGGGAGGGGAGTGCTGGGGGGCCGGCTGCAGGAGGGAAATGGGGAGGGCTGGGTTGCTGGGGGGCCAGGGAGCAGAGCGCTGGGGGGCTGGCTGGGAGAGGGGAATCGAGAAGGCTGGGTTGTGGGGGAGCTGGGGGGCTGGCTGGGAGAGGGGAATCGAGAAGGCTGGGGGGCTGGGGGAGGGGAATCGGGAGGGCTGCATTGTAGGGGGGCCGGGGAGGGGAGTGCCCCCTGGACGAAGGCGAGTGACGCCCCCTGCAGAGGTTCCCAGCTGTGTTTATTCCCACGCCCCATGGGGCCAGACAGACAGACGTGCCATAGTATGGAGGGGGATAACCCCCTGAATCCCCCCAACCACGCCACGGGCTGAGGGTCCTGGGGGGCGCGCGCGGAGGCCGATCTCCAGGCCCGGAGGCTGCTCCTGCCCCCCCACCCCCTAGCAGGCGGGACGGGGCAGGGGGGCCCCTGGGGCGCAGGGGGGCAGCAGGAGGGCGTCTCCCCTCGCCGTCCTCGCGAGCTGCCGCAGCTGGGCGCAGATGAAGCGTAAGAGGACGGACACGTCGCGCAGCAGGGCGGCCTCGGGGGGTCCCGGGTCCTGGGGGGCGACGGCCGGGACGGGGGCCTGGGCGGAGAGAGAGACACGGGGTGAGGTCGGGCTGGCGCGGGACTCGGCCCTTGCCGCCCCAGGGGATTCTGGGACGGATCCCCGGCGGGGGCAGGGACTCACCCTCCAGCACCGGACCCAGAGCAGGCCCAGAGCCAGGCCGGCCCCCAGCGCGGCCAGACGCACCCAGCGCAGCGGGACGCAGGGACAACGGCTCCGGGGGGGCTGGGACAGGGCCCCCCTCGGGCTGGGCACCGGCAGCCGCTCCCCGACACGGCACCGTGGGGGCTGGACCCGGCCCGGCGCCGACAACCCGGAGAGCAGGACCACCAGCACCCCCTGCACCCACATGGCAGCCAGGCTCCGCGGCCCCGAGCCCAGGGGTTCTAGGGTCTCCAGCCCCATTGTGAGGCGGGAGAGGAATCCAGCGATCCAAGGGGCTGTGGGTCGGGAGTGAGGGGCACCGGCAGGGCTGGGCTAGCAGGGGCTGCGGTTCGGGAGTGAGGGGCACCGGCAGGACTGGGCTAGCAGGGGCTGCGGGTCGGGAGTGAGGGGCACCGGCAGGACTGGGCTAGCAGGGGCTGCAGGTCGGGAGTGAGGGGCACCGGCAGGACTGGGCTAGCAGGGGCTGCAGGTCGGGAGTGAGGGGCACCGGCAGGACTGGGCTAGCAGGGGCTGCAGGTCGGGAGTGAGGGGCACCAGCAGGACTGGGCTAGCAGGGGCTGCAGGTCGGGAGTGAGGGGCACCAGCAGGGTCAGGAGTGAGAGGCACCAGCAGAGCCGGTGCTGGGAGGGGAGTGGGGGCTGGTGGCTTGGAGCAGGGGGGGCTGGGAGCCAGGACTCCTGGGTTCTCTCCCCGGCTCTGGGAGGGCAGTGGGGGCTGGTGGGTTAGAGCAGGGGGAGCTGGGAGCCAGGACTCCTGGGTTCTCTCCCCGGCTCTGGGAGGGGAGTGGGGGCTGGTGGGTTAGAGCAGGGGGAGCTGGGAGCCAGGACTCCTGGGTTCTCTCCCCGGCTCTGGGAGGGGAGTGGGGGCTGGTGGGTCAGAGCAGGGGGGCTGGGAGCCAGGACTCCTGGGTTCTCTCCCCGGCGCTGGGAGGGGAGTGGGGGCTGGTAGGTTAGAGCAGGGGGGGCTGGGAGCCAGGACTCCTGGGTTCTCTCCCCGGCTCTGGGAGGGGAGTGGGGGCTGGTGGGTTAGGGCAGTGGGGGCTGGGAGCCTGGACTCCTGGGTTCTCTCCCCGGCTCTGAGAGAGGAGTGGGGGCTAGTGGGTTAGAGCAGAGGGGGCTGGGAGCCAGGACTCCTGGGTTCTCTCCCCGGCTCTGGGAGGGGAGTGGGGGCTGGTGGTTAGAGCAGGGGGGCTGGGAGCCAGGACTCCTGGGTTCTCTCCCCGGCTCTGGGAGGGGAGTGGGGCTCGTGGGTTAGAGCAGGGGGGGCTGGGAGCCAGGACTCCTGGGTTCTCTCCCCGGCTCTGGGAGGGGAGTGGGGCTCGTGGGTTAGAGCAGGGGGGGCTGGGAGCCTGGACTCCTGGGTTCTCTCCCCAGCCTCGGGAGGCAACGGGGGGCTGGTGGGTCAGAGCAGGAATCGGGAGGGGGTCACCCTTTTTCTGTCACATTCTCCAAATCTCTTAGGGCCTCTCCCTCCCCGCAGCCCCCCACACCAGAAAGGCGATGTGGGGTCGGCATTGCCATGTGCAGGGAGGAGGACTCAGGGCCCGGGCTGAGCCTCCTCCACCCTCCTGCTACCTGTTACCCCAAAGATGCTTAATGACGGGGGGGGTACAGTCCCTGCCCGCCCCCCACGTGGGCTTCCAGCCGACATCCTGGCCGGTCCCCAGCCCAGGAACAAGACGCTCTTTATCCGCTGCCTCCCCCACCCCGGGGCAGCTGATGGTCAGTCCCCATTGTCCTGCCTCAGCTGGAACAGGGTGTCCGTGGGGGAGGGGGAGGAAGGGGGGGCCGGGAATAGAACAAACGTCTTTGTTCCCCCGGCTTCAAACGGCAACACCAAGTGTCCCGCCGCAGCTGGTTACCCGGGGACCCCTCGCCCGGCGCCGAGATGCGCCCACTGCTGGGGTGGGGCGACCGGTTACCCGGGGACCCCTCGCCCAGCGCCGAGATGCGCCCACTGCTGGGGTGGGGCGACCGGTTACCCAGGGACCCCTCGCCCGGCGCCGAGATGCGCCCACCGCTGGGGTGGGGCGACCGGTTACCCAGGGACCCCTCGCCCGGCGCGGAGATGCGCCCAGCTCTGGGGTGGGGCGGCCGATTACCCAGGGACCCCTTGCCCAGCGCCGAAATGCGCCCACCACTGGGCGGGGCAGGGCAGCCGATTACCCAGGGACCCCTCGCCCGGCGCCGAGATGCGCCCACCACTGGGGTGGGGCGACCGGTTACACAGGTACCTCTCGCCCAGCGCGGAGATGCGCCCAGCTCTGGGGCGGGGCGGCCGGTTACCTGCACAGCAGTTTAGGACAGGAAGTGGAGTGGAGCCGTGAACCACGGGCTCTGCTGGATTCTCCCTCTGTCCAGCTGACGTGGTCGGGGCGCAGCGGGCAGGATGGGGGCCCCTGGCTGGGATTTCGGGGCCTTACGCCCTGCAGGCTGGGCCGGGGCATTTCCCCAGCGAAAGGGATCAGGGCTGGAAGGTCAGACGGCACCAGAGCCCCCTGCTGGGCCCCCGCCCGGCGCCCCCGGCCCCCACACACAGACGCAGGCTCCACTGCTCCTGCTATTTTAATCACCTGAAATACTAGAAAAGTTCCTTTATTACAAATTATTACTATTGCCACCACCGTCCCGTCCCCCCCCCCGCGCCTCGGAGGCTCTCCGGCCACCCCATGGCCCCGGCCCCTTTGCCAACCTGGCCAACAGCCCCCCCAGCTAGTCCTGGGGTCCACCCTGTCCTGGCCACTCCAGTCCCTCTGCTTTGGGCAGAGCCACTCCCACCCCACGGAATTAAAGTCCCCACCCAGAGCCAGGAGTCCTGGTGCCCACAGCCCCCACTCCCCTCCCAGAGCTGGGGAGAGAACCCAGGAGTCCGGGCTCCCAGCCCCTGTGCTCTGACCCACCAGCCCCCACTCGCCTCCCAGAGCCGGGGAGAGAACCCAGGAGTCCTGGCTCCCAGCCCCCCTGCTCTAACCCACCAGTCCCCACTCCCCTCCCAGAGCCGGGGAGAGAACCCAGGAGTCCTGGCTCCCAGCCCCCTGCTCTGACCCACCAGCCCCCACTCCCCTCCCAGAGCCGGGGAGAGAACCCAGGAGTCCGGGCTCCCAGCCCCCCTGCTCTGACCCACCAGCCCCCACTCCCCTCCCAGAGCCGGGGAGAGAACCCAGGAGTCCTGGCTCCATCCCGTCCCCCAAGGCACGTGCTGTGTTAGTAGCCACCTCCCATCCAGCCAGGCCCCTGCAGCTCCCTTCACATGTGCGGGATCGTAGCGTGTGGTTGCCCCGGTGTGGGTCAGGCCGTGGGGCGGCGGAGCTGGGCCAGCTGCTCGGGGCTGGCCAGGGAGCGCAGGAGCCCGTTCTCCCACTCCAGGGCCGCATTGCGCTCGGCCAGCTCCCTGATCTGCTCCCGCAGCACCTCCACCTCCTCCCGTACCGCGAACATCAGGTGGCTCTTCACCAGGTCCTGGGGGGCAGGGATGGGGGTCAGCGCCTGGAGCCACTCCGCTCCAAGACCCGGGGGGAACCCAGGCGTCCGGGCTCCCAGCCCCCCTGCTCTGACCCACCAGACCCCACTCCCCTCCCAGAGCCGAGGAGAGAACCCAGGAGTCCTGGCTCCCAGCCCCCCCTGTTCTAATCCACCAGCCCCCACTCCCCTCCCAGAGCCGGGGAGAGAACCCAGGAGTCCTGGCTCCCAGCCCCCCCTGCTCTAACCCACCAGCCCCCACTCCCCTCCCAGAGCCGGGGAGACAACCCAGGAGTCCTGGCTCCCAGCCCCCCCCTGCTCTAACCCACCAGCCCCCACTCCCCTCCCAGAGTCGGGGAGAGAACCCAGGAGTCCTGGCTCCCAGCCCCCCTGCTCTGACCCACCAGCCCCCACTCCCCTCCCAGAGCAAGGGAGAGAACCCAGGAGTCCTGGCTCCCAGCCCCCCTGTTCTGACCCACCAGCCCCCACTCCCCTCCCAGAGCCAGGGAGAGAACCCAGGAGTCCTGGCTCCCAGCCCCCATCACTCACCATGGCCTGTTCGATCTTGTTGTCAATGGCGATCATGCTGCTGCCTGAGCCGCTGCGGGGCAGAGAGACAGGGACTGAGAGACAAAATTATATGGCCTGGTGCCCCTCAAGCCCGACCCACAGCCCCTGACCCAGCCAGCGCCCCTCACTCCCGACCCGCAGCCCCCAGCCCCGCCGGCGCCCCTCACTCCCGACCCGCAGCCCCGAGCCCCACCAGTGCCCCTCACTACCGACCTGCAGCCCCGAGCCCCGCCAGTGCCCCTCACTCCCGACCTGCAGCCCCCAGCCCCGCCAATGCCCCTCACTCCCGACCCGCAGCCCCCAGCCCCGCCAATGCCCCTCACTCCCGACCCGCAGCCCCCAGCCCCACCAATGCCCCTCACTCCCGACCCGCAGCCCCGAGCCCCACCAGTGCCCCTCACTACCGACCCGCAGCCCCCAGCCCCACCAATGCCCCTCACTCCCGACCTGCAGCCCCGCCAGTGCCCCTCACTCCCGACCTGCAGCCCCCAGCCCCGCCAGTGCCCCTCACTACCGACCCGCAGCCCCCAGCCCCACCAATGTCCCTCACTCCCGACCCGCAGCCCCGAGCCCCACCAGTGCCCCTCACTCCCGACCCGCAGCCCCCAGCCCCACCAATGCCCCTCACTCCCGACCTGCAGCCCCGCCAGTGCCCCTCACTCCCAACCTGCAGCCCCCAGCCCCGCCGGAGCCCCTCACTCCCGACCCGCAGCCCCCAGCCCCGCCGGTGCCCCTCACTCCCGACCCGCAGCCCTCTGCCCCGCCGGTGCCCCCTCACTCCCGACCCACAGCCCCGTCGGTGCCCCTCACTCCTGACCCACAGCCCCCAGCCCCGCCAGTGCCCCTCGCTCCCGACCTGCAGCCCCCAGCCCCGTCGGTGCCACTCACTCCCGACCTGCAGCCCCGCCAGTGCCCCTCACTCCCAACCCGCAGCCCCCAGCCCCGCCGGTGCCCCTCACTCCCGACCCGCAGTCCCCAGCCCCGCCAGTGCCCCTCACTCCCGACCCGCTGCCCCCAGCCCCGCCGGTGCCCCTCACTCCCGACCCGCAGCCCTCTGCCCCGCCGGTGCCCCCTCACTCCCGACCCACAGCCCCGCCGGTGCCCCTCACTCCCGACCCGCAGTCCCCAGCCCCGCCGGTGCCCCTCACTCCCGACCCGCAGCCCTCTGCCCCGCCGGTGCCCCCTCACTCCCGACCCACAGCCCCGTCGGTGCCCCTCACTCCTGACCCACAGCCCCCAGCCCCGCCAGTGCCCCTCGCTCCCGACCTGCAGCCCCCAGCCCCGTCGGTGCCACTCACTCCCGACCTGCAGCCCCGCCAGTGCCCCTCACTCCCAACCCGCAGCCCCCAGCCCCGCCGGTGCCCCTCACTCCCGACCCGCAGTCCCCAGCCCCGCCAGTGCCCCTCACTCCCGACCCGCAGCCCCCCACCCCACCAGTGCCCCTCATTCCCGACCTGCAGCCCCGCCAGTGCCCCTCACTCCCAACCCGCAGCCCCCAGGCCCGCCGGTGCCCCTCACTCCCGACCCGCAGCCCCCAGCCCCGCCAGTAACCCTCACTCCCGACCTGCAGCCCCGCCAGTGCCCCTCACTCCTGACCCGCAGCCCCCAGCCCCGCCAGTGCCCCTCGCTCCCGACCTGCAGCCCCCAGCCCCGCCGGTGTCCCTCACTCCCGACCCGCAGCCCCCAGCCCCGCCGGTGCCCCTCACTCCCGACCCGCAGCCCCCAGCCCCGCCGGTGCCCCTCACTCCTGACCTGCAGCCCCGCCAGTGCCCCTCACTCCCAACCTGCAGCCCCCAGCCCCGCCGGAGCCCCTCACTCCCGACCCGCAGTCCCCAGCCCCGCCGGTGCCCCTCACTACCGACCCGCAGCCCCCAGCCCCGCCGGTGCCCCTCACTACCGACCCCCAGTCCCCAGCCCCGCCGGTGCCCCTCACTCCCGACCCGCAGTCCCCAGCCCCGCCAGTGCCCCTCACTCCCGACCCGCAGCCCCCAGCCCCGCCAGTGCCCCTCACTACCGACCCCCAGTCCCCAGCCCCGCCGGTGCCCCTCACTCCCGACCCGCAGTCCCCAGCCCCGCCAGTGCCCCTCACTCCCGACCCGCAGCCCCCCACCCCACCAGTGCCCCTCATTCCCGACCTGCAGCCCCGCCAGTGCCCCTCACTCCCAACCCGCAGCCCCCAGCCCCGCCGGTGCCCCTCACTCCCGACCCGCAGCCCCCAGCCCCGCCAGTACCCCTCACTCCCGACCTGCAGCCCCCAGCCCCGCCAGTACCCCTCACTCCCGACCTGCAGCCCCCAGCCCCGCCAGTGCCCCTCACTCCCAACCCGCACCCCCCAGCCCCGCTGGTGCCCCTCACTCCCGACCCGCAGCCCCCAGCCCCGCCAGTGCCCCTCACTCCCGACCTGCAGCCCCGCCAGTACCCCTCACTCCCGACCCGCAGCCCCCAGCCCCGCCAGTACCCCTCACTCCCGACCTGCAGCCCCCAGCCCCGCCAGTGCCCCTCACTCCCGACCTGCAGCCCCGCCAGTACCCCTCACTCCTGACCTGCAGCACCAGACATGGCCGTGACATCCTGGCACTTTACACCACAGGAAACCAGCTCCCCAAATTGGGCTTTTTGCCTCCAATGGTGCCTCTGCCCCCCAGAACTCCGCAAAATCTGCCCTAAAGGACCCCAAAGTCACTCCAACACCTGGGCTGGGACGCCCCGACACTGCGCCCCTAAACCTCACACCAAAGTCGTACTGAGCCCCCCCAAACTCCCCCTGAGCCCCCGAACCTTGTCCAACTCAACCCCCCAAATACAGCCTGACACCACTGCCCGGCCCCTGCACTCACCGACCCCTGAGATGCTGCCCCCCCAACAAGGCGCAGCCTGGCCAGGACCCTGCCCCCCAGGGGGGCACCCCCGAGCCTCTCCCCTCCTGCCCCCCGGTACCTGTGGAAGATGAGCAGCAGGGAGAGCAGGGTTTTGTCAATGTCTCGGCGCCCGCCGCCCGGCCGCCCCCGGCTCTGGGGCCCCTGGGTCCCCGGCTTGGCCCGGGCAGGGGACGTGCCCCGGGAGGGGGCCGGGGAGGCACAGCCCCGGCGCCGGGAGCGGGCAGGGTCCCCGGTGTCCGGGAGGGCGCAGCACCCACAGCCGCGGGGCTCCCGCTGCGCCTCGAAGGAGCTCACCCGGGACTTGACCGAGATGCCCGGCAGCTCCAGCGCCATGGGACCCTCCGGAGCCCGATTCCCTGAGCCACCGGGATCCCAGCCGGGGGGGTTGGGGCAAAGGGACCCCGGCTTGCAAGGGAGGCAGACGCTGAGGTGCCCGGCTCCGCTGTGGCACCACCACCCGGCTGCTCTGCCAGCCAGCGCTGCCCAGCCCACGGTCATTCACTCCCATTGGCTAGGCACCACCCCTCCAAGCACCCCCCTTCCCTGGAGGTGGGGGGACTGCCCACATGGGGCGCATGGCACCATGCCCAGCTGGCTGTTGCGAACGCCTCCTGTGCTCTTCCCACCAGCCCCCACTCCCCTCCCAGAACCGAGAGAGAACCCAGGAGTCCTGGCTCCCAGCCCCCCTTGCTATGACCCACCAGCCCTCACTCCCCTTCCAGAGCCGAGAGAGAACCCAGGAGTCCTGGCTCCCAGCCCCCCCTGTTCTAGCCCACCAGCCCCCACTCCCCTCCCAGCGCCGGGGAGAGAACCCAGGAGTCCTGGCTCCCAGCCCCCCCTGCTCTAACCACCAGCCCGCACGCCCCTCCCAGAGCTGGGGAGAGAACCCAGGAGTCCTGGCTCCCAGCCCTCCTGCTCTAACCCACCAGCCCCCACTCCCCTCCCAGCGCCGGGGAGAGAACCCAGGAGTCCTGGCTCCCAGCCCCCCCTGCTCTAACCACCAGCCCGCACGCCCCTCCCAGAGCTGGGGAGAGAACCCAGGCATCCTGCTCGCCCCCCCTCCCTTTAATCCCCACCAGGTAGCTAATTTAAGGATCTGTTGCCACCTAGTGGCGAGTGGTGACATAGCGCCCCCCCAGCCCTGCCGGTGCCCCTCACTACCGACCCACAGCCCCTGCTAGCCCAGCCCTGGGCCCCCCCAGCTCTGCTGGTGCCCCTCACTCCTGACCCGCAGCCCCTGCTAGCCCAGCCCTGGCCCCCCCAGCTCTGCTGGTGCCCCTCACTCCCGACCCGCAGCCCCTGCTAGCCCAGCCCTGGGCCCCCCCAGCTCTGCTGGTGCCCCTCACTCCCGACCCGCAGCCCCTGCTAGCCCAGCCCTGGGCCCCCCCAGCCCTGCCGGTGCCCCTCACTCCTGACCCACAGCCCCTGCTAGCCCAGCCCTGGGCCCCCCCAGCTCTGCCGGTGCCCCTCACTCCCGACCCGCAGCCCCTGCTAGCCCAGCCCTGGGCCCCCCCAGCCCTGCCGGTGCCCCTCACTCCCGACCCGCAGCCCCTGCTAGCCCAGCCCTGGGCCCCCCCAGCTCTGCTGGTGCCCCTCACTCCCGACCCGCAGCCCCTGCTAGCCCAGCCCTGCCCCACCTCAGCTCCACCTGTGCCCCTCACTCGTGGGCTCTGCTGGGAGCACTGGGGGCAGTTTGTTATTGTAGGGTCTCTCAGTGGCAGCAGGACTGTACAGGCCACCTTGGTAGTGTTGGGGGGCTTTGGGAGCACTCGCTCGTTATTGTAGGGTCTACCAAAAGGAAGGTTCAACCCGTGCAGAGGTTTGTTGTTGTAGGGTCTCCCCAATGTGCTTCCCTGCCCCCCACTCTGCACCCCCCTTCCCTGCTGCCGGGATCCCTCCCCGATTCCCCCCACCCCGTATCCATGAGGCACTACTGAGTCACATCCGCTGCCAGCCCTTCAAATGCAACTTCCCCCACTCAGCTTCCTTCCTCTTCCACTGAGCACGTCCGCCCCCCAGGCCTGCACCCTGCAGCTCCCTGCCCACCACCCCAAAACCCACTCCTCGGCCAACCAGGAAGTCCCGCCCTCCACCAGGCGCAGGAGACAGGAACTCCTGCCTCACCTTTCATCGTCGCTGTCCTGGTGGCCCCCCATAGCGAACATGGAGCGGGCCAGGCTGAGGTGGCCTCCAAAGGGGTCTGACCCCCTCCGGACGGGGCTCCCTTCCCGGAAGAACGGGGGGGCCGGGGATGAGGGGCGGGAGCCTCGGGGTGGCACCTGGGGAGGAGAGCCAGATTTAGACATGGGGCCTGTCCCCTCTGGGATGTGGCACTGGCTGGCTATGGGGTGAGATGGAGACATGGAGGAGAAGAGTTAGCAGCTGCAGGGGGGTCAGGGCTCAGAAATTCCCACAATGCATCTCACCACATTATAGCACAGGAGAGGGTGGTCCTCACCCCCAATAATCCTCAGCCCTGCCGGCATCCAGTGGCAGGGTGTTCCGCAGGTCAACGCTACCCCAAGCAGGTCTTTGGAAGGGGAGTGACATGGCACCCAAGGGGCTGCCCCACCACAGTCCCTCCTCAGCCACTCACCCCCAACCAAGTCCCCGAAGGAACCCAGTTGTCCGGGCCCCCTTACCTTGTGCCTTTCCTCCACCTCCCTCCGGATGCGCTGGGCGAGGCTGTGAGGCAGCAGCAGCTCTTCGACCCCTAGGCTCGGCTCCGCAGTGGCCCCATGGCTGTGAGCTCTGCCCCCGGGTGTCCTGTCCCCGCTCCCCAGCGAGTGGGGCAGATGCTCGCTGGGATGGGCCATGCCCTGGGAGTGGCCGAGCCCACTTGGCGGCAGGAGGCTGGAGTAGCCGTGGGGCTTGGGCAGCAGCCCAGCCAGCTCCAGGCGGGAGTCGAGGGACTGTGGGTGCCGGGGGGTGCCCAGGAGCCGCCCCACGGCCTGGAGCTCGGGGTCATGGTCGTAGAACTCCAGGCAGGTCCAGCGGCCCCGTTTGAAGGGCTCGCCCGGGCCCTGGTCCAGCTTCACCAGGCGGAAGCGGGAGGCGGCGCCGGGCGGCCCGTTGCGTGGCGCGGCCGCGTCTTCTGGTGGCTCCACGGCGGGCGGTGCCACCGGCGGCTCGAACTCACTGGTGATGCTGGTGATCTGGAAGCTGCTTTTCTTCCGGGCACCGCTCATGGTCCCCGTGCCGGCTCACCGGGGCTGAGGCTGTGCCGGGCCTGTGCCGGGGTCTCCGGCCAGACAGAGAGCCGGGGGCGGTGACATCCCCGCAGGCGGCACAGCAAATAGCGGGCTATGGTGCCCCCCGATTGTAGCTCACCTGCAGGTCAAAGGTCACAGGGAAGGTCAAGGGTCACAGGGCAGTATTGGGGGCTCCAGGCACCCCAGCCCCCCACCGCAAAGAGGGAGCAGGGCAGGGCTGGAAAGTTCCCTGAAGTTGGAGGCAGGGTGGGGGGGATGCCTCAAGGGGCAGGATCCCGGGGAAAGGGGGGCACGTCTGGGGGGGGCTGAGTTCTCTCTTCTCTGCCCTGGGGCCGCCCCGACTCGGGCTAGACCCGCCGCCTGTTGACAAGTCCCCGCTCCAGGAAGTCCAACCCCCGCCCCGACCAGCTGACAGGTCCCCCAAGCCCCGCCCCCACCCCTCCCGGCCAGCTGACAGCTCCCCTCAAACCCCGCCCCCTCGCGGCAAGATCCCCTCAAACCCCGGCCCCGCCCTCTCCGCCGCCACGCCCCATCCCCTCAAACCCGGGCCCCGCCCCCACCGCCGCCACGCCCCCTGGCGGCCAGGGGAAAGCTCCTCCCCCGGCCCGGCCCGAATGCTCGCTACACCCCGCCCCGTTAACCCCTTCCCCGCCGCAGCTCCCCGTCCACACCCCGTTACCCCCTTCCCCACCGCCCCGTTAACCCCTTCCCCGCCGCAGCTCCCCGTCCATACCCCGTTACCCCTTCCCCCCCCCGCCGCGTTACCCCCTTCCCCCCGCCCCGCCCCATTAACCCCTTCCCCGCCGCAGCTCCCCCGTCCACACCCCGTTACCCCCTTCCCCCCCCCGCCCCGTTAACCCCATTCCCCGCCGCAGCTCCCCCGTCCACACCCCGTTACCCCCTTCCCCCCGCCCCGCCCCGTTAACCCCTTCCCCGCCGCAGCTTCCCCGTCCACACCCCGTTACCCCCTTCCCCGCCGCAGCTCCCCCGTCCACACCCCGTTACCCCCTTCCCCCCCCCGCCCCGTTAACCCCATTCCCCTCCGCAGCTCCCCCGTCCACACCCCGTTACCCCCCTTCCCCCCGCCCCGCCCCGTTACCCCCTTCCCCTCCGCAGCTCCCCCGTCCACACCCCGTTACCCCCTTCCCCCCGCCCCGCCCCGTTAACCCCTTCCCCGCCGCAGCTTCCCCGTCCACACCCCGTTACCCCCTTCCCCACGCCCCGCCCCGTTACCCCCTTCCCCGCCGCAGCTCCCCCGTCCATACCCCGTTACCCCCTTCCCCCCCGCCCCGCCCCATTAACCCCTTCCCCGCCGCAGCTCCCCGTCCATACCCCGTTACCCCTTCCCCCCCGCCCCGCCCCGTTAATCCCTTCCCCGCCGCAGCTCCCCGTCCACACCCCGTTACCCCTTCCCCCCCGCCCCGCCAATCCCTTCCCCGCCGCAGCTCCCCCGTCCACGCCCCGTTACCCCCTTCCCCCCCCCCGCCCCGTTAACCCCTTCCCCTCCGCAGCTCCCCCGTCAATACCCCGTTACCCCCTTCCCCCCCCGCCCCATTAACCCCTTCCCCTCCGCAGCTCCCCGTTCACACCCCGTTACCCCCTTCCCCCCGCCCCGCCCCGTTAACCCCTTCCCCGCCGCAGCTCCCCGTCCATACCCCGTTACCCCCTTCCCCCCGCCCCGCCCCGTTACCCCTTCCCCGCCGCAGCTCCCCGTCCATATCCCGTTACCCCCTTCCCCCCCGCCCCGCCCCATTAACCCCTTCCCCGCCGCAGCTCCCCGTCCATACCCCGTTACCCCTTCCCCCCCGCCCCGCCCCGTTAATCCCTTCCCCGCCGCAGCTCCCCGTCCACACCCCGTTACCCCCTTCCCCCCCGCCCCGCCCCATTAACCCCTTCCCCTCTGCAGCTCCCCCGTCCATACCCCGTTACCCCTTCCCCCCCGCCCCGCCCCGTTAATCCCTTCCCCGCCGCAGCTCCCCGTCCATACCCCGTTACCCCTTCCCCCCCGCCCCGCCCCGTTAATCCCTTCCCCGCCGCAGCTCCCCCGTCCACACCCCGTTACCCCCTTCCCCCCCCCGCCCCGTTAACCCCTTCCCCGCCGCAGCTCCCCCGTTCATACCCCGTTACCCCCTTCCCCCCGCCCTGCCACATTAACCCCTTCCCCTCCGCAGCTCCCCCGTCCATACCCCGTTACCCCCTTCCCCCCCGCCCCGCCCCGTTAACCCCTTCCCCTCCGCAGCTCCCCCGTCCATACCCCGTTACCCCCTTCCCCCCCGCCCCGCCCCGTTAACCCCTTCCCCTCCGCAGCTCCCCCGTCCATACCCCGTTACCCCCTTCCCCCCGCCCCGCCCCGTTAATCCCTTCCCCGCCGCAGCTCCCCTGTTCACACCCCGTTACCCCCTTCCCCCCGCCCCGCCCCGTTAACCCCTTCCCCGCCGCAGCTTCCCCGTCCACACCCCGTTACCCCCTTCCCCACCGCCCCGCCCCATTAACCCCTTCCCCTCTGCAGCTCCCCCGTCCATACCTCGTTACCCCCTTCCCCCCGCCCCGCCCCGTTAACCCCTTCCCCTCCGCAGCTCCCCCGTCCATACCCCGTTACCCCTTCCCCCCGCCCTGCCACATTAACCCCTTCCCCGCCGCAGCTCCCCCGTCCACACCCCGTTACCCCTTCCCCCCGCCCTGCCACATTAACCCCTTCCCCTCTGCAGCTCCCCTGTTCACACCCCGTTACCCCCTTCCCCCCGCCCTGCCACATTAACCCCTTCCCCTCCGCAGCTCCCCCGTCCATACCCCGTTACCCCCTTCCCCCCCCGCCCCGCCCCGTTAACCCCTTCCCCGCCGCAGCTCCCCCGTTCACACCCCGTTACCCCCTTCCCCCCCCGCCCCGCCCCGTTAACCCCTTCCCCTCCGCAGCTCCCCCGTCCACACCCCGTTACCCCCTTCCCCCCCGCCCCGTTAACCCCTTCCCCGCCGCAGCTCCCCCGTCCACACCCCGTTACCCCCTTCCCCCCGCCCCGCCCCGTTACCCCCTTCCCCCCCGCCCTGCCACATTAACCCCTTCCCCTCTGCAGCTCCCCTGTTCACACCCCGTTACCCCCTTCCCCCCCGCCCCGTTAACCCCATTCCCCTCCGCAGCTCCCCTGTTCACACCCCGTTACCCCCTTCCCCCCCGCCCCGTTACCCCCTTCCCCGCCGCAGCTCCCCCGTCCATACCCCGTTACCCCCTTCCCCCCCGCCCCGCCCCGTTACCCCCTTCCCCGCCGCAGCTCCCCCGTCCACACCCCGTTACCCCTTCCCCCCCGCCCCGCCCCATTAACCCCTTCCCCCCCGCCCCGTTAACCCCTTCCCCGCCGCAGCTCCCCTGTCCACACCGCGTTACCCCTTCCCCCCCCGCCCCGTTAACCCCTTCCCCCCCGCAGCTCCCCCGTTCACACCCCGTTACCCCCTTCCCCTCCGCAGCTCCCCCGTTCACACCCCGTTACCCCCTTCCCGCCCGCCCCGCCAGTTAACCCCTTCCCCCCCGCAGCTCCCCCGTTCACACCCCGTTACCCCCTTCCCGCCCGCCCCGCCAGTTAACCCCTTCCCCTCCGCAGCTCCCCCGTTCACACCGCGTTACCCCTTCCTCCGCCCCGCCCCGTTACCCCCTTCCCCTCCGCAGCTCCCCCGTCCACACCGCGTTACCCCTTCCCCCGCCCCGCTCCGTTACCCCCTTCCCCTCCGCAGCTCCCCCGTTCACACCCCGTTACCCCTTCCCCTCCCCGCCCCGTTAACCCCTTCCCCGCCGCAGCTCCCCCGTCCACACCCCGTTACCCCTTCCCCCCCGCCCCGCCCCATTAACCCCTTCCCCTCTGCAGCTCCCCTGTTCACACCCCGTTACCCCCTTCCCCCCCGCCCCGTTAACCCCATTCCCCTCCGCAGCTCCCCTGTTCACACCCCGTTACCCCCTTCCCCCCCCGCCCCGTTACCCCCTTCCCCGCCGCAGCTCCCCCGTCCATACCCCGTTACCCCCTTCCCCCCCACCCCGCCCCGTTACCCCCTTCCCCGCCGCAGCTCCCCCGTCCACACCCCGTTACCCCTTCCCCCCCGCCCCATTAACCCCTTCCCCGCCGCAGCTCCCCCGTCCACACCGCGTTACCCCTTCCCCCCCCGCCCCGTTAACCCCTTCCCCCCCGCAGCTCCCCCGTTCACACCCCGTTACCCCCTTCCCCTCCGCAGCTCCCCCGTTCACACCCCGTTACCCCTTCCCCCGCCCCGCCCCGTTACCCCCTTCCCCTCCGCAGCTCCCCCGTTCACACCCCGTTACCCCCTTCCCCCCCCGCCCCGTTAACCCCTTCCCCTCCGCAGCTCCCCCGTCCATACCCCGTTAACCCCTTCCCCTCCCCGCCCCGTTAACCCCTTCCCCGCCGCAGCTCCCCCGTCCACAACCCGTTACCCCTTCCCCCCGCCCCGCCCCATTAACCCCTTCCCCTCTGCAGCTCCCCTGTTCACACCCCGTTACCCCCTTCCCCCCCCGCCCCGCCCCGTTACCCCCTTCCCCTCCGCAGCTCCCCCGTAAATACCCCGTTACCCCCTTCCCCCCCGCCCCGCCCCGTTAACCCCTTCCCCTCCGCAGCTCCCCCGTCCATACCCCGTTACCCCTTCCCCCCGCCCCGCCCCGTTAACCCCTTCCCCTCCGCAGCTCCCCCGTTTATACCCCGTTACCCCCTTCCCCCCTGCCCCGCCCCATTAACCCCTTCCCTGCCGCAGCTCCCCCGTTCACACCCCGTTACCCCTTCCCCCCGCCCTGCCACATTAACCCCTTCCCCTCTGCAGCTCCCCTGTTCACACCCCGTTACCCCCTTCCCCCCGCCCTGCCACATTAACCCCTTCCCCTCCGCAGCTCCCCCGTCCATACCCCGTTACCCCCTTCCCCCCCGCCCCGCCCCGTTAACCCCTTCCCCGCCGCAGCTCCCCCGTCCATACCCCGTTACCCCCTTCCCCCCCCGCCCCGCCCCGTTAACCCCTTCCCCTCCGCAGCTCCCCCGTTCACACCCCGTTACCCCCTTCCCCCCCGCCCCGCCCCGTTAACCTCTTCCCCTCCGCAGCTCCCCCGTCCATACCTCGTTACCCCCTTCCCCACCGCCCCGTTAACCCCTTCCCCTCTGCAGCTCCCCTGTTCACACCCCGTTACCCCCTTCCCCCCCCGCCCCGCCCCGTTACCCCCTTCCCCTCCGCAGCTCCCCCGTTAATACCCCGTTACCCCCTTCCCCCCCGCCCCGCCCCGTTAACCCCTTCCCCTCCGCAGCTCCCCCGTCCATACCCCGTTACCCCTTCCCCCCGCCCCGCCCCGTTAACCCCTTCCCCTCCGCAGCTCCCCCGTTTATACCCCGTTACCCCCTTCCCCCCTGCCCCGCCCCATTAACCCCTTCCCTGCCGCAGCTCCCCCGTTCACACCCCGTTACCCCTTCCCCCCGCCCTGCCACATTAACCCCTTCCCCTCTGCAGCTCCCCTGTTCACACCCCGTTACCCCCTTCCCCCCGCCCTGCCACATTAACCCCTTCCCCTCCGCAGCTCCCCCGTCCATACCCCGTTACCCCCTTCCCCCCCGCCCCGCCCCGTTAACCCCTTCCCCGCCGCAGCTCCCCCGTCCATACCCTTACCCCCTTACCCCCGCCCCGCCCCGTTAACCCCTTCCCCGCCGCAGCTCCCCCGTTCACACCCCGTTACCCCCTTCCCCCCCGCCCCGCCCCGTTAACCTCTTCCCCTCCGCAGCTCCTCCGTCCATACCTCGTTACCCCCTTCCCCACCGCCCCGTTAACCCCTTCCCCTCCGCAGCTCCCCCGTCCACACCCCGTTACCCCTTCCCCCCCGCCCCGCCCCATTACCCCCTTCCCCTCCGCAGCTCCCCCGTCCACACCCCGTTACCCCCTTCCCCCTGCCCCGCCCCGTTAACCCCTTCCCCTCCGCAGCTCCCCCGTCCACACCCCGTTACCCCCTTCCCCACCGCCCTGCCACATTAACCCCTTCCCCGCCGCAGCTCCCCCGTTCATACCCCGTTACCCCTCCCCCCGCCCCGCCCCGTTAACCCCTTCCCCGCCGCAGCTCCCTCGTTCACACCCCGTTACCCCCTTCCCCCCCGCCCCGCCCCATTAGCCCCTTCCTCGCCGCAGCTCCCCCGTCAATACCCCGTTAACCCCTTCCCCCCCGCCCCGCCCCATTAACCCCTCCCCCCGCCCCGCCCCGTTAACCCCTTCCCCGCCGCAGCTCCCTCGTTCACACCCCGTTACCCCCTTCCCCCCCACCCCGCCCCATTAGCCCCTTCCTCGCCGCAGCTCCCCCGTCAATACCCTGTTAACTCCTTCCCCCCGACCCGCCCCATTAACCCCTTCCCCTCTGCAGCTCCCCCGTCCATACCCCGTTACCCCCTTCCCCCCCCGCCCCGTCCCGTTAACCCCTTCCCCTCCGCAGCTCCCCTGTTCACACGCCGTTACCCCCTTCCCCACCTCCCCGCCCCATTAACCTCTTCCCCTCCGCAGCTCCCCCGTTCACACCCCGTTACTCCCTTCCCCACCTCCCCGCCCCGTTACCCCCTTCCCCACCGCCCCGTTAACCCCTTCCCCTCCGCAGCTCCCCCGTTCATACCCCGTTACCCCGTTCCCCGCCCCATTAACCCCTTCCCTGCCGCAGCTCCCCCGTCCATACCCCGTTACCCCCTTCCCCCCCGCCCCGCCCCGTTACCCCCTTCCCCTCCGCAGCTCCCCCGTTCATACCCCGTTACCCCCTTCCCCGCCGCCCCGCCTCATTAACCCCTTCCCCTCCGCAGCTCCCCCGTTCACACCCCGTTACCCACTTCCCCACCGCCCCGCCCCGTTAACCCCTTCCCCTCCGCAGCTCCCCCGTCCATACCCCGTTCCCCCCTTCCCCCCGCCCCGCCCCGTTAACCCCTTCCCCTCCGCAGCTCCCCCATCCATACCCCGTTAACCGCTTCCCCACCGTCCCACCCCATTAACCTTTTCCCTTCCACAGCTCCCCCGTCCATACCCCGTTACTCCTTCCCCTCTGCAGCTCCCCCGTCCACACCCCGTTACCCCCTTCCCCTCTGCCCCGCCCCATTAACCCCTTCCCCTCTGCAGCTCCCCCGTCCACACCCCGTTACCCCCTTCCCCTCCGCCCCGACCCATTAACCCCTTCCGCTCTGCAGCTCCCCGTCCATATCCCGTTACCCCCTTCCCCACCGCAGCGCCCCATTAACCCCTTTCCCACCGCAGCTCCCCCGTCCACACCCCATTACCCCCTTCTCCTCCGCAGCTCCCCCGTCCACACCCCGTTACCCCCTTCCCCACCGCCCTGCCCCGTTAACCCCTTCCCCACCACAGCTCCCCCGTCCATACCGTTACCCCTTTCCCTGCCGTCCCAGCCCCACCCTGTTAACCCCTTCCCTGCCATCCCATCCCTGCCCCGTTAATGCCTTCCCTGCCACCCCACCCCTGCCCCATTAACCCTTTCCCTGCCACCCTGCTCCTGCCCCATTAACCCCATGGGGAGGCACAGACTAGAGGGCTCCATCCTGCACTCCATGGGGGGCATAGATCGGAGGGGCCCATCGTGTACTCCAATGGGGGGCACAGACCGGAAGGGTCCACCCTGCACTCCACTGAGGGGGGCACAGACCGGAGGGACCCATCGTGTACTCCAGTGGGGGGGGGCACAGACCAGAAGCACCTCCCCACCATGCCTCTGGTCGCCAGCCCCGAGAAGGGAGGAACTTATGAACAGCTTGCTCCCCACTCTTCAGAAATTCCCTCCTGGGGATATAAGCTGGGCGGCCCCATGGCTGACACTCAAGACAGACCAGGCCCCAGCAGAGGTAAGGGTATCTGGGGATGGGGAGGGAGATTGGCATGGGTTGCCCAGGCATTGAGCCACATAACAAGCCACCCCACCCCAGAGGTGGCTGCATCTCAGCACCAGGCGAGGGGTCCCCAGGTAACCGGTCGCCCCGCCTGAGAAGTGGCCACATCTCAGCGCCGGGCGAGGGGTCCCTGGGTAACTGGCTGCCCCACCCCAGAGGTGGCTGCATCTCCGCGCCGGGCGAGGGGTCCCTGGGTAACTGGCCGCCCCGCCCCAGAGGTGGCCACATCTCAGCACCGGGCGAGGGGTCCCTGGGTAACTGGCTGCCCTGCCCCAGAAGTGGCCGCATCTGCGCCTGGTGCTGGGTGATGTATGAGCTCTGACAGTGGCCTCAGCTGCTGGCTCCAACCCTGCTCAGTCCATGAGTCGGGAAATGCACTTTCCATGTTCCAGGCACTAAGGACACATGGTTCCCACCCCCCCACCCCCAGGCACTTTACAGGCTCAGGAGATCTCTGGGCGGGGGTCGAATACAGTTCAGCCAGCAGCCCATGGCTGGAGGGGGAAGATTGAGGGGCACCAGCAGAGCTGGGGGGAAGCCCAGGACTCGGCTAGCAGGCCTGTGGGTCGGGAGTGAGGGGCACCGGCAGGGCTGGGGGCTGCAGGTTGGGAGTGAGGGGCACCGGCAGGGCGAGGGGGGCTGCAGGGTGGGGGGGCTTCAGGTCGAGGGTGAGGGGCACCAGGAGGGCAGGGGGGCTGCAGGGCGGGGGTGAGGGGCACCAGCAGGGCAGGGGGGCTGCAGGGCGGGGATGAGGGGCACTGGCAGGTCGGGGGGGCTGCAGGTCGGGGATGAGGGGCACCCACAGGGTGGGGGGGCTGCAGGTCGAGGGTGAGGGGCACCGGCAGGGCAAGGGGGCTGCAGGGCAGGGATTAGAAGCACTGGCAGGTCAGGGGGGCTGCAGGTCGGGGGTGAGGGGCACCGGCAGGTCAGGGGGGCTGCAGGTCGGGGGTGAGGGGCACCAGCAGGGCGGGGGGGCTGCAGGGCGGGGATGAGGGGCACCGGCAGGGCGGGGAAGCTGCAGGGCGGGGATGAGGGGCACCCACAGGCTGGGGGGGCTGCAGGGCGGGGGTGAGGGGCACCGGCAGGGTGGGGGGGGCTGCAGGTCGGAGGTGGCTGCAGGGCGGGGGTGAGGGGCACCGGCAGGGCAGGGGGGCTGCAGGGCGGGGATGAGGGGCACCAGCAGGGCGGGGGGGCTGCAGGGCGGGGATTAGAAGCACTGGCAGGTCAGGGGGCCTGCAGGTCGGGGGTGAGGGGCACCGGCAGGGCGGGGGGGCTGCAGGGCGGGGGTGAGGGGCACCGGCAGGGCGGGGATGAGGGCCACCGGCAGGGCGGGGGGGCTGCAGGGCGGGGGTGAGGGGCACCGGCAGGGCGGGGGGGCTGCAGAGCGGGGGTGAGGGGCATCGGCAGGGCGGGGGGGCTGCAGGGCGGGGATGAGGGGCACCAGCAGGGCGGGGGGGCTGCAGAGCGGGGGTGAGGGGCACCGGCAGGGCGGGGGGGCTGCAGAGCGGGGGTGAGGGGCACCGGCAGGGCAGGGGGGCTGCAGGGCGGGGATGAGGGGCACCAGCAGGGCGGGGGGGCTGCAGGGCGGGGATTAGAAGCACTGGCAGGTCAGGGGGCCTGCAGGGCGGGGGTGAGGGGCACCGGCAGGGCGGGGGGGCTGCAGGGCGGGGGTGAGGGGCACCGGCAGGGCGTGGGGGCTACAGGACGGGGATGAGGGCCACCGGCAGGGCGGGGGGGCTGCAGAGCGGGGGTGAGGGGCATCGGCAGGGCGGGGGGGCTGCAGAGCGGGGGTGAGGGGCATCGGCAGGGCGGGGGGGCTGCAAGGGCGGGGCTGAGGGCTCCGGCGGGGTGGGTGTATGTGGGGGCTGAGGGGCACCGGCGGGGGGGGCTGTATGTGGGGGCTGAGGGGCTCCGGTGGGGGAGGTGTATGTGGGGGCTGAGGGGCTCCGGTGGGGTGGGTGTATGTGGGGGCTGAGGGGCACCGGCGGGGGGGGCTGTATGTGGGGGCTGAGGGGCTCCGGTGGGGGAGGTGTATGTGGGGGCTGAGGGGCTCCGGTGGGGTGGGTGTATGTGGGGGCTGAGGGGCACCGGCGGGGGGGGCTGTATGTGGGGGCTGAGGGGCTCCGGTGGGGGAGGTGTATGTGGGGGATGAGGGGCTCCGGTGGGGTGGGTGTAGGTGGGGGCTGAGGGGCACCGGCGGGGGGGGCTGTATAGGGGGGCTGAGAGGTCCGGCGGGGGGGCTGTATGGGGGGTGCTGAGGGCTCCGGCGGGGGGGGTGTATGGGGGGACTGAGGGGCGCTGGCGGGGGGGGCTGAGGGCTCCGGCGGGGGGGCTGTATGGGGGGGCTGAGGGGCTCCGGCGGGGGGGCTGAGGGCTCCGGCAAGGCGGGGGGGCTGTATGGGGGGGCTGAAGGGTCCGGCGGGGGGGCTGTATGGGGGGGCTGAGGGCTCCGGCAGGGCAGGGGGGCTGTACGTGGGGGCTGAGGGGCTCCAGCGGGGGGGGCTGTATGGGGGGGCTGAGGGCTCCGGCAGGGCGGGGGGGCTGCATGGGGGGGCTGAGGGCTCCGGCGGGGGGACTGCATGGGGGGGCTGAGGGCTCCGGCAAGGCGGGGGGGCTGTATGGGGGGCTGAGGGGTCCGGCGGGGGGGCTGTATGGTGGGCTGAGGGCTCCGGCGGGGGCTGCATGGGGGGGCTGAGGGCTCCGGCAGGGCGGGGGGGGCTGTATGGGGGGGCTGAGGGGTCCGGCGGGGGGGGGCTGTATGGGGGGGCTGAGGGCTCCGGCAGGGCGGGGGGGCTGCATGGGGGGGCTGAGGGCTCCGGCAGGGCGGGGGGGCTGCATGGGGGGGCTGAGAGGCTCCGGCGGGGGGGCTGCATGGGGGGGCTGAGGGGCTCCGGCAGGGCGGGGGGGCTGCATGGGGGGGCTGAGGGCTCCGGCAGGGCGGGGGGGGCTGTATGGGGGGGCTGAGGGCTCCGGCGGGGCGGGGGGGGCTGCATGGGGGGGCTGAGGGCTCCGGCAGGGCGGGGGGGGCTGTATGGGGGGGCTGAGGGCTCCGGCAGGGCAGGGGGGCTGCATGGGGGGGCTGAGGGCTCCGGCAGGGCGGGGGGGGCTGTATGGGGGGGCTGAGGGCTCCAGCAGGGCAGGGGGGCTGAGGGCTCCGGCAGGGCGGGGGGGGCTGCATGGGGGGGCTGAGGGCTCCGGCAGGGCAGGGGGGCTGCATGGGGGGGCTGAGGGCTCCGGCAGGGCGGGGGGGCTGCATGGGGGGGCTGAGGGCTCCGGCGGGGGCTGCATGGGGGGGCTGAGGGCTCCGGCAGGGCGGGGGGGGCTGTATGGGGGGGCTGAGGGCTCCGGCAGGGCGGGGGGGCTGCATGGGGGGGCTGAGGGCTCCGGCAGGGCGGGGGGGGCTGCATGGGGGGGCTGAGGGCTCCGGCAGGGCGGGGGGGCTGCATGGGGGGGCTGAGGGGCTCTAGCAGGGCGGAGGGGCTGCATGGGGGGGCTGAGGGCTCCGGCGGGGGGGCTGCATGGGGGGGCTGAGGGGCTCTAGCAGGGCGGGGGGGCTGCATGGGGGGGCTGAGGGCTCCGGCGGGGGGGGCTGCATGGGGGGGCTCAGGGGTCCGGCGGGGGGGCTGCATGGGGGGGCTGAGGGGCTCTAGCAGGGCGGGGGGGCTGCATGGGGGAGCTGAGGGCTCCGGCGGGGTGGCTGCATGGGGGGGCTGAGGGCTCCGGCAGGGCGGGGGGGCTGCATGGGGGAGCTGAGGGCTCCGGCGGGGTGGCTGTATGGGGGGGCTGAGGGCTCCGGCGGGGCGGGGGGGCTGCATGGGGGGGGCTGAGGGGCTCTAGCAGGGCGGGGGGGTGCATGGGGGGGCTGAGGGCTCCGGCAGGGCGGGGGGGTGCATGGGGGGGCTGAGGGCTCCGGCGGGGGGGCTGCATGGGGGGGCTGAGGGCTCCGGCAGGGCGGGGGGGTGCATGGGGGGGCTGAGGGCTCCGGCGGGGGGGCTGCATGGGGGGGCTGAGGGCTCCGGCGGGGGGGCTGCATGGGGGGGCTGAAGGGTCCGGCGGGGGGGCTGCATGGGGGGGCTGAGGGCTCCGGCAGGGCGGGGGGGTGCATGGGGGGGCTGAGGGCTCCGGCGGGGGGGCTGCATGGGGGGGGCTGAGGGCTCCGGCAGGGCGGGGGGGCTGCATGGGGGAGCTGAGGGCTCCGGCGGGGTGGCTGTATGGGGGGGCTGAGGGCTCCGGCGGGGGCTGCATGGGGGGGCTGCATGGGGGGGATGAGGGGCTCTAGCAGGGCGGGGGGGCTGCATGGGGGGGCTGAGGGCTCCGGCAGGGCGGGGGGGCTGCATGGGGGAGCTGAGGGCTCCGGCGGGGTGGCTGTATGGGGGGGCTGAGGGCTCCGGCAGGGCGGGGGGGGCTGCATGGGGGGGATGAGGGGCTCTAGCAGGGCGGGGGGGCTGAGGGCTCCGGCAGGGCGGGGGGCTGCATGGGGGGCTGAGGGCTCCGGCAGGGCGGGGGGGCTGTATGGGGGGCTGAGGGCTCCGGCAGGGCGGGGGGGCTGCATGGGGGGGCTGAGGGGCTCTAGCAGGGCGGGGGGGCTGCATGGGGGGGATGAGGGCTCCGGCAGGGCGGGGGGGGCTGCATGGGGGGGCTGAGGGCTCCGGCAGGGCGGGGGGGCTGCATGGGGGGGCTGAGGGGCTCCAGCAGGGCGGGGGGGCTGCATGGGGGGGCTGAGGGGCTCTAGCAGGGCGGGGGGGCTGCATGGGGGGGATGAGGGCTCCGGCAGGGCGGGGGGGGCTGCATGGGGGGGCTGAGGGCTCCGGCAGGGCGGGGGGGCTGCATGGGGGGGCTGAGGGGCTCTAGCAGGGCGGGGGGGCTGCATGGGGGGGCTGAGGGGCTCTAGCAGGGCGGGGGGGCTGCATGGGGGGGCTGAGGGCTCCGGCAGGGCGGGGGGGCTGCATGGGGGGGCTGAGGGGCTCCAGCAGGGCGGGGGGGCTGCATGGGGGGGATGAGGGCTCCGGCAGGGCGGGGGGGGCTGCATGGGGGGGATGAGGGGCTCTAGCAGGGCGGGGGGGCTGAGGGCTCCGGCAGGGCGGGGGGGCTGCATGGGGGGGCTGAGGGGCTCTAGCAGGGCGGGGGGGCTGCATGGGGGGGCTCGGGGGCGCCGCTGTCTCTCCATCCCCGGCTGCTCGGCTGGGCTCGGCTCGGGGGAGGCGCCGCGTGTCTTGGACGCTGCGTCAGCGGCAGCGGGATGGGGCGAGCGGAGCCGGGGGAGCCGGGCCGGGCAGGTACCGGGGGGCGGGCGGGGCCGGGGGAACCTGCGGCGGGGGTGAGGCGGGAGCGATTGGAAGGGGGGTCGGGGGGTGGATGTGGGGTCCTGGGAGGGGAGGGTGGATGTGGGGGGTTGGGATGGATGGATGTGGGGTCTGGGAGGGGAAGGGAGGGATGGATGTGGGGGGCTGGGAGGGGAGGGGAGGGTGGATGTGGGGGCTGGGACGGGAGGGATGGATGTGGGGTCTGGGAGGGGAGGGAAGGGTGAATGTGGAGGCTGGGAGGAATGGATGTGGGGGGTTGGGATGGATGGATGTGGGGTCTGGGAGGGGAGGGTGGATGTGGGGGGTTGGGATGGATGGATGTGGGGGCTGGGAGGGGAGGGTGGATGTGGGGGCTGAGACGGGAGGGATGGATGTGGGGTCTGGGAGGGGAAGGGAGGGATGGATGTGGGGGGCTGGGAGGGGAGGGAAGGGTGAATGTGGAGGCTGGGAGGAATGGATGTGGGGGGTTGGGATGGATGGACGTGGGGGGCTGTGAGGGGAAGGATGGGTGCACGTGGGGGGTTGGGAGGGCTGAGAAGGGGTGTCGGGGGGCTGGATGTGGAGGGCTGCGACAGGAGGGATGGATGGATGTGGGGGGTTGGGAGGGAAGGGTGGATGTTGGGGAATGTGGGGAGAGAGAAGGATGGATGTGCGGGTTTGGGAGGGCTGGGCTGGATGTGGGGGGCGGGGAAGGTGAGGGATGGGAGGAGAGGGATGGGTGGATGTGGGGAGCTGGGAGGGGAAGGATGGATGTAGGGAGTTGAGAGGGCTGGGCTGGGAAGGGCAGTCTGGAGGGCTGGATGTGGGGGGCTGGGAAGGGGAGGGATGGATGTAGGGGGTTGAGAGGGCTGGGCTGGGAAGGGCAGTCTGGAGGGCTGGATGTGGGGGGCTGGGAAGGGGAGGGATGGAGGGATGTGGGGGGTTGGGAGGGCTGGGAAGGGGTTTTGGGGGGCTGGATGTGGAGGGATGGGAGGGGAGGGATGGGTGGATGTGGGGAGCTGGGAGGGGAAGGATGGATGTAGGGGGTTGAGAGGGCTGGGCTGGGAAGGGTGGTCTGTGGGGCTGGATGTGGGGGGCTGGGAAGCGGAGGGATGGAGGGATGTGGGGGAGGTTGGGAGGGCTGGGAAGGGGTGTCGGGGGGCTGGATGTGGAGGGATGGGAGGGGAGGGATGGGTGGATGTGGGGAGCTGGGAGGGGAAGGATGGATGTGGGGGTTGAGAGGGCTGGGCTGGGAAGGGCGGTGTGGGGGGCTGGGAAGGGGAGGGATGGAGGGATGTGGGGGGGTTGGGAGGGGAAGGATGGAGGTAGGGGGTTGAGAGGGCTGGGCTGGGAAGGGCGGTCTGGGGGGCTGGAAGCGGGGGGCTGGGAAGGGGAGGGATGGAGGGATGTGGGGGGTTAAGAGGGCTGGGCTGGGAAGGGCGGTCTGGGGGGCTGGATGTGGGGGCTGGGAAGGGGAGGGATGGAGGGATTTGGGGGTTTGGGAGGGCTGGGAAGGGGTGTCGGGGGGCTGGATGTGGAGGGATGGGAGGGGAGGGATGGGTGGATATGGGGAGCTGGGAAGGGAAGGATGGAGGTGGGGGGTTGAGAGGGCTGGGCTGGGAAGGGTGGTCTGTGGGGCTGGATGTGGGGGGCTGGGAAGGGGAGGGATGGAAGGATGTGGGGGGTTGGGAGGGCTGGGAAGGGGTGTCGGGGGGCTGGATGTGGAGGGATGGGAGGGGAGGGATGGGTGGATGTGGGGAGCTGGGAGGGGAAGGATGGATGTGGGGGTTGAGAGGGCTGGGCTGGGAAGGGCGGTCTGGGGGGCTGGATGTGGGGGGCTGGGAAGGGGAGGGATGTGGGGATTGGGAGGGCTGGGAAGGGGTGTCGGGGGGCTGGATGTGGGGGGCTGGGAAGGGGAGGGATGGAGGGATGTGGGGGGGTTGGGAGGGGAAGGATGGAGGTAGGGGGTTGAGAGGGCTGGGCTGGGAAGGGCGGTCTGGGGGGCTGGAAGCGGGGGGCTGGGAAGGGGAGGGATGGAGGGATGTGGGGGGTTAAGAGGGCTGGGCTGGGAAGGGCGGTCTGGGGGGCTGGATGTGGGGGCTGGGAAGGGGAGGGATGGAGGGATGTGGGGGTTTGGGAGGGCTGGGAAGGGGTGTCGGGGGGCTGGATGTGGAGGGATGGGAGGGGAGGGATGGGTGGATGTGGGGAGCTGGGAAGGGAAGGATGGAGGTGGGGGGTTGAGAGGGCTGGGCTGGGAAGGGTGGTCTGTGGGGCTGGATGTGGGGGGCTGGGAAGGGGAGGGATGGAAGGATGTGGGGGGTTGGGAGGGCTGGGAAGGGGTGTCGGGGGGCTGGATGTGGAGGGATGGGAGGGGAGGGATGGGTGGATGTGGGGAGCTGGGAGACGAAGGATGGATGTGGGGGGTTGAGAGGGCTGGGCTGGGAAGGGCGGTCTGGGGGGCTCGATGAGGGGGGCTGGGAAGGGGAGGGATGGAGGGATGTGGGGGGTTGGGAGGGGAAGGATAGAGGTAGGGGGTTGAGAGGGCTGGGCTGGGAAGGGCGGTCTGTGGGGTTGGATGTGGGGGGCTGGGAAGGGGAGGGATGGACGGATGTGGGGGGGTTGGGAGGGCTGGGCAGGGGTGTCGGGGGGCTGGATGTGGAGGGATGGGTGGATGTGGGGAGCTGGGAGGGGAAGGATGGATGTAGGGGGTTGAGAGGGCTGGGCTGGGAAGGGCGGTCTGGGGGGCTGGATGTGGGGGGCTGGGAAGGGGAGGGATGGAGGGATGTGGGGGGGTTGGGAGGGCTGCACAGGGGTGTCGGGGGGCTGGATGTGGAGAGATGGGTGGATGTGGGGAGCTGGGAGGGGAAGGATGGATGTAGGGAGTTGAGAGGGCTGGGCTGGGAAGGGCAGTCTGGGGGGCTGGGTGTGGGGGGCTGGGAAGGGGAGGGATGGAGGGATGTGGGGGGTTGGGAGGGCTGGGAAGGGGTGTCGGGGGGCTGGATGTGGAGGGATGGGAGGGGAGGGATGGGTGGATGTGGGGAGCTGGGAAGGGAAGGATGGATGTAGGGGGTTGAGAGGGCTGGGCTGGGAAGGGCGGTCTGTGGGGCTGGATGTGGGGGACTGGGAAGGGGAGGGATGGAGGGATGCAGGGAGGGGTTCAGAGGGGAGGGGAGGGGGATGTTTGGGATGGATGCGGCCTGGGAGGGGTGGGGTGGTGGATGTGGGGGCTTGCAAAGGGGTAGATTGGAAGGGAGGGGGAGCTGGGGGGCTGGGGTTGCGCATTGGGCTCCAGGAAGGGGCTCCAGCCATGATCATGGGGATGGGGGCAGGGCTGTGGGGCACGTGCTGGGGTTACTGAGGGACACGGGTGATTGTTGGGGGCTGTGGGGCAGCTGATGGGGCACTGGAGCTCACTGAGGTACATGGGGTGATTGGGGGCGCTGTGGGGCAGGTGATGGGGCACTGGGCGTCACTGAGGGACATCGGGTGATTGTTGGGGGCTGTGGGGCAGGTGATGGGGCACTGGAGCTCACTGAGGTACATGGGGCGATTGGGGGCGCTGTGGGGCAGGTTATGGGGCACTGGGCGTCACTGAGGAACAGCGGTGATTGAGGGGGCTGTGGGACAGTTGCTGGGGTGCTGGGGGTCACTGAGGGACACGGGATGATTGGGGGGATTGTGGGGCAGGTGACGCAGCACTGGGGGTCACTGAGGGACGTGGGGTGATTGGGGGGCTGTGGGGCACGTGCTGGAGCACTGGGGGTCACTGAGGGACATGGGGTGATTGTTGGGGGTTGTGGGGCAGGAGATGGGGCATTGGGGGTCACTGAGGGACACGGGGTGATTGGGAGGGTTTTGGGGCAGGTGATGGGGCACTGGGGGTCACTGAGGGACTTGGGGGGATTGTGGGGCAGGTGACGGGGCACTGGGGGTTACTGAGGGACACGGGGTGATTGGGGGGTTCTGGGGCAGGTGATGGGGCACTGGGGGGTCACTGAGAGACTTGGGGGGATTGTGGGGCAGGTGATGGGGCACTGGGGTTTACTGAGGGACATGGGGTGATTGGGGGGTTGTGGGGCAGGTGATGGGGCACCAGGGGTCACTGAGGAACAGGGGTGATTGGGGGGGTTGTGGGGCAAGTGCTAGGGCACTGGGAGTCACTGAGGGACGTGGGGTGATTGGGGCGGTTGTGGGGCAGGTGATGGGGCACTGGGGGTCTCTGAGGAACAGGGGTGATTGGGGGGGTTGTGGGGCAGGTGATGGGGCACTGGGGGTCACTGAGGGACATGGGGTGATTGGGGCGGTTGTGGGGCAGGTGATGGGGCACTGGGGGGTCTCTGAGGAACAGGGGTGATTGGGGGGGTTGTGGGGCAGGTGCTAGGGCACTGGGGGTCACTGAGGGAGATGGGGTGATTGGGGCGGTTGTGGGGCAGGTGATGGGGCACTGGGGGTCTCTGAGGGACACGGGGTGATTGGGGGGTTGTGGGGTAGGTGATGGGGCACTGGGGGGTCACTGAGGAACAGGGGTGATTTGGGGGATTGTGGGGCAGGTGATGGGTCACTGAGGGATACGGAGTGATTGTGGGGATTGTGGGGCAGGTGATGGGGCACTGGGGGTCACTGAGGGACGTGGGGTGATTGGGGGGCTGTGGGGCAGGTGCTGGAGCACTGGGGGTCACTGAGGGACATGGGGTGATTGTTGGGGCTTGTGGGGCAGGTGATGGGGCATTGGGGGTCACTGAGGGACACGGGGTGATTGGGAGGGTTTTGGGGCAGGTGATGGGGCACTGGGGGGTCACTGAGGGACTTGGGGGGATTGTGGGGCAGGTGACGGGGCACTGGGGGTTACTGAGGGACACGGGGTGATTGGGGGGTTCTGGGGCAGGTGATGGGGCACTGGGGGGTCACTGAGAGACTTGGGGGGATTGTGGGGCAGGTGATGGGGCACTGGGGTTTACTGAGGGACACGGGGTGATTGGGGGGTTGTGGGGCAGGTGATGGGGCACCAGGGGTCACTGAGGAACAGGGGTGATTGGGGGGGTTGTGGGGCAGGTGCTAGGGCACTGGGGGTCACTGAGGGATATGGGGTGATTGGGGGGTTGTGGGGCACGTGCTGGGGCACTGGGAGTCACTGAGGGACACGGGGTGATTGGGGGGGCTGTGGGGCAGGTGATGGGGCACTGGGGGTCACTGAGGGATACGGGGTGATTGGGGGGTTGTGGGGCAGGTGATGGGGCACTGGGGGGTCACTGAGGGACATGGGGTGATTGGGGGGATTGTGGGGCAGGTGATGGGGCACTGGGGGTCACTGAGGGACACGGGGTGATGGGGGGGTTGTAGGGCAGGTGACGGGGCACCAGGGGTCACTGAGGAACAGGGGTGATTGGGGGTGTTGTGAGGCAGGTGATGGGGCACTGGGGGTCTCTGAGGGACAGGGGTGATTGGGGGGTTGTGGGGCAGGTGATGGGGCACTGGGGGTCACTGAAGGATATGGGGTGATTCGGGGGTTGTGGGGCAGGTGATGGGGCACTGGGGGTCACTGAGGGACATGGGGTGATTGGGGGAGTTGTGGGGCACATGCTGGGGCACTGGGGGTCACTGAGGGACACGGGGTGATTGGGTGGTTCTGGGGCAGGTGATGGGGCACTGGGGGGTCACTGAGGGACATGGGTTGATTGGGGGGTTGTAGGGCAGGTGACGGGGCACCAGGGGTCACTCAGGAACAGTGGTGACTGGGGGGGTTGTGAGGCAGGTGATGGGGCACTGGGGGTCTCTGAGGGACAGGGGTGATTGGGGGGTTCTGGGGCAGGTGATGGGGCACTGGGGGTCACTGAGGGATATGGGGTGATTGGGGGGTTGTGGGGCAGGTGATGGGGCACTGGGGGTCACTGAGGGACATGGGGTGATTGGGGGGGTTGTGGGGCACGTGCTGGGGCACTGGGGGTCACTGAGGGACACGGGGTGATTGGGGGGTTCTGGGGCAGGTGATGGGGCACTGGGGGTCACTGAGGGATATGGGGTGATTGGGGGGTTGTGGGGCAGGTGATGGGGCACTGGGGGTCACTGAGGGACATGGGGTGATTGGGGGGTTGTGGGGCAGGTGCTGGGGCACTGGGGGTCACTGAGGGACACGGGGTGATTGGGGGGTTGTGGGGCAGGTGATGGGGCACCGGGGGCCACTGAGGAACAGGGGTGATTGGGAGGATTGTGGGGCAGGTGATGGGGCACTGGGGGTCACTGAGGGATACGGGGTGATTGGGGGGTTGTGGGGCAGGTGATGGGGCACCGGGGGCCACTGAGGAACAGGGGTGATTGGGGGGGTTGTGGAGCAGGTGATGGGGCACTGGGGGTCACTGAGGGACACGGGGTGATTGGGGGGTTCTGGGGCAGGTGATGGGGCACTGGGGGTCACTGAGGGATACGGGGTGATTGGGGGGTTGTGGGGCAGGTGATGGGGCACTGGGGGGTCACTGAGGGACACGGGGTGATTGCGGGGGCTGTGGGGCAGGTGATGGGGCACCGGGGGCCACTGAGGAACAGGGGTGATTGGGGGGGCTGTGGGGCAGGTGATGGGGCACTGGGGGTCACTGAGGGATACGGGGTGATTGGGGGGTTGTGGGGCAGGTGATGGGGCACTGGGCGTCACTGAGGAACAGGGGTGATTGGGGGGGTTGTGGGGCACTGGGGGTCACTGAGGGACACGGGGTGATTGGGGGGGCTGTGGGGCAGGTGCTGGGCCCCCAGGCCCCTATGATCCCCCGTCTCTCCGCCAGGCCCATAGAGGACCCCTGGATCTCCCGGGGCAGCGCCCGGCACCGAGCATGGACCGGAGACCCCCCTGAGCTCAGCCCGGAGCAGCGCTGGGGGACCCCCATCGGCACTGGCCAGACATGCCCCCCGCCCCACACTCCTGCCCCCCCGGATAACTTGCCCCAGGGCCGTGCAGGAGCCACGCCCACCCCAGGTGCCATGGGGGGCAACTGTGGGTCTCCCCTCTCCACTCCCTGTCATGTTCTGCCAACCCCCCCAACCCCTCCGCCCTCCACATCACCCCAAATCCACCCCACCTGCCAAGGGGCCTCAGGAGTCAGGACGGGTCAGATGGGGGTTCAGGCCTGTGGGTGTAGGGGGGGGTAGAACCCAGGAGTCCGGGGGGTCTGCCCTGCGGGGTATGGGGGGGGATAGAACCCAGGAGTACGGAGGGTTCTGGCCTGCGGGGTATGGGGGGGGATAGAACCCAGGAGTACGGAGGGTTCTGGCCTGCGGGGTATAGGGGAAGATAGAACCCAGGAGTCCGGGGTGTTCTGGCCTGCGGGTGTACGGGGAAGATAGAACCCAGGAGTCCGGGGGGTTCTGGCCTGCGGGGTATAGAGGGAAGATAGAACCCAGGAATCCGGGGGGTTCTAGCCTGCGGGGTATAGGGGGAAGATAAAACCCAGGAGTCCGGGGGGTACTGGCCTGCGGGGTATAGGGGGAAGAATGAACCCAGGAGTCCGGGGGGTTCTGGCCTGCGGGTATAGGAGGAAGATAGAACTCAGGAGTCCGGGGGGTTCTGGCCTGCGGGGTATAGGGGGAAGATTGAACCCAGGAGTGCGGGGGGTTCTGGCCTGCGGGTATAGGGGGAAGATAGAAGCCAGGAGTCCGGGGGGTTCTGGCCTGCGGGGTATAGGGGGAAGATAGAACCCAGGAGTCCGGGGGGCTCTGGCCTGCGGGTATAGGGGGAAGTTAGAACCCAGGAGTCCGGGGTGTTCTGGCCTGCGGGTGTAGGGGGAAGATAGAACCCAGGAGTCCGGGGGGTTCTGGCCTGCGGGGTATAGGGGGAAGATAGAAGCCAGGAGTCCGGGGGGTTCTGGCCTGCGGGTATAGGGGGAATATAGAAGCCAGGAGTCCGGGGGGTTCTGGCCTGCGGGTATAGGGGGAAGATAGAACCCAGGAGTCTGGGGGGTTCTGGCTTGCGGGGTATAGGGGGAAGATAGAACCCAGGAGTCCGGGGGGTTCTGGCCTGCGGGTGTAGGGGGAAGATAGAAGCCAGGAGTCCGGGGGGTTCTGGCCTGCGGGTGTAGGGGGAAGATAGAACCCAGGAGTCCGGGGGGTTCTGGCCTGCGGGTATAGGGGGAAGATAGAACCCAGGAGTGCGGGGGGTTCTGGCGTGCGGGTATAGGGGGAAGATAGAACCCAGGAGTCCGGGGTGTTCTGGCCTGCGGGTGTAGGGGGAAGATAGAACCCAGGAGTCCGGGGGGTTCTGGCCTGCGGGGTATAGGGGGAAGATAGAAGCCAGGAGTGCGGGGGGTTCAGGCCTGCGGGTGTAGGGGGAAGATAGAACCCAGGAGTCCGGGGGGTTCTGGCCTGCGGGTATAGGGGGAAGATAGAACCCAGGAGTGCGGGGGGTTCTGGCCTGCGGGGTATAGGGGGAAGATAGAACCCAGGAGTGCGGGGGGTTCTGGCCTGCGGGTATAGGGGGAAGATAGAACCCAGGAGTCCGGGGTGTTCTGGCCTGCGGGTGTAGGGGGAAGATAGAACCCAGGAGTCCGGGGGGTTCTGGCCTGCGGGGTATAGGGGGAAGATAGAAGCCAGGAGTGCGGGGGGTTCAGGCCTGCGGGTATAGGGGGAAGATAGAACCCAGGAGTCCGGGGGGTTCTGGCCTGCGGGTATAGGGGGAATATAGAAGCCAGGAGTCCGGGGGGTTCTGGCCTGCGGGTATAGGGGGAAGATAGAACCCAGGAGTCCGGGGGGTTCTGGCTTGCGGGGTATAGGGGGAAGATAGAACCCAGGAGTCCGGGGGGTTCTGGCCTGCGGGTATAGGGGGAAGATAGAACCCAGGAGTGCGGGGGGTTCTGGCCTGCGGGGAATAGGGGGAAGATAGAAGCCAGGAGTCCGGGGTGTCTGGCCTGCGGGGTATAGGGGGAAGATAGAAGCCAGGAGTCCGGGGGGTTCTGGCCTGCGGGTATAGGGAGAAGATAGAACCCAGGAGTCCGGGGGGTTCTGGCCTGTGGGTTTGGGGTGGGATAGAACCCAGGAGTCCGGGGTGTCTGGCCTGCGGGGTATAGGGGGAAGATAGAACCCAGGAGTCCGGCGGGTTCTGGCCTGCGGGGTATAGGGGGAAGATAGAACCCAGGAGTCCGGGGTGTCTGGCCTGCGGGGTATAGGGGGAAGATAGAACCCAGGAGTACGGAGGGTTCTGGCCTGCGGGGTATAGGGGGAAGATAGAACCCAGGAGTCCGGGGGGTTCTGGCCTGCGGGTATAGGGGGAAGAGAGAACCCAGGAGTGCGGGGGGTTCTGGCCTGCGGGTATAGGGGGAAGATAGAACCCAGGAGTGCGGGGGGTTCTGGCCTGCGGGTATAGGGGGAAGATAGAACCCAGGAGTCCGGGGGGTTCTGGCCTGTGGGTTTGGGGTGGGATAGAACCCAGGAGTCCGGGGTGTCTGGCCTGCGGGGTATAGGGGGAAGATAGAAACCAGGAGTCCGGGGGGTTCTGGCCTGCGGGGTATAGGGGGAAGATAGAACCCAGGAGTCCGGGGTGTCTGGCCTGCGGGGTATAGGGGGAAGATAGAACCCAGGAGTCCGGAGGGTTCTGGCCTGCGGGGTATAGGGGGAAGATAGATCCCAGGAGTCCGGGGTGTCTGGCCTGCGGGGTATAGGGGGAAGATAGAAACCAGGAGTCCGGGGGGTTCTGGCCTGCGGGGTATAGGGGGAAGATAGAACCCAGGAGTCCGGGGGGTTCTGGCCTGCGGGGTATAGGGGAAGATAGGACCCAGGAGTCCGGGGGGTTCTGGCCTGCGGGGTATAGGGGGAAGATTGAACCCAGGAGTCCGGGGGGTTCTGGCCTCCGGGGTATAGGGGGAAGATAGAACCCAGGAGTCCGGGGGTTCTGGCCTGCGGGGTATAGGGGGAAGATAGAACCCAGGAGTACGGAGGGTTCTGGCCTGCGGGGTATAGGGGGAAGATAGAACCCAGGAGTTCGGGGGGTTCTGGCCTGCGGGGTACAGGGGGAAGATAGAACCCAGGAGTCCGGGGGGCTCTGGCCTGCGGGGTATAGGGGGAAGATAGAACCCAGGAGTCCGGGGCGTTCTGGCCTGCGGGGTATAGGGGGAAGATAGAACCCAGGAGTCCGGGGGGTTCTGGCCTGCGGGGTATAGGGGGAAGATAGAACCCAGGAGGCCGGGGGGTTCTGGCCTGCGGGTATAGGGGGAAGATTGAACCCAGAAGTCCGGGGGGTTCTGGCCTGCGCGGTATAGGGGGAAGATAGAACCCAGGAGGCCGGGGGGTTCTGGCCTGCGGGTATAGGGGGAAGATTGAACCCAGGAGTCCGGGGGGTTCTGGCCTACGAGGTATGGGGGGGATAGAACCCAGGACTCCGGGGGGTTCTGGCCTGCGGGTTTGGGGTGGGATAGAACCCAGGAGTCCGGAGGGTTCTGGCCTGCGGGTATAGGGGGATGATAGAACCCAGGAGTCCGGGGGGTTCTGGTCTGCGGGTGTAGGGGGAAGATAGAATCCAGGAGTCCGGGGAGTTCCGGCCTGCGGGGTATAGGGGGAAGATAGAACCCAGGAGTCCGGGGGGTTCTGGCCTGCGGGTATAGGGGGAAGATAGAACTCAGGAGTCCGGGGGGTTCTGGCCTGCGGGTGTACGGGGAAGATAGAACCCAGGAGTCCGGGGGGCTCTGGCCTGCGGGGTATAGCGGGAAGATAGAACCCAGGAGTCCGGGGGCTTCTGGCCTGGGGAGTATAGGGGAAAGATAAAACCCAGGAGTCCGGGGGGTTCTGGCCTGCGGGGTATAAGGGGAAGATAGAACCCAGGAGTCCGGGGGGTTCTGGCCTGCGGGGTATAGGGGGAAGATAGAACCCAGGAGTCCAGGGGTTCTAGCCTGCGGGCTATAGGGGGAAGACTGAACCCAGGAGTCCGGGGAGTTCTGGCCTGCGGGTATAGGGGGAAGATTGAACCCAGGAGTCCGGGGGGTTCTGGCCTGCGGGGTATAGGGGGAAGATTGAACCCAGGAGTCCGGGGAGTTCTGGCCTGCGGGTATAGGGGAAAGATTGAACCCAGGAGTCCGGGGGGTTCTGGCCTGCGGGGTATAGGAGGAAGATAGAACCCAGGAGTCCGGGGAGTTCTGGCCTGCGGGTATAGGGGGAAGATTGAACCCAGGAGTCGGGGGGGTTCTGGCCTGCGGGGTATAGGGGGAAGATTGAACCCAGGAGTCTGGGGGGTTCTGGCCTGTGGGTATAGGGGGAAGATTGAACCCAGGAGTCCGGGGTATCTGGCCTGCGGGTACAGGGGGAAGATAGAACCCAGGAGTCGAGGGGGTTCTGGCCTGCAGGTATAGGGGGAACATAGAACCCAGGAGTCCGGGGCGTTCTGGCCTGCGGGTATAGGGGGAACATAGAACCCAGGAGTCCGGGGCGTTCAGGCCTGAGGGGTATAGCGGGAAGATAGAACCCAGGAGTCCGGGGAGTTCTGGCCTGCGGGGTATAGGGGGAAGATAGAACCCAGGAGTCCGGGGGCTTCTGGCCCGTGGGTGTAGGGGGATCATTGAACCCAGGAGTCCAGGGGGTCTGACCTGCGGGTGTAGGGGGAAGATAGAACCCAGGAGTCCGGGGGGTTCTGGCCTGTGGGTTTGGGGTGGGATAGAACCCAGGAGTCCGGGGTGTCTGGCCTGCGGGGTATCGGGGGAAGATAGAACCCAGGAGTCCGGGGGGTTCTGGCCTGCGGGGTATAGGGGGAAGATAGAACCCAGGAGTCCGGGGTGTCTGGCCTGCGGGGTATAGGGGGAAGATAGAACCCAGGAGTACGGAGGGTTCTGGCCTGCGGGGTATAGGGGGAAGATAGAACCCAGGAGTCCGGGGTGTCTGGCCTGCGGGGTATAGGGGGAAGATAGAAACCAGGAGTCCGGGGGGTTCTGGCCTGCGGGGTATAGGGGGAAGGTAGAACCCAGGAGTCCAGGGGGTTCTGGCCTGCGGGGTATAGGTGAAGATAGAACCCAGGAGTCCGGGGGGTTCTGGCCTGCGGGGTATAGGGGGAAGATTGAACCCAGGAGTCCGGGGGGTTCTGGCCTGCGGGGTATAGGGGGAAGATAGAACCCAGGAGTACGGAGGGTTCTGGCCTGCGGTGTATAGGGGGAAGATAGAACCCAGGAGTTCGGGGGGTTCTGGCCTGCGGGGTATAGCGGGAAGATAGAACCCAGGAGTCCGGGGGCCTCTGGCCTGGGGAGTATAGGGGAAAGATAAAACCCAGGAGTCCGGGGGGTTCTGGCCTGCGGGGTATAAGGAGAAGATAGAACCCAGGAGTCCGGGGGGTTCTGGCCTGCGGGGTATAGGGGGAAGATAGAACCCAGGAGTCCAGGGGTTCTAGCCTGCGGGCTATAGGGGGAAGACTGAACCCAGGAGTCCGGGGAGTTCTGGCCTGCGGGTATAGGGGGAAGATTGAACCCAGGAGTCCGGGGGGTTCTGGCCTGCGGGGTATAGGGGGAAGATTGAACCCAGGAGTCTGGGGGGTTCTGGCCTGTGGGTATAGGGGGAAGATAGAACCCAGGAGTCCGGGGTATCTGGCCTGCGGGTACAGGGGGAAGATAGAACCCAGGAGTCCAGGGGGTTCTGGCCTGCAGGTATAGGGGGAACATAGAACCCAGGAGTCCGGGGCGTTCTGGCCTGCGGGTATAGGGGGAACATAGAACCCAGGAGTCCGGGGCGTTCAGGCCAGAGGGGTATAGCGGGAAGATAGAACCCAGGAGTCCGGGGAGTTCTGGCCTGCGGGGTATAGGGGGAAGATAGAACCCAGGAGTCCGGAGGCCTTTGGCTCGTGGGTGTAGGCGGAACATTGAACCCAGGAGTCCAGGGGGTCTGGCCTGCGGGTGTAGGGGGAAGATAGAACCCAGGAGTCCGGGGGGTTCTGGCCTGTGGGTTTGGGGTGGGATAGAACCCAGGAGTCCGGGGTGTCTGGCCTGCGGGGTATAGGGGGAAGATAGAACCCAGGAGTGCGGGGGGTTCTGGCCTGCGGGTGTAGGGGGAAGATAGAACCCAGGAGTCCGGGGGATTCTGGCCTGTGGGTTTGGGGTGGGATAGAACCCAGGAGTCCGGGGTGTCTGGCCTGCGGGGTATAGGGGGAAGATAGAACCCAGGAGTCCAGGGTGTCTGGCCTGCGGGGTATAGGGGGAAGATAGAACCCAGGAGTACGGAGGGTTCTGGCCTGCGGGGTATAGGGGGAAGATAGAACCCAGGAGTCCGGGGTGTCTGGCCTGCGGGGTATAGGGGGAAGATAGAACCCAGGAGTCCGGGGGTTCTGGCCTGCGGGGTATAGGGGGAAGATAGAACCCAGGAGTCCGGGGGGTTCTGGCCTGCGGGGTATAGGGGAAGATAGAACCCAGGAGTCCGTGGGGTTCTGGCCTGCGGGGTATAGGGGGAAGATTGAACCCAGGAGTCCGGGGGGTTCTGGCCTGCGGGGTATAGGGGGAAGATAGAACCCAGGAGTCCGGGGGTTCTGGCCTGCGGGGTATAGGGGGAAGATAGAACCCAGGAGTACGGAGGGTTCTGGCCTGCGGGGTATAGGGGGAAGATAGAACCCAGGAGTTTGGGGGGTTCTGGCCTGCGGGGTATAGGGGGAAGATAGAACCCAGGAGTCCGGGTGGCTCTGGCCTGCGGGGTATAGGGGGAAGATAGAACCCAGGAGTCCGGGGCGTTCTGGCCTGCAGGTATAGGGGGAAGATTGAACCCAGGAGTCCGGGGGGTTCTGGCCTGCGGGTATAGGGGGAAGATAGAACCCAGGAGTCCGGGGGGTTCTGGCCTGCGGGGTATAGGGGGAAGATAGAACCCAGGAGTCCGGGGGGTTCTGGCCTGCGGGTATAGGGGGAAGATAGAACCCAGGAGGCCGGGGGGTTCTGGCCTGCGGGTATAGGGGGAAGATTGAACCCAGAAGTCCGGGGGGTTCTGGCCTGCGGGTATAGGGGGAAGATTGAACCCAGGAGTCTGGGGGGTTCTGGCCTACGAGGTATGGGGGGGATAGAACCCAGGACTCCAGGGGGTTCTGGCCTGCGGGTTTGGGGTGGGATAGAACCCAGGAGTCCGGAGGGTTCTAGCCTGCGGGTATAGGGGGATGATAGAACCCAGGAGTCCGGGGGGTAATGGCCTGCGGGTGTAGGGGGAAGATAGAATCCAGGAGTCCGGGGGGTTCTGGCCTGCGGGGTATAGGGGGAAGATAGAACCCAGGAGTCCGCGGGGTTCTGGCCTGCGGGTATAGGGGGAAGATAGAACTCAGGTGTCCGGGGGGTTCTGGCCTGCGGGTGTACGGGGAAGATAGAACCCAGGAGTCCGGGGGGTTCCGGCCTGGGGAGTATAGGGGAAAGATAGAACCCAAGAGTCCGGGGGGTTCTGGCCTGCGGGGTATAGGGGGAAGATAGAACCCAGGAGTCCAGGGGGTTCTGGCCTGCGGGTTTGGAGTGGGATAGAACCCAGGAGTCCGGAGGGTTCTGGCCTGCGGGTATAGGGGGAAGATAGAACCCAGGAGTCCGGGGCGTTCTAGCCTGTGGGTATAGGGGGAAGATAGAACCCAGGAGTCCGGGGAGTTCTGGCTTGCGGGTGTAGGGGGAAGATAGAATCCAGGAGTGCGGGGGGTTCTAGCCTGCGGGGTATAGGGGGAAGATAGAACCCAGGAGTCCGGGGGGTTCTGGCCTGCGGGGTATAGGGGGAAGATAGAACCCAGGAGTCCGGGGGGTTCTGGCCTGCGGGTATAGGGGGAAGATAGAAACCAGGAGTCCGGGGGGTTCTGGCCTGCGGGTGTACGGGGAAGATAGAACCCAGGAGTCCGGGGGGCTCTGGCCTGCGGGTGTACGGGGAAGATAGAACCCAGGAGTCCGGGGGGCTCTGGCCTGCGGGGTATAGCGGGAAGATAGAACCCAGGAGTCCGGGGGCTTCTGGCCTGGGGAGTATAGGGGAAAGATAAAACCCAGGAGTCCGGGGGGTTCTGGCCTGCGGGGTATAAGGGGAAGATAGAACCCAGGAGTCCGGGGGGTTCTGGCCTGCGGGGTATAGGGGGAAGATAGAACCCAGGAGTCCAGGGGTTCTAGCCTGCGGGCTATAGGGGGAAGACTGAACCCAGGAGTCCGGGGAGTTCTGGCCTGTGGGTATAGGGGGAAGATTGAACCCAGGAGTCCGGGGGATTCAGGCCTGCGGGGTATAGGGGGAAGATTGAACCCAGGAGTCCGGGGGGTTCTGGCCTGCGGGTGTACGGGGAAGATAGAACCCAGGAGTCCGGGGGGTTCCGGCCTGGGGAGTATAGGGGAAAGATAGAACCCAAGAGTCCGGGGGGTTCTGGCCTGCGGGGTATAGGGGGAAGATAGAACCCAGGAGTCCAGGGGGTTCTGGCCTGCGGGTTTGGAGTGGGATAGAACCCAGGAGTCCGGAGGGTTCTGCCCTGCGGGTATAGGGGGAAGATAGAACCCAGGAGTCCGGGGTGTCTGCCCTGCGGGGTATAGGGGGAAGATTGAACCCAGGAGTCTGGGGGGTTCTGGCCTGCGGGTATAGGGGAAGATAGGACCCAGGAGTCCGGGGTGTCTGGCCTGCGGGGTATAGGGGAAGATAGGACCCAGGAGTCCGGGGGGTTCTGGCCTGCGGGGTATAGGGGGAAGATTGAACCCAGGAGTCCGGGGGGTTCTGGCCTCCGGGGTATAGGGGGAAGATAGAACCCAGGAGTACGGAGGGTTCTGGCCTGCGGGGTATAGGGGGAAGATAGAACCCAGGAGTTCGGGGGGTTCTGGCCTGCGGGGTACAGGGGGAAGATAGAACCCAGGAGTCCGGGGGGCTCTGGCCTGCGGGGTATACGGGGAAGATAGAACCCAGGAGTCCGGGGCGTTCTGGCCTGCGGGGTATAGGGGGAAGATAGAACCCAGGAGTCCGGGGGGTTCTGGCCTGCGGGGTATAGGGGGAAGATAGAACCCAGGAGGCCGGGGGGTTCTGGCCTGCGGGTATAGGGGGAATATTGAACCCAGAAGTCCGGGGGGTTCTGGCCTGCGGGTATAGGGGGAAGATAGAACCCAGGAGGCCGGGGGGTTCTGGCCTGCGGGTATAGGGGGAAGATTGAACCCAGAAGTCCGGGGGGTTCTGGCCTGCGGGTATAGGGGGAAGATTGAACCCAGGAGTCCGGGGAGTTCTGGCCTGCGGGTATAGGGGGAAGATAGAACCCAGGAGGCCGGGGGGTTCTGGCCTGCGGGTATAGGGGGAAGATTGAACCCAGAAGTCCGGGGGGTTCTGGCCTGCGGGTATAGGGGGAAGATTGAACCCAGGAGTCCGGGGGGTTCTGGCCTACGAGGTATGGGGGGGATAGAACCCAGGACTCCGGGGGGTTCTGGCCTGCGGGTTTGGGGTGGGATAGAACCCAGGAGTCCGGAGGGTTCTGGCCTGCGGGTATAGGGGGATGATAGAACCCAGGAGTCCGGGGGGTTCTGGTCTGCGGGTGTAGGGGGAAGATAGAATCCAGGAGTCCGGGGAGTTCCGGCCTGCGGGGTATAGGGGGAAGATAGAACCCAGGAGTCCGGGGGGTTCTGGGCTACGGGTATAGGGGGAAGATAGAACTCAGGAGTCCGGGGGGTTCTGGCCTGCGGGTGTACGGGGAAGATAGAATCCAGGAGTCCGGGGAGTTCCGGCCTGCGGGGTATAGGGGGAAGATAGAACCCAGGAGTCCGGGGGGCTCTGGCCTGCGGGGTATAGCGGGAAGATAGAACCCAGGAGTCCGGGGGCTTCTGGCCTGGGGAGTATAGGGGAAAGATAAAACCCAGGAGTCCGGGGGGTTCTGGCCTGCGGGGTATAAGGGGAAGATAGAACCCAGGAGTCCGGGGGGTTCTGGCCTGCGGGGTATAGGGGGAAGATAGAACCCAGGAGTCCAGGGGTTCTAGCCTGCGGGCTATAGGGGGAAGACTGAACCCAGGAGTCCGGGGAGTTCTGGCCTGCGGGTATACGGGGAAGATTGAACCCAGGAGTCCGGGGGGTTCTGGCCTGCGGGGTATAGGGGGAAGATTGAACCCAGGAGTCCGGGGAGTTCTGGCCTGCGGGTATAGGGGAAAGATTGAACCCAGGAGTCCGGGGGGTTCTGGCCTGCGGGGTATAGGGGGAAGATAGAACCCAGGAGTCCGGGGAGTTCTGGCCTGCGGGTATAGGGGGAAGATTGAACCCAGGAGTCCGGGGGGTTCTGGCCTGCGGGGTATAGGGGGAAGATTGAACCCAGGAGTCTGGGGGGTTCTGGCCTGTGGGTATAGGGGGAAGATTGAACCCAGGAGTCCGGGGTATCTGGCCTGCGGGTACAGGGGGAAGATAGAACCCAGGAGTCCAGGGGGTTCTGGCCTGCAGGTATAGGGGGAACATAGAACCCAGGAGTCCGGGGCGTTCTGGCCTGCGGGTATAGGGGGAACATAGAACCCAGGAGTCCGGGGCGTTCAGGCCTGAGGGGTATAGCGGGAAGATAGAACCCAGGAGTCCGGGGAGTTCTGGCCTGCGGGGTATAGGGGGAAGATAGAACCCAGGAGTCCGTGGGCTTCTGGCCCGTGGGTGTAGGGGGAACATTGAACCCAGGAGTCCAGGGGGTCTGGCCTGCAGGTGTAGGGGGAAGATAGAACCCAGGAGTCCGGGGGGTTCTGGCCTGTGGGTTTGGGGTGGGATAGAACCCAGGAGTCCGGGGTGTCTGGCCTGCGGGGTATAGGGGGAAGATAGAACCCAGGAGTGCGGGGGTTCTGGCCTGCGGGTGTAGGGGGAAGATAGAACCCAGGAGTGCGGGGGGTTCTGGCCTGTGGGTTTGGGGTGGGATAGAACCCAGGAGTCCGGGGTGTCTGGCCTGCGGGGTATCGGGCGAAGATAGAACCCAGGAGTCCGGGGGGTTCTGGCCTGCGGGGTATAGGGGGAAGATAGAACCCAGGAGTCCGGGGTGTCTGGCCTGCGGGGTATAGGGGGAAGATAGAACCCAGGAGTACGGAGGGTTCTGGCCTGCGGGGTATAGGGGGAAGATAGAACCCAGGAGTCCGGGGTGTCTGGCCTGCGGGGTATAGGGGGAAGATAGAAACCAGGAGTCCGGGGGGTTCTGGCCTGCGGGGTATAGGGGGAAGGTAGAACCCAGGAGTCCCGGGGGTTCTGGCCTGCGGGGTATAGGTGAAGATAGAACCCAGGAGTCCGGGGGGTTCTGGCCTGCGGGGTATAGGGGGAAGATTGAACCCAGGAGTCCGGGGGGTTCTGGCCTGCGGGGTATAGGGGGAAGATAGAACCCAGGAGTCCGGGGGTTCTGGCCTGCGGGGTATAGGGGGAAGATAGAACCCAGGAGTACGGAGGGTTCTGGCCTGCGGTGTATAGGGGGAAGATAGAACCCAGGAGTTCGGGGGGTTCTGGCCTGCGGGGTATAGCGGGAAGATAGAACCCAGGAGTCCGGGGGCCTCTGGCCTGGGGAGTATAGGGGAAAGATAAAACCCAGGAGTCCGGGGGGTTCTGGCCTGCGGGGTATAAGGAGAAGATAGAACCCAGGAGTCCGGGGGGTTCTGGCCTGCGGGGTATAGGGGGAAGATAGAACCCAGGAGTCCAGGGGTTCTAGCCTGCGGGCTATAGGGGGAAGACTGAACCCAGGAGTCTGGGGAGTTCTGGCCTGCGGGTATAGGGGGAAGATTGAACCCAGGAGTCCGGGGGGTTCTGGCCTGCGGGGTATAGGGGGAAGATTGAACCCAGGAGTCTGGGGGGTTCTGGCCTGTGGGTATAGGGGGAAGATAGAACCCAGGAGTCCGGGGTATCTGGCCTGCGGGTACAGGGGGAAGATAGAACCCAGGAGTCCAGGGGGTTCTGGCCTGCAGGTATAGGGGGAACATAGAACCCAGGAGTCCGGGGCGTTCTGGCCTGCGGGTATAGGGGGAACATAGAACCCAGGAGTCCGGGGCGTTCAGGCCAGAGGGGTATAGCGGGAAGATAGAACCCAGGAGTCCGGGGAGTTCTGGCCTGCGGGATATAGGGGGAAGATAGAACCCAGGAGTCCGGGGGCTTTTGGCCCGTGGGTGTAGGGGGAACATTGAACCCAGGAGTCCAGGGGGTCTGGCCTGCGGGTGTAGGGGGAAGATAGAACCCAGGAGTCCGGGGGGCTCTGGCCTGTGGGTTTGGGGTGGGATAGAACCCAGGAGTCCGGGGTGTCTGGCCTGCGGGGTATAGGGGGAAGATAGAACCCAGGAGTGCGGGGGGTTCTGGCCTGCGGGTGTAGGGGGAAGATAGAACCCAGGAGTCCGGGGGGTTCTGGCCTGTGGGTTTGCGGTGGGATAGAACCCAGGAGTCCGGGGTGTCTGGCCTGCGGGGTATAGGGGGAAGATAGAACCCAGGAGTCCAGGGTGTCTGGCCTGCGGGGTATAGGGGGAAGATAGAACCCAGGAGTACGGAGGGTTCTGGCCTGCGGGGTATAGGGGGAAGATAGAACCCAGGAGTCCGGGGTGTCTGGCCTGCGGGGTATAGGGGGAAGATAGAAACCAGGAGTCCGGGGGGTTCTGGCCTGCGGGGTATAGGGGGAAGATAGAACCCAGGAGTCCGGGGGGTTCTGGCCTGCGGGGTATAGGGGAAGATAGAACCCAGGAGTCCGGGGGGTTCTGGCTTGCGGGGTATAGGGGGAAGATTGAACCCAGGAGTCTGGGGGGTTCTGGCCTGCGGGGTATAGGGGGAAGATAGAACCCAGGAGTCCGGGGGGTTCTGGCCTGCGGGTGTACGGGGAAGATAGAACCCAGGAGTCCGGGGGGCTCTGGCCTGCGGGTGTACGGGGAAGATAGAACCCAGGAGTCCGGGGGGCTCTGGCCTGCGGGGTATAGCGGGAAGATAGAACCCAGGAGTCCGGGGGCTTCTGGCCTGGGGAGTATAGGGGAAAGATAAAACCCAGGAGTCCGGGGGGTTCTGGCCTGCGGGGTATAAGGGGAAGATAGAACCCAGGAGTCCGGGGGGTTCTGGCCTGCGGGGTATAGGGGGAAGATAGAACCCAGGAGTCCAGGGGTTCTAGCCTGCGGGCTATAGGGGGAAGACTGAACCCAGGAGTCCGGGGAGTTCTGGCCTGTGGGTATAGGGGGAAGATTGAACCCAGGAGTCCGGGGGGTTCAGGCCTGCGGGGTATAGGGGGAAGATTGAACCCAGGAGTCTGGGGGGTTCTGGCCTACGAGGTATGGGGGGGATAGAACCCAGGACTCCAGGGGGTTCTGGCCTGTGGGTTTGGGGTGGGATAGAACCCAGGAGTCCGGAGGGTTCTAGCCTGCGGGTATAGGGGGATGATAGAACCCAGGAGTCCGGGGGGTAATGGCCTGCGGGTGTAGGGGGAAGATAGAATCCAGGAGTCCGGGGGGTTCTGGCCTGCGGGGTATAGGGGGAAGATAGAACCCAGGAGTCCGGGGGGTTCTGGCCTGCGGGTATAGGGGGAAGACTGAACCCAGGAGTCCGGGGAGTTCTGGCCTGTGGGTATAGGGGGAAGATTGAACCCCGGAGTCCGGGGGGTTCAGGCCTGCGGGGTATAGGGGGAAGATTGAACCCAGGAGTCTGGGGGGTTCTGGCCTACGAGGTATGGGGGGGATAGAACCCAGGACTCCAGGGGGTTCTGGCCTGCGGGTTTGGGGTGGGGTAGAACCCAGGAGTCCGGAGGGTTCTAGCCTGCGGGTATAGGGGGATGATAGAACCCAGGAGTCCGGGGGGTAATGGCCTGCGGGTGTAGGGGGAAGATAGAATCCAGGAGTCCGGGGGGTTCTGGCCTGCGGGGTATAGGGGGAAGATAGAACCCAGGAGTCCGGGGGGTTCTGGCCTGCGGGTATAGGGGGAAGATAGAACCCAGGAGTCCGGGGCGTTCTAGCCTGTGGGTATAGGGGGAAGATAGAACCCAGGAGTCCGGGGAGTTCTGGCTTGCGGGTGTAGGGGGAAGATAGAATCTAGGAGTGCGGGGGGTTCTAGCCTGCGGGGTATAGGGGGAAGATAGAACCCAGGAGTCCGGGGGGTTCTGGCCTGCGGGGTATAGGGGGAAGATAGAACCCAGGAGTCCGGGGGGTTCTGGCCTGCGGGTATAGGGGGAAGATAGAAACCAGGAGTCCGGGGGGTTCTGGCCTGCGGGTGAACGGGGAAGATAGAACCCAGGAGTCCGGGGGGCTCTGGCCTGCGGGTGTACGGGGAAGATAGAACCCAGGAGTCCGGGGGGCTCTGGCCTGCGGGGTATAGCGGGAAGATAGAACCCAGGAGTCCGGGGGCTTCTGGCCTGGGGAGTATAGGGGAAAGATAAAACCCAGGAGTCCGGGGGGTTCTGGCCTGCGGGGTATAAGGGGAAGATAGAACCCAGGAGTCCAGGGGGTTCTGGCCTGCGGGGTATAGGGGGAAGATAGAACCCAGGAGTCCAGGGGTTCTAGCCTGCGGGCTATAGGGGGAAGACTGAACCCAGGAGTCCGGGGAGTTCTGGCCTGTGGGTATAGGGGGAAGATTGAACCCAGGAGTCCGGGGGGTTCAGGCCTGCGGGGTATAGGGGGAAGATTGAACCCAGGAGTCTGGGGGGTTCTGGCCTGCGGGGTATAGGGGGAAGATAGAACCCAGGAGTCCGGGGGGTTCTGGCCTGCGGGTATAGGGGGAAGATAGAAACCAGGAGTCCGGGGGGTTCTGGCCTGCGGGTGTACGAAGAAGATAGAACCCAGGAGTCCGGGGGGCTCTGGCCTGCGGGTGTACGGGGAAGATAGAACCCAGGAGTCCGGGGGGCTCTGGCCTGCGGGGTATAGCGGGAAGATAGAACCCAGGAGTCCGGGGGCTTCTGGCCCGGGGAGTATAGGGGAAAGATAAAACCCAGGAGTCCGGGGGGTTCTGGCCTGTGGGGTATAAGGGGAAGATAGAACTCAGGAGTCCGGGGGGTTCTGGCCTGCGGGGTATAGGGGGAAGATAGAACCCAGGAGTCCAGGGGTTCTAGCCTGCGGGCTATAGGGGGAAGACTGAACCCAGGAGTCCGGGGAGTTCTGGCCTGCGGGTATAGGGGGAAGATTGAACCCAGGAGTCCGGGGGGTTCTGGCCTGCGGGGTATAGGGGGAAGATTGAACCCAGGAGTCTGGGGGGTTCTGGCCTGTGGGTATAGGGGGAAGATTGAACCCAGGAGTCCGGGGTATCTGGCCTGCGGGTACAGGGGGAAGATAGAACCCAGGAGTCCAGGGGGTTCTGGCCTGCAGGTATAGGGGGAACATAGAACCCAGGAGTCCAGGGCGTTCTGGCCTGCGGGTATAGGGGGAACATAGAACCCAGGAGTCCGGGGCGTTCAGGCCTGCGGGGTATAGGGGGAAGATAGAACCCAGGAGTCCGGGGGCTTCTGGCCCGTGGGTGTAGGGGGAACATTGAACCCAGGAGTCCAGGGGGTCTGGCCTGCGGGTGTAGGGGGAAGATAGAACCCAGGAGTCCAGAGGGTCTGGCCTTCAGGTGTAGGGGGAAGATTGAACCCAGGAGTCCAGGAGGTCTGGCCTGCGGGTATACGGGGAAGAGAGAATCCAGGAGTCCAGGCGGATCTGGCCCGTGGGTGTAGGGGGAACATTGAACCCAGGAGTCCGGGGCGTTCTGGCTTGCGGGTATACGGGGAAGAGAGAATCCAGGAGTCCAGGGGGTTCTGGCCTGCGGGTGTAGTGCGGGTAGAAACCAGGAGTCCGGGGGGTTCTGGCCTGTGGGTGTAGGGGGAAGATAGAACCCAGGAGACCGGCGGGGTCTGACCTGTGGGTTTAGGAGTGGATAGAACCCAGGAGTCTGGCGGGGTCTGGCCTGCGGGTCGGAGTGGGGGATAGAACCCAGGAGTCGGGGGGGTTCTGGCCTGCGGGTATAGGGGGAAGATAGAACCCAGGAGTCCGGGAGAGTCTGTCCTGTGTGTTTAGGGGCGGATAGAATCCAGAAGTCCGGCGGGGTCTGGCCTGCGGGATGGGGGTGGGGGGATAGAACCCAAGAGTCTGGGGGGTTCTAGCCTGCGAGTGTAGGGAGGGAGAACCCAGGAATCCAGGGGGTTCTGGCCTGCGGGGTATAGGGGGAAGATAGAACTCAGGAGTCCGGGGGGCTCTGGCCTGTGCGTATAGGGGGAAGATAGAACCCAGGAGTCCAGGGGGTTCTGGCCTGCGAGGATAGGGGGAAGATAGAACGCAAGAGTCTGGGGGGTTCTGGCCTACGGGGTATAGGGGGAAGATAGAACCCAGGAGTCCGGGGTGTCTGGCCTGCGGGTTTGGGGGGGATAGAACCCAGGACTCCAGGGGGTTCTGGCCTGCGGGTTTGGGGTGGGATAGAACCCAGGAGTCTGGGGGGTTCTGGCCTGCGGGTTTGGGCTGGGATAGAACCCAGGAGTCCGGGGAGTTCTGGCCTTTGGGTGTAGGGGGAAGATAGAACCCAGGAGTTCGGGGGGTTCAGGCCTGCGGGTTTGGAGTGGGATAGGACCCAGGAGTCCAGGGGGTTCTGGCTTGCAGGTTTGGGGTGGGATAGAACCCAAGAGTCCGGGCGGTTCTGGCCTGCGGGTGTAGGGGGAAGATAGAATCCAGGAGTCAGGGTGGTTCTGGCCTGCGGGTTTGGGGTGGGATAGAACCCAGGAGTCCGGGGGGCCCTGGCCTGCGGCTTTGGGGTGGGATAGAACCCAGGAGTCCGGGGGGTTCTGGCCTGCGGGTGTAGGGGGAAGATAGAACCCAGGAGTCTGGGGGGTTCTGGCCTGCGGGTTTGGGGTGGGATAGAACCCAGGAGTCCGGGGGATTCTGGCCTGCGGGTTTGGGGTGGGATAGAACCCAGGAGTCCGGGGGGCTCTGGCCTGCGGGTTTGGGGTGGGATAGAACCCAGGAGTCCGGGGGGCTCTGGCCTGCGGGTTTGGGGTGGGATAGAACCCAGGAGTCCGGGGGGTTCTGGCCTGCGGGTTTGGGCTGGGATAGAACCCAGGAGTCCGGGGGGTTCTGGCCTGCAGGTTTAGGGTGGGATAGAACCCAGGAGTCCGGGGGGTTCTGGCCTGCGTGTTTGGGCTGGGATAGAACCCAGGAGTCCGGGGGGATCAGAGGGGTGGGTCTGGATTTCTGTATTTGGGTTGGGAGAGAACCCAGGCATCCTGCCCCCCCACCTCCCATCCCCTTTCCTGCCCCTCTAACACTCTGTCTCTGCCCCCCAGCAGCGCCCCTGGTGGGCTCCCCCGTGCCCGCTGGCCCTGGGCCGCGGGAAGATGAGCAGTAGCCCCCAGGAGGCCCTGATCGCGGCCTTCCTGCAGTTCATCGAGGAGCGGGGCAGCCGGGCCTACGGGGCGCTGAGCCAGACCCGCCAGCCGCTGCGCCGCGAGATGAACCTGCTCTACCGCAGGAGCAAGCTGGAGAGCCAGCAGCACAAGGACGAGGAGCCCAAAAAGGGGTACGCGGGGCTCAGGACTCCTGGGTTCTCTGGGCGAGGGGAGTGGGGGCTGGGAGCCAGGACTCCTGGGTTCCCTCCCCGGCTCTGGGAGGGGAGTGGGGGCTGGTGGGTTAGAGCAGGGGGGCTGGGAGCCAGGACTCCTGGGTTCTCTCCCCGGCTCTGGGAGGGGAGTGGGGGCTGGTGGGTTAGAGCAGGGGGGCTGGGAGCCAGGACTCCTGGGTTCTCTCCCCGGCTCTGGGAGGGGAGTGGGGGCTGGTTATCCAGGGACCCCTCACCTGGTGCTGAGATGCAGCCACCTCTGGGGCGGGGCGGCCGGTTACCCAGGGACTCCTCACCCGGCGCTGAGATGCAGCCACCTCTGGGGCGGGGCGGCCGGTTACCCAGGGACCCCTCACCCAGCACTGAGATGCAGCCACCTCTGGGGCGGGGCGGCCGGTTACCAGGGACCCCTCACCCGGCACAGAGATGCGCCCACCTCTGGGGCGGGGCGGCCGGTTACCCAGGGACCCCTCGCCCGGCACTGAGATGCAGCCACCTCTGGGCGGGGCAGGGCGGCCGGTTACCAGGGACCCCTCACCCGAGGCGCTGGGGGTCGTATGGAGACCGCTCGCTGTCACAATGAGGTTCCAGTGCACGGCAGAACACGGCCCACAGCGGCTTAATGTCCTGCAGTAACGTGGCCCAGATTCAGCCGCAGCAGCGAGGCCTTTCTTATACAGGGCAGAACAGCCGTTGCAACAGCGCCGGACGGATGCAATGCATGCTGGGAGTTGCCCAAGAACACAGTGCGGGTGCAGCACCGGAGTCCATAGACACTGAGGTGGATTCGCCACGGGGCCCATGCCCGGGACCCCCGGAACGACAGGCGTTCCCTTGCCGACAAGCCCTCGTGCCCCATCCCCACCCGCAGGGCAAACCCCTGCGCCCCGACCCCATTTCCCCGGCAGGAGTGCTGGGGGGGCAGGCGGCGGGATGGCCGGTGAAAGGGGTAGGGAGGCCCCCCCCAAAACTGTCATCTGCCTCTGCACAGACACCCATAGTTGCAATGGCTGTTTACTGCCCGGCTGTACCACACCGTTGTAACTACTGGTATAGATGGCACCTGCCCTGCTCTACCTGCCTTGCTGTGACTCCTAGCAGCCCCGGCGAGAACCCAGGCGTCCTGCGCCCCCTCACCTCCTGCTCTTTGTCCCCCCACAGCTCCGCCAAGGACCCAGGAGCGGGGAAGATCCGGGACGTGGCCTCCTTCCGCCGTCACTTCCGGATGGGCTTCATGACCATGCCGGCCTGGCAGGAGCACGCGCCCCACCCCTGCGCCAGCGGCATGGCGCCCCGCTCCCTCTCCTGCCACTCGGTGGGCAGCGTGGAGAACAGCGAGGGGGCCGCCGGCGCCAGGAAGCCCCCGGCCAAGCCCAAGCGCCACCCCAGCACCAAGCTCAGCATGGCAGGCGAGGGGCGGGCGGCAGAGCCAGCAGGCAGCAGGAAAACCGGTGAGGCCTTTGGACTGGTGCAGCTGGGGGGGAATGTGGCATTCTCCTGTGTGCCATTAGGGGCGCTGTGCTGCAGGGAGCGGGGCGAGGGGCTCAGTACAGGGCCGCCCTCCCCTGCCAGGGCAGAGCCAGCCCCAATGCCCTGGTGTCTGGGCCGAACCTCAGCTCCAGCGATTGGCCACCTTCCTTCAACCCCATCCCGCCCCGCCGCCTCGGTCAAACCCGGCGTTCCTTTCCAGTCCTAAACAGGGGAGCCGCTGTGCCTCTCCCCAGAGCTGGGCGCATCTCATTGCGGGCAAGGGGGGTCTCTGGGTAACCAGCAGCCCTGCCCCAGAGGTGGACGCATCTCAGCACTAGGCGAGGGGTCCCTGGGTAACCAACCACCCCGCCCCAGAGGTGGCCGCATCTCAGCGCCGGGAGAGGGGTCTCTGGGTGACCGGCTGCCCCGCCCCGGAGGTGGGCGCATCTCAGCGCCGGGCAAGGGGTCTCTGGGTAACCAGCCACCCCACCCCAGAGGTGGCTGCATCTGAGCGCTAGTTTCTCCCTCTCCCAGGCCCCCAGAAGTCATGCTCTGAGAGCCGGGAGCTGGGGCGCAAGGTGCCCCCCCAGAAGCCTAAGCGGAGCCCCAACACCCAGCTGTCTGTCTCCTTCGACGAGACCTACTCCAGTCGCCCCCTGGTGACCCCCACGGGCGGAGGGGCGCCACCGCAGTTTGGCCGGGCCTTCTCCCACGGTCATGCCAAGGGCTCGGACCCCGAGGATGAGGAGCCCGTCTATATTGAGATGGTGGGGGACGTTTTCCGGGGCGCCAGGGGCCCCCAGCCACCCCCGGCGGGGGAGGAGGACTCTGACGACAGCGAGGCGATCTACGAGGAGATGAAATACCCACTGCCCGAGGAGGCCAATGGCGTGCCCGCCTCCCCCCGCCCGCGCCAGGCGAAGGCGGACAAGGGCAAGACCTCCCCCTGTGACATCCCCCCGCCTTTCCCCAATCTGCTCCAGCACCGTCCGCCCTTGCTGGCCTTCCCCCAGGGCCCGGGGCACAAAGGGTACAAAGCGGGCACCCAGGAAGCCTCCAAGCTCCCCGTGCCCTGCCACGCCAAGGAAGCGCCGGCCGTGCCCCATCCGCCGGGACACCCAGCCCTGGCGCCCTCCGGCCGTGCCCGCAGCCATTCCACCCCGCTGCCCCCGCAGCCGGCCGGGCAGCAGAAGGCTGAGAAGGAGCTGCCCAGTTCCCACAGCCTGATCTGCCCCCCGGCCAAGCCGCTGCCCTCCATGCTGCCTGTGCCGCAGACGGCCAAGGACAAGCCGGCGGTGTCCTACACCATGGTGTACTCGGCCGTCAAAGTCACCACCCACTCGGGGCTGCCGGCCGAGCAGAAGACGGAGAAGGAGATCTCGGTGCTCCACGGCATGCTGTGTGCCCGGCCGGCCACCGAGCCCGTAGGCAAGCCAGCCCCACGCCCCGCGCCACCCCTGGGCATGCTGTGGACTTACCCGGCCCCCTGCGGGGGGATGAAACACCCGCCGGCCTACGAGAGCGTCAAGGGGGCTGGGGCCAAGGCCGCGGCGGTGCCGCCCGTGGTGAAGTTCCAGCTGCAGGACCGCAGGGCCTTCGCCAGCATCGCCTGCTCCCACGTGGTGGCTGGCGCCGACGAGGAGACGCTGAGCATGGGGTGGGCACTGCAGCGGAAGGGTCTCTACGCCAACCGGAAAGGCAAGGAGCCGGAGAGTGAGTATTGGGAATGGGGCTGGGGGCTGTACCCTCTGGGGGGCACCAGCTCCCACCCGGCCCCAGGGCAGGGACTGGCTGGCTCAGGGGGGCAGGAATGGGGCAGGGGCCTGTCCCCTCTAGGGGGCACCAGCTCCCATCCGGCCCCACGGCGGGGACTGCCTGGCTCAGGGGGGTGGGGAATGGGGCAGGGGCCTGTCCCCTCTGGGGGGCACCAGCTCCCATCCGGCCCCAGGGCGGGGACTGCCTGGCTCAGGGGGGCGGGGAATGGGGCAGAGGCCTGGCCCCAATGCGGGCACTGAGGGCTCGGGATGGAGGATTCGAACACATTCCCCTCTGACCGTGTCCTTTGCCCTGGCAGAGCCCACCGAGGGCGCCCAGGTCTGGAACGGCAGCGGTGAGGCACAGCTGAAGCCGGAGAGGGAGGAGAAAGCCCTGGTGGGGCCCTCGCTGTCGGGGATACCTGTCCGGGCCCCGGGCCCCGAGGGAATGGTGCCCAAGATGCCGGGCTGCCGAACGGGGCTGCCTGTGCCATGCCAGACCTTCCCTGCCTGCCACCGCAATGGAGGTACCCCCGGCCACTGTGGAGGAAGCGGGACGGGGGGCTGCCCCGGGGCGGGGGATTTGGCACGGACTGGGGGAGGTGAGCTCCACGGGGACGGGAGCAGGAGCCAGCACTCGCCTCTGGCTCAGAGCTGATCCCAGTGGGGTTACGCTGGGTTGCAGGGTGGTGGGGGGCGGGGCAGGAGGATCAGTGGGGGGTACTCTGCCGTGGGGGGCAGGGCAGGGGGCGCCTGGTTGTGGGGTGACCCATCTCACAGCCGGCTTCCCACTCTCCAGACCTCACCGGGGGTTACCGCCTGGGCCGGTCAGCTTCCACCTCCGGGGTGCGACACACCGTGATTCACACGCAGAGGCCATGCAGCCACCCCAAAGACACAGCCAGCCTGGTAAGGTGTCCAGCACCCAGGGAGACAGGCTGGGGGCAAGGGGGCCAGGCCTGGGCTAGCAGGGGCTGCGGGTCGGGAGTGAGGAGCACCGGCAGGGCTAGTGGGGGGGCAGGGCTGGGCTAGCAGGGGCTGCAGGTCGGGAGTGAAGGGCACCAGCAGGGCTGGGTGGGGGGGCAGGGCTGGGCTAGCAGGGACTGTGGGTTAGGAGTGAGGGGCACTGGCAGGGCGGGGGGGGGGCAGGGCTGGGCTGGCAGGGGCTGCGGGTCGGGAGTGAGGGGCACCGGCAGGGCTGGGCTGGCAGGGGCTGCGGGTCGGGAGTGAGGGGCACTGGCAGAGCTGGAGGAACCCAGGGTTAGGCTAGTTGGGGCTGTGGGTTAGGTATGGGGGTCATGGAGCCCCGGGCTGGGAGAGCAGGGGCTGTGGGTCCCTGAGGGAGCCAGGGGGAACCCCAGCTGGGCTAGCAGGGGCTGTGGGTCCCTCGGGGAGCCGCGGGGAGCCGCGGGCTAGGAGAGCAGGGGCTGTGGGTCCCTGAGGGAGCCAGGGGGAACCCCAGCTGGGCTAGCAGGGGCTGTGGGTCCCTGGGGGAGCCGCGGGGAGCCCTGGGCTGGGAGAGCAGGGGCTGTGGGTCCCTGAGGGAGCCAGGGGGAACTCCAGCTGGGCTAGCAGGGGCTGTGGGTCCCTGGGAGAGCCGCGGGGAGCCCCGCGCTGGGAGGGCAGGAGCTGCGGGTCCCTGGGGGAGCCCCGGGGAGCCCCATGCTAGGAGAGCAGGAGCTGCGGGTCCCTGGGGGAGTCACGAGGATCCCTGGGCTGGGCCGCTGTGTGTGGGGGCGAGCGGGGGCTCAGGGCGCGCTCTGCGGCCCGTCTCACTCTCCCCTCCGGCGGGCAGGGCCTGCTGCCCCTGCCCGGGGTGGCGCCAGGCGCCCAGGAGCGGGACGGGAAGCTGCTGGAGGTGATCGAGCGCAAGCGCTGTGTCTGCAAGGAGATCAAAGCCCGACACCGGCCCGAGCGCAGCCTCTGCAAGCAGGAGAGCATGCCCATCCTCCCCAGCTGGCGCCGCACCACAGACAGCCGCAAGGCGGGCACACCGCCCTGCCGGCGCCAGCACACGGTGCTGTGGGACACAGCCATATGACGCCGGGGGCACGGCTGCACGCCCACCGCGCTGCCTTGGGCCAGCCAGGGACAGGAGACCCCCGCGGCCAGGGATGGGCGGAGGGGGTGAATTGCTGGCCGTTGACCCCTCCGCTCTCCTGGCGGGGGCCCATCCCACTGCGCCCCTGGCTAGAAAGAGCCAGTTGGCCGGGCCAGGGATGCTGGACTGCGAGCGAGGCCTGGATCGGAGGTGAAGCGGGGGGAGGACACCCAGAGGTGATGGACCAGTGCCCCCTTTCTGCTGCCCCTGGACCGGATCTGGGGTGGGGGTCACAACCAGGTGTTACCGGTGCCAGGCGCACCCACACCGCTGCCTTGCCGTCATCATAAGGGAAAGAGGGTCAAGACTGGGGCGGGGGGGAAATCAAAGCTCTCCAGGGGGGTTACAGAACAAAACTGACCCCCCTCCGGCTGCCCCACAGACTCCCCAACGCCTCCTCTCTGGCCCCACAATGTCCTTCACAGCCGCCATGTCCCGTTAGCGTTTTTAGACAGACGGCTGGACCGACTTGGGACGCTGGCACGCTCTCCGGACCCCAACCGCCAGGACGCCTGGGTTCTCCCGCCCCCTTGACATATTTAATTCACTCGCCAGGGGATGGAAGGCTGTCTCAAGTGTTATGAGATGATGAAACTGCTTTGCAAAATATTTATGCTGGGGCAGGGCTCGGGGGGGGGTAATTTATATAGAGAAATAAAGCATAAAGCAAGGTTTCCCGTTCCAGCCGGCCTGCTTCCTTTCTGCCCCGATCGATTTCAAAGGCAAACGATTTGCCCTAGGGGGCAGGTTCCGGTTTTAATTCGGGGTTGGCCGGTTTAGAATGGGGCTGGTCCCCTCTTCCGGACGCAGTTCCAAAGGAGAAGGTGGAAAGAAGAGGGTTGTTTTAAATGCAGCTGGATTCACTGCTCTGTAGCGGACAGCTGGATAGTGGTTACAGCAGGGGGGGCTGAGAGCCAGAACTCCTGGGTTCTCTCCCCGGCTCTGGGAGGGCAGTGGGGGCTGGTGGGTTAGAGCAGGAGGGCTGGGAGCCAGGACTCCTGGGTTCTCTCCCCGGCTCTGGGAGGGGAGTGGGGGCTGGTGGGTTACAGCAGGGGGGGCTGGGAGCCAGAACTCCTGGGTTCTCTCCCCGGCTCTGGGAGGGCAGTGGGGGCTGGTGGGTTAGAGCAGGAGGGCTGGGAGCCAGGACTCCTGGGTTCTCTCCCCGGCTCTGGGAGGGGAGTGGGGGCTGGTGGGTTAGAGCAGGAGGGCTGGGAGCCAGGACTCCTGGGTTCTCTCCCCGGCTCTGGGAGGGGAGTGGGGGCTGGTGGGTTAGAGCAGGGGGGGCTGGGAGCCAGGACTCCTGGGTTCTCTCCTTGGCTCTGGGAGGGGAGTGGGGGCTGGTGGGTTAGATCAGGAGGGCTGGGAGCCAGGACTCCTGGGTTCTCTCCCCGGCTCTGGAAGGGGAGTGGGGGCTGATGGGTTAGAGAAGGGGGGCTGGCAGCCAGGACTCCTGGGTTCTCTCCCCAGCTCTGGGAGGACAGTGGGGTCTGGTGGGTCACAGCAGGGGGGCAGGGAGCCAGGACTCCTGTGTTCTATGCCCAGCTTTGTCCCTGGTGCAGTGTGTGACCTCAGGCAAGCCACTTTCACCGCTCTATACCTTCGCTTCCCCTGGACAGGCCTCAGCCATGCTGCTCTGGCTGCAAGGCCCGCATGGCCAGATGTCCCGCTCTCTGCCTGTTTGGCACACGGGGCAGTGCTCTTCGCTAGCCCCAGTATCCGACAGGCGCACGTGGCTTCGCTTTGACACACGCGGACAGCAGGACGTGGAGGCTGGCTCCACTGATCCTGCCAGCTCGCAAGGCGCTTCACACTCTGGCCGTGTTTTCACGAGGAGGCGGTGTTCTGAACGCATGGGTGGCTCCGAACACAGAACATGTGCTAGCAAGCAGCCGGGCCTGGGGCGGAGCCTTGGGATTGGAGTGTGAGCTGCTACCACACATGAAATGCACAAACAGCCACCTCTCCACACACCAGAGCACTCACCTTGTTTCCTAGCATAGCAGGTAGGCACCAAAAAAATCTATCCCTGGGGCTCTGCTTCGGAGAGAATCTGCAGCCCCGGTTCCACGCCCCTTCCCGGACGACCTGCGCAGCGGTTGCCCGAGGGGCTGGTTTTTCCATCCAAAAATGCTGTTTGATGCAAATGGCAACTTCCCACAAGCAGGCATCTGGTTGGGCAACATTTCTTTTCAGTGCAACCTTTGGAGTTTTCACGTCAAATTGTTTTATTTCAGCTTAGATTATATATGCTCATCATCTGTCAAAATAAACTCCAAATCAATGTTTCTACTTTAGCTAGACAGATTTTTAAAAATGTAGATATTAGTAACCAGACCGATATGATTCTTATATAGTATAAAGAATAATATAATCTCACATTTTTTAAAAATTCTTCAGCTAAAATAAGAACACTGTTTCAATTTTGACTTTTTGTGTTTACATATAACAATCCAATCATTAGAAACTTGTTTCAATCAAATTTTTAGCTCATATACAGTATAATTATATATAATAGTATTTATGATACTAGAAATTAAAATATTTAAACAAAATGTTTTTTTTTAATTTTAGATTATAATAGATATTATAAATAAGGATTTGATATTTATTGGTAAAAGTTGATCAACATGGATTTCACTGCCCACGAACAAACCAAGGACAAAATATTTCCATCAATGATAGTCAACATTTACAGATAGACAAAGGGAGAAAAATGCAACTTGAGAACTTATTTGAGTTGAAGGGTATTTACTTGGTATATTTTCACGTGATGTTGACAACTTACGTTTTAACAGCCATAAAGCTTTAACTTTTTGAATCTCAGTCTCTACTGTCATTAATTATTGTCCGACCCTCCGTAATTTCTCTCAACTGCGAAAATTTAGAGTAATGGCCCACGTCCTGGCCAGCGGTGGAGCATCGCCGAAATGCCGCTGAATTTCGGCAGCATTTCGGCGGCGATGCCTCTCGATCATGCCGCTTGCCACTGACAAGCAACGTCAAGAGGCGTCGCCGCCGAAATGCCGCAGAAATTCGGCAGCATTTCGGCGGATGCTCCACCGCCGCCACAGTCCTTCGTCTGGCGGGCGCCAGACGAAAAGGTTGGGGACCACTGATTTAGAGCACTCAAAATTGAAAAAAAAATCCATAATTTTGTGCAATTGTGAACATTTAAACCAGTAATATATAAAAATGCCTAAAAAAAACCAGATATCTGTCAAAATTATTAACAAATGGAATTCTCCTAAGCCTACATACAATTTATGAGTGAATCTTAAGCAAACATGGTTTCAATCTGACTTTTTTCAATTTTAGATTGAACTATCAATTTCAGTTCTAAAATACTATTATTTATGATACATTCTGGCTTTCTTCAATTTTAGACTGATTACAAATACACGGGACCCTCGCTAGAATGCGGGATTTGGGAGCCATGCATGCTACCACGTTAACGCAGGGAGTGCATTAAAATGAACTGCAATTAAAGTAATTACATTTGGGATCCGTGGCCGCAACCGCGTTATATGCAAATTTGCGCTATATTGACATGCGTTCTAGCGAGGGTCCAGTGTATATCATAAATACCAGCATCATAATGATCTTATAAATGATCTAACTCTGAAACAGTCAGGTTGAAATGAAATGTCTTCATCTTCGATGATCTACATTGTAATTATAGAGATATTTTATTCTTTTGTGGCGTAAATGGTGATATGAAGAAAATCAAAAGTCAAAATTGAAACAAACATTTAGCATAATGACATGATTTCCCTAAGCTTCACTTACCGGAGAAGTTAGGAAGTCTTTGGTTTTCATTCTGATCTGGAAGGAAAAGCGATTTCAAAATGACCAAATTTTCCACAGAATGAAAATTCTGCTTCCCACAGGTGCCTCGGGGCCTTGGGTCTGTCCTAGGGTGACCAGACAGCAAATGTGGAAAATGGGGACAGGAGGTGGGGGGGTACCAGGAGCCTATATAAGAAAAAGACCCCAAAATCGGGACTGTCCCTATAAAATCGGGACATCCAGTCGCCCTAGTCTGCCCTCACTCCACTCCTATCCCAAAGAAGGCGGCGAGGATTCGTGGTACCATAATCCCCCCACCCCACACACAAGTGTTAATGGAGGGATTCCTTATCTCGCCACATGCAGGCAGCTACACATACAAGGCCAATGTTACACTAGCTCGAATTGGAGGTTATTTTGGCAGCTTGGCGGAGAGGCGGCTCCTTAGTTTCTTTCTGCATTTCTGGAGCGGGGGGTGGGGGGTTCATACTCTGGACTCGGTTCTATCCCTAGCTCTGGGAGGGAAATGATAACTAGTGGTTAGATCGGGGGGGTGCTCGGAGTTGGGATTCCTGGGTTTTGTGCCCAGCTCTGGGGTTAGGGGGGAGGAGTATGGTCTGGTGGAGACGGGGACTCAGGACTCCTTGGTTCTATCCCAGTTCTACCTCTGCAACCCCCAGCAAGTCGCTTCACCTCTTGGTGCCTTGGTTTCCCCTCTCGCCGCACCGCAGCAATGGCGAGGCCGGACATGTGTCGCTACGGTGCTCTGGGATGCAGAGACAAGTGAAGGATTGTTCCTCAGATCACCCTTTTTTCCAGCCAGGCGCTTTGCCACTGTGCCGGGGCGTGGGCTCTGCTGAGGGAGCTCCCGGGGCTGTAGAACAAAGGACGATGACAATGGATTTAAAGTAGGGTCACTGCAAAAACAAACACACAAAGGTGTTGCCAAAACAACCAAGTTCCCGAGCGTTGAATTGCCTCTGTATTTAGGATTCTTTATTTTTGGGGGAAGGGGGATTTCTTTTGTAAAGTGATTACACTATTAAAAGAGAAAGCTGCAAACTAGCCTCTCTGTCCGGGGACTGGCGTTTCTTTCATTCAAGGCAGGGAGGCTGATGGGCTGGGCCAGGGCGGAACCCTGAGCCAGTCCTGAGCCCAGCGTGGATCTGGGCTTCCAGTTAAAAAAGAAATTGCTAGCTCTTGCTTCAGCCAACTGCGTGTGGGGCTACCCCACTGACTAAGTGATGCTGCCTGAATGTGCAGAGAGCCTGAGCCCATCTGTAGGAGAGGAGGGAGCTGCCCCAGTGTGATTGATGCACCTCTGCAAGGTGGGCAGAAATCCTCTGTGTCCCACAGGAGAACATGAGATGTGGCGTGTAAGTGTCTTAAAGCATCTTTCTCCTTCTACTGGCCCAGAGAGACCCCAGCCATCTCAATGGCCCGTTGACTCTGAAGTCTAACAACGGTCCTTTCACTGTTTCGACAGGACCCTCGCGCTGAAACTGACAGATTGGGCTGGCACCATTAGCTAGCTCAACGCTGATCCAAGCAGGCAAATTAGAGGAACTAACGTATTCGAAAGGCTTACACAATCTCCTGGGAGAGATGCTGGGGATGGGGGAACAGTTTGTCACCCTGAATGTCGGGGCTTTCTCTGATCTAATCCAACCAGAGTTATTGGGCTCTAGATCTTCCACACTGGGCAGGAGGGGACTGAGGAGCTGTTGGGTTCAAACAGGGCATTAAGGAGGAGGAGCACGGGGCAGGGTCCTCCCCCACCTCTGGAGCTCCGGCCAGGCTGCTTGGCACAGCACTGAGTCACTTTAACTTGTGACTATCTCGTTGTTGGCTCCTGTTGACTAGAGTTACCAGAGAGCAACTGTGAAAAAACAGGATGGGGTGCGGGGGGGGGGGGAGTAATAGGCGCCTATATAAGAAAAAGTCCCCCAAAATGGGACTGTCCCTATACAATCCGGACATCTGGTCACTCTATATATCCCCAGCCAGATCCCTGCTGAACGGAGGGCTGAGTTTGACGGTAATCAGCGCTGAAAGCGGGAGAGAGAAAAGAAGCCCCCCAGTGGCAGCCTGGCTTGTGCTGCGCTCTGGAAAAGGGGCGGCAGGTTGAGGGCAAGCGTCTGAATACTTCAGCCCTCCGCAATTGCTTCTCTCCCCACTGGAAACACAACCGCGCTCATTTCGGGACCCAGTGTCTTTCTGAGGGCACCAAGCGGACCAAATTCAGACCAGAAAAGAGGCACACGTTTTGAACAGGGTGAGGAACAACCCACAGGAACAACTTCCCAGGGGCTGCGGAGGGTTTCCCGGTTTCAGTGGTTGCCGTGTTAGTCTGTATCAGCAAAAAAACCGAGGAGTCCTTGTGGCACCTTAGAGACTACCAAATTTATTTTGGCATAAGCCTTCGTGGGCTAGAACCCACTTCATCAGATGTATGAAGTAAAAGATACAGGAGCAGGCATAAATACATGAAAGGATGGGGGCTGCTTTCCCAAGTGTGAGGTTAGTCTAACACGATAAATCAATGAACAGCAGGATACCAAGGGAGGAGAAATAACTTCTGAAGTGGTAAGAAAGTGGCCCATTACAGACAGTTGACAAGAAGGTGAGAGTAACCGTAGGGAGAAATTAGTATTGGGGAAATCAAGTTTAGGTTTTGTAATGTTTTCCTGTCACTGGCGATTTTAAAATCCAGATGGGAGGTTTGTTCCAAAGCTTGGCTCTCACTCAACCGGGGGATTCAGTCCGAGCAGTTTCCTGGCCAAGACTGTCTGAGAACTTAACCCACTTAACCCTGGATTCAGCTCAGTCACTCATGCCGGACTGAAGCATTTTCCAGAAAAGCTCCAGTCTGGATGGGAAGCCTGCTGCCCCCCTGGGGGAGTTTGGTTCAATGGTTAATCACCAACACTGTTAAAAACTGGTGCCTCGTCTCTCACTGGAACATGTCTGGCTTTAACTCTCAGCCACTGGGTCTTGTTCTGTCCTTCTCCACTAGACTGAACGGCTCGTTAGCACCTGGTATTTTCTCTCCACGAAGATACTTAGACACCACAAGTATCGGGGGGGGGTAGCCCTGTTAGTCTGAATCCACAAAAACAACAAGGAATCCAGTGATTTATTTGGCCATAAGCTTTCGTGGGTAAAAAACCCCACTTCTTCAGATGCATGGAGTGAAAGTTACAGCTGCAGGCATTATACAATGACACATGAAGAGAAGGGAGTTACCTCACAAGCAGGGAACTAGTGTCAGGGCCAATTCGATCACGGTGGATGTGGTCCACTCCCAGTGCTAGATGCGGAGGTGTGAATTTTAGGAGGGGCAAAGCTGCGTTTGTAATAAGCCAGCCACTCCCAGTCCCTGTTCAAGCCCAAATTAATGGTGTTAAATTTGCAAATGAATTTTAGTTCTGCTGTTTCTCTTTGAAGTCTGTTTCTGAAGTTTTTTTGTTCAAGAATAGTTACTTCTAAATCTATGATCGAATGTCCAGGGAGGCTGAAGTGTTCACCTACTGGCTTTTGTATGTTACCGTTCCTGATGGCCAATTTGTGTCCATTTATTCTTTTACATAGGGACTGTCCGGTCTGGCCAATGCACACGGCAGAGGGGCATTGCTGGCACGATGGCATATATCACATTATTAGATGTGCAGATGAATGAACCCCTGACGGTGTGGCTGATGTGGTTGGGTCCTCTGATGGTGCCACTAGAGTAGATACGGGGACAGAGCAGGCAACGAGGTTTGCTACAGGGATTGGTTCCTGGGGTGGGGTAAGGTGTAGTTGCTAGACACCACAGTCACTTCTCATTCTTCTTTTTGATCGAGCCCCTTGGCTCGAAGGCATTTGCTCCTGATCCTGAATAACTTTTTGGTGGCTCGTTTCTACCCCACACTCTGAGTTTTTAACATCCATTTAAAACAGGGCCACCAGAACCAGATGCAGTATTCTAGTATCCATCTCTCCAGTTCCGGGGAACGTTTGGCCTGTCCAGTTATATAGGTTCGGTCTTCCCTGCAGAAGAAGGCGCGCTTTTAACAGCGCAATCGCTGTGTGTGGCTCTTGTCACCACAGTTATGGCAGGACAGTCCACCTCGGCCCAAGCAGCTGGGTAACGTTAACAGCACTGCCGCACACGAGAGAGGGCTGCAGGCGTGCACGGGAGTGGAGCCCAGGGCAGCCCTCGTGCTATGACACAAGTGCCGTTTGGGGGGAAGTCACGCTTTCACGGGGATGTCCCCTCCAACACACCAACAGCCCAGCATGTTTCAGTCACATGCCTTCCCTCACTCCCCGGAACGCCTCATTTTCACAAGAACACTTGCCTGGAGAGAGGTGGACTAGCTCCTTCCTACGCAGCAGCCTCGCGGTGAATTTCAATCAGACGCGTGGGGGTGGGGAGATAGAGACACATGTAAATGGATGAGGACAGTGCATCTGAGGACCCACAGTGGCTGGCTCAGGCCCACCTCAGTCTCCCTGCACCCCCCCCCCCCTTTGGCTGACACCTTCCACTGCTCTGGGAACTGAGGTACTCGCGTAAGGCTAAACTGCACACTGGGCCCAAGGCTATAAATGGGAGCATTACTTAATAATTGCTTTTTGTTGTTGTTCTTCTTCTCTGGATTCCAGAAGTGTCCACTGCTTCTGCCCAGAGCAGGACGCAATATCCCAGATGGGCCTGGAGCCCAGATGACAGCAAGCGAGTGAAACAAGGGGCCGGCCCACTTTTTGCAACCCTTCAAACGGCTCATTAGCAGGGTTCGTGTGTTTCCACCATGCCTACTCCACCCCCTTGCAAATTGGGGGCTGCGAGATCTAACGCGGCAAACGTGTGAAGCAATCAGTCCACCTTGGTGTCTTTCCGCCTCCAAAGGAAACTGCAGGGGTGATTGTGGTTTTCCCAACTAATCTCTTACACTTCTAAAGCAGGTTGGGATTGAAAAACAAACCCAGAGACACTTTATAAATAAGGACCCCTTGCCCAGTGCTGAGATGCAGCAACAACTGGGTAGGGGGTGGCTGGTTATACAGGGATACTTCGCCTGGCACTGAGATGCACCTGCCTCTGGGGTGAGGTAAAACAGCTGTTTATAGATGGACAGTGCTGACATGCAGCCACCTCTGGCGGGAGGCGGAAGTCTGGCTCTGCGTTATAAACCTACAACCCTACACAGCAGTTGATTGGGGGCAGAAAGCGAAGAAGGATCCAGGAGCTCCAGGCAACTTACGTCTCTGTATCGCTCCGAGCACGACGGGGGACCCAGCCAGGCGCCCTAAGCAGCTATGAGGGGATGAATCCCGCCTGGCTTTCTTCCCAGCACTGTCGCAAATGCAGCCGGCACCGGGTCTGGCTCTCTGGGGGAAGGTTGGGGCCCTGATGGGGGGACCCTGGGTCCCTGAGGATGAGGGGCTGGGGATCCTGGGGGGGGGGGAGACTGGAGCCCTGGTGGGAGGACCCTGGGTCCCTGGGGAAGAGGGGCTGGGGGTCCCTGGGTCTCTGGGGGGGGGAGACTGGGGCCCCAGTGGGGGGACCCTGGGTCTGTGGGGAACAGGGGCTGGGGGCACCATTGGGGGGCCATGGATCTCTAGGGGGGAGGGTTTGCATGCCCCAATGGGGTAGCTCTGCGGGGCAGGGCTGGGAGCTGTTGGGTCTCTAATGGGGGGAGGGGTTGGGGGCCCCAGTGGGGGGCCCCACGGTCTCTGGGGGGGAGCGGCTAGGGGCCCAAGAGGGGGGCCCTGATGGGGGCCCCTGGGTCTCTAGGGGGAGGGGCTAAGGGTCCCTGGGGTAAGGGCTGGGGCTCCCTTTCAGGGGCCCTTGGTGGGGGCCCCTGGATCTCTAGGGGGGAGGGGCTGGGGGCCCAATGGGGGGCCCCTGGATCTCTAGGGGGGAGGGGCTGGGGGCCCAGTGGGGGGCCCTGGATCTCTAGGGGGGAGGGGCTGAGGGTCCCTGGGGTAAGGGCTGGGGCTCCCTTTCAGGGGCCCTTGGTGGGGGCCCCTGGATCTCTAGGGGGTAAGGGCTGGGGGCCCAATGGGGGGCCCCTGGGTCTCAGGGGGGAGGGGCTGGGGGCCCAATGGGGGGCCCCTGGGTCTCAGGGGGGAGGGGCTGAGGGTCCCAGGATCTCTAGGGGGTAGGGGCTGGGGGCCCAATGGGGGGCCCCTGGGTCTCAGGGGGGAGGGGTTGAGGGTCCCAATTGGGGGCCCCTGGATCTCAGGGGGGAGGGGCTGGAGGCCCAATGGGGGGCCCCTGGATCTCAGGGGGGAGGGGCTGAGGGTCCCAATTGGGGGCCCCTGGATCTCAGGGGGGAGGGGCTGAGGGTCCCAATGGGGGGCCCCTGGGTCTTAGGGGGGAGGGGCTGGGGGTCTCAGGGGGGAGGGGCTGGGGGCCCAATGTGGGGCCCCTGGGTCTCAGGGGGAGGGGCTGGGGGTCCCAGTGGGGGGCCCCTGGATCTCAGGGGGAGGGGCTGGGGGTCCCAATTGGGGGCCCCTGGATCTCAGGGGGGAGGGGCTGAGGGTCCCAATGGGGGGCCCCTGGATCTCAGGGGGGAGGGGCTGGGGGTCTCAGGGGGGAGGGGCTGAGGGTCCCAGTGGGGGGCCCCTGGGTCTCAGGGGGGAGGGGCTGAGGGTCTCAGGGGGGAGGGGCTGGGGGCCCAATGTGGGGCCCCTGGGTCTCAGGGGGAGGGGCTGGGGGTCCCAGTGGGGGGTCCCTGGGTCTCAGGGGGGAGGGGCTGAGGGTCCCAATAGGGGTGGGACTGGGTCTGGGGGGGGCAGGGAACCCCAGTGTGGTGGGGGCCTGGGGGGTCTCTGGGGCGGGGCTGGGAGCCGCGGGGTTTCTGGGGGCGGGGCTGGGGGGCTGTTTTGGCGGGAACGGCGGTTGGAACGGCCGCGCGGGCGATTGGTGAGGCCCCACCCACGCCGTTGGGGTCGCGCGCCTCGCCGCTAGGGGGCGGGGGAGGGCTGCTTCGCGCCTCAGGAGAAGTTGGCGCATGCGCTCTAAAAAAAAAAGCGAGGGAACGGGCAGCCCCCCTCTGGGCCATGCGCAGCGGAGGAGCGCGCGGGACGCGGCGCACGCGCCATAGAACAGCGAGCTGGCGGCGCGTGCCGCCCCACCCGTCCAACGCACGCGCAGTCGAACGGGGCGGTAGCAGAGGCGCTGTGGCGAACCAGTGAGGGCGGGTTCGCGACGCAGGCGCACGGGCGACTAACGGAAACGGCGTGGGACGGTTGCGCACGCGCGGAAGCGGGGGGAGGGGGGAGCTGGCGCCTGCGCAGTGCGCTCGGGCGGCGCGGCCCCGCTGACAGCAGGCGGGAGGGGCGGGGGGCTGATGGCGGCCGGGTCCGGGGGCAGGAAGCCCGGCGCCCCGCGGGACGCGGAGTCCGAGGTCTGGTCCCGCCGCGTCAGGGACCTGGTGGGCTCCGGGCCCGGCAACCGCCTCTGCTTCGAGTGCGGCCAGCGCGGCGTCACCTACGTGGACATCACGCTGGGCAGCTTCGTGTGCACGGGCTGCTCGGGGGCGCTGTGAGTGGGGGCGGGGCTTCGTGTGCTCGGGGGCGCTGTGAGTGGGGGCGGGGCTGCGGGCAGGGGGCGGGGCTTCGTGTGCACGGGCTGCTCGGGGGCGCTGTGAGTGGGGGCGGGGCAGGGGGCGGGGCTTCGTGTGCACGGGCTGCTCGGGGGCGCTGTGAGTGGGGGCGGGGCTTCGTGTGCACGGGGGCGCTGTGAGTGGGGGCGGGGCAGGGGGCGGGGCTTCGTGTGCACGGGCTGCTCGGGGGCGCTGTGAGTGGGGGCGGGGCTTCGTGTGCACGGGGGCGCTGTGAGTGGGGGCGGGGCAGGGGGCGGGGCTTCGTGTGCACGGGCTGCTCGGGGGCGCTGTGAGTGGGGGCGGGGCTGCGGGCGGGGGGCGGGGCTTCGTGTGCACGGGCTGCTCGGGGGCGCTGTGAGTGGGGGCGGGGCAGGGGGCGGGGCTTCGTGTGCACGGGCTGCTCGGGGGCGCTGTGAGTGGGGGCGGGGCGGGGGGCGGGGCTTCGTGTGCACGGGCTGCTCGGGGGCGCTGTGAGTGGGGGCGGCGCTGCGGGCCGGGGGCGGGGCTTCGTGTGCTCGGGGGCGCTGTGAGTGGGGGCGGGGCTTCGTGTGCACGGGCTGCTCGGGGGCGCTGTGAGTGGGGGCGGCGCTGCGGGCCGGGGGCGGGGCTTCGTGTGCACGGGCTGCTCGGGGGCGCTGTGAGTGGGGGCGGGGCTTCGTGTGCACGGGCTGCTCGGGGGCGCTGTGAGTGGGGGCGGGGCTGCGGGCCGGGGGCGGGGCTTCGTGTGCACGGGCTGCTCGGGGGCGCTGTGAGTGGGGGCGGGGCTTCGTGTGCACGGGCTGCTCGGGGGCGCTGTGAGTGGGGGCGGGGCTGCGGGCAGGGGGCGGGGCTTCGTGTGCACGGGGGCGCTGTGAGTGGGGGCGGGGCTGCGGGCCGGGGGCGGGGCTTCGTGTGCACGGGCTGCTCGGGGGCGCTGTGAGTGGGGGCGGGGCGGGGCTTCGTGTGCACGGGGGCGCTGTGAGTGGGGGCGGGGCTTCGTGTGCACGGGCTGCTCGGGGGCGCTGTGAGTGGGGGCGGGGCGGGGCAGGGGGCGGGGCTTCGTGTGCTCGGGGGCGCTGTGAGTGGGGGCGGGGCTGCGGGCAGGGGGCGGGGCTTCGTGTGCAAGGGGGCGCTGGGAGTGGGGCAGGGCAGGGGGCGGGGCTTCGTGTGCACGGGGGCGCTGGGAGTGGGGGCGGGGCTGCGGGCCGGGGGCGGGGCTTCGTGTGCACGGGGGCGCTGTGAGTGGGGGCGGGGCAGGGCAGGGGGCGGGGCTTCGTGTGCACGGGGGCGCTGTGAGTGCGGGCGGGGCAGCGGGCCGGGGCCGGGGCTTCGTGTGCTCGGGGGCGCTGTGAGTGGGGGCGGGGCTTCGTGTGCTCGGGGGCGCTGGGAGTGGGGGCGGGGCTGCGGGCAGGGGGCGGGGCTTCATGTGGGAGGGGGCGCTGTGGGAGGGGGCGGGGCTTCGTGTGCTCGGGGCGCTGGGAGTGGGGGCAGGGGCCGGGGCTTTGCGTGGGCTGCTCGGGGGCATTGTGAATGGGTGCGGGGCTACGAGAAGGGGCGTGGCTTAGTGTGCTTGGGGAGGGGCCAATAAATGGGCGGGGCTTCTGGGTCCCAGCCTCAGCTCAGCCCCCATCTGATCCCACCCTTCCTGCCCCACCTCACACGGGGGCAGGGGGGCTCTTGTAGCCCTGTTTCTTACTCCGTGGGGGGGGTCTCACACAGTCCCCCCCAGCTTCCCCATCCCCCGTGCAGCATGCGCCCCTGGCGCCCCCCAGGGACAGCGCTGCAGCCTGCAGCTCACCTGCTGAATGTCCCATAATGCAGTCAATTGCCGAGGGGGGCAGGACCGGGCCACGGGGCACCTTGGGACTTCCTAGGCCTTGGCCTCATTCTCCTTCAGTGTGTGACCTGGAAACCAGGACGCCTGGGTTCTCAGGGAGGGGGGCTCTGGCCTCATCCTCCTAGTCCCGGAGCCCTGTGGACTCCTCGGGCCGGCCGGAGAGGCAGAGCCGTAATCCTTGTCTCTGTTGCAGCCGGGGCCTGAACCCCCCGCACCGCGTCAAATCCATTTCCATGACCACCTTTACCGAGCCCGAGGTGCTGTTCCTGCAGGCCCGTGGCAATGAGGTGAGAGGCCAGGGACGGGCCTTGGTTTCCTGTGTTATACCAGTGCCAAGCTGAGAGCCCACTGCACATAGAACCCAGGAGTCCTGGCTCCCAGCCCCCCCTGCTCTAACCCACCAGCCCCCACTCCCCTCCCAGAGCCGGGGAGAGAACCCAGGAGTCCTGGCTCCCAGCCCCCCCTGCTCTAACCACCAGCCTCCACTCCCCTCCCAGAGCTGGGGAGAGAACCCAGGAGTCCTGGCTCCCAGCCCCCCCTGCTCTAACCACCAGCCCCCACTCCCCTCCCAGAGCTGGGGAGAGAACCCAGGAGTCCTGGCTCCCAGCCCCCCCTGCTCTAACCCACCAGCCCCCACTCCCCTCCCAGAACCGGGGAGAGAACCCAGGAGTCCTGGCTCCCAGCCCCCCCTGCTCTAACCACCAGCCCCCACTCCCCTCCCAGAGCCAGGGAGAGAACCCAGGAGTCCTGGCTCCCAGCCCCCCCTGCTCTAACCACCAGCCCCCACTCCCCTCCCAGAGCCAGGGAGAGAACCCAGGAGTCCTGGCTCCCAGCCCCCCCTGCTCTAACCTACCAGCCCCCACTCCCGTCCCAGAACCGGGGAGAGAACCCAGGAGTCCTGGCTCCCAGCCCCCCTGCTCTAACCCACAAGCCCCCACTCCCCTCCCAGAGCCGGGGAGAGAACCCAGGAGTCCTGGCTCCCAGCCCCCAATGTTCTAACCCACCAGCCCCCACTCCCCTCCCAGAGCTGGGGAGAGAACCCAGGAGTCCTGGCCCCCAGCGCCCCCTGCTGTACCCACCAGCCCCCACTCCCCTCCCAGAGCCAGGGAGAGAACCCAGGCGTCCAGGCTCCCAGCCTCCTTTGTCTAACAAAGTCTTGCTGGCCCTAGGCCTGCCAGAAGATTTGGCTGGGATCCTTCGATCCCCGCACGTCGCTGCTCCCAGACTCCAGGGACCCGCAGAAAGTGAAGGAGTTCTTGCAGGAGAAATACGAGAAGAAGAGATGGTAAAAGTGGAGCGGCGGACAAGTGGGGTCGGGAGAGGAGGGGGCTGTCCTTGGTTTACCACAAACTGGGCCTCACACCCCTTCAGCCACTCCTGTGGATGCAATGGAGGGACACAGTTCCTGCTCCTTGGCATACTTGACATACCCCAGAGCCGGGGAGAGAACCCAGGAGTCCTGGCTCCCAGCCCCCCCTCCTCTAACCCACTATCCCGCACTCCCCTCCCAGAGCTGGGGAGAGAACCCAGGAGTCCTGGCTCCCAGCCCCCCCCCCGCTCTAATCCATTATCCCACACCCCCCTCCCAGAGCCGGGGAGAGAACCCAGGCATCCTGGCTGCTCAAATCCTGCTGCCATCCTATTTTTGTAGGCCCCCAAGTTTCTCTGACCGTGGTTGGGGGTGTCCCTGTGGCTGGTGCTGGCAATGTGTCTTTCTGGCTCCCCCTGCAGGTACGTCTCACCGGATCAAGCCAAGGGTGCTGCCTCCCTGGCCAGCCAGAGCTCCACCCCAGAGGTGAAGCCCCAGCAGACCCTTTTAGGGGACTCGGGAGGACTCCTCACATCTGCCGGATCCAGCCGGGTAAGCCAGGATTCCTGGGTTCTCTCCCCTGGTCTGGGAGAGGAGTGGGGTCTAGTGGTTAGAGCAAGGGGGAGCTGGGAGCCAGGACTCCTGGGTTCTCTCCCCCAGTCTGGGAGAGGAGTGAGGTCTAGTGGTTAGAGCAAGGGAGGGCTGGGAGCCAGGACTCCTGGGTTCTCTCCCTGGCTCTGGGAGGGGAGTGGGGACTAGTGGGTTAGAGCAGGGGGTGGCTGGAAGCCAGGACTCCTGGGATCTCGCCCTGGCTCTGGGAGGGAAGGAGGGTCTGGTGGTTAGAGTGGGCGGGGCTGGGAGCCAGGATACCGTGGCCCCAGGCCTCTTACCAGTTGTGTCTCTCAGACCTCGGGCCAGCCCCGCCTGCCACACCAGCGCACCCCCCAGCCGGCCAAGAAAGCCAGCACAGACCTCCTGGCGGATATCGGCGGGGACCCTTTCGCCGCCCCCCAGCCGGCCCCTGCCTTCGCCATGTTCCCTGCCTTCCCCAGTAAGTATAGGGGGCAGGGGAGCCACAGGCCCTGCTGCGCCCTGCCCGCGCCAGCCATACAGTGTTAATGTGAGCAGCTAGAGCGACACACCCGTGTGGTGATACTGGGCAGTGCAAGCTGGGAGGCACCATAGAGCTCTCGGCTAGGAGACACCCTGCGTGTGGCGATGGTCAATAGTACAGTCTGGGAGTTGGCCAGTTAGAGCTCTGAACTAGTGAGGCCCCCATGTGGTGTTACTGGGTAGTGCTGGCTGGGAGCTGGCTGATCATAGAGCTCTGAGCTAGAGAGACACCCCCCCATGTGGTGTTACTGGGTAGTGCTGGCTGGGAGCTGGCTGATCATAGAGCTCTGAGCTAGAGAGACACCCCCCCATGTGGTGTTACTGGGTAGTGCTGGCTGGGAGCTGGCTGACCATAGAGCGCTGAGCTAGAGAGACCCCCACGTGGTGTTACTGGGTAATATAGGCTGGGAGCTGGCTGATCATAGAGCTCTGAGCTAGAGAGACACCCCCCCATGTGGTGTTACTGGGTAGTGCAGGCTGGGAGCTGGCTGATCATAGAGATCTGAACTAGAGAGACACCCCCCCACGTGGTGTTACTGGGTAGTATAGGCTGGGAGCTGGCTGATCATAGAGCTCTGAGCTAGAGAGACCCCCACGTGGTGTTACTGGGTAGTGCTGGCTGGGAGCTGGCTGATCATAGAGATCTGAGCTAGAGAGACCCCCATGTGGTGTTACTGGGTAGTATAGGCTGGGAGCTGGCTGATCATAGAGATCTGAGCAAGCGAGACACACACCCCCATGTGTTACTGGGTAGTGCAGGCTGGGAGCTGGCTGATCATAGAGCTCTGAGCTAGAGAGACCCCCATGTGGTGTTACTGGGTAGTATAGGCTGGGAGCTGGCTGATCATAGAGCTCTGAGCAAGCGAGACACACACCCCCATGTGTTACTGGGTAGTGCAGGCTGGGAGCTGGCTGATCATAGAGCTCTGAGCTAGAGAGACCCCCATGTGGTGTTACTGGGTAGTATAGGCTGGGAGCTGGCTGACCATAGAGCTCTGAGCTAGAGAGACACCCCCCCATGTGGTGTTACTGGATAGTGCAGACTGGGAGCTGGCTGATCATAGAGCTCTGAGCAAGCGAGACACACCCCCCCATGTGTTACTGGGTAGTGCAGGCTGGGAGCTGTCTGATCATAGAGCTCTGAGCTAGAGAGACCCCCACGTGGTGTTACTGGGTAGTGCTGGCTGGGAGCTGGCTGATCATAGAGCTCTGAGCTAGAGAGACCCCCATGTGGTGTTACTGGGTAGTATAGGCTGGGAGCTGGCTGACCATAGAGCTCTGAGCTAGAGAGACACCCCCCCATGTGGTGTTACTGGATAGTGCAGACTGGGAGCTGGCTGATCATAGAGCTCTGAGCAAGCGAGACACCCCCCCCCCCATGTGTTACTGGGTAGTGCAGGCTGGGAGCTGGCTGATCATAGAGCTCTGAGCTAGAGAGACACCCCACCATGTGGTGTTACTGGGTAGTGCTGGCTGGGAGCTGGCTGATCATAGAGCTCTGAGCTAGAGAGACACACCCCCATGTGGTGTTACTGGGTAGTGCTGGCTGGGAGCTGGCTGATCATAGAGCTCTGAGCTAGAGAGACACACCCCCATGTGGTGTTACTGGGTAGTGCAGGCTGGGAGCTGGCTGATCATAGAGCTCTGAGCTAGAGAGACACACCCCCATGTGTTACTGGGTAGTGCAGGCTGGGAGCTGGCTGATCATAGAGCTCTGAGCTAGAGAGACACACCCCCATGTGTTACTGGATAGTGCAGGCTGAGAACCGGCTGATCATAGAGCTCTGAGCAAGCGAGACACACCCCCATGTGTTACTGGGTAGTGCAGGCTGGGAGCTGGCTGACCTCCTATGTCCTTCCCAGGCCAGGCCCCAGCCCATGCTGCCTTTGCCAATTTTGATGCCTTTGGGTGCAGCCCGGTAGCGTCGGCCTTCGGGGGGGCGTCAGTGCCATTCCACACCCAGTCGACAGCCGCAGGTAACGCTCCCCCTGCCCCTCCCGCTGCCCGGGCCTTCCTTGGCGTGAACGCTGCATCGGAGGGAGGCACCATGCATTCTAGTGGTTAGAGCAGCGGTGCAGCCAGGACTTCTGGGTTCTCTCCCTGGCTCTGGGTGGGGAGTGGGGGCTGGTGGGTCAGAGCAGGCGGGGCTGGGAGCCAGGACTCCTGGGTTCTCTCCCTGGCTCTGGGAGGGGATTGCAGGCTGGTGGGTCAGAGCAGGGTCGGGGGCTGGGAACCAGAACTCCTGGGTTCTCTCCCCGGCTCATGATGATGGGCTGACCCTTAGTCTTATCTTAGCTGCGAATGTGTGGGTGAATGGTTACCCATGTGGGTGGGTATTTCTAGGGGACTGTCCCCAGTCCCTGCTTCCAAGGCCTGGGGTCCCCCTAGCTCTGCTGGGAGGAGGGGTGGGGCTCCCCTAGCATCTCTCTTGCTTTAACCCTTTGCTCTCTGCTTCCTGTTCCCAGCCAGTCGGACAGTCCCGGGCGGTTACAGCTTTGGTGAGATCATGATCGTGGTTTGCTTCTCCCTTGGGATACCGGACTTAGGGGTCAGGACTCCTGGGTTCTCTCCCTGGCTCTGGGAGGGCAGTGGGGGCTGGTGGTCAGAGCAGGGGGGCTGGGAGCCAGGACTCCTGGGTTCTCTCTCCGGTTCTGGGAGGGGAGTAGGGGCTGGGGAGTTAGAGCAAGGGGGGTCTGGGAGCTAGGACTCCTGGGTTCTCTCCCCAGCCTGTGGAGTTGGCTGCAGGCTCAGGACGGGGAAAATCAATTTGAGTTTAGTTGGGAGTTAATATAAAAATAACGTTTCCCTGAGGAGTGCAGTGGTGCCTGGCATGGGCACCGGGGGCACTGGCGCTGCTCCCTGGCCTCTCCCGCGTGATGGATGCAGTGGGGTCGGGGGGTCCTGGCGCCTGCAGGCTGCACCCACTGCCCCAACCCCCAGAGGGAGGGCGTGCGCCTTGGCGGGGGTGACCACGCTGTTCCCTTCTGTGCCAGCAGGGGGTGCCCAGGTGAGCGGCTTTGGCGCCTCCCCCTCCAGCCACCCTGGCAGCGGGATCCCGGACATGGGCGGAGCACCCGGCAGGTATTAACCCCTTCTCTGGACCCCGCCCCAGCGGCCCCTGGGCGGGGGGACTCCAGGAGACTGGCCGGGTGGGGTGGCCCGCCCTTGGCCTGCAGGCTCAGGACCGTGGGGAAACCCAGGTGCATTGTGGGTGGTCCGCTCTGTGTAGGGGAGGGAGGGGGGGTGTCTCAGCGCTCCCCCCCCACCCCAGTGGGTTTGGCTAACACCATCTCTCTTCTCCGCAGCCTCTTTGGGAGCCTGAGCCAGCCGGCAGCCCTGCCTCCGACCAGCCCTGCGCCCGCCTACGGGGGTAGGTGGCTTTTGCTTTGGCCCAGGGGGGCGCTAACGCCCGTCGGCAGCCAGTAGCAATGAGCCACCTCTCCCGTGCCACCCTCTCTTCCAGCCTACACCAACCCCTTCGCCCCGCCCGCCGCCCCGCCTACCCGGCCCAGCACCAACCCCTTCCAGCCCAACGGCACCGCACCAGGTGAGCCCCCATCAGGACGCCTGGGTCCTGTCTGGACACCTGGGTCCCATCCCCAGCGCTGGAAGGGGAGTAGGGGCTGGTGGGTTAGAGCAGGGGGGGGCTGGGAGTCAGGACTCCTGGGTTCTCTCACCGGCTCTGGGAGGGGAGTGGGGGCTGGTGGGTTAGAGCAGGGGAGGCTGGGAACCAGGACTCCTGGGCTCTCCCTGGCTCTGGAAGGGGAGTGGGGGCTGCTGGTCAGAGGAGGGGGGCTGGGAGCCAGGACTCCTGGGTTCTCTCCCTGGCTCTGGGAGGGGAGAGGGGGCTGGTGGGTTAAAGCAGGGGAGGCTGGGAGCCAGGACTCCTGGGCTCTCCCTGGCTCTGGGAGGGGAGTGGGGGCTGGTGGGTCAGAGCAGAGGGGCTGGGAGCCAGGACTCCTGGGTTCTCTCCCCGGCTCTGAGAGGGGAGTGGGGGCTGGTGGGTTAGAACAGGTGGGGTGGGAGCCAGGACTCCTGGGTTCTCTCCCCGGCTCTGGAAGGGCAGTTGGGGCTGGTGGGTCAGAGCAGGGGAGGTTGAGAGCCAGGACTCCTGGGTTCTCTCCCCTGCTCTGGAAGGGCAGTGGGGGCTGGTGGGTTAGAGCAGGGGGCGCTGGGAGCCAGGACTCCTGGGTTCTCTCCCCAGCTCTGGAAGGGCAGTTGGGGCTGGTGGGTCAGAGCAGGGGGCGCTGGGAGCCAGGACTCCTGGGTTCTCTGCCAGCTCATCTCTCCCCCTGCAGGTTCCAGTTTTGATGGGTTTGCTGCAGCCCAAGTGGGGCAGCCTGTCGGGATCTCCACCAATCCCTTCATGGTGAGGACCATCCCATTCCTAGCCAGTCAGGTTGCAGTGGGGCCCTGCTGGGTTTTGGCATCTTCCCCTGCTTTCCAGGGGGTTCTGGCTTCAGCAGCCCCACAGCGAAGCTGGAGTGCCAGGTCCCAGCATTGTTTCCCTAGGGCAGAGCCACTCTGCTGACTCACCCAATCGCCCAGATCAGATCTGTCCCATCATCCGCACAGTGGGGCGTCCTCCTTGCTGGTTTCTGCATTCCCCGGCCCCTGCGTCGGCTCCCCTCACCCATGGGCGGTGCTCCACTCCGTCTCTGTGGAGCCCGGCTCACAAGCAGCCTTGGACCTGGGTTCTGGTCTGGGTTGTGGGGTACGAGTCGGGGATCCGATGGGTGTTGGTATCTGACTGTGTGAGCAGTTACAGCCCTCCGTCTGTCTGCTGCCACCTGTGCCCCATCTCTCTAATCCCCCTTTGTCCCTCCAGACGGCAGCTCCATCCCCGCCCTTCGTCATCAAGCATCCAGCCACCAACCCCTTCTTATAGCGAGGTGCCCGGACGGCTGCTGTGGGCAGGAAGTGCCCATCCCATCCAGCAGGGGGCAGGCCGCTGCAGCCACCCCTTCCCCCCCCGCACCGGCTTCCAACTGCGCAGCCCCAACGCCGTGAGGATGGGCTGGACCAAGTGCTTTAACTACTGCGATGGCTTCTAAGGGAACCGGCCCGGAGGAGAGCTGGCCCTTGAAGAGAGGTTCTGGGCCCAGCACCGAGGCATTCTGGGACTTGTAGTCTCGGTGGGGATTTTTCAGCAGGGCATGCTGGGAAAGTGGAGGGGGGTGGGAATGTGGGTCAAGTGGGTTAGCTGGCCCTTAAGAGGGGTCTGGGATTCTTCTGGGCCTTGTGGTCCAGAGGGGAACCCCAAGGGAGCTGGAGGTGGGGCAGCAATGCATGCTGGGAAAGGGAGCCCTCTCTGCTTCTCCTCCCAAGCAGGAAGGGCTGGGGTCCCTTTGGGGGCTGGAATGAATGTGGGCTCTGCCCTGGGGGGCTGGGATCCCTGAGGGGCTGGAATCTCTGGGGGGCTCCGCCATGGGGGCTGGGATTCCTGGGGGGCTGGAATCTTTTGCGGGCTGGAATCTCTAGGGGGCTCCGCCATGGGGGCTGGGATTCCTGGGGGCTCCACCATGGGGAGCTGGGCTCCATCCGGCGCTCTGCCTTTTCTGGGGGGTTGAGCTGTCCCCCCTCTGAGCCGCTCTGACCCCATCGCAGTCTAGGCTCTGCCCGAGTGAGATTCTCCCCACCCAGACCCACTGACCGTGCAGCCCCAGCCCCTCTTCGTGGGGTGGAACCCAGGAGTCCTGGCTCCTCACCACCCCTCCCCTCTGCTGTCACCCCATCTCTGGCCAGCTGCTTCCTCACAGCCTCCCATGTTCCAGCCCCCGTACTCCTGAACCAGGGGTGGGGGAACCTGGCCTGGCCTTCAGGCTCCCCCTCCCGGCTGCTGGCCCTCGAATCACTCTCCTGCCCCACAGGGGTGCTGGCCAGAGCAGCTGGGCGCCCTAGATACCAGCCCCACAGCAGCATCCCCAGCACGGACTGTCCCCCTCGACGGCGTGCGCTAAGCGGGGAGGGGCCCTCGATCTACATCAGACCTGCACCAAGGGCGGCCCCCCCCTGCTGTAAGCACTGGGGAGAGAACCCAGGAATCCTGCCTCCCAGTCCCCCCTGCTCTAACCCACCAGCCCCCACTCTCATCCCACAGCCAGGGAGAGAACCCAGGAGTCCTGGTGCCCAGCCCCCCCTGCTCTAACCCACCAGCCCCCACTCTCATCCCAGAGCCGGGGAGAGAACCCAGGAGTCCGGGCTCCCAGCCCCTCCTGCTCTAACCCACCAGCCCCCACTCTCATCCCAGAGCCGGGGAGAGAACCCAGGAATCCTGGCTCCCAGCCCCCTTGCTCTAACCCACCAGACCCCACTCTCATCCCACAGCCAGGGAGAGAACCCAGGAGTCCTGGCGCCCAGACCCCCTGCTCTAACCCACCAGCCCCCACTCTCATCCCACAGCCAGGGAGAGAACCCAGAAGTCCTGGCTCCCGGACCCCCTGCTCTGACCCACCAGCCCCCACTCCCCTCCCAGAGCTGGGGAGAGAACCCAGGAGTCCTGGCTCCCTCCTGCCCCACCATTTGCTAATTTCTTTGTCAGTTTCCTCTCCACTCCGGATCCTTTTCCAGCCCCAGGCCGCCCCCAACCGCTGCTGCCAAAATCTTGGCCATCTCAACCCCCCATTTAACCAGCTAGCTCCTCCCCTGGGGCGCCCCCCCGTGGGAGATCACACACACCCCACTGCCGCTTCGGACAAATATCCCCTCACTCAGCTTCATGCCCCCTCCTGGTTTTGGGGGGGCCACGCTTCGTCCCCATCCCGCCCCCCAGAACAAGGGGCCGCGCTGGCAGTATTTTTCTGAGAGAAAAGTGAATGATCTTTTTAATATATAGAGACGTTTTTGGCGCTGGAAATGGTTCTCTCGAGATCGCTCTATAAAAACTATATTGGACCTTTGTGACTGCTGTCCTGTGGGGGGGGGGGTGTGGACCCGAGCCCCCCGCCGGCCCTCCTATGCCCCCTGCCCAGGCACTCTGAGTGTGACTCCCAATCCAGTGGCTCCTGTCACCTGGTCGGCTGAGGGGGCCCCGCTAATGCGCTGGGCCCCATTTGAGACCCTGTGCACGCACTTGTGATTTTGCATGTGGGTGCACTTGTGATTGTGTGCTTGGTATCTGGCACGTGCACTTGTGATTTTACATGCAGTGCGCTTGTGATCATGCACTTGTGATTTTGCAAGCAGGTACACTTGTGAACCTGTGCATGCGCTTGTGATCCTGTGCGTGCGCTTGTGATTTTGCATGTGGGTGCACTGGTGATCGTGCACTTGTGATCCGGCATGTGCACTTGTGATTTTACATGCAGTGCACTTGTGATCATGCACTTGTGATTTTTCAATGCAGTGTACGTGTAATTTGGCATGTGCACTTGTGGTTGTGCATGCAGTGTGTTTGTGATCCAGCACGTGCACTTGTGATGTTGTGTGCAGTGTGCTTGGGACCCCGTGCATGCCCTTCTGACCCTGTGCAGGTGCCTGTGATTGTGCATGCAGTGCACTTGTGACCTCATACATGCCTGGGTTGTGTGGCCTGCAATGAGCTTACCTGCTAATCCACTCGTGCACTGTTGGCCCCTCGAGTGTGAGCAGTGATGCACCCACAAGCGTGTGCAATCTTGTGCTTGTGGGAGTGTGCACACAAATGTCCTTGCCTCAGAACAGAGTGGGCACGTGCTTAGCATCTCCCCCACTCCTACCCTGGCATGTGACTAGGGTCAGTTGTGTGCATGCAGCTCGCACCTCACAGGTGACACTGGGTGTGTCCTGTGTCTTGCACACGCTTGTGATCCTCCACGAGTGCTGCTGCAATCTCATGCTTCTGTGCCAGGCCTGCCTGCTGACACTGCACGTCTCTCGCACGTTCCCTGGTGATCCTGGCTGCTGCTCTCTCCCCTTGCATGGCTCAAGATCTACAACTGCTCTCGCCGGCATGTGCAATGCCTTGCACATCTCCTACCCCCCCGTGTGCCCATCGCCTCTTGCACACTCTCCTTGTGCCTTGGCCCTCGCACACTAGTGCACACGCCCACTTGAACTTTCTCTTGTGCTCACCCAGGCCTCCTCAGCCAATGGGCACACTTTGTGCTCTGGCCTTATCCAAGTGACAGCAGCATGTCCCCATGGGTTCCCCCACGCCCACCCCGGGCCTGGCATCAACAGCCGGTCACACACTTGGCAGTTCATTGCACAACACCAACGCATGTGGCCACACGGGGCTTTCCTGCCCTGCCTGCGGGTGGTGCCAGGGCGCGTCATACTGTGCCCCCGGGTCACGGGATGTTTGCTGTGCCCGGCCTTCTCCCACCGGTGTGGGATCACTCTCTCGTGCGACAGCCCGTGCCCCGTCCCCTGTCCCCCTGAGCCAGCCTGTCCCCACCCTGGGGGCGAGTGGGAGCCGGTGCCCCCTAGAGGGGACAGGCCCCTGCCCCATTCCCCGCCCCCCTGAGCCAGCCAGTCCCTGCCCTGGGGCCGGGTGGGAGCCGGCATCCCCTAGAGGGGACAGGCCCTTGCCCCATTCCCTGCCCCCCTGAGCCAGCCAGTCCCTGCCCTGGGGCCAGGGGGGAGCCGGCGCCCCCTAGAGGGGACAGGCCCCTGCCCCATTCCCTGCCCCCCTGAGCCAGCCAGTCCCTGCCCTGGGGCCGGGTGGGAGCCGGCATCCCCTAGAGGGGACAGGCCCCTGCCCCATTCCCCACCCCCCAGAGCCAGCCAGTCCCTGCCCCATTCCCCGCCCCCCTGAGCCAGCCAGTCCCTGCCCTGAGGTGGGCCGGGGCGTGGGGCAGCCGCCTGCTGTGTGCAGTGGAAACAGAGGGGCTCTCAGACACGGGCCAGGCGTGTTTACCTACAAACAGCACCAGAGCCAGGTTGACAAAACAGGCCTGGAGCCAAACTGGTGCCATGGGGCTGGGCCAGGGAGCAGTAGGGCTGGCGGCTCCAGCGGCTCCGGGCTGGGCCTGCAGGGACAGAGAGACGGGCTGTTAGATTTGAGGGGGGGCAACTGCTCCCTTCCAGCCTCTGCTGCACCAGGCCCCCCAGGCTGGCCAAGGGGTGTGGTGGGCCACCCTGTGTCACAGATACACACACCTCTCCCCTCCCAGCGCTGGGGAGAGAACCCAGGAGTCCTGGCTCCCAGCCCCCCTGCTCTGACCCACCAGCCCCCATTCCCCTCCCAGCGCCGGGGAGAGAACCCAGGAGTCCTGGCTCCCAGCCCCCCTGCTCTAACCCAGCAGCCCCCACTCCCCTCCCAGAGCCAAGGAGAGAACCCAGGAGTCCTGGCTCCCAGCCCCCCTGCTCTGACCCACCAGCCCCCACTCCCCTCCCAGAGCCGGGGAGAGAACCCAGGCGTCCTGGCTCCCAGCCCCCCTGCTCTGACCCACCAGCCCCCACTCCCCTCCCAGAGCCGGGGAGAGAACCCAGGCGTCCTGGCTCCCAGCCCCCCTCTCCCAGAGGTGCTGTCACTCACGGTGGGTTTGGATGCAGGGCGCCCCCTGGCGGTGGGGTGGGGACGGTTCTGCTATCGAAGCTGTGGTCCCATCATACGCAGGTGAACAGGGGCGTGGCCAAGCCGAGGGGCGTGGCCGCGAGAGCCACGCCCACCAGCATTCCCGACAGGTGGCCTGTCAAGGAGCTGCTGCAGAGGAGAGATGGGGGTTAGAGTGGGGCAGCGCTGTGCCCCCTGCCCCACAACCCCCCTGCCTTGCCCCACAGAGTCATCTGCCCCACGGAGCCCCCTGCCACTCTCCCTGCCCCACAGCCACCCTGGCCCCGCTCCCTGCCCCACTGTGACCCCTGCCCTGCCCCGCAGCACACTCTGCCCCGTCCCCTGCCCCACAGCTCTCCCTGCCCTGCCCACAGCATCCTCTGCCCCGTCCCCTGCCCCACAGCAAACTCTGCCCTGCTCCCTGCCCCACAACCCCCCTGCCTTGCCCCACAGAGCCATCTGCCTCACGGAGCCCCCTGCCACTCTCCCTGCCCCACAGCCACCCTGGCCCCGCTCCCTGCCCCACTGTGACCCCTGCCCTGCCCCGCAGCACACTCTGCCCCGTCCCCTGCCCCACAGCTCTCCCTGCCCTGCCCACAGCATCCTCTGCCCCATCTCCTGCCCCACAGCAAACCCTGCCCTGCTCCCTGTCCCACCCCCTGCCCTGCAGCCTCCCTGCCCTGCCCCACAGCGCCCCCTGCCCCTCTCCCTGCCCCACACACCCCCTGCCTTGCCCCACAGAGCCATCTGCCCCACGGAGCCCCCTGCCTCTCTCCTTGCCCCACAGCCACCCTGGCCCCGCTCCCTGCCCCACTGTGACCCCTGCCCTGCCCCGCAGCACACTCTGCCCCGTCCCCTGCCCCACAGCTCTCCCTGCCCTGCCCACAGCATCCTCTGCCCCATCTCCTGCCCCACAGCAAACCCTGCCCTGCTCCCTGTCCCACCCCCTGCCCTGCAGCCTCCCTGCCCTGCCCCACAGCGCCCCCTGCCCCTCTCCCTGCCCCACACACCCCCTGCCTTGCCCCACAGAGCCATCTGCCCCACGGAGCCCCCTGCCTCTCTCCTTGCCCCACAGCCACCCTGGCCCCACTCCCTGCCCCACTGTGACCCCTGCCCTGCCCTGCAGCGCTCTCTGCCCCGTCCCCTGCCCCACAGCTCCCCCTGCCCTGCCCACAGCATCCTCTGCCCCATCTCCTGCCCCACAGCAAACTCTGCCCTGCTCCCTGTCCCACCCCCTGCCCTGCAGCCTCCCTGCCCTGCCCCACAGCGCCCCCTGCCCTTTTCCCTGCCCCACAACCCCCCTGCCTTGCCCCACAGAGCCATCTGCCTCACGGAGCCCCCTGCCACTCTCCCTGCCCCACAGCCACCCTGGCCCCGCTCCCTGCCCCACTGTGACCCCTGCCCTGCCCCGCAGCGCTCTCTGCCCCATCCCCTGCCGCACAGCTCCCCCTGTCCTGCCCACAGCATCCTCTGCCCCATCTCCTGCCCCACAGCAAACCCTGCCCCGCTCTCTGTCCCACCCCCTGCCCTGCAGCCTCCTTGCCCTGCCCCACAGTTCCCCCTGCCTGGCCTTTTACCTCTCCCTCTATCCTCAACCTGCCCCCTGCCCCACAGCAAACCCTGCCCCGCTCCCTGTCCCACCCCCTGCCCTGCAGCCCCCCTTCCCCCCTGCCCCTCTCCCTGCCCCACAGCCACCCTGCCCTGCTCTGCCCCACAGTACCCTCTGCCCTTCTTCCTGCCCCACAGCCACCCTGGTCCTGCCCCTGCCCCACAGCATCCCCTGCCTGGCCTCCTATCCCGCCTATTCTCCAACCTGCCCCCTGCCCCACAGCGCTCTCTGCCCCTCCCCTCGCCCCGCCCCCTACCCCCCCAGCCCTGTGCCGAGCCCCCCATCCTGCCCTTTGCCCCATGGCGCCCCCTAGCGCCCACCTGGGGTACAGGAGGGTCACGGTGCAGCACTCAGCCAGGCAGAGCCATTTGGTCGTTATGGTGACGCTGCCCAGGGTTACTATGGTGACAGGCGCTAGGAGACCCTCCATGGCTTCCAGAGAGAAGATGACCCCTGCAAAAGGGGGGGCGCATCGGACAGGTAACGCAGGACACCTGGGTTCTCCCCCCGGCTCTGGGAGGGGAGTGGGGGCTGGTGGGTCAGAGCAGGGGGGCTGGGAGCCAGGACTCCTGGGTTCTCTCCCCGGCTCTGGGAGGGGAGTGGGGGCTGGTGGGTTAGAGCAGAGGGGGCTGGGAGCCAGGACTCCTGGGTTCTCTCCCCGGCTCTGGGAGGGGAGTGGGGGCTGGAGGGTCAGAGCAGGGGGGCTGGGAGCCAGGACTCGTGGGTTCTCTCCTGGCTCTGGGAGGGGAGTGGGGGCTGGTGGGTTAGAGCGGGGGGGCTGGGAGCCAGGACTCCTGGGTTCTCTCCCGGCTCTGGGAGGGGAGTGGGGGCTGGTGGGTCAGAGCAGGGGGGCTGGGAGCCAGGACTCCTGGGTTCTGTCCCCGGCTCTGGGACGGGAGTGGGGGCTGGTGGGTCAGAGCAGGGGGGCTGGGAGCCAGGACTCCTGGGTTCTCTCCCCGGCTCTGGGAGGGGAGTGGGGGCTGGAGGGTCAGAGCAGGGGGGGCTGGGAGCCAGGACTCCTGGGTTCTCTCCCCGGCTCTGGGAGGGGAGTGGGGGCTGGAGGGTCAGAGCAGGGGGGCTGGGAGCCAGGACTCGTGGGTTCTCTCCTGGCTCTGGGAGGGGAGTGGGGGCTGGTGGGTTAGAGCGGGGGGGCTGGGAGCCAGGACTCCTGGGTTCTCTCCCGGCTCTGGGAGGGGAGTGGGGGCTGGTGGTTAGAGCAGGGGGGCTGGGAGCCAGGACTCCTGGGTTCTGTCCCCGGCTCTGGGACGGGAGTGGGGGCTGGTGGGTCAGAGCAGGGGGGCTGGGAGCCAGGACTCCTGGGTTCTCTCCCTGGCTCTGGGAGGGGAGTGGGGGCTGGTGGGTTAGAGCAGGGGGGCTGGGAGCCAGGACTCCTGGGTTCTCTCCCTGGCTCTGGGAGGGGAGTGGGGGCTGGTGGTTAGAGCAGGGGGGCTGGGAGCCAGGACTCCTGGGTTCTCTCCCCGGCTCTGGGAGGGGAGTGGGGGCTGGTGGGTCGGAGCAGGGGGGCTGGGAGCCAGGCCTCCTGGGTTCTCTCCCCGGCTCTGGGAGGGGAGTGTGGGGGCTGATGGGTTAGAACGGGGGGGGGGCTGGGAGCCAGGACTCCTGGGTTCTCTCCCCGGCTCTGGGAGGGGAGTGGGGGCTGCTGATGAGAAAAGGGGGGGCTGGGGATCAGGACTCCTGGGTCCCATCCCAGCTGGGCCCAGGCTCCCTACCTGAGAAGCCCACAGCACAGTGTTCCCGGCGCCAGGGGTCTCGCAGGATGGCCGCCAGCCCCGCATTCAGCCCTAGATGGACCAGCCCCCCCAGCAGCGTCATGCCTCCCAGGAGCCAGCCCGCCCGGGCACTGCCCACCCTCCCCTCCAGCCCTGCCCCCAGCCACAGCAGCGCCCCCATGTTCAGCCCCAGGTGACCCCATCCCAGGTGGTGGAAGGGGGCCAGCAGGAGGCGCTGCCACTCGCCCAGAGCCCAGACCCCCTGCACACTGAGGCAGGTGTTTTCGGGGGACCCCAGGGGGTGAAGGTAGAGACCCACATTCAGGGCCACCAGGAGGAGAGTGGCGAGGGGCAGCCTCGCCGCAGACATGCCCTTGGGGGGGCTGCCAGTCCAGAGGGTGGAAGGGGGGTCCCTGGGGCTAGGGGGAGCAGGAAAGTAGCATTCGGGGCAGTGCTGGGGGCAGAGAGTGGCTCACTAGTGGGGGAGGGCAGCAGTGCCAGGGCAGAGCCCTTGTGAGGTCACTGCTGATGTCTTGGGGGGGGGATTATGGGAAGGGGAGGGGGCAGCCCCGGGAGCAGGTCGCCCCGAATTGTTTATCTCGCTGGGAGCTAAGAATAAACCTTGTTCTGGGAAACCGGCATCAAGACCTGCCATGAACCCGGAGAGCTGGGGCTGGGCTGGCAGGGCTGCAGGTCGGGAGTGAGTGGCACCGGCAGAGCTATGGGGTCAGGGATGGGGAGGCTGTGGGTCGGGAGTGAGGGGCACTGGCAGAGCTATGGGGTCAGGGATGGGGAGGCTGTGGGTCGGGAGTGAGGGGCACTGGCAGAGCTGGGGGGTCAGGGATGGGGAGGCTGTGGGTCGGGAGTGAGGGGCACTGGCAGAGCTGGGGTGGGCAGGGCTGGGCTGGCAGGGGCTGCGGGTCAGGTGTGAGGGGCACCGGCAGGGCCTGCAGGTCAGGAGTGAGGGCCACCGGCAGAGCTATGGGGTCAGGGATGGGGAGGCTGTGGGTCGGGAGTGAGGGGCACCGGCAGAGCTATGGGGTCAGGGATGGGGAGGCTGTGGGTCGGGAGTGAGGGGCACCGGCAGAGCTGGGGGGGCAGGGGCTGCGGGTCAGGAGTGAGGGGCACCGGCAGGGCTCCGTGCAGCGGGAGCTGGGAGGGGGGCGACAGGGAATTGTTTATAGTAAATAATGCAGCCCAGATGGGATGGGCTGAGCCCGGCTGGGTCCTGTGAGCCGCCCCGATAGCCATCGGCCACCAAGTCCTTGAACCAGCCGTAAACAGCTGTGGAGGTCATGGGGGAGGGGGGCTGGAATCCTAAAGCAGGGGCCAGTGCCCCTCACTCCCGACCCGCAGCCCCCACCAGCCCAGCCCTGCCGGTGCCCCTCACTCCTGACCCGCAGCTCCCACCAGCCCAGCCCTGCCGGTGCCCCTCACTCCCGACCCGCAGCCCCTGGGAGTCCAGCTTGCCAGCGTGGCCGGACGCAGGTCACCAGCTCTGACCCTCAGGCCCAGACTTAAATTGCACCTTGACCCCAAGGACTGTTGGACTCTGCAGAGCTGAGATAAGGTGCCTGGGGAATCTGGTGCAATAGATACACACACCCCCGTCCCCCGCCCCACACCAGGCAGGGGGCCTGAAGAAACACAAGGCCTGTCCCTGACTGGGCATGGCTGGGCTGGCAGGGGGCTGCGGGTCGGGAGTGAGGGGCACCGGCATGGCTGGGCTGGCAGGGGGCTGCGGGTCGGGAGTGAGGGGCACCGGGTCGGGAGTGAGGGGCACTGGCAGGGCTGGGCTGGAAGGGGGCTGCGGGTCGGGAGTGAGGGGCACCGGCAGGGCTGGGCTGGAAGGGGGCTGTGGGTCGGAAGTGAGGGGCACCGGCAGAGCTGGGGGGGCAGGGCTGGGCTGGCAGGGGCTGTGGGTCGGGAGTGAGGGGCACCGGCAGGGCTGGGCTGGCACGGGGCTGCGGGTCGGGAGTGAGGGGCACCGGCAGGGCTGGGCTAGCAGAGGCTGCGGGTCGGGAGTGAGGGGCACCGGCAGGGCTGGGCTGGCAGGGGCTGCGGGTCGGGAGTGAGGGGCACCGGCAGGGCTGGGCTGGAAGGGGGCTGTGGGTCGGGAGTGAGGGGCACCGGCAGAGCTGGGGGGGCAGGGCTGGGCTGGCAGGGGCTGCAGGTCGGGAGTGAGGGGCACCGGCAGGGCTGGGCTAGCAGAGGCTGCAGGTCGGGAGTGAGGGGCACCGGCAGGGCTGGCAGGGGGCAGGGGCTGCGGGTCGGGAGTGAGGGGCACCGGCAGGGCTAGTGGAGGGGCAGGGCTGGGCTAGCAGGGGGCTGCGGGTCGGGAGTGAGGGGCACCGGCAGGGCTGAGCTGGCAGGGGCTGCGGGTCGGGAGTGAGGGGCACCGGCAGGGCTGGGCTGGCAGGGGCTGCAGGTCGGGAGTGAGGGGCACCGGCAGGGCTGGGCTGGCAGGGGGCTGCAGGTCGGGAGTGAGGGGCACCGGCAGGGCTGGCAGGGGGCAGGGGCTACGGGTCGGGAGTGAGGGGCACCGGCAGGGCTGGGCTGGCAGGGGGCTGCGGGTCGGGAGTGAGGGGCAGGGCCGGGCTAGGGGGGCTGCGGGTCGGGAGTGAGGGGCACCGGCAGGGCTGGGCTGGCAGGGGGCTGCGGGTCGGGAGTGAGGGGCACCGGCAGGGCTGGGCTGGCAGGGGCTGCGGGTCGGGAGTGAGGGGCACCGGCAGGGCCGGGCTAGGGGGGCTGCGGGTCGGGAGTGAGGGGCACCGGCAGGGCTGGGGGGTCAGGGGCTGCGGGTCGGGAGTGAGGGGCACCGGCAGGGCCGGGCTAGGGGGGCTGGGGGTCGGGAGTGAGGGGCACCGGCAGGGCTGGGGGGTCAGGGGCTGCGGGTCGGGAGTGAGGGGCACCGGCAGGGCCGGGCTAGGGGGGCTGTGGGTCGGGAGTGAGGGGCACCGGCAGGGCTGGGCTGGCAGGGGCTGCGGGTCGGGAGTGAGGGGCACTGGTAGGGGGGCTGGGTTTATTTCTCTCTCATGTACTCATGGCGGCTCAGTCAGCCCCCCCCCGCACACTGTGACCCCCCAGGCACCTCATAAACATCAGAGGACCCCCCACATCAGTTTTCTTCACCCCTCTTTGCCATGTGATGCCCCCGAAAGACTCGGCCACTCTCCAGAGGTTCACCCCCCCCCACTAGCAGAGCTCAGCCCGTCAGTGGCCCCCAATAGTGGGCCCTGCAGCAGGTGTGGGGAGACCCCCCCAGCCCCACCAGCACCTGGCCCTGGGAGGCGGTTGCGGAGGGGGCGGTGAGGGAGGGTAGGGAGCAGGGAGCAAGGGGTTAAAGGGGGGAGGGAGCCCCAGGGCCACAGCTGATTGGTTGAGGGATGGCTCCATTCCGCCCTCAAAGCCCAACGCTACCTCCCCATTGGCCCAGGCGCCAGACACCAGAACCGCATGGCTGGATCCCAGGAAGGGGAGGGGGGATCCTCCTCCTGGCGCTGAGATGCAGCCACCTCTGGGGCGGGGCGGCCAGTTACCCAGGGACCCCTCACCCAGCCCTGAGATGCAGCCACCTCTGGGGCGGGGCGGCCAGTTACCCAGGGACCCCTCGCCTGGTGCTGAGATGCAGCCACCTCTGGGGCGGGGCGGCCAGTTACCCAGGGACCCCTCGACTGGCGCTGAGATGCAGCCACCTCTGGGGCGGGGTGACCAGTTACCCAGGGACCCCTCGACTGGCGCTGAGATGCAGCCACCTCTGGGGCGGGGGGGCCAGTTACCCAGGGACCCCTCGCCCGGCGCTGAGATGTGCCCACCTCTGGGGCGGGGGGGCCAGTTACCCAGGGACCCCTCGCCCGGCGCTGAGATGTGCCCACCTCTGGGGCGGGGCGGCCAGTTACCCAGGGACCCCTCACCTGGCGCTGAGATGCAGCCACCTCTGGGGAGGGGCATCTAGTTACACGGGGACCCCTCGCCCGGTGCTGAGATGCAGCCACCTCTGGGGAGGGGCGGCTGGTGACCCCCTCCCTGAAGGAAACGTAGGACCCAAGGGGTTGGGGGAGGGGGGGTTGGGCAGCCTGCTCCCCCGTTTTGCTGGCCCTTTAAATCCCCCCCCCTGCGCCTGCAGAGCCATCAATCAGCTCCAGCAGCAGCCTCATGGCAGGGGGTGTTTGCCCAGGAGCGGGAGCTGGAGCAGCAGCGCCGGGGGGCTGAGCTGGGGGGTGTCTCGCCGGCCTCCCCCCGCCTGGGAGAACCGGGGGCCGGGCTGGCTTGGAGGAGAAGAACCCCAGAGCCTGGGGCACCTTTGCCCCCTCTGCAAACTCCTGCCTCTTGCACCTTGGGAAGGGGGGGGAGTTGAACCCCAGCCCCCCACCCCCTAAATCTCTGTGACCTGCCAGGTAATTGCCCGGCGAGGCCCCACTGGGCTTTGTGCCTGCGCCAGCTGCTTTGCACAGGGGGGAAATCCACTTGCGGGGAGGTTTTTTCCCCCTCCCTCCTTTGCCTTTTCTGCAAGTCCTCAAAGACCCCCCCCCCGCCCCGGTGCCTTAACATGTCCCCCCTGCTTCTTGCCACATCAATATCTGGCCCAGGGGCCAGCCGCCTCCCTGCAAAGTAGCTTTTGTGGGTGGCTTTTGGTGGCGTGTTTTTGGCCGGGCGGTTGTGGCCCCCGCGGGACCGTGGCTTCGTGCCGAGAAAGCCCCTCGCTCGAGTTTTCCGTTCCCCGTTCGCGTTGACAGCGGGACGCCCAGCCGGACACGGTCCCGCTTCGGGGAACAAAGTGCGCTGCGTTTGGCGACCAGCAGGCCCCGTGCGTTTTCGGGGCAAGGCACCGCTCCAAAGTTTTTTGCGGGCGAAACCGGCCCCAGAGCGGAGTGATTTTTCGGCTGCAAAATAGCAACGTTGCTCCTTTCTCCTTCTTTTCCAAGTCCTGGGTCGTCCCCCCCCGCCACCGCCTCTCTCTGCGCTGGCTTCCAGTTTTGCGCCAGAAAACCGCATGGAAAAAACCCAACAACTCGGCTGATTTATTTCGCTTCTCTTCATGTGACTTCTATTAAAATCAATCCCGGAGCCGATTGCAAAAGAAGAAATTGGTGTCCTAGTGCAAACAACGGCCAGCGAGGGCCTACCAGGGTCCGCGGCTGCACCTCTGCGAAGCTGGGTGGGAGGGTGCGTCTCTGCAGCCGTGTGAGATTGCAAAGAGACTCTTAGTTGCACGCTGCCAAGGCTTGTGCACCATTGCCCCTCGGCTCCGGCGTGGCCAGGCGACTTGGGCTGCAAACGGACCGGCCGTGAAATCGTGGAGAAGCAGGTCCAGGCTGCTCGGCAGGGACTTCGGACACGTGCGGGACAGGAGAGAAACCAGCGGCGCGTTTGCAACGGCGCCTCCTGCAGGCCCAATCCGGGCGGGGCGAATGCACTAACCTCTGCCCCCCCCCCCGGAGGGGGTCCCAGCACTGTTGTAAAAACTTGGGGGAGGCGCCCTTAAAAGCCAGGAGGTCGTGAAACGGGAGAGGAATGAACTCCTGGGAAGGACATGATCCGAGCGCAGAGCGGGTGTGAAACCCTGGGCACCCCCGAAGCTCGGCACTCCAAAAGAGCGTGTGTCTTGAATTGCCCACCCCCCCAAAAGGACAGGTGCAGCGACAAAACCCAGGCACCCCCAAAGCTCTGCCCCCCGAAGCGGGCGGGCCGTGTTGGCGTTGCAGACAGGGCCGGGAGGGGGGCCATGCCTTAACTCTGCCGTTCCCGGAGTTGGCGCGCCATGGAGGAGACGGCCGCCGAGGGCGACCCGCCCATGGCTGATGTCCGTCTGTGCGGACACCTGCGGAAACAGAAGTCTCAGCGGCGCCGGTTTTTCGTGCTGCGGGCGCCCAGCGAGCGGGGACCCGCCCGCCTGGAGTACTACGACAGCGAGAAGAAATTCGGGGCTGGCGGCGCCCGCCCCAAACGCAGCTTCCCCCTGGCCAGCGCCCTGAACATCAACAAGCGGGCGGACGCCCGGCACCGGCACCTCATCGTGCTGTACGGCCGGGACGGCACCTTCGGGCTGGCGGCCGAGAGCGCGGAGCAGCAGGAGGCCTGGTACCGCGCCATGATGGAGCTACGTGCCGCGGGTGAGGGCAGGCGAGGGGGCTGCAGACCTGGTGAGAGGGCAGCAGTACTGAGGCAGTGACTGAAATATACCGGGGGGCAGCCCACAGCCAGGGAGAGAACCCAGGTGTCCTGGCTCCCAGCCCCTCTGCTCTAACCACCAGCCCCCACTCCCCTCCCAGAGCCGGCGAGAGAACCCAGGAGTCCTGGCTCCCAGCCCCCTGCCCTCCCAAAGCCAGGGAGAGAACCCAGGAGTCCTGACTCCCAGCCCCCCTGCTCTAACCCACCAGCCCCCACTCCCCTCCCAGAGCCGGGGACAGAACCCAGGAGTCCTGGCTCTCAGCCCCCCTGCTCTAACCCACCAGCCCCCACTCCCCTCCCAGAGCCGGGGACAGAACCCAGGAGTCCTGGCTCTCAGCCCCCCTGCTCTAACCCACCAGCCCCCACTCTCCTTCCAGAGCCGGGGACAGAACCCAGGAGTCCTGGCTCCCAGCCCCCCCTGCTCTGACCCCCCAGCCCCTACTCCCCTTCCAGAGCTGGGGAGAGAACCCAGGAGTCCTGGCTCCCAGCCCCCCGTGCTCTAACCCACCAGCCCCCATTCCCTCCCAGAGCTAGGACAGAACCCAGGCGTCCGGGCCAGGCCCCTGTAGAAGTGTCGGTCTCTATGGCATTGGCTGTTCCAGGGCAAAGTTTGCTGCCTGGCTTGGGTGGATTGTCCGGGCGCTGGGCCACGCTGGGCCCTGGGACGAAAGGGGACAGACTGGCCCAACTCCTCGGCTGGCGCCTAGAACTGGATCAGGGCTTTGAGCCACCCCCATCCTGTCTCTTCCACGGCTGGACATTGCCCATATGAGATTTAGGAAATAGACCCTAGAGTCCACCCCATCCCCAGAGTCAGGGAGAGAACCCAGGTGTCCTGGCTCCCAGCCCCCCTGCTCTGACCCACCAGCCCCCACTCCCCTCCCAGAGCTGGGGAGAGAACCCAGGAGTCCTGGCTCCCAGCCCCCCTGCTCTCTCCCCGGCTCTGGGAGGGGAGTGGGGGCTGGTGGGTCAGAGCAGGGGGGGCTGGGAGCCAGGACTCCTGGGTTCTCTCCCCGGCTCTGGGAGGGGAGTGGGGGCTGGTGGGTCAGAGCAGGGGGGGCTGGGAACCAGGACTCCTGGGTTCTCTCCCCGGCTCTGGGAGGGGAGTGGGGGCTGGTGGTTAGAGCACGGGGGGCTGAGAGCCAGGACTCCTGGGTTCTCTCCCTGGGCCCAGCAGGGGAATATTCCAGGAAATATTAAGTATATTAAATATTCAATCCTGTTTCCAGCTATCGAAATTACTTCTCCCCGGCCATTTCCCACCATGGCTGTTCCCCCCCCCCCCCGGGTCCCCATAGAAACAGTCAGTCGCCAGGGTGACGTGGGTGGTTGCCACGGCACTGGGACCTTTGGGTCTGTTTATTCCTTGGTCCTGTTCTCCCACCTGTTCCATGCCCCCCCCCCGCTTCCTGGTCACCTGCCCTGTGCCCGTATCCAGGCACTGACACTGCTCAACGCGGAGCCCTGTGCAACCAGTTGTCCCACCCCAGAGGTGGGCGCATCTCAGCGCCGGGTGACGGGTCCCTGGGTAACTGGCCGCCCCGCCCCAGAGGTGGGCGCATCTCAGCACTGTGCAAGGGGTCCCTGGGTAACCAGCCGCCCTGCCCCAGAGGTGGCTGCATCTCAGCACTGGGTGAGGGGTCCCTGCGTAACTGGCCGCCCCGCCCCAGAGGTGGCTGCATCTCAGCGCCGGGCGAGGGGTCCCTGGGTAACCAGCCCCTGCCCCAGAGGTGGGCGCATCTCAGCGCCAGATGAGGGGTCCCTGGGTAACCAGCCATCTCGCCCCAGAGGTGGGCGCATCTCAGCGCCGGGCGAGGGGTTCCTGGGTAACCAGCCGCCCCGCCCCAGAGGTGGGCGCATCTCAGCGCCGGGCGAGGAGTCCCTGGGTAACCAGCCGCCCCGCCCCAGAGGTGGGCGCATCTCAGCACCGGTCGAGGGGTCCCTGGGTAACCAGCCGCCCTGCCCCAGAGGTGGCTGCATCTCAGCGCCAGACGAGGGGTCCCTGGGTAACCAGCCGCCCCACCCCAGAGGTGGCTGCATCTCAGTGCCGGGCGAGGGGTCCCCGGGTAACCAGCTGTTCCGCCCCAGAGGTGGCTGCATCTCAGTGCCGGGCAAGGGGTCCCTGGGTAACCAGCTGTTCCGCCCCAGAGGTGGCTGTATCTCAGTGCCGGGCGAGGGGTCCCTGGGTAACCAGCCTCCCGCCAAGCGCCATCTCTGCCCCCTCCGCATTCCCCTCCCGGTTTAACCCTCTCCTCCCCTTCCCGCAGGCCTGTCGCAGCTGGGGAGCGGGGCGGCGTCGCCCTTCCGGGAGGTCTGGCAGGTGAGCCTGCGCCCCAAGGGGCTGGGGCAGGCCAGGAACCTGGTCGGCGTGTACCGGCTGTGCCTGGCGGAGAGCACGGTGGAGCTGGTGCAGCTCAGCGCCCCGGCCCCCTGCCTGGTGCTGCAGCTGCTGAGCATCCGGCGCTGCGGCCACTCGGAGAACTACTTCTTCCTGGAGGTGGGGCGCTCGGCCGCCACGGGCCCCGGCGAGCTGTGGATGCAGGTGGAGGACCTGGTGGTGGCCCGGCACATCCACGAGACCATCCTGGAGGCCATGAAGCGGCTGAGTGAGGAGTGCCGGGTGCGAGGCCGGGGCCAGGCCTCCGCCCCCATCTCGGTGCCGGCCCGGCGCCTGCCGCCCGCCCAGCCGCCGAGCTCCGGGCGCCGCCGGCCCGACGGGGACTATGCCCTGGCGTCGTCGGACGAGGGCGGATCCTCCAGCCCTGGGGAGGGGCGCCCGGCTGGCAGCCCGGAGCCGGCCGGCTCCCCGGAGCGGCCGTCGCTGCCACCCTTGGCCGGGCGGAGGAAGCCAGGGTGGTGCCCGGAATCCGGCTACATGGCCATGCTGCCCGGAGCGGCCCTGGGGCAGCCGGATTACGTGCCCATGAGCCCCGGCGGCGTCTCTCCACCCCGGGGCGAAGCCGCCGGCTACATGCTCATGTCCCCCAGCGGGAGCTGGGCGCCCGAGTACGTGAACATGTCCCCGCTGTGGCGCTCGGCCGGCAGCACCCCCCCGCGCCGCAGCCCCCCGCCCGGCGCCCCCGGGGAGGCCCCGTGCCCCTTCCGCTCCCTGCCGCGCTCCTACAAGCACGGGGCCTGCCTGGCCGTGCCCGGGCGCCTCTCCTCCTGCTCCTCCTCCACCAGCAGCGAGAGCCTGGAGGAGCCAGTGCCCCCGAGCCCCGGGGAGTACGTCAGCATCGAATACCGGCCCATCCCGGGCCAGCCGGCGAGGGTGGAGCCCGGCGGGCGGTGCTGCGGGGAGCGGGGCCCCCCAGCCTGGGAGGAGCCGGGACTCAACTACATCGCCCTGGACCTGGCCCGGGGAGGAGGCGGCCTGGACGGGCACCCTCGGGCGGCCGGTGGCCCCAGCCCCCAGGCCTACGCCAGCATCGACTTCCACCGCTCCCAGGAGCTGCGGGGACGCCGGGGCGGAAGGGACGGGCCAGGTACGTGGCGGATCTGGGGGCCACGGGGGGGACGCAGGTTCGGGGGGGGGTGGTTCTGGTGGACATGTGTCGACGGCCCCATGGCTTTAAGCTGCCTTGTTTCTTTACCAAAAAGACCCGTCTTTGGGGCTGGGTTTTGACCCCCATCTTCCAGGGCCAACTCGGCTGTTTCTGTGCCGTCAGCAAAGGCAGAACCTCCCGGCCCTTGCTTGGACCTGCCTTCCCGGGGGGGGGGGGGGGCGGTCCCCTTTAGAAACCGCCTTTTCTTGTTTTGGCTTAAGGGTTTCTCCTCTGTAGAGACAGCTGGGGGGGGTCCCCTATTAGAAACCATTTTTACATTGGCCGGGGGTCCCCTTCAGAAACTGCTGCAGTTCTCCCCCCTTAAAAACTATCTTTTTGGGGGCCAGGGATTTTCCCGTTTAGAAACTGCCTTTCTGGGGACGGGGGAAAGATTTCCCCCTTCAAAACGCAGGTGTTTATGTTCACTACTGACGGTGGGGGAAGCAGTGGCCTAGCCAGGTTCTAACATCAGGGGGAGGGAGCACGTGGAAAACAGGTGCCACCCGACATATCAAATTACCCCTCTGCCTCGCTATAACGCGACCCGATATAACACGGCAAAGCAGCGCTCCGGGGGGCTGCGCACGCACCCGGTGGGACGGCCCCTCTCTCTCGCGAGGGGGCTGCTCTGCAATCCGTGGCCCCTGGAAGCAGGCAGCACGCAGGAGCGGGGTGGGGCACAGTGCCCCGCACGAGAGGGACAGAGGGGGGCAGGGTCTGCTGGGGGTTCGCATGGGGGAGAGGCAGGGGGCTGCACGGGAGACTCTCCAACACAGCACCTAGCACGCTGGCTCTGAGCATCGTGGGGCACTCGGGAAAAGGAGGCAGCAAGAGAGAGGCCGAGGAGGGGGTGCACTGCAGGCCCCCCGCCCCCAGGTACTGGGCAGCAGTGCAGGCTAGAGGGGCTGATACGGAGAAGTCAGGACCAGTCAGAGCACTTCCCATGTCATCATGAAAACTCACGCCTGGAAAGCTGGGGGAGGTAATATTGTGCGGCGGGGGGGGGCGTTAATTATTTTATTGGACCAGCTTCTGTTGGTGAGAGAGACACAAACTTTTGAGCTTTCCCTGAAAGCTCCAAACCTCGTGTCTCTCTCACCAACACAAGTTGCTCCAGTAAAAGCTATTTCCCCCCCCCCCCCCCGGTGTGGCTCTATTTCCTGGGAACAACAGGGCTACACCAACCCAGCACACAAAAGTGCAGGGTTCCCGTGAACAGCACCGAGTGACCATCACACCAGGACACTATTTTCACGACTCATCTTAGCGTAATGTCCTCATCGCACCAAGGACGTAGCACTATCCGCACAATGAGATAAATACAGCCAAAAATTCACAGTCCCAGCGCACCGGGATCCACCCAGCAGGACAGTAGGGTCAGTTTAGCTCTGTCTCTGAGCCCATCCCCACTAGACGAAGTCCAAAGTTTCAGCTGAACACAAGGGCACCAGCAGGATCTGCACTGGCACAACAGGAGTTGCACGTCAGGGCACTAATTCCCAAGCCCAGTGCAAGGCAATATGGGATCCAGGCCCCAGGGCCTTAGAACCAGAATTTGTGCTCCCGGGAGAGTGGGATGAAATTAGAGAAGTTACAGAAGGCAACTCCCAAGAAACAAGGCATTGCCCAAATGGCTGGGTGGATGTTAAACCACCACCACCAGCCCTGGTGCGCAGCAAGTGAATGGCAATTAGTAACTTAACGAGCACCGTCACCAGACAACGACTCAGCCCTGGGACTCAGCAGTGCCTCCCCCTCTTCCCAACACGACCCAGCTGCCCGGGGGCAGGGGGATGTTTTTGGAGATGCCTCTGGCTGAGCCCCCTGCCCCCCACCAGCAGCCGGCTGGGGGATTTCCAGTCCCCCCCCCAAGCCACCCTCACCACAAGCAAGACCCCCTTGGAAATACACTTACCGGCTGCCCTCAGCTGGGGGGGAGGTAAAGCCCCCTGCCGCAGTGCCACGAGGAGCCCAGCTTCAGAGCGGAGCGTGGGCCCTGCCCCATGGTGACCCCATGTAAGGCACGGCTTGTTTGGAAATGTGCTGAGGGGAAGCAGCTGCTTCCCCTGCACCCCACTAGCTACGCTACTGGGGGGGAAGGGCAATAGCCAGTCTAGAAACTGCCTCTTTTTTTGTCTGGGTCACCCCTTAGAAACCGTCTCTTGGGGGGGGGGGGGTTGGCGTGTTGCTGCCCCTGGCCGGTGGGCCTGTGAATCGTTCCCTGAGTAATTTGACATGTGCTCACGCCGCTGTTGGGGCTTCACACTAGAAACGGACTCTTCTTACCAGAAGTGGAGCTGTTCCCCCTTAGAAACCGCTATTTCTCTGTGGGATTCCCTCAAAACTCTCCTCCCCCCCCATCCAACGTTGTCTCTTAATTTTATGGCAGCAGAGAAACAGCCGGCTGGTTCTGGGCCTGATTCCTTCGCTCTGAACAGAGGAGAGAAAACGGAGAGAAACTGGCTGGAAAGGGTTATTTTTCCCCTTTTCTTTTCCGGCAGTTTTGTTCCTTTCTTCCTGCCTGGCGAGGGGTCCCCAGGTAACCGGCCGCCCCACCCCAGAGGTGGCTGCATCTCAGCACCGGGCGAGGGGTCCCTGGGTAACTGGCCGCCCCGCCCCAGAGGTGGGTGCATCTCAGCGCTGTGTGAGGGGTCCCTAGGTAACCGGACACCCTGCCCCAGAGGTGGGTGCATCTCAGCGCTGTGTGAGGGGTCCCTGGGTAACTGGCCGCCCCGCCCCAGAGGTGGGTGCATCTCAGCGCTGTGTGAGGGGTCCCTGGGTAACCGGCCGCCCCGCCCCAGAGGTGGGCGCATCTCAGCGCTGTGTGAGGGGTCCCTGGGTAACTGGCCACCCCGCCCCAGAGGTGGGTGCATCTCAGCGCTGTGTGAGGGGTCCCTGGGTAACCGGCCGCCCTGCCCCAGAGGTGGCTGCAACTAGGAGCATTAATACAAGACTGATCCTCTCTTGACTCTCTCTTTCAGAGTGCTGACCCCTTTGCTGTCCATGCGGCCTGGTGACTTTGTGGCTCCCCTGACTCAGGACCAGTGCTCCACCCCAGAGCTGGTCGCATTGAGACACCTGATACCTCCGCAGACGACGCGCCTCGGTTTCCTCCCGATGGACCGTGAACCCCTTTAAGTGCCTTTGTTTTTGGGGTGCGGCTCTCGGGGGTGTGTGTGTGTGGAGAACAAGCCAAAGATGGACTTATATTTTGGAGGGGCTGGTGCCTTGCACTCCGGGTGTCCTTTGGTTCTGCTGGGGGGACACCACAGAACCTGACCATGGGCTTGAGGTTTCAAGGTCACCCCCCCGTTTTGGGGGAATTCCTCTGCACCAAAGCCAATTCTTTACTCCTCTTTTTTTGGGGGGGGGTATCTCCCCAGCTTCCCACCCCTTGGGATGGAGACTTTTCAGGGGGGCTGATTCCTTATTTGCAGGGTTCACCCCCTCTGTGTTGGGGTCACCCCTTTGACCCCATCAACCCTCTAGTGCCTTCATGCCCCCCAACTGTGTTTTTGGGGTACGCCCCAAAGGCTCCCCCCCTCTGCAAACTGTGTTTTGTTCCCCCCACTCCAGCCTTGGGGGGAACATTTGTCCCTCTCGCATATCCAAAGTGCATCCTGCAGCTGGGGCATTGTGGGGGGGCCCTCGCCACCCCCCACACCGGTCTTAGGTTTGACGCCTTTCGCAAGGAGAATTGGGGGTTCGCTCTTTGCTTCTGAATTGCACCTGGTTGGGGGTTTTTTTGCACTAGCTTTAAACTGTTTCGTTTGAGACCAGGTAATTTATAGCTCCGGCTCTGGGGCCTTAAATCCTCCCGGCTTTTGCCAGCTGAGCTCACCGGGAAGGGAGATTTTAACTCCCCTCTCAGAAGGCTGAGAGGCCGGGCCGGGCGTTCGCTTTGCGGGATTTGGTGCATGGCTGCAGAATCGGGAGCTCGATTTTTGCGGGTCCCTCGTTTGCAAGATTGGAGCTGCAGAAACCGGGGGGGTTGTGGTTATAATAAAGCCTTTGTGTCAAATGGGCTTCATGGGAAAAGTGGGTATGGACAAAATTTGAAATACGCCGGGAGTTAATTTGCTGGGCTCTCCTCTGCCCTCGTCCCGGGCGATCCACCCGGCTCCTTTAAACGTGACACAATCCGCCTGCCAAGCGGGACCTGGGGCTACACCCGAAGCCTTGGGGAGCTGCTCGTGCCCAGAAAGGTCCCCCTGGTTTCTGCGGCTGGAGATGATTTGCAAAATGATTCGCAGCTGTTGGGAGCTCCGTTCCTTGCCCCTCCTCGCTGTGATTTACGTCCTTGCACCGACGTCTTCGACCCAAAAACCTTTCTCAAATTAAGAGGCATCGCAGAGCTTGATTTATCCGCTTGGGCTGTGCGCACATACAGTCTCCAAAAAAGAATCAAGGGGGTTTAGAAACACGGCTGGAAGCGGGTGCCAAGTTGGCAACGCGAGTTTGGTTTTTTTTTTGTTTTTGGAATAAAAGGAAAAGAACTTTGCCCGCTGTTTCGTCATGCGGCGGCTGCTTCGGTTTTGCATTCAGGGCTTCGGTCAAAATCATTTTGCAGCTCGGCTTCATCTGCAAATGAAACTTTCCCTAGCGGTTGCGCTGACAAAAACTAATTGTTCTCAAGTGCGTCTGTGCAGAGGGGGTCGATTTTAAATTTGCAGCCGATCCCGGTATTTCAAGCGGCTTCGTTCGGGGGTTTCCCCCCAGGGACGGGCGCGAGAGCCACGTTGCTGAGACGGGGGAAGCGAGATTGTTCCAGACGAAAACCTCCCCGCTGAACGAGGGTTGCAAAGAGCTCTGGGGTTTCCAAGCCGCGAGCGCCAGCGAATTGGTTTGATTTACGCAAGGCCCGGGGCCTGCCGGATTGTCGGTGAGCCCTGGGCTCTTCCACGGGCGGAGCTGGGGCCGGCCCCGGCTTTGGGCACAACTCGCGTCTGCTGGTTCTGCCGTTTCCTGGGTGTTTGTTCGCTCCAGCCGCGGCCGTGGGGGCCTGGCCGATTGCAAACCTTTCGCAGGGCCGGGGAAGGTGGTGGCTGGGGGGGTGTTCCTGGTAGGGCCTACAGAATTAGGCGCCTCCCCCCCAATCTGTGTGCCAGCCCCCAACCCCAAGTGCACTTTGCAGACACCTCCATCTCCTGTGCCTGCTGGAGGGGGAGGGGCTGTTGAGAAGTGACCCCTGGGTGTGTGTGTGTATGGGGGGGGGGACTCTGAACTGCCCCAAACCCCCCCCCCCGCAGCTCTTGGGCCTTGTTTCTATTTGCTGCTCTTTCGTGATGTTCAAATAAACAGTTGGAAGAAAACCAGGCCCAGGGCCACTGTGTTGTTTGTGGGTCTCCGTTACCCCCCCGGGGGCAGGAGGGGGAGGAGCATCTCTAACTCCCAGCAGTCCCCCCCCGCCCAGACCCAGGGCTCCAGCCCAGCCCATCTCTGCGCCAGCAGCTGCGGGGTAAAGGCCCAACTACTGCTACCCAGTGTGTGCATGGGGGGAGGCGCTCCCCGGTGACCCCTGGCCTCAGTGGGGGGGGGAAAGGAATTGTAAATGGGGGGCAGGCAGCCCCAAATCCCATGGAGTTTGGGGACATCAGAAACTGGGAAGGGACGGGGGGACACAGCGAGCCCCTGGGCTGGGGGGGGGTTGAAGGGCAGGCCCTGGGACAGAGAGGCTGGAAAGCGGGGCCCCCAAGGACCTAGGGGGGACAGGCTGGGAGACCCTCCAGTTGTAAAGAGCTGAGCTCATGCAGGGGAAACTGAGGCTGAAGATTTGTAGGGGACAGTCCTGGCGGGGGGGAGACTTGGACTCTGGCCCCTAAGAGCCGACTGGGGCTGGTGACAGCAGGAGAGAGGAGCCCGGACCCACAGGGAGGGCAGATTTACCCCCGTCAGCCACTAGAGGGCGCAAGAGCCAGAGCCGTGGGAGCCAAGGAGAGAACCCAGGAGTCCTGGCTCCCAGCCCCCCTGCTCTGACCCACCAGCCCCCACTCCCCTCCCAGAGCCGGGGAGAGAACCCAGGAGTCCTGGCTCCCAGCCCCCCCTGCTCTGACCCACCAGCTCCCACTCCCCTCCCAGAGCCAGGGAGAGAACCCAGGAGTCCTGGCTCCCAGCCCCCCCTGCTCTAGCCCACCAGCCCCCACTCCCCTCCCAGCGCCAGGGAGAGAACCCAGGAGTCCTGGCTCCCAGCCCCCCTGCTCTGACCCACCAGCCCCTCCCAGAGCTGCTGTGGGGCAGCTGGTTACTCAGGGACCCCTGGCCTGGCACTGAGGCTCCTGGGGTGGCTTTGGGGGGGCTGGTGGGAACCAGTCCCTGGCCCCTGGCACATTTGCGGGCAGAGGGAACCTGGCCAAGTGCCCAGCCTGGGGCTGCATTTGGGGTGCAAAGGGGGAGCCCCCAAGCTGCACCCCCCCCCATTGGGACCTGGCCCACGTTGGATTGGGAATGGGGCCAGGTTGCCACTTTCATCCCGCGGGCGAGGTCGGGAAACCCACTGGGGAGGGCGCCAGGCGCGGCGACCCCCGAGCTGGGCAGGCGAACCCCGAACCTCTGGCCCTAGTCCCAGGGGGGGCAGGGGGAGGGAGCGCCAGGGCTGGTCGAGGCAGTTTGGGGGAGATCAGAACCGGGCAGGGAGAGGGGGCACAGAGCCTCGGCTGGGGGTAGGGAGTGGGGCCGTGCCATGTGTGTAGGGGAAACTGAGGCTGGCAAGTTGGAGGGGAGTAGCCCAGCCCCTGGCTTCCAGGCGTGGGGATGGCAGAGACCAGCCTAGAACCCAAGAGAGGTGGTTCATTTACCTCTTTATTCCACTAGAGGGCACAACACCCCAGGCTCCATGGGGCATGGGGGGCAGGGGCTGCTGGCGCCATGGGGTGCAGCTTGGGGGGCACCGTCCCATGCCGGGCACAGCCCCAGCCATGGCTTGGTCAGGGCAATCTGCCCCCCTGGCCCCAGGAAACGTGGGGGAGGGGGCACTAAGGAAATGGGGTGCTCTCTGAGCCCCCACGGCCAGCGGCTGCCCTGTGACACCCCAGGCCGGCGCCCCCAAGCCCGTCACTGCCAGAGGGAGAGCGGCTGGTGCCGGGCCCCGATTTCCTCCCTGCAGGGAAATAAAATCAACCCCCCTGCCCCCAATCCTTACCCCACGGCTGCTCACAACCCCCCCCCCCGCCAGCCTAGCCCAAGGGGGCTCACATGGCTACCAGGCTGCCCCATGACACAGACACTGGAGGGGACCGGGGGGGGGGGGGGGCTGCGCAACAGGAGCTCGGCTTGGGCTGAGGATCCCACCGCTGCCACCAAAGGGCGCCCAGCTCTCGCTGTACCGTCTGCTTGGGGATGAGCCGGGCCCCCCAGTGCCCCATGTGGGGGAACGCTCAGCATTGTCCAGCCCCCACCGGGCCCGGGGCGTTCTAGTCCCTGGCCCCTCGGCCGTGCCATTAGCGTCAGGGCCCCGCCCCTTAGATCTTGCTGGAGGTGCCCTCGGGGGGCGTCGGCTTCTTTGGGGGCTGGCCCACAGTCAGCAGGGCCTGGACGGTCCGGGCCAGCGGCGCCAGGCTCTCCTCGTCCAGGACGTGCTGGGCCTGGCACAGGGCTTCCTGGGAGGAGAGAGGAGACGTTAGAGGGGGTGGGGAGGCAGCTGCCTGGACCTCCACCGCCGGGGGGCGCTGGTGGGAGACACCCACTGCTCACGGAGGGAGGTTTTAGAGCAGCCGGGACGCCGGGCCAGATGGGCCCCCTTGAACCGAGCCGTTCCAGCGAGGCCGACCCACCGGGGCTGTAATCGGGGTCCCGTTCTGGCAGCGCCAGTGAACTGCCCCCCACCCCATTCCCACCGGGGCCAGCGGGCACCCGCCCGGCCGCGCCAAAGCACAGACAAGCCAACGCAAACCAAGACAAAAGCCACACGGTGGGTTGGAGCGCTGCATTTCTCGGCGAACGCGACAGCGCGGGGGATAGGACACACACGCGGCGGCCGGGACACACCGAAAGCGGCCGGGGGAGGGGGGCACACGTACAACAGGAAATCGCCGAGAGAGAAGGACCCGCCCGAGTCCACCCCCGGGGGCAAAGGCCCACACGCTATTTACACGTTTGTACACGCCGGGCCCGGCGGCTGGCCTCGGCCTTCCAATATATATATCAAATACAGAGCCGTATAATTTAACCGCGTTAAGGCAACCGAACCGAGCTGGCCGCAGGGCAGCCTGTGGCCACTGTGAGGCACTGGGGAGCTGGAGAAGGGGGCTGGCTCGCGCCCCGAGCGGGGCCCACACCGGGGCTCCGGGACCCACAGCAGGTCTCCGCAGGAGGAGGCGGGTTTGAAGGCGGTCGGGGGCCGGCAGCGGGGGGGCCGGAGAACCCCCAGAATCCACCAGACCCCAGAGGGAGAGGACTGACCCAGCCCCACACCCCACCGTGGGTCGCTCTAAGGCACTAGGCAGGGCCGGGGGCCCCCCACGCTCCTCAGAAGCCCCAGAGCTTGCAGTAGGCCAGGAAAAGCAGCGACATCACGGAGACATAGAAGAGGGCGAAGCCGGCGAGGGGCCCGGGCAGGGCGGGCGCGGCGTGGGCAGCGGCAGGGCTCTCCTCCGCGGCTCCGGGGTGCAGCAGGGCCCGCAGGGTGCCCCGGAGCCGCCCGGCATCCCCCTGGAGCACGTCGGAGGCGGAGCAGAGGGCGACCTGGGCCCGGCAAGGGAGACAAAGACAGGACAGAGGTTAAGGGAGCTGCTGGGGGCATGAGACCGGCTGGGCCCCCAACCCTGCATCTGCCAGCACCCAGGGGACCTGCCGGACCCAGACGGGGAGGGGAGTGGGGGTTGGTGGGTCAGAGCAGGGGGGTGGGACTGGGAGCCAGGACTCCTGGGTTCTTTCCCCGGTGCTGGGAAGGGAGTGGGGGCTGGTAGGTTAGAGCAGTAGGGGGGCCGGGAGCCCGGACTCCCAGGTTCTCTCCCCAGCACTGGGAGGGGAGTGGGGGCTGGTGGGTCAGAGCAGGGGAGTGGGACTGGGAGCCAGGACTCCTGGGTTCTTTCCCCGGTGCTGGGAGAGGAGTAGGGGCTGGTGGTTAGAGCAGTAGGGGGGCCGGGAGCCAGGACTCCCAGGTTCTCTCCCCAGGGTCGGTGCTCGGTGCTGTACGACAGACCCCACGCTCAGCTGGCGTGGGGCCATGCAGGGTCTCAGCCCCACACTGCTGCCGTGCAAAGGGGGGACCGGAGCCATCAGCACTGGCCCACGGGGGTGGGCACAGCAGGGGATTCGGGGGGGTGACCCCAAGGCATGCTGGGAGAAGAGCACTGCATCTCCTGGGGTGAGGGGCCTGTCAGCTGGGAATCCGTACCACTAGCCGTACCTGGGGGGTGGCTTGGGCGAGAGGGGCGTGGCTTCGCACAAGCAGGGTGTGGCTTTGCACAAGAGGGGGCATGGCAATCACATGAGCACAGTGCACTTGCATGAGAGGCTGGGACCGAGAGAGAGGCGGGGCTTTGCACAGGGTAGTGCAATTGCACAAGAAGGGGCGGGGCCTTGCACTAGTGCAGCCCCATGAGGGCGCCGTGTAGAAGTGACTCTCTGCTCCCAGCTGCACAGCACAGAAATCAGAGACCCCCCCGGCCCCGCGTTACCTCTGGGACCCCCATGCGGCGACAGGCCTCCAGGAAGCTCTCCACGTTTTTCCGACATTTTACCTTGTTCAGCTTTGGCTGTGGGGAGGTAGAGAGGGGTGAGAGGGCTGGCGGGGCGCGGGGGGCTAAGGGGTAGCCAGAGCTGGGGGAGGCCAAAGCTGGGCGGGGGGGGGCGGGGCAGGGAAGCCCAAGCTCCTGTCCCATCATACGGACACTCAGGTTTCGTTTCAAGATGACGCCGTCCAGGCCTCAGTTCTGGAGACAGACCCAGAGCCGGGGAGAGAACCCAGGAGTCCTGGCTCCCAGCCCCCCCTGCTCTAACCCACCAGCCCCCACTCCCCTCCCAGAGCTGGGGAGAGAACCCAGGAGTCCTGGCTCCCAGCCCTCCTGCTCTAATCCACCAGCCCCCACTCCCCTCGCAGAGCCGGGGAGAGAACCCAGGAGTCCTGGCTCCCAGCCCCCCTGCTCTAACCCACCAACCCCCACTCCCCTCCCAGAGCCGGGGAGAGAACCCAGGAGTCCTGGCTCCCAGCCCCCCCTGCTCTAACCTACCAGCCCCCACTCCCCTCGCAGAGCCGGGGAGAGAACCCAGGAGTCCTGGCTCCCAGCCCCCCTGCTCTAACCCACCAACCCCCACTCCCCTCCCAGAGCCGGGGAGAGAACCCAGGAGTCCTGGCTCCCAGCCCCCCCTGCTCTAACCCACCAGCCCCCACTCCCCTCCCAGAGCCGGGGAGAGAACCCAGGAGTCCTGGCTCCCAGCCCCCCCTGCTCTAACCCACCAGCCCCCACTCCCCTCCCAGAGCCGGGGAGAGAACCCAGGAGTCCTGGCTCCCAGCCCCCCCTGCTCTAACCTACCAGCCCCCACTCCCCTCGCAGAGCCGGGGAGAGAACCCAGGAGTCCTGGCTCCCAGCCCCCCTGCTCTAACCCACCAACCCCCACTCCCCTCCCAGAGCCGGGGAGAGAACCCAGGAGTCCTGGCTCCCAGCCCCCCCTGCTCTAACCCACCAGCCCCACTCCCCTCCCAGAGCCGGGGAGAGAACCCAGGAGTCCTGGCTCCCAGCCCCCCCTGCTCTAACCCACCAGCCCCCACTCCCCTCCCAGAGCCAGGGAGAGAACCCAGGAGTCCTGGCTCCCAGCCCCCCTGCTCTAACCCACCAGCCCCGACTCCCCTCCCAGAGCCGGGGAGAGAACCCAGGAGTCCTGGCTCCCAGCCCCCCCTGCTCTAACCCACTAGCCCCACTCCCCTCCCAGAGCCGGGGAGAGAACCCAGGAGTCCTGGCTCCCAGCCCCCCTGCTCTGACCCACCAGCCCCCACTCCCCTCCCAGAGCCGGGGAGAGAACCCAGGAGTCCTGGCTCCCAGACCCCCCTGCTCTAACCCACCAGCCCCCACTCCCCTCCCAGAGCCGGGGAGAGAACCCAGGAGTCCTGGCTCCCAGCCCCCACTCCCCTCCCAGAGCTGGGGAGAACCCAGGCATCCGGGGCTGGGGAGGGTTCCCCACTCACCACGGCGGGAGACGGGACGTGGATGAAGGGCACCGATCGCGGGCGCAGGTGGTTGACCAGCTGGCACAGCACGGCCCCGTTGGCCAGGGCATCGCCCAGGTCCTCCGCCAGCGTCACGCTGAGTCGCGATTCGATGGCCTGCGGGGCAGTGGGGGAGAGACGGGCGGCTTGGTGGGGGCCCACAGACACCCCTCCCCCCACGCACTGCAGGGAACTTACACACAGGTGTCGGGAAAGCTCAAATTACCTCCCCGGGGAAGCAGGGGCAGAGCCGCGGAGAACCCAGGAGTCCTGGCTCCCAGCCCCCCCGCTCTAACCCAGCAGCCCCCACTGCCCTCCCAGAGCTGGGGAGAGAACCCAGGAGTCCTGGCTCCCAGCCCCCCCTGCTCTAACCCGCCAGCCCCTACTCTCCTCCCAGAGCCGGGGAGAGAACCCAGGAGTCCTGGCTCCCAGCCCCACATGCTCCAACCCACCAGCCCCCACTCCCCTCCCAGAGCCGGGGAGAGAACCCAGGAGTCCTGGCTCCCAGCCCCCCTGCTCTAACCCAGCAGCCCCCACTGCCCTCCCAGAGCCGGGGAGAGAACCCAGGAGTCCTGGCTCCCAGCCCCCCCGCTCTAACCCAGCAGCCCCCACTGCCCTCCCAGAGCCGGGGAGAGAACCCAGGAGTCCTGGCTCCCAGCCCCCCGGCTCTAACCCACCAGCCCCCACTTCCCTCCCAGAGCCGGGGAGAGAACCCAGGAGTCCTGGCTCCCAGCCCCCCTGTTCTAACCCACCAGCCCCCACTCCCCTCCCAGAGCCAGGGAGAGAACCCAGGAGTCCTGGCTCCCAGCCCCCCCTGCTCTAACCACCAGCCCCCACTCCCCTCCCACAGCCGGGGAGAGAACCCAGGAGTCCTGGCTCCCAGCCCCCCCTGCTCTAACCCACCAGCCCCCACTCCCCTCCCAGAGCCGAGGAGAACCCAGGAGTCCTGGCTCCCAGCCCCCCCTGCTCTAACCCACCAGCCCCCACTCCCCTCCCAGAGCCAGGGAGAGAACCCAGGCGTCCGGGCTCCCAGCCCCCCCCGCTCCGACCCACCAGCCCCCACTCCCCTCGCAGAGCCGGGGAGAGAACCCAGGAGTCCTGGCTCCCAGCCCCCCTGCTCTAACCACCGGCCCCCACTCCCGTCCCACAGGCGGGGAGAGAACCCAGGCGTCCGGGCTCCCAGCCTTGCAGTCCCTGGTGTGGGATCTCAGCCAAGCTTTCAGGGGTGGGGGGGCGGGGAGATGTGCCGAAGTGGGAACGGTTGTAATGTTTTGTCTGAACACTGCGCGCGTGCCTCAGTTTCCCCACGGGTCACTCCCGTATCTAGGGCGCGGGATTGTTGCAGCGACCCCTGGAGGCAGGTGTGACAGCGACGGGCTAATGGGGCACAGAGATTGGCCCACCATGGCGAGGGCCCGCCCCCCGCAAGGAGCCAGCCAGTGGGGCTGGGAACGAAGCGCCCAGGTGACCGGTTTGCCCAGGAGAGAGATAAAGCCCGGAGGTGGGGGGGGAGGCAGGGGCCTTTGGGGGCCTCAGGGGGGACCCCAGGGACCCCACCCAGGGGGACTCGCTGCGGGGAGCTCATGGGGGGACCGGGCGGGGGGGCGCAGCTGTACCTTGCGGAGCTGGACTGTTAACTCCTTCTCGTCCAGGTCGTGCGAGCTGGCCCGTAGCCGCAGGGGGTGCTGGGGGTCGGCAGTGGGGTCGTGGGGGGTGCAGGCTGCGGAGAGGACGGCAGGGCTCAGGGGACGAAGACGCACGGCCGGCGGGGAGCGCGCGGCCCCGTGCAGAGGTGCAGGCCGTGGGCAGGATTCGAACCCCAGACCTGCTGAGCCGCCGGGGGTCACGGCAGTTCCCTGCCCCGCCAGCAGAGGGGGGCAGAGCCGTGGGGCGCCACCTACCAGAGCCGGGCTTGATGGCCGTCCGCGACGAGGAGCGGAAGAGGAAGCTGCTGGGCTTCTGCGCCGAGCCGGCTTCCCGTGCCAGGGGGCTGGAGACCTGTGGGGGGAGAGACTCTGGGGGGCAGGGGGAGAGGGGAGGTGAGATCCTGCCCCACAGCACCCCCCAACCACACAGCTGGGACCTTGGCGCTGCAGGTCCCTTCGGCCAGGATCACCTACCCCAGGGGGACACATGTCCCACGCCAGAGCCAGGGAGAGAACCCAGGAGTCCTGGCCCCCAGCCCCCCTGCTCTGACCCACCAGACCCCACTCCCCTCCCAGAGCCGGGGAGAGAACCCAGGAGTCCTGGCTCCCAGCCCCCCTGCTCTGACCCACCAGACCCCACTCCCCTCCCAGAGCCAGGGAGAGAACCCAGGAGTCCTGGCTCCCAGCCCCCCTGCTCTGACCACCAGCCCCCACTCCCCTCCCAGAGCCGGGGAGAGAACCCAGGAGTTCTGGCTCCCAGCGCCCCCTGCTCTAACCCACCAGCCCCGACTCCCCTCCCAGAGCCAGGGAGAGAACCCAGGAGTCCTGGCTCCCAGCCCCCCTGCTCTGACCACCAGCCCCCACTCCCCTCCCAGAGCCGGGGAGAGAACCCAGGAGTCCTGGCTCCCAGCCCCCTCTGCTCTAACCCACCAGCCCCGACTCCCCTCCCAGAGCCGGGGAGAGAACCCAGGAGTCCTGGCTCGCAGCCCCCCTGCGCTGACCCACCAGCCCCCACTCCCCTCCCGACAGACACTCCCTGGGCATAAGTCTCCTGCCGCGGCCCCCCCCGGGCCCCTGAGCGTTACCCCTCTCCTGGCCACGCCCCCCTTCCCGCACTCACCCTGCTGCCGGGGCATTTGCCCAGGGGATGCCGGGCTGAGGACACCCGGCGGCTCCGCTGTGACCTGAAACAGACGTGGGGGGGGTTGGGGGGGAGTCAGCCTGCGTCCCCTGGGGCGCCATTCCCCCCACCCCCAAAACCCTTCCGACCCCAGTCCCTCCCCTCTCACCTGGGTCCTCGGCTTCCTCTGGGGCAGGCTGCTGCTCTCCGACAGGCCACTGGGGGGAGACAGAGCCAGGTGAGGGGGCTGCTCCGGGGCCCCCAAGGGGGCATGAAGTGCCCCCCGCGCTGGGATAGGGCCCCCGATCCTGCCGTGGAGGGGGGGACAGGGTATATGGGGGGGGGCAAGGAGGAACGGCTCAGCTGCCCCCACCTCCAGAGGGTGACAGAGCTGGAGCAGCCCCAAGGCTGCTCTAACTTATGGGGGGAGGCGGGGAAATCCCAGCAGCTCCACGGGGTTTCAAGTTGCCCCTGGGCCCGAGCCCGGCCCAAGGGAGACAGGAGCTCCCTGCCAATGAGGGGGGAGAGGACTTCTCCTGGAGGGGCGGGGGAGAGGAATGTCTCATGTGGGGGGTGTCTCACTTGCTGGCTGCCGGGCCCTGTGCGCTGCCGAAGCTGCCTTTGGGCCCCATCCTCAGCAGGCTGTAAGAGACGCAGAGAGGGTCAGGGGGGGTGGAGGCCGAGACGTCCCCACCCGGCCCCGGCGGGGGGCCCACCCCCCCCACACGTACCTGTCCCGCTTCTCCAGGGCCTGGCTCCGCAACGCCTGCTGCTGCCGCTCCCTCTCCTGCCAGATCTGCAGCGTCTCGGGGCGCCTCCGCTCCTCGCTGGGGGGCTCTTCCTGCGGAGGGTTGGGCCTGGCAGGAGGGATTGGGGGCATTGGTGGGGGGCAGGAGAACCCAGGCCAGCACTTCGCAGCTTAGTTTCCCCTACGGGGGTGTGGGGGCGCCGGGGCAGTCAGATGACAGGATAACAACCTACTACAGCTGAATGACAGCTAAGACTCCTCACCCAACGCGGCCACCTCTAGGGTGGGGCGGCTGGTTACCCAGGGACTCCTCGCCCGGTGCTGAGATGCAGCCACCCCTGGGGCGGGGCGGCCGGTTACCCAGGGACCCCTATCCCAGCGCTGGGATGCAGCCACCTCTGGGGCAGGGCAGCAGGTTACCCAGGGACCCCTCGCCTGGTGTTGAGATGCAGCCACCTCTGGGGCGGGGCAGCCGGTTACCCAGGGACCCCTCTCCTGTCACAGAACAGGGGCTAACCAGCTGCTGCTCACCTGCTGTTCGGCACCTTCTCCCCGACATCGGCTCTCTGGGGAAGGCTCCTCTCTGCTCTCCGCTTCTCCTGGGGACAGAAGGCAAGAGAGAAAGGATTAGGGAGAGAACCCAGGAGTCCTCCCAGACCCCTCCCAGAGCCATGCAGAGAACCCAGGAGTCCTGGCTCTGAACCCCCCTGCTCTAACCGCCTAGGCCCAATGCCCAGATTCTTTTGTAGCTGTGTGTTGGCAGCTATGCAAGCCCAGCCCACTCACACCACGGGCAGCCTGGCACGGTCCCGCTTGAAGGCTGAGGCTGCCCCTCCCCGCTTGGGCAGTTCTCTGGGCCCGCTGGCACAGCCGTGCCCCACAGCTGTGCCCCCAGCTGGCAGGAGCAGTGGGCCTGAGCTGGAACTATCCCTCAAAACTACATCTCCCAGGATGCACCATGGCCTGGAAGTCCCAGGATGCAAGGGCCTCACTCTGAGGCCAGACCAGGGTGCACCATGGGAGATGAGTCCAACTAGGGAGCCCAGTCCACACAGGGAATGGAGGCTTGTGGTTTCTAAACTACATCTCCCATGATGCAAATGCTTCCCTCACCCTGAGGCCAGACCATGGTGCACCATGGGAGACGCAGTCCGACTAGGGAGCCCGACGCATAGGGGAGAATGGGCAGCATGAAGCCAGCAAACCATAACTCCCATGAGGCAGTGCGGCAGCGGCGCCCGAGCCAGAGATTTCAGTGTTGGAATATTTTCCAGAATCCCTAAATTCTCTTGTGTCTGGGAGTGGGGCCATGACCCCATTTTGGGTCCAGTGCGATACTTCTCTCTGCCCTGGGCCAGTTCCTCCCCCCGTCCCCTAGGGGGCAGCACCCCTGCAGGAAGAGAGGACAGCCAACAGGCCCACGGTGGAGCACTGCATCCTGGGAGTTGTAGTCTTCCCGGGCCCCCCCACCTCCGCCGGGGCCACGGCCTGCGAACTGCTCTCCAGCTTGGCCGCTTCCTCCTCCTCCACGCTGGTGTCGATGAAGTCGATCTGCTCCAGCTCTCCATTGGCTGCGGGGAGGAAAGCATCAGCGGTGCCGCTCCGCGCCCAGCGAAGCCCCGGGAAGGTGGGCACACAGGGGGTGGGAGCTGCTTGGCGGGCACGTGTGGGTCGGCTGGGGTGGCAGAGCTGTCACTGGCAGGAGAGGCCAGCAGTTGTTTTCCCCTTTGGCCGCAGCAGGCATCTCCCCGCGGGTAACTGGGACCCCGGGAGCAGGGGCGAGGGAACCCCACTTGGAGGGACTACTACCCGCTTACCTGCCCGGTCCCGCTTCTCCTTCAGCTGGCGGGGATCACGCACCAGCTCCGCGATGCGGAACGACAGGTCGGAGAACTCGTCTGTGGACTGACAGAGCAGAGGGAACAGGTGACTGTCGGGGGGCACAGAGGGGATCGGATGCCGGGACTGCCCAGCACTGGTGAAAGGGACCGATGCCCGTAGGTGAAACTGACCGACCCGCACGATGGACCGATCCGCGCCCGGTGTGGGTGAAAGGGACCGACGCCAGTACATGAAACTGACCTACCCGCACAACTGACCGACGCCGGTACGTGAAACTGACCTACCCGCACGACTGACCGACGCCGGTACGTGAAGCTGACCGACCTGCACGACTGACCGATCCGCGCCCGGTGTGGGTGAAAGGGACCGACGCCAGTACGTGAAACTGACCTACCCGCACGACTGACCGACGCCGGTACGTGAAACTGACCTACCCGCACGACTGACCGACGCCAGTACGTGAAACTGACCGACCCGCACGACTGACCGATCCGCGCCTGGTGTGGGTGAAAGGGACCAACGCTGGTACGTGAAACTGACCGACCCGCACGACTGACCGATCTGCACCCGGTGTGGGTGGAAGGGACCGATGCCGGTACGTGAAACGGACCGACCTGCATGACTGACCAATCCGCACCCGGCGCCAGTGAAAGGGACCGACGCCGGTACGTGAAACTGACCGACCCGCACGACTGAGCGATCTGCACGTGGTGTGGGTGAAAGGGACCAACGCCGGTACGTGAAACGGACCGACCTGCACGACTGACCGATCTGCACCCGGCGCCAGTGAAAGGGACCGACGCCGGTACGTGAAACTGACCGACCCGCACGACTGACCGATCTGCACCCGGTGTGGGTGAAAGGGACCGACGCCGGTACGTGAAACGGACCGACCTGCATGACTGACCGATCTGCGCCCGGTGTGGGTGAAAGGGACTGACGCTGGTACGTGAAACTGACCGACCCGCACGACTGAGCGATCCGTGCCCAGTGCCAGTGAAAGGGACTGACGCCGGTACGTGAAACGGACCGACCTGCATGACTGACCGATCTGCGCCCGGTGTGGGTGAAAGGGACCGACGTCGGTAAGTGAAACGGACCGACCCGCACGACTGACCGATCCGCGCCCGGTATGGGAGAAAGGGACTGATGCCGGTATGTGAAACGGACCGACCCGCACGACTGACCGATCCGCGCCCGGTGTGGGTGAAAGGGACCGACGCCGGTAAGTGAAACGGACCGACCCGCACGACTGACCGATCCGCGCCCGGTATGGGTGAAAGGGACTGATGCCGGTACGTGAAACGGACCGACCCGCACGACTGACCGATCCGCGCCCGGTATGGGTGAAAGGGACTGATGCCGGTACGTGAAACGGACCGACCCGCACGACTGACCGATCCGCGCCCGGTATGGGTGAAAGGGACTGATGCCGGTACGTGAAACGGAATGACCCGCACGACTGACCGATCCGTGCCCAGCGCCAGTGAAAGGGACTGACGCCGGTACGTGAAACTGACCGACCCGCGCCCGGCACTGGTGAAAGGTTCCAACGCTGGTATGTGAAACTGTCCGACACAGGTGAAACCGACCCGGAGCACATCACAACACGTAACAAGCTGTGACCCCCAAACCAGCACCCCCAGTCTCCTGTCTGCCATCCAACCCCTCTTCGCAGTCCGCCAGCTCCCATGCAGCGCTGGCATCTCCTTGGAACGCAGAACCCTGACCCACTGCCCATCGCCCGGGGCTAGGAAGGGGGGGGGCCGTTGCTGCCCTGCGTGCTCCAGATGGCACCGTGCCGAGCGGTCCGTACCTCGTTCCCAGACCACCGCTTGCTGCCGCTGTCGACGCTGTTGAAGCCCGAGTCCAAGCCGCCGTACTGCCGGCCGGGGTAGAACTCGTCGGAGAGGCTGAGGGGCAGAGAGAGGTGGGTGAGGGGTAGGGAGAGGTGCTTTGAGATCCTCTGGTGAAAGGTGCTGGAGAAGATGCTTCACAATGCAGCACGGAGCCTGGGATCAGCCCAGTACAAGATGGGCAGGGGAGTGACGGAACTTGGCACTTCCTCCCCAAGCTCTCGAGAAAGGGGCAGATCCAGAAATAGAACCCAGGAGTCCTGGCTCCCAGCCTCCCCCAGCTCTAACCCATCAGCCCCCACTCCCCTCCTGGAGCTGGGGAGAGAACCCAGGAGTCCTGGCTTCCAGCCCTCCTGCTCTAACCCACCAGCCTCCACTCCCCTCCCAGAGCCGGGGAGATAACCCAGGAGTCCTGGCTGTCAGGGGTGGGGGAGCCAGTGGGTTTCTATCTGCTGGAGGGGCAACCAGTGGGAACAGGATACAGAACACTTAGCAGCACTGGGTTGCCACACGGGGGCCGGCCAAGCCGGGGCGATTCCAGGTCCCCCTGCCCCGGGGAAGCTCCCTTACCAGGTGCCAAAGCCGGTGGGCCGGGTGGGCCGGGTGAAGTCGGCCAGGTCAGGCCCTGTTTTGCTGCAGGCTTCCAGATTGAGGTATTTGAAGATGTGGATTTTGCCTTTCAGGCAGATCTGGGGTGAGAGACGGGGGGTGGGGGTGGAGGAGGCTCGTTAGGGCTGGGTTGAGGCAGGGGGAGCCCCCACCCCTTCACAGAGTCACCGCCCGGTCCCATGTTAGCCACCCGCACGGTGGAAAATCGGTGCCTCGTTGCCCATTGGGATGGGTCTGGCTTTACCGCCCGCCCAGCCCTCCTTCCCCGGGTCAGTTTCCTTCCACCCCGCCACCCCGCCAGTCCCGCTGCCCCCCCCCGGGCCGGGCCCCGCCCCGGCTCACCTGCGCGGGCGGCGACTGGAGGGGGTTATTGTCCAGCAGGATGGTCTGCAGGTGCCGGAGGTGCCGGTAGCAGACGGGGATGCGGGTGACCCGGTTGCAGGAGAAATCCAGGCGGACCAGGGGCAGCTCCGACAGCTCTGGAGCAGCAGAGGGGCCCGGTGAGCGTGGCAGGGGCCCCAGCTGCTCCACGACCGGAAGGGGGGGGAACTGTGGGGAGTCCCAGTCCCGCCTGGCACCCCCTGGCACTGGGGCATCGGGGGATGTGGGGCTAGAATCAAGACCCGGACCCAGCTCCCAGGGCGCCCGAACAAGGAGAAAGGGCCCGAAAGGTATTCGGTATCCGGCCCTTTAAGTACCAGCTCACTGGGCTCACAGGATTGGTGGCTTCCGTTCCCATCCTGCGCTCGATTGGCTGGAAGGGGTCCTGCCCCGGGATTTAAAGAGACGGGGGGCACTGACCTTCGGGCAGGGCGGTTAGCTGGTTCCTCCGCAGGTTCAGATCTCGCAGGGACTCCAGCTGGCCCATGCTGGCCGGCAGAGCCTGGAGTTCATTGCAGCTCACGTCCTGTGGGGGGGGGGGGGGTTGGTTTAGCAGGGCCTGGGGGGGGGCATGGGGGGGATTCGTATCTCGTTGTCAGTGCCCGGAGGGAGCGGGGCGTTTGGGGCTGGCCGGGGAGCCCCCCGCTGAGCCCCCCGCTGAGCCCCTAGTGCTGACCCGCTCCCTGCCCCACAGCACCCCCTAGCGCAGCCCTGGGGCCAGCCCCGCCTGCCAGGGGAGAGCGCCCCCTGCTACGCCCCCAGCCCCACTCTCTGCTCCATGGCACCCCCTCGTGCCGCCCTGGGGCCAGCCCTGCCTGCCAGGGGAGAGCGCCCCCTGCTGAGCCCCCCACCCCACTCCCTGCCCCACAGCGCCCCCTGCTGCCCCCTGCTGAGCCCCCCGCTCTGCTCCCTGCCCCACAGCGCCCCCTGCTGAGCCCCCCGCTCTGCTCCCTGCCCCACAGCGCCCCCTAGCGCCACCCTGGGGCCAGCCCTGCCTGCCAGGGGACAGTGCACCCTGCCGAGCCCCCCCCACACTCCCTGCCCCACAGCGCCCCCTAGCGCCACCCTGGGGCCAGCCCTGCCTGCCAGGGGACAGTGCACCCTGCCGAGCCCCCCCCACACTCCCTGCCCCACAGCGGCCCCTAGCGCCGCCCTGGGGCCAGCCCTGCCTGCCAGGGGAGAGCGCCCCCTGCTGAGCCCCCCACCCCACTCCCTGCCCCACAGTGGCCCCTAGCCCCGCCCTGGGGCCAGCGCCCCCTGCTGAGCCCCCCACCCCACTCCCTGCCCCACAGCGCCCCCTAGCGCCGCCCTGGGGCCAGCCCTGCCTGCCAGGGGAGAGCGACCCCTGCTGAGCCCCCCACCCCACTCCCTGCCCCACAGCGCCCCCTAGCCCCGCCCTGGGGCCAGCGCCCCCTGCTGAGCCCCCCACCCCACTCCCTGCCCCACAGCGCCCCCTAGCACCGCCCTGGGGCTAGCCCTGCCTGCCGGGGGAGAGCTCCCCCCACTGAGCCCCTGCCCTGCTCCCTGCCCCTAGCCCCACCCTGGGGCCAGCCCCGCCTGCCAGGGGAGAGCGCCCCCTGCCGTGTCGGATTTTCCCTGGCTGTCTCCCAGCTTGGCAGGAGGGATCTGGCGGGGTCCCCGTTTCGCAGGCCAGGCCCCGCGGCGCCCGCCGGCCCCACTCACCAGCTGGCGCAGGTTGCTCAGCGAGCCCATCTCGTCGGGCAGCGAGGCCAGCTTGTTGTTGGTGGCGACGAGGACCTTGAGGGGCAGGCGGCAGAGGCAGGGCGGGAGGGAGGTGAGCTGGTTCCGGCTGTGGGGTGGGAGAAGGAGCCGTTAGAACCGCGGCCGGTGCCAGTCGGGCCGGATCCCTCCCCCCAGCCCGGCCGTTACCTGAGGTTCAGGTAGGTGAGGGACTGCAGGTTGGCGATGGCCGGCGGGATGCTCCGCAGGCAGTTGTGGTACAAACTCAGCCCTTCCAAGGAGACCAGGTGGCAGGCGTCCTCGGGCACTTCGGCAAAGCGGTTCCGGGAGAGATCTGGGCGTGGGATGAGAGGGGAGGCTGTTAGGCGCCCCCCACCGCCTGCACCGAGCTCCCAGGTGTCCTGCTACAGGCAGCTCGCCGGCAGTGCCCAGCGCAATGGGGGGCCCTGAGCTCATTCGAGGGGAAACTGAGGCACGGTGACCAAGCCAGGAAGAGGTGTCCTGCTCTAACCACCAGACCCCCCTACCCTCCCAGAGAACCCAGGCGTGAGGCCGCGCACCACCCGCAGAAGGCAGGCGGGGGGACATGCGCCGGTAATTCCTGTAAATCGACCTAGCAGAGGCCGGATCACGGCCCGGCCCGAGCCCAGGGGTGCTGGGAGGAAAACGCCACATGTGGCCATGAGCACGGAGGAATTGGGTGGGAGCCCTTGAAACAGCTGGACCCTGCAGCTGGAATCGCGTTTGCTCGACGCACGTCCCATATAGAGATTTCGCCTCCCAGCCCAAGAGCAGGGTCACAGTTAACTCTCCCTGAGAGAGTTCAGCCCCAACCCATTCCGAAGCGAGGAAGGGGAGAGATTTGTGTAAATGCTTGATAGTTTCACTTTTCCTCACTCATTCACCCAGGGGTCCTGGCTCCCGGGAGCAGAGAGGCCTCGGCACAGCCAGGGACGAACCCAGGAGTTCTGGCTCCCGCGAGCAGAGAAGCGCCAGCCCAGCCAGAGATGAACCCAGGAGTCCTGGCCCCGGCCCAGCCGGGAACGAACCCAGGAGTCCTGGCTCCCGGGAGCAGAGAGGCCCCGGCCCAGCCGGGAATGAACCCAGGAGTCCTGGCTCCCAGGAGCAGAGAGGCCCCGGCCCAGCCGGGAATGAACCCACGAGTCCTGGCTCCCAGGAGCAGAGTGGCCCCGGCCCAGCCAGAGATGAACCCAGGAGTCCTGGCCCCGGCCCAGCCGGGAACGAACCCAGGAGTCCTGGCTCCCGGGAGCAGAGAGGCCACAGCCCAGCCAGAGGTGAACCCAGGAATCCGGGTTAGAACCAGAACTGGAATCCCGCGGTTACCGCTGCCGTAATAGCAGGAGGGGTAAATTGCGGTGGGAATTAGCGGGAAAACTCTGTCGCCTCAGTTTACCTCTAAGGGAAATCGCTTGCTGCGAAGAGAATTTCAGCCATGGGAGGCAAGTTTCGAATACAGGTTTGAATATTTGGCTTTGATGATCTTGTACCAGGAGTTACGGGGTTTTTTACCTGGCGGGAGCGGGTGTGCGTGTGGGGGGAGGCGGGACGGAAGCAGCATTAGTTGTCCCAGGCGAGCGGCTGGGAGTCGAGGCTGGACAAATCCAGCCTGGAAAGAAGCCCCCTCTCCCCCCCGGGTTTGACCAGCGAAGGGGATGAACTGTGGGGACAAGGTGGCGGAGCCTCCGTCCCTGGCCATGTTTACATCCAAGGGTTCCCCCCGGCTCTGCGCCGGTGTGAGAGGGAGGGAACCGAGGATGCAGGAGCTCAGATGGGAGGATCACAGGGTTGGTGCAAGGCTGCGATCGGCACATTTCGGCACCCAAATACCTTTGGAAGTCGGGTCCCTCGGAGGGACGCGGGGGGAGAATGACCCTTCCTGCCTCTCCCTGATATACGGACTCAGAGCTCTTCAGGGCTGGGACGGGCCCGGCACAATGGGGGGCCCCCAATCTCAGTCGGGGGGGTCTGTAGAGTCCCTGGCACCATGGGGGGGCACTGATCTCCATCAGGGAGATCTGCGCAGTGCCTGGTACAATGGGGGCCCTCAATCTCAGTCGGGGGGGGGTCCTGTAGAGTGTCTGGCACCATGGGCGGTCTGTGCAGTGCCTGGCACAATGGGGGGACCCCAATCTCAGTCGGGGGGGTCTGTAGAGTGTCTGGCACCATGGGCGGTCTGTGCAGTGCCTGGCACAATGGGGGCCCCCAATCTCAGTTAGGGGTGTCCATAGAGTACCTGACACCATGGGGGGCCCTGATCTCCGTCAGAGAGATCTGTGCAGTGCCCGGCACAATGGGGGCCCCCAATCTCAGTTAGAGGTGTCCATAGAGTACCTGACACCATGGGGGGCCCTGATCTCCGTCAGGGAGGTCTGTGCAGTGCCCGGCACAATGGGGGCCCCCAATCTCAGTTGGGGGGGCCCGTACAGTGCCTGGCACAACACGAGTCCTGAGCCCAGCAGGGCTCCTGCACTCTCCCCTAACTCCAGGACGGAGGGGGACGAACAGCCGAGCAGAAGCTCCCTGTGGCTCGCCGGGCCCGGAACGGAGGCACGGCCCGTTTCCAAGTGGCCGAGGCTGCGAGCGGCTGGCGGGAGGCCAGCCCAGCACTTACCACCGAGAAGGGCTGACTCAGGAGCCGTTTCCCTGCACACACGCGCAGGCCCTGGACCGCAGCCGCCGGCAGGGTAAATGTTTTGTCGACCGCGCGACCCAGAGGGGCCCAGACAAGCTGCCGAGAGGGTATTGAACTTGGCACCGAGCGTGCGAGCCTCTGGCAGGAGAAGAGCCCTTCCAGCAAGCCACTGACGAGGATCAGGCCTGGGCACTGGCTCCCTCTGGGCTGAAAGGAGCAAAGCTCTAAAAGGAGCCGCTGGAAAAGCCGAGAGGGGCAGAGAAAAGCCAGGAACAGCAGGACAAGGCTGGAAGGATGAAGCCAGCCGCTTTCCCCGTGGGAACAGAGCACCGCTGGGAGTCATCTGGGCCCAAACGCCCCGGGGCGGAGGTGGATAGTCCCTGTCTCGACACATTCCCACCCGGCTTTTCGGGGAGAGACGCCTTCACCCCGCCCAGGGGACCATCCAGGGACGAGGGCGAAACTCTCCGGCCTGCACTTCCCAGGACGTGGGCCCAGCTGATTAAAGTCCGCAGGGAAGAGGGAAATGGGGCCATATGACAGCCCACACCAACACGGCACCGTTTCCCCACAGATCAGCGCAACCCTCGGGACTCGGGACGGCCATGGCATGCGAGTCTCCTCACAAACTGCGAGGGGATCTGTTCCCAGCAGATCAGAGCCTGCCCACCCGTCACCCCTCCAGCGCTGGGGTGCATGTTTACATGGGATCAGGGCCCTGTTGTGCCAGGCGCTGCCCAGACACACGGCGAAGGACAGACCCTGCCCCAGCTGAGATCAGGGCCCCGTCGTGCCCAGACACACGGCGAGGGACAGACCCTGCCCCAGCTGAGATCAGGGCCCCATCGTGCCCAGACACACGGCCAGGGACAGACCCTGCCCCAGCTGAGATCAGGGCCCCATCGTGCCCAGACACACGGCGAGGGACAGACCCTGCCCCAGCTGAGATCAGGGCCCCGTCGTGCCCAGACACACGGCGAGGGACAGACCCTGTCCCAGCTGAGATCAGGGCCCCGTCGTGCCCAGACACACGGCCAGGGACAGACCCTGCCCCAGCTGAGATCAGGGCCCCGTCGTGCCCAGACACACGGCGAGGGACAGACCCTGCCCCAGCTGAGATCAGGGCCCCGTCGTGCCCAGACACACGGCGAGGGACAGACCCTGCCCCAGCTGAGATCAGGGCCCCGTCGTGCCCAGACACACGGCGAGGGACAGACCCTGCCCCAGCTGAGATCAGGGTCCCGTCGTGCCCAGACACACGGCCAGGGACAGACCCTGGCCCAGCTGAGATCATGGTCCCGTAGTGCCCAGACACACGGCGAGGGACAGACCCTGCCCCAGCTGAGATCAGGGCCCCGTCGTGCCCAGACACACGGCCAGGGACAGACCCTGCCCCAGCTGAGATCAGGGCCCCGTCGTGCCCAGACACACGGCCAGGGACAGACCCTGCCCCCAGCTGAGATCAGGGTCCCCGTCGTGCCCAGACACACGGCCAGGGACAGACCCTGCCCCAGCTGAGATCAGGCCCCGTCGTGCCCAGACACACGGCGAGGGACAGACCCTGCCCCGGCTGAGATCAGGGCCCCGTCGTGCCCAGACACACGGCCAGGGACAGACCCTGCCCCGGCTGAGATCAGGGTCCCGTCGTGCCCAGACCACACGGCCAGGGACAGACCCTGCCCCGGCTGAGATCAGGGCCCCGTCGTGCCCAGACACACGGCCAGGGACAGACCCTGCCCCAGCTGAGATCAGGGTCCCGTCGTGCCCAGACACACGGCGAGGGACAGACCCTGCCCCAGCTGAGATCAGGGCCCCGTCTTGCCCAGACACACGGCGAGGGACAGACCCTGCCCCAGCGGAGATCAGGGTCCCGTCGTGCCCAGACACACGGCCAGGGACAGACCCTGCCCCAGGTGAGATCAGGGCCCCGTCGTGCCCAGACACACGGCTAGGGACAGACCCTGCCCCAGCTGAGATCAGGGCCCCGTCGTGCCCCAGACACACGGCGAGGGGACAGACCCTGCCCCAGCTGAGATCAGGGCCCCGTCGTGCCCAGACACACGGCGAGGGACAGACCCCTGCCCCAGCTGAGATCAGGGCCCCGTCGTGCCCAGACACACGGCGAGGGACAGACCCTGCCCCAGCTGAGATCAGGGCCCCGTCGTGCCCAGACACACGGCGAGGGACAGACCCTGCCCCAGCTGAGATCAGGCCCCGTTGTGCCCAGACACACGGCGAGGGACAGACCCTGCCCCAGCTGAGATCAGGGCCCCGTCGTGCCCAGACACATGGCCAGGGACAAGACCCTGCCCCAGCTGAGATCAGGCCCCGTCGTGCCCAGACACACGGCGAGGGACAGACCCTGCCCCAGCTGAGATCAGGGCCCCGTCGTGCCCAGACACATGGCCAGGGACAGACCCTGCCCCAGCTGAGATCAGGGCCCCGTCGTGCCCCAGACACACGGCGAGGGACAGACCCTGCCCCAGCTGAGAATCAGGGCCCCGTCCGTGCCCAGACACACCGGCCAGGGACAGACCCTGCCCCAGTCTGAGATCTAGGGCCCCGTCGTGCCCAGACACACGGCGAGGGACAGACCCTGCCCCAGCTTGAGATCAGGGCCCCGTCGTGCCCAGACACACGGCGAGGACAGACCCTGCCCCAGCTGAGATTCAGGGCCCCAGTCGTGCCCAGACACACGGCCAGGGACAGACCCTGCCCCCAGCTGAGATTCAGGCCTCCCCGTCGTGCCCAGACAACACGGCGAGGGACAGACCCTGCCCCAGCTGAGATCAGGCCCCGTCGTGCCCAGACACACGGCGAGGGACAGACCCTGCCCCAGCTGAGATCAGGGCCCCGTCGTGCCCAGACACCACGGCGAGGGGACGGACCCTGCCCCAGCTGAGATCAGGGGCCCCGTCGTGCCCAGACACACGGCAGGGACAGACCCTGCCCCAGCTGAGATCAGGCCCCGTCGTGCCCAGACACACGGCCAGGGACAGACCCTGCCCCAGCTGAGATCAGGCCCCGTCGTGCCCAGACACACGGCCAGGGACAGACCCTGCCCCAGCTGAGATCAGGGCCCCATCGTGCCCAGGACACACGGCGAGGGGACAGACCCTGCCCCCAGCTGAGATCAGGGCCCCGTCGTGCCCAGACACACGGCGAGGGACAGACCCTGTCCCCAGCTGAGATCAGGGCCCCGTCGTGCCCAGACACACGGCCAGGGACAGACCCTGCCCAGCTGAGATCAGGCCCCGTCGTGCCCAGACACACGGCGAGGGACAGACCTGCCCCAGCTGAGATCAGGGCCCCGTCGTGCCCAGACACACGGCGAGGGACAGACCCTGCCCCAGCTGAGATCAGGGCCCCGTCGTGCCCAGACACACGGCGAGGGACAGACCCTGCCCCCAGCTGAGATCAGGGTCCCCGTCGTGGCCCAGGACACACGGCCAGGGACAGACCCTGGCCCAGCTGAGATCATGGGTCCCGTCAGTGCCCAGACACACGGCGAGGGACAGACCCTGCCCCAGCTGAGATCAGGGCCCCGTCGTGCCCAGACACACGGCCAGGGACAGACCCTTGCCCCAGCTGAGATCAGGGCCCCGTCGTGCCCAGACACACGGCCAGGGACAGACCCCTGCCCAGCTGAGATCAGGGTCCCCGTCGTGCCCAGACACAACGGCCAGGGACAGAACCCTGCCCCAGCTGAGATCAGGCCCCGTCGTCGCCCCGACACACACGGCGAGGGACAGACCCTGCCCCGGCTGAGATCAGGGCCCCGTCGTAGCCCAGACACACGGCCAGGGGACAGACCCTGCCCCGGCTGAGATCAGGGCCCCGTCGTGCCCAGACACACGGCCAGGGACAGACCCTGCCCGGCTGAGATCAGGGCCCCCGATCGTGCCCAGACACACGGCCAGGGACGACAGACCCTGCCCCAGCTGAGATCAGGGTCCCCGTCGTGCCCAGACACACGGCGAGGGACAGACCCTGCCCCAGCTGAGATCAGGGCCCCGTCGTGCCCAGACACACCGGCGAGGGACAGACCCTGCCCCAGCGGAGATCAGGGTCCCGTCGTGCCCAGACACACGGCCAGGGACAGACCCTGCCCCCAGGTGAGATCAGGGCCCCGTCGTGCCCAGACACACGGCTAGGGACAGAACCCTGCCCCAGCTGAGATCAGGGCCCCGTCGTGCCCAGACACACGGCGAGGGACAGGACCCTGCCCAGCTGAGATCAGGGCCCCGTCGTGCCCAGACCACACGGCGAGGGACAGACCCTGCCCCAGCTGAGATCAGGGCCCCGTCGTGCCCCAGGACACACGGCGAGGGACAGACCCTGCCCCAGCTGAGATCAGGGCCCCGTCGTGCCCAGACACACGGCGAGGGACAGACCCTGCCCCAGCTGAGATCAGGGCCCCGTCGTGCCCAGACACACGGCGAGGGACAGACCCTGCCCCAGCTGAGATCAGGGCCCCGTCGTGCCCAGACACACGGCCAGGGACAGACCCTGCCCCAGCTGAGATCAGGCCCCGTCGTGCCCAGACACACGGCGAGGGACAGACCCTGCCCCAGCTGAGATCAGGGCCCCGTCGTGCCCAGACACACGGCCAGGGACAGACCCTGCCCCAGCTGAGATCAGGGCCCCCGTCGTGCCCAGACACACGGCGAGGGACCAGACCCTGCCCCAGCTGAGATCAGGGCCCCGTCGTGCCCAGACACACGGCCAGGGACAGACCCTGCCCCGCTGAGATCAGGGCCCCGTCGTGCCCAGACACACGGCGAGGGACAGACCCTGCCCCAGCTGAGATCAGGGCCCGTCGTGCCCAGACACACGGCGAGGGGACAGACCCTGCCCCAGCTGAGATCAGGGCCCCGTCGTGCCCAGACACACGGCCAGGGACAGACCCTGCCCCAGCTGAGATCAGGGCCCCGTCGTGCCCAGACACACGGCGAGGGACAGACCCTGCCCCAGCTGAGATCAGGTCCCCGTCGTGCCCAGACACACGGCGAGGGACAGACCCTGCCCCAGCTGAGATCATGGGCCCCGTCGTGCCCAGACACACGGCGAGGGACAGACCCTGCCCCAGCTGAGATCAGGGCCCCGTCGTGCCCAGACACACGGCCGAGGGACAGACCCTGCCCCAGCTGAGATCAGGGCCCCGTCGTGCCCAGACACACGGCCAGGGACAGACCCTGCCCCAGCTGAGATCAGGGCCCCGTCGTGCCCAGACACACGGCCAGGGACAGACCCTGCCCCAGCTGAGATCAGGCCCCGTCGTGCCCAGACACACGGCCAGGGACAGACCCTGCCCCAGCTGAGATCAGGGCCCCGTCGTGCCCAGACACACGGCCAGGGACAGACCCTGCCCCAGCTGAGATCAGGGCCCCGTCGTGCCCAGACACACGGTCAGGGACAGACCCTGCCCCAGCGGAGATCAGGGCCCCGTCGTGCCCAGACACACGGCACAGGGACAGACCCTGCCCCAGCTGAGATCAGGGCCCCGTCGTGCCCAGACACACGGCCAGGGGACAGACCCTGCCCCAGCTGAGATCAGGGCACCCGTCGTGCCCAGACACACGGCGAAGGACAGACCCTGCCCCAGCTGAGATCAGGGCCCCGTCGTGCCCAGACACACGGCGAGGGACAGACCCTGCCCCAGCTGAGATCAGGCCCCGTCGTGCCCAGACACACGGCGAGGGACAGACCCTGCCCCAGCTGAGATCAGGCCCCGTCGTGCCCAGACACACGGCGAGGGACAGACCCCTGCCCCAGCTGAGATCAGGGGCCCCGTCGTGCCCAGACACACGGCCAGGGACAGACCCTGCCCCAGCTGAGATCAGGCCCCCGTCGTGCCCAGACACACGGCCAGGGGACAGACCCTGCACCAGCTGAGATCAGGCCCCGTCGTGCCCAGACACACGGCCAAGGGGACAGACCCTGCCCCAGCTGAGATCAGGCCCCGTCGTGCCCAGACACACGGCGAGGGACAGACCCTGCCCCAGCTGAGATCAGGCCCCGTCGTGCCCAGACACACGGCGAGGGACAGACCCTGCCCCAGCTGAGATCAGGGCCCCGTCGTGCCCAGACACACAGGCCAGGGACAGACCCTGCCCCAGCTGAGATCAGGCCCCGTCGTGCCCAGACACACGGCCAGGGACAGACCCTGCCCCAGCTGAGATCAGGCCCCGTCGTGCCCAGACACACGGCCAGGGACAGACCCTGCCCCAGCTGAGATCAGGGCCCCGTCGTGCCCAGACACACGGCCAGGGACAGACCCTGCCCCGGCTGAGATCAGGGCCCCGTCGTGCCCAGACACACGGCCAGGGACAGACCCTGCCCCGGCTGAGATCAGGGTCCCGTCGTGCCCAGACACACGGCCAGGGACAGACCCTGCCCCGGCTGAGATCAGGGCCCCGTCGTGCCCAGACACACGGCCAGGGACAGACCCTGCCCCGGCTGAGATCAGGGCCCCGTCGTGCCCAGACACACGGCCAGGGACAGACCCTGCCCCGGCTGAGATCAGGGCCCCGTCGTGCCCCAGACACACGGCGAGGGACAGACCCTGCCCCGGCTGAGATCAGGGCCCCGTCGTGCCCAGACACACGGCCAGGGACAGACCCTGCCCCCGGCTGAGATCAGGGGTCCCGTCGTGCCCAGACACACGGCCAGGGACAGACCCTGCCCCGGCTGAGATCAGGGCCCCGTCGTGCCCAGACACACGGCCAGGGACAGACCCTGCCCCGGCTGAGATCAGGGCCCCGTCGTGCCCAGACACACGGCGAGGGACAGACCCTGCCCCAGCTGAGATCAGGCCCCGTCGTGCCCAGACACACGGCGAGGGACAGACCCTGCCCCAGCTGAGATCAGGGCCCCGTCGTGCCCAGACACACGGCGAGGGACAGACCCTGCCCCAGCTGAGATCAGGGCCCCGTCGTGCCCAGACACACGGCGAGGGACAGACCCTGCCCCAGCTGAGATCAGGCTCCGTCGTGCCCAGACACACGGCCAGGGAAAGACCCTGCCCTAGCTGAGATCAGGGCCCCGTCGTGCTCAGACACACGGCCAGGGACAGACCCTGCCCCAGCTGAGATCAGGGCCCCGTCGTGCCCAGACACACGGCCAGGGACAGACCCTGTCCCAGCTGAGATCAGGCCCCGTCGTGCCCAGACACACGGCGAGGGACAGACCCTGCCCCAGCTGAGATCAGGGCCCCGTCGTGCCCAGACACACGGCCAGGGACAGACCCCGCCCCAGCTGAGATCAGGGCCCGTCGTGCCCAGACACACGGCGAGGGACAGACCCCGTCCCAGCTGAGATCAGGGTCCCGTCGTGCCCAGACACACGGCGAGGGACAGACCCTGCCCCAGCTGAGATCAGGGCCCCGTCCTGCCCAGACACACGGCGAGGGACAGACCCCGCCCCAGCTGAGATCAGGGTCCCGTCGTGCCCAGACACACGGCCAGGGACAGACCCCGTCCCAGCTGAGATCAGGGTCCCGTCGTGCCCAGACACACGGCGAGGGACAGACCCCGTCCCAGCTGAGATCAGGGTCCCGTCGTGCCCAGACACACGGCGAGGGACAGACCCTGCCCCAGCTGAGATCAGGGCCCCGTCCTGCCCAGACACACGGCGAGGGGACAGACCCCGCCCCAGCTGAGATCAGGGCCCCGTCGTGCCCAGACACACGGCGAGGGACAGACCCCGTCCCAGCTGAGATCAGGGTCCCGTCGTGCCCAGACACATGGCGAGGGACAGACCCTGCCCCAGCTGAGATCAGGGCCCCGTCGTGCCCAGACACACGGCCAGGGACAGACCCTGCCCCAGCTGAGATCAGGGCCCCGTCCTGCCCAGACACACGGCGAGGGACAGACCCTGCCCCAGCTGAGATCAGGCCCCGTCGTGCCCAGACACACGGCCAGGGACAGACCCTGCCCCAGCTGAGATCAGGGCCCCGTCGTGCCCAGACACACGGCGAGGGACAGACCCTGCCCCAGCTGAGATCAGGCCCCGTCGTGCCCAGACACACGGCCAGGGACAGACCCTGCCCCAGCTGAGATCAGGGCCCCGTCGTGCCCAGACACACGGCCAGGGACAGACCCTGCCCCAGCTGAGATCAGGGCCCCGTCCTGCCCAGACACACGGCGAAGGACAGACCCTGCCCCAGCTGAGATCAGGGCCCCGTCGTGCCCAGAAACACGTCGAGGGACAGACCCTGCCCCAGCTGAGATCAGGCCCCGTCGTGCCCAGACACACGGCGAGGGACAGACCCTGCCCCAGCTGAGATCAGGGCCCCGTCGTGCCCAGACACACGGCCAGGGACAGGACCCTGCCCCAGCTGAGATCAGGGCCCCGTCGTGCCCGGACACACGGCGAGGGACAGACCCTGCCCCAGCTGAGATCAGGGCCCCGTCGTGCCCAGACACACGGCCAGGGACAGACCCTGCCCCAGCTGAGATCAGGGCCCCGTCGTGCCCAGACACACGGCGAGGGACAGACCCTGCCCCAGCTGAGATCAGGGTCCCGTCGTGCCCAGACACACGGCGAGGGACAGACCCTGCCCCAGCTGAGATCAGGGCCCCCGTCGTGCCCAGACACACGGCGAGGGACAGACCCTGCCCCAGCTGAGATCAGGGCCCCGTCGTGCCCAGACACACGGCGAGGGACAGACCCTGCCCCAGCTGAGATCAGGGCCCCGTCGTGCCCAGACACACGGCGAGGGACAGACCCTGCCCCAGCTGAGATCAGGCCCCGTCGTGCCCAGACACACGGCCAGGGACAGACCCTGCCCCAGCTGAGATCAGGCTCCGTCGTGCCCAGACACACGGCCAGGGACAGACCCTGCCCCAGCTGAGATCAGGGCCCCGTCGTGCCCAGACACACGGCGAGGGACAGACCCTGCCCCAGCTGAGATCAGGGCCCCGTCGTGCCCAGACACACGGCCAGGGACAGACCCTGCCCCAGCTGAGATCAGGGCCCCGTCGTGCCCAGACACACGGCCAGGGACAGACCCTGCCCCAGCTGAGATCAGGGCCCCGTCGTGCCCAGACACACGGCGAGGGACAGACCCTGTCCCAGCTGAGATCAGGCCCCGTCGTGCCCAGACACACGGCGAGGGACAGACCCTGCCCCAGCTGAGATCAGGCCCCGTCGTGCCCAGACACACGGCGAGGGACAGACCGTGCCCCAGCTGAGATCAGGGCCCCGTCGTGCCCAGACACACGGCCAGGGACAGACCCTGCCCCAGCTGAGATCAGGCCCCGTCGTGCCCAGACACACGGCGAGGGACAGACCCTGCCCCAGCTGAGATCAGGCCCCGTCGTGCCCAGACACACGGCGAGGGACAGACCGTGCCCCAGCTGAGATCAGGCCTCGTCGTGCCCAGACACATGGCGAGGGACAGGCCCCTGCCCGAGGTTGGGAGCGAAAACAAAGCACTCTCTTTCCGGGCTGTCCAGCTGAGTGCCTGAGAAACGCGGGGATCCCAAGGAGGAACCCTTTGGAGAACGCGGCTTTTCACAAGGAACAGAGAACGCAGCCGGCAGCTGGAACACCACCCCAAGGGCCACACGCCCCGAAGGGGGCAGGTGTCCGTGCCTGGGCGGCTGGGAAGGTGAGGCAAAGGGACCCCATTTGGCTGCAGAGAGACCAGGGGCTGAGAGCGCGAAGCATTCCCCTTTCTTTATGGAGAGCAGGTTCCTGCGAGCTACACCCTCCGAAGCATGGAGCCATGTAGCCTGGCGGCAGGCGCGCCAGCTCTCCGGCTGAGTGTTTACACAGCCTGCCACCGGGCCACAGCTGCTGCTCCCGTGCGAGGCAGGAAGCGGAAACTCCTCGGCAGATCTGAAGACTTGGCCAAGGAAACCGACCCCCCCGCGGGACCCTGGGACTTCGTCCCCGAACAGCTCCTAGATCTGCAGCCTCCCCGGGCGCCTATCTCCAGAACTGGCGGCCAGATGGGGAGTTCTTCCAGAATGGCTAAAACACTCGGAAGGGTTCGGTTTTTACCGGGAAACCCCGATTTCACCACCGCAGCTAAAGATCCGAGCGACGCGCGGCTGGATGGTTTACTAGCACCTGTGTCTGTTTTGCCAGGTGGTGCCGACGGCTTGCCTTTTAGCTTCTGGAATCGGCATCTACTGCCGTGAAATCAGTATTATCTGACCCGAGACCCCTCGCAATTTCCCGCAGCTCTGGAAACTTAAAAGTCAATAAAATTTTTTTTGGGGGGCGGGAATGCTGCAAAATAAAGCCTGGTATCGTTTGTGGAAGCTGAATTCTGCCAAGCCGACGGATACCAGAAGCGGTTCTGGTCCGTTTCCCCCAGCGAGGCAGGGGAATTCTTCAGTCTGGGCTCGGGCTGGGAGAACGATCAGAGCTCGCTCATACGTAGCGTGGCTGTATTTACGGCAGGGCCGCGCTATTACTCTCATTTCACGGGCGGGGCAGGCCCCACTGAAATCTAGCCAGCACCCTACCTTCCTCTCCTGGCTGCATACGGATCGCGCCCTCTCCGGTGCAATCAAGCCCCCTTTTGGAGTGCAGGTGACTGGGGACAAAGAAGGCCCCGGCCCATGGGAAGGCGGAGCTGAGCTCCCTGGGCAGGGTTTCCCTGTGTGCAGACACAAGGGCTAAGCCAGCAGGTGAAGACCAGGTGTGGTGCAGGCAGGCTGCAGGAGGAGGCGTGAGCGAGCAGAGAGACCAGGCTTCTTGGGCACAGACCGAGTGGGAGTGGCAGGCGTGGGGGATTTCATCAGAAGGAGGGGGACTCGGTGTCCCCGGGTGTTACTGGTTTAACGAGGGGAGGGGAGAGGAAGTTCGTTGGGACACAGGACCCGAGAGGGAACTCGGGACCCCGGCCGATGGCCTGGAGGATGGAGACCCCAGCGACTGACGACCTGGAGACCCAGCCCAGGAGTCACAGCCGGTTCTGGCCCGTGGGGGGACAATGGGCTGCGGGGAGAGGACCCCGGTGAACCGACCAGCCGGTTCCAGCCAGAGGGGCCAGAGGTGGCTGAGAGGCGATGAGGCCCAGGCCACCCTGTTTACGACCCTGTTTCCCTGGAGAGCCCTCCTGTGTTACGCTGGCGGAGAGTCGCTCCGGGCTAGAGAACAGGGGGGTGGAGGCCCCGGGGGGCCCAGAGCGAGGGGACTCCCTGGGGGGGCCCACGGCAGAGACAGACGTGCTGAGGCTCAGAGAGGTGCGGCTCCAGGAGGTGGAGGGGCCTGACCCCAGGAGAGAGCAGCCCCCCGAGAAGGGCTGTCGCACTGAAAGAGGCACCACCCCACCCCGGTGCGACCTGTGAGTCCGTGACAGAGCCCCAGGTGCAGGGAAGGGCCCCGAGGCCGACCAGGGGATGGCGAGCAGATCGCTCCGGAGGGGACTCCGAGCTGGGCGGGCGGAGGGAGGCCGAGAGGGCTTGGGATTGTTCACTGCGGCTAGGACGTCGCTGGCCCGGGGGGAGGCTGTGAACCAGCAGATGAGGGAGGGTGCAGATCGGCCCCCCAACGAAGAGCAGCAGGGGGCAAACGGCCCAAGGGGTTTGAAGACGCAGCTCGCCGGGTTTAGGAGCGACAATCGGCAAGCGATTTCCAGCCAACCCAGCGCCCCTTTTCGGGTGTCCAGGGGCATCTGCTGCCCAGGGTAGCGCCACGGAGCCCCCCCAGCCACGGGCCGTGGCAGTGGCTCGTACCGGCGAACCGTGGCCCGGGCAGCTGCCACCGGCCGGACAGATGTTGTGCAACTGGAGCCACCAGGGAGGAGGCGAAAGCAAAGCGCCGCGGCGGGGCCAGATCAGCTCAAACGTCAGCCTCCGGCTGAAAACACGAAGCAGATGTTCCCCTTCTCGGCTGACGGGCAGCTCCCCCCACATTCCACTCGGGGGGGAGCCGCAGGTGAGACATTCTGCTGGGCCAGAAATAGCCCCCCGAGGGGAGGGTCAGAGCAAGTGCCAAGGGAGAGCTTAGAGCCACCAGCCAGCTGGCTTGGGGGGCACGGGGCCTGTCCCCTCTAGGGGGCGCCGGCTCCCCCTGGCCCCAGGGCAGGGACTGGCTGGCTCAGGGGGCAGGAATGGGGCAGGGGCCTGTCCCCTCTAGGGGACGCCGGCTCCCCCCCGGCCCCAGGGCAGGGACTGGTTGGCTCCGGGGGGCGGGGAATGGGGCAGGGGCCTGTCCCCTCTAGGGGGCGCTGGCTCCCACTCGGCCCCAGGGCGGGGACTGGCTGGCTCCGGGGGGCGGGGAATGGGGCAGGGTCCTGTCCCCTTTGGGGGGCGCTGGCTCCCACCCGGCCCCAGGGCGGGGACTGGCTGGCTCAGGGGGGTGGGAATGGGGCAGGGGCCTGTCCCCTTTGGGGGGCGCTGGCTCCCACCCGGCCCCAGGGCGGGGACTGGCTGGCTCAGGGGGGCAGGGAATGGGGCAGGGTCCTGTCCCCTCTGGGGGGCGCCGGCTCCCCCCCGGCCCCAGGGCAGGGACTGGCTGGCTCAGGGGGGTGGGAATGGGGCAGGGGCCTGTCCCCTTTGGGGGGCGCTGGCTCCCACCCGGCCCCAGGGCGGGGACTGGCTGGCTCAGGGGGGCAGGGAATGGGGCAGGGTCCTGTCCCCTCTGGGGGGCGCCGGCTCCCCCCCGGCCCCAGGGCGGGGACTGGCTGGCTCAGGGGGGCAGGGAATGGGGCAGGGGCCTGTCCCCTCTAGGGGGCGCCGGCTCCCCCCCGGCCCCAGGGCAGGGACTGCCTGGCTCGGGGGGGTGGTGCCAGGAGGCATGTGGCCATCAGCCAATGGGCACAACACCCAGGCCGGGGGGGGGGTAAAGCCCCTCCTGGCTGCAGGGAAGGCAGGGGCCCGGGGTGGGAGTCTAGGGGGATTCCCCACTCAGAGGGCCCCCCCGTCTGCCTGAGCCCCACGCAAGGGGAGAACAAACAGTTAAAGTGGATGGTTCCAGGCCAGACTGGCCGGCCGAACAGCTGAGACAGGGGGCAAATGGGGGTGTTCTGTGTTCAAAGTGACACCTCCCCTGCGCCCCCCACCCCGCACTACTGACCCACCTAAAAATAGCCCTGGCGGAGAGCCACAGGTTGGATTCCCCCTGCTCCCGGAAGAGCCGCCTGCCTGCCGGGTTTGCCCAAAACCGGCCTGAGAATGGGCCCTTTTTCTGGAGCCGATGGGGCAGGTGGAAGGCAGCATGACAGAGTGGTTAGAGCAGGGGGACTCTAATTCTACTGTGGTCTCAAGCAGTGATCCCCATGCCTCAGTTTCCCCTCCTCAAACACAAGCAAGGCTGCCAGCTGCCCCTTGGTGGATCTGCAGCCAGGCAGCGGCACAGAAGCCAGCAAGCATGCAGCCCAAGCAGGGCCAGAGACCGAGTGACGCACTCCGAAGTGCTGAGCTGCGCCGGGGGCCGGCTCCGAGGCGAGGGGCAGACCCGGAGGATGATCCCAGGCTCCTTTCCTGATACAAGCCAGGCCCTGGCAAGGTTTCAACATGCTGTACACGAGCCCAGCAGAGCTCTCTCCGCGTGGGGGGAGGGAGCCACCCAGCTGCCCTCCCGAGTCAAGAGCCTGGCTTGGTCACAACTCTGGGTTATATTCCATGCGCCAAGCAAGTCCCTACACCCCGTGCCTCAGTTTCCCCTCTCTGCGCACCTCTCCCCACCAGGGTTCATAACCGCCCTCTGGGGGAGAGAGGCAGGGTCCGATTCCTCCCACCACCTGACACCCGCAGAGCTCATTTTCCATTCCCCTCACCGCGGCCGAGGCTGGGACAGCCGTGGCCAATGCCCCGGGACATGTCGGAGCTCTGGGAAGGGCTGGTGGTGAAGCCGGGCCCAATGCCAGCTTGCGATACGACGGCAGCTTCGTCTCCAAGACGGCGCCAGGTCCTCAGGAAACGTGGTGAGAGCAGGGATTGGCTCTGTCTCCCTGAGCACGACAGGCTTGGAAGGACGATCTCGGCACCCTTGGGGATCTGGACCCTGGATTCCAGGGTTCTCCGTCTCCCGAGGGCCATAGCCAAGAACAGATGCTCTCCTGGAAGGTGATTTTGGCCAGAACAGGTTCTGGGGCTCAGGACGAGGGAAATGGGGGAGAATTTTCCAGCCTGGGTAAAACAGGAGGTCACGGCAGCTGGGCTAAACGCCGGGAATTCGGCATTTCTCTTGTGGCAGACAAGTCACCGAGGATTTGCTGGCGCCCACTGCTGCAGGTGGGAGGAACGCTGGGATTTCGGAGAACGTCTGGGCACCGTTGCAAATTTTTCATTCCCAGGGCTGCCTTGGTGCCCACAGGGCGGCTCCGAAGAGCTGGTCATTCATCCGTCTACCTTTGCCCCGAGGACGACGGCTGAACCGGAGACGGCCCAGAGAGCCCCAAAAACGGGGGAAAGGTTTTGGTAGGACACCAGCAGGCCTGAGGTGGCCGGTCATCGTCCGTAGCTCCCGTCACTGGCCAGAAGTGCTGGGCAAGGGGGGTGGTGTGCGGTGTTCACAGCTGGGCCCTTCAGCAGGCCTGGCAGGGCGTGGCCAGGCCGCGCCAGCCACGCCCGGAGGCAGCTGTGTCAATTCTCGTTTCTGAGCAGCCGGCAGGATGTGGCTTTCAAGCCGGCAGTGCTCTCTGGGCGCGCTGCGTTGCTGCGGGCTCCGGCGCCGCCTGCCCCTTGCCAGTGCCCGCTTCCTCCTTTGCGCGCCGGGGGGGCGGAGCCAAACCCAGCCGGCACACAGGGCGGGGAGCCCAGATCCCCTCAATGCACCCCCCTCAGGGGACCGTTAGATCACAGAAACGTAGGCCTGGCAGGGATCTCCAAGCCCACCCATCAGAGTCACGGCTGGCCCCCAGAGCCAGATTTACCCGGTGGGGACGCTTATCCTGGTCACCCTCAGCTCAGCCCCCTGCCCTGCGTCCACACTGGGCGAGGGGGCTTGAAAGCAGTCAACCCTGCCCACACAGCGAGCAAGCCCCAGCTGCGAACCAGTTCGGTTCTTAGCCTCAACGTGTCCTGCTGGGGGCTGGGCTGGACAGAACCCTTCTCCTCCTCTCCAGCGATCCCTGGCCCATCCTGGGGCCCACGGCGCCCGTCGGCTCCCGGCCCTCTTGGGGGTCGTCCCCTTGACGTATTTATAAGGAACAAACTCAGCCCCGCTCGGGTTCCTCCCCCGCCCCTGAGATAAACACGAGGTTGCATCACCCGGCCGGACCGAGGACAGCGTGCACTGCGCACGGCTCCCGAGTTCCCCTTCCACACCCAAAAGACACCACCGAACGAAGCCGCTGGGGGACACGTTCCAGCAGGGACACGCCGCTCCAGCGGCAGAGCGTTACGGGGGCTCGATTCCAGGGAGAAAATCCCGGGCACCTGGGGCTCTTTGATCCAGCGGAGAAAAGCAGGCAAGGGCCCAGCGGCTGGCACTAAACCCAGACCCGCTCCAGGGGGAACCGACAGGACTGGCCGATCACCCCTCTGGCCGTGCCTCCTCCAGCTGATCCCAGCCCACAAATCATGCGATCAACAGGCCGGTCACTGGCTGGGGTGTCCCGCTCCTTTCCCGTCCATTGATTTTTAAGCCCCCCTCCATTTCGAATGTAACCGTTCACAGCTGCACACAATCACGTCGGGTTAGTTCGACAATCGCTGACTGACGTAGCCGCTGAGAGTCACGAAGCGACAACGTCATAAAGCATCGAACCCAAAGTCTCGGTGGGGCAGGTCAAAACACGCAAAGCAAAGAGCCTGAGATCCATGCCCCGGGCCCCCGTCTGCTCTGCGCTGGCTAAACCAAACTTCCCAAGTCCAGAGACCGGGATTTCCACCAGTAAGTTCTCAAGTCGCAGTTTTCTTCCTTTGTCAATTTGTAAACCTGTACATTTCAGTTGAGGCTGGAATATATTTCTGGCCGTGCGGGTGTGTCCGGGGAAATCGCTGTTGACCGATAACAATCAAAACCGGTTTATGGCCAGAAAGAACCATCGAGCGACCACCAGTATGTTCCAGGCCATTGCAATACTTCCCCCAGCTCCCCCTGCACGCGTCTCCCGGGAAGGGTGGGACACCAGCCCTCCGGTGGCAGGGCTATGGCGGGGTTCGGAGACACAGACCGGTAGTGGCGCCGGGAGCACGGCTACCCTTGCGGTTCAGGCACTCGAAGACGGGAGATCGAGGACAGCCAGTCTCTGCGTTTGGAGTTTGTGCAGGGCCTAGCGCCAGAGCGGAGCGGGACTCCTAGACGCTACCATAATACATCTAATAAATGACGCCTAGCCCCTTGTGCCGGGGGTCCCGGGACTCGACGGGCACCCCCGTCACACAAGTACAGACAAAGTGACTTGCCCAAGGCCGTGCAGAAAATCTGTGACTCAGTTTCCCCCACTGGAAACCTGTCTGAGGGGGTGATGTTTCGCCAGGGATGGGGCTCTTGGCGCCTACAGGAACAGGTGCCAGCCCCGTGGCCAGACAGAGGATGGAGCAGGCTGGAGCCCGAGAGGCCACCTCGCCCAGGCACGCTAGGCCCAGCCCGCAGAGGGAGATCACAGCGCAGCCCCCTCGCCCAGCACTCCGGGCACATGATCTCGAGCCGGGTTTGCTCACAGCTCAGCTGAAGGAAAAGCCGGAGTCAGCAGACAATTGACTCATACGCTGCTGAGCGGTGGAGAGGGTCTGGGTCGCGGCTGGGGCTGAGGCTGTCCTGGCAGGGCTCCCCCAAAACGCAGGCGAGGGCAGGGGCTGGCAGCTTTCCAGCTGGCAACACGCCTGCCTGGGAGCTGGCCATGCCCTACACAGGATCCCCCTGCAATTCGGGGGAGAGCAAGGGGACGTCAGGGAGAACGTCACAGCCTCAGGGAAGTCATGCCCCTTTGTGCCTCAGTGTCCCCCTGGTATATGTCGCTAAGTGAGGGCTTAGCTGGAGGATGAACCAGTGGGCAGGGCGTTAGCCTGAGACACAGATGTAGGAATCCCCCTTGCTCCAGCAGACTCCCTGGGTGACCCTGAGTGAGGCAGGCTGCCTTTCTGTGCCTCAGTTTCCCCATCTGTGCAATGGGGATCATAGGCCCTCCCTGCCTCCCAGGAGGATCAACATATTAGAGCGTGGGGGGGGGAGAGATGGAGCTAAGGCAGACACAGTCCTCGTGCCTCAGGGCTGCAGACGAGCTAACTGCAGGGTCAGGGCGAGACAGGAGGGCAGGTGACCCCCCACACTGGTTACCGGGGGGCACATGCATTAACCACAGGGGTTAGCAGTCTCCGCAACAGCACCCAAACCCGGCCAATCATCCGGGTCTGCAGTCACTCGGCCAAGCTGGATCCACAGGTTTCCCCGTGGAGCGGGTCTGAAAGCGCCTCACCCCAGAGGTGGCTGCATTTCAGCGGCGCCCCGTCCGCCGCAGATCACGGACAGAAGTTGGCCGCTGGCAGCCGTAAGGCGGTGCCACTTCCCGAGTCTAGGGACTCATCTACACTACAAACTTAACTCGGTTTACAGCGCCTGTTCGGGTCACACCGCCCTCCTTCTGTCAGGGGGGCGCTCCTCACCAGGAGCACTAGCACTGACAGAAGAGGGTCAGCGTGGGGGGCTGAGAGCCAGGGCGGGGAGCCCCCCGCCCGCCCCAGGGCGACAGCCTGAGCTGTCTGGGGTTCACAGAGGGAGCTGACCAGCCTTTCGCGTCAATTTCATGGCAGCGGAGCCGTGAAACTGACGAGGATGACAGCTAGGGATGCTGCGTGGCCCCAACCCCGCTGAGAGAAGCACCCCCCAACACCCCAGCGCCCGCTCCTGCCACACCAGAGCCAGCAGCGACTTCGGCCAGCTTGGCCTCCCGGTGCCGGCAGGGCAGCCATGCCGTGTGTGACGAACTGGGAATGTTCTTAATGTTTGCTCTGAATACGGTGCTGGTGCCTCAGTGTCCCCATGGCAGTTCTTAATATCTAGGTGGTGGGATCAGGGTGTGTGATTGCTGCAGAGGAAGGGGCCAGTGCCCCTAAATGCCTGGCACTCTGTCTCCTAGCAGCTGATGGCCTGGGCCCCTCCTCTGCAAAGGTGCCAGCTAGAGGTGTTGGAGACAGAGATCAGGTGACCTCCTAGCCCAGGAAAGGGGCTGAGCAGAGAGGAGGGGCTGGAGGGGGTTGTTAGTCTGGAGCTGGCTGAAGGCAGACGTGGGGGTCTGGCTCACTGCCCCCCAGAATAGACCCGGCCGAGGGGTCCGGTTCTCTGTACCTACAAGCTCTGTGTTAGACCCTGTTCCTGTCATTGAATAAACCTCTGTGTTACTGGCTGGCTGAGAGTCACGTCTGACTGCAAAGTGGGGGTGCAGAACCCGGTGGCTTCCCCAGGACTCCACTGGGGCGACTCGCTGTGGGAAGCGCCCGGAAGGGCAGAGGATGCTGAATGCTCCAAGGAGAGACCCAGGAGGTGAAGCCGTGTGAGCTTCTTGCCCTGAACAAGTCTGCTCCAAGGGAGAGAAGGCTCCCCAGAGTCCTGCCTGGCTTTGTGGGGAGCAGCTCCAGAGCATCGCCCGGGGACTCTGTGACACCGCGTACGAGCAGCAGGCCTGAGAACTGTTCTCTTCTGCGCCCACTTACACTTTTGGCCTTTGCATCATCCCCCGGCAAGGAGTTCCGCAGGTTAGCTGTGTGCTGTATCCTCTTATCTGTGTGGAACCTGCTGCCTACTCCTTCGGTGAGCAAACCCTGGTCTGTGCGCTGCGTGAGGGGTAAACAACACTTCTCACGCCACCTTCTCCACCCCAGTCGTGACCACACAGACCTCCCTGCTGCTTGCAAACCGGGTCCGGCCAGGGCGCCGTCACCACCCCACACGCTGTTCGTCCTAGCCCCTTCCCAGCTTGGAAGGAAGCAATTTACACGGTAGGGCCTGGATTACATTGCTATCACTTTGACGTGAGAGAAAGCTCACCAGGGCCTGGCCTCTCCTTTCAGGGCCTGCCCATTTCCCCGCCAGAGGAACGGCGACCCGACGGCATTCCTCCCACGGCCTCCGGCACCCTGGCACCTGCAGCGCGGACACACCCCAAGCTAAGCCCTCAGCTGCTCTGAACAAAGGCAAAACCAGGCGGAGCTCGCCCGCTCCAGGCTTGGGAACGTTTCGGGGGAGTCTAAAAACAGGAATGAAAACATCCCTCACGGAGGCTCAGTGAGCAGAGAAAAGAAACCTTTAAACACAGCCTGCAATTAAAATAACCCAAGGTGCCTTCGACTCCTAGCCTCCTAAACCAACCTGGTTCCCCCGTCGGCCGCCGGTGCTTCTCTTGGCGCGGTCGTGCTCGGCAGGCCTGGGGCAGCGCTGGGTTTTCTACTACAGCTCGTTAAGAGCTCAGGATAAGAAATCCCCGGCCTTGCCTTCCAGCCCGCGACAGCTGGCGGATTTGCGGCACAGAAAGCTCGGTGGCTTTCGTGCTGTTTTGGCAGCAGGCCCTGGGCCCGGAGAGAGGCCGAGTTACAAGAGGAACAAAACGGGCAGTGCCAACCGGGCTCTGTGCGAGTGGAGCACACGCCGGTTTACGAGCCAGCGTCCCGAACAAGGCACCATCAGAGCCGATAGGATAAAGGAGCCCGTCCCAGGGCGGAGCGGGGCCTCCGGAGCCGAGACGTGGGCTCCCAGCCTAGCGCCCGTCCCAGGGCGGAGCGGGGCCTCCGGAGCGCGGATGTGGCCCACGCCAGCCTAGCGCCCGTCCCAGGGCGGAGCGGGGCCTCCGGAGCGCGGCCTCCGGAGCGCGGACGTGGGCTCCCAGCCTAGCGCCCGTCCCATGGCGGAGCGGGGCCTCCGGAGCGCGGACGTGGCCCACGCCAGCCTAGCGCCCGTCCCAGGGCGGAGCGGGGCCTCCGGAGCGCGGACGTGGCCCACGCCAGCCTAGCGCCCGTCCCAGGGCGGAGCGGGGCCTCCGGAGCGCGGACGTGGCCCACGCCAGCCTAGCGCCCGTCCCATGGCGGAGCGGGGCCTCCGGAGCGCGGACGTGGCCCACGCCAGCCTAGCGCCCGTCCCAGGGCGGAGCGGGGCCTCCGGAGCGCGGACGTGGCCCACGCCAGCCTAGCGCCCGTCCCAGGGCGGAGCGGGGCCTCCGGAGCGCGGCCTCCGGAGCGCGGACGTGGGCTCCCAGCCTAGCGCCCGTCCCATGGCGGAGCGGGGCCTCCGGAGCGCGGACGTGGCCCACGCCAGCCTAGCGCCCGTCCCAGGGCGGAGCGGGGCCTCCGGAGCGCGGACGTGGCCCACGCCAGCCTAGCGCCCGTCCCAGGGCGGAGCGGGGCCTCCGGAGCGCGGACGTGGCCCACGCCAGCCTAGCGCCCGTCCCATGGCGGAGCGGGGCCTCCGGAGCGCAGACGTGGCCTATGCCAGCCTAGCCTGGAGCCTGCTCCATCTTTTCCAGGTGAATTAGGAGTTTCAGCAAGTACCCCGCCCCCAGCTCCCCCTGCCCCCCATCTGGAGGTCTGCCATGGCATTCTCCCAAGTCCAAATATTGCTTTTGCCATCAGAGAGGAGCAAGAGCCCCCGCGAGGAACAGGAAAGCGCCTGGGGGAGGGAAGGGTGCCACCCGGCAGGGCGCTGTGGGAGGCACCCAACGAACGGGACAGAGAAAAACCCCACCCCGCCCCCCACACGCAGCGTTGACACATGTCATCATCTGCCCACCGCGAAGCTCTTCGGAAAAGGGAAGAGAGCAACTTCTTCTCTGCTCGCCGGAGAACGCGGCACAGTGACTGGCCTGAGATCACCCACCAGATCAACTGCAAAGCTAGTAATCGAACCCAGGAGTCCTGGCTGCCAGCCCCCACCGCTCTGACCCACCAGCCCCCACTCCCCTCCCAGAGCCGGGGAGAGAACCCAGGAGTCCTGGCTCCCAGCCCCACCTGCTCTGACCCACCAGCCCCCACTCCCCTCCCAGAGCCGGGGAGAGAACCCAGGAGTCCGGGCTCCCAGCCCCCCCTGCTCTAACCACCAGCGCCCCCTCCCCTCCCAGAGCCGGGGAGAGAACCCAGGAGTCCTGGCTCCCAGCCCCCCTGCTCTAACCCACCAGCCCCCACTCCTCTCTCAGAGCCGGGGAGACAACCCAGGAGTCCTGGCTCCCAGCCCCCCTGCTCTAGCCCACCAGCCCCCACTCCTCTCCCAGAGCCGGGGAGAGAACCCAGGAGTCCTGGCTCCCAGTCCCCACTCCCCTCCCAGAGCCAGGGAGAGAACCCAGGTGTCCTGGCCCCTCTCCACTGAACCAGGCCAATATTAAGTCAAGCGACATGTTACTTGTACCAACAGAGCGTAACAAAATGGGCTGGAAATCTGATTACTGTGACTGAAGAAGGAAGTGCCCGTGACCCAGCCTTGCCACTCACACCCAGAGCTCGCCAGAACGTGGGTCCACTGCGGGCCCGGGTGTGCCTGCCCGCCCCCCGAGGGACCAATTCCCACCGCTCTGCCCCTGCTCAGGCCCCAGCCCCGGGGATCAGGGCTCAGCAGCTGCAGAGCCCTTGGCAAGTCAGCTCCAACGGGGCGAGATTCGTGCAAAGCAGGTGTACAGGAAGCGGCCTGGCACGAATATTGTAAACAACGAGGAGGGCACATCTCCGGGGCGCTGCGAGATCTGAGGCCGAGGGACTCGCGTGGGGAGACTGCAAGGGGTGCTCCCCACAAACCAGTCACCGGGTGTCACCAAAGGAGGGGGAGAAACCAGAGGGTGCACAGAAGGGCCACAAGGACATGAGGGCGAGGAAGGGAGACCCCTAAGGATCTCTAGGGCCAGGCTTCCCACGGGGCTGCCCCGTGTCTCGCCATACCAGCCGCACGTCCCCCTGCCTGCCCTGACAAAGCAGCCATGCCAAATCCGACACATCTCAAGTCCAGGTCAGGCGAGCACCCCCAGGAAGGAAAAGAGCAGCCTGGGGAGACAGGGCTGGCCTGAGAGTTCAAGTTCCTGCATGATCTTGGGAAAGTGAAGTCAGCCCTGCCTCAGTTTCCCCATCTGTAAAATTGCCTCCTGTTTGCACAATAGGGCCCCGATCTCAGGGTGCCTGTAATACCCATAAAGGATCCATGAAGACACCTGTTTCGCAGCCGTTTCACTTCCAGGTGACTCAACGCCACACCGTTTGCAGCTTTCTTTGTTTGCAGGAGAGCTGCTCGTGTAGCCAGGTTCGGACCCGACTCTTGCTAAGCAAACTCGGGGCCTCACCAGGACAGAGGGACGGCAACCGGGACAAAGAACGCCAGGCACCTGCTGTGAAGTGACCCGAGCACAGCTTGCCCCACGCCAGGCCTGTGACTGGCACCCCCGGATGCTCCCCGTGGAACGGCGCTGGGGACGGCGCAATTCACTGGGGCACAAAGGGCCGTGTGTTTGCCCCCTCCCCCCAACGGCCCATCAGACTCTCATTGTCTTGGCAGCTCTGGATCCCGCAGGGAAACCGCGGTCGCCAGGCCCAGCAGGGACACAAAGGCCGGGCAAGCGCCCGAGAGGGCTGAGCGTGGCTAAACCCCTTGGGCACAGGGCCCGGGGGGCAGGGTCTGGCTGGGCGAGAGCCCCAGGGGGCTGAGCGTGGCTAACGCCCCTGGGCCCGGGGGCAGGGTCCGGCCGGGCGAGCGCCCCAGGGGCTGAGCGTGGCTAACGCCCCTGGGCACAGGGCCCAGGGGGCAGGGTCCGGCCGGGCGAGCGCCCGAGGGGGCTGAGCGTGGCTAACGCCCCTGGGCCCGGGGGCAGGGTCCGGCCGGGCGAGCGCCCCAGGGGCTGAGCGTGGCTAACGCCCCTGGGCCCGGGGGCAGGGTCCGGCCGGGCGAGCGCCCCAGGGGCTGAGCGTGGCTAACGCCCCTGGGCACAGGGCCCGGGGGCCAGGGTCCGGCCGGGCGAGCGCCCCAGGGGCTGAGCGTGGCTAACGCCCCTGGGCACAGGGCCCCGGGGGCAGGGTCCGGCCGGGCGAGCGCCCCAGGGGCTGAGCGTGGCTAACGCCCCTGGGCACAGGGCCCGGGGGGCAGGGTCCGGCCGGGCGAGCGCCCCAGGGCTGAGCGTGGCTAATGCCCCTGGGCCCAAGGGGCAGGGTCCGGCCGGGCGAGCGCCTCAGGGGGCTGAGCGAGGCTAACGCCCCTGGGCACATGGCCTGGGGGGCAGGGTCCGGCCGGGCGAGCGCCTCAGGGGGCTGAGCGTGGCTAACGCCCCTGGGCACAGGGCCCGGGGGGCAGGATTCGGCCGGGCGAGCGCCCCAAGGGCTGAGTATGGCTAACGCCCCTGGGCACAGGGCACGGGGGGCAGGGTCCGGCCGGGCGAGCGCCCCAGGGGGCTGAGCGTGGCTAACGCCCCTGGGCACAGGGCCCGGGGGGCAGGGTCCGGCCGGGCGAGCGCCCCAGGGGCTGAGCGTGGCTAACGCCCCTGGACACAGGGCCCGGGGGGCAGGGTCCGGCTGAGCGTCGCTAACGCCCCTGGGCACAGGGCCCAGGGGGCAGGGTCCGGCCGGGGCAGCGGGGGCTGAGTGTGGCTAACGCCCCTGGACACAGGGCCCGGGGGGCAGGGTCCGGCTGAGCGTCGCTAACGCCCCTGGGCACAGGGCCCGGGGGGCAGGGTCCGGCCGGGCGAGTGCCCCAGGGGGCTGAGTGTGGCTAACGCCCCTGGGTACAGGGCCCGGGGGGCAGGGTCCGGCCGGGCGAGCGCCCCAGGGGCTGAGCGTGGCTAACGCCCCTGGGCACAGGGCCGGGGGGCAGGGTCCGGCTGAGTGTGGCTAACGCCCCTGGGCACAGGGCCCGGGGGGCAGGGTCCGGCCGGGCGAGCGCCCCAGGGGGCTGAGTGTGGCTAACGCCCCTGGGCAAAGGGCCGGGGGGCAGGGTCCGGCTGAGCGTGGCTAACGCCCCTGGGCACAGGGCCGGGGGGCAGGGTCCGGCTGAGCGTGGCTAACGCCCCTGGGCACAGGGCCGGGGGGCAGGGTCCGGCTGAGCGTGGCTAACGCCCCTGGGCACAGGGCCGGGGGGCAGGGTCCGGCTGAGCGTGGCTAACGCCCCTGGGCACAGGGCCGGGGGGCAGGGTCCGGCTGAACGTGGCTAACGCCCCTGGGCACAGGGCCCGGGGGGCAGGGTCCGCCTGAGTGTGGCTAACGCCCCTGGGCACAGGCCTGGGGGGCAGGGTCCGGCTGAGCGTGGCTAACGCCCCTGGGCACAGGGCCGGGGGGCAGGGTCCGGCTGAGCGTGGCTAACGCCCCTGGGCACAGGGCCCGGGGGGCAGGGTCCGGCCGGGCGAGCGCCCCGGGGGCTGAGCGTGGCTAACGCCCCTGGGCACAGGGCCCGGGGGGCAGGGTCCGGCTGAACGTGGCTAACGCCCCTGGGCACAGGGCCTGGGGGGCAGGGTCCGGCTGAGGGTGGCTAACGCCCCTGGGCACAGGGCCCGGCCGGGGCAGGGTCCGGCTGAGTGTGGCTAACGCCCCTGGGCACAGGCCTGGGGGGCAGGGTCCGGCTGAGGGTGGCTAACGCCCCTGGGCACAGGGCCCGGCCGGGGCAGGGTCCGGCTGAGTGTGGCTAACGCCCCTGGGCACAGGGCCGGGGGGGCAGGGTCCGGCTGAGCGTGGCTAACGCCCCTGGGCACAGGGCCGGGGGGCAGGGTCCGGCTGAGCGTGGCTAATGCCCCTGGGCACAGGGCCGGGGGGCAGGGTCCGGCTGAGCGTGGCTAACGCCCCTGGGCACAGGGCCGGGGGGCAGGGTCCGGCTGAACGTGGCTAACGCCCCTGGGCACAGGGCCCGGGGGCAGGGTCCGGCTGAGTGTGGTTAACGCCCCTGGGCACAGGGCCCGGCCGGGGCAGGGTCCGGCTGAGCGTGGCTAACGCCCCTGGGCACAGGCCCGGGGGGCAGGGTCCGGCTGAGTGTGGCTAACGCCCCTGGGCACAGGGCCCGGCCGGGGCAGGGTCCGGCTGAGGGTGGCTAACGCCCCTGGGCACAGGGCCGGGGGGCAGGGTCCGGCTGAGCGTGGCTAACGCCCCTGGGCACAGCGCCCGGGGGGCAGGGTCCGGCTGAGCGTGGCTAACGCCCCTGGGCACAGCGCCCGGGGGGCAGGGTCCGGCTGAGCGTGGCTAACGCCCCTGGGCACAGGGCCGGGGGGCAGGGTCCGGCTGAGCGTGGCTAACGCCCCTGGGCACAGGGCCGGGGGGCAGGGTGTGGCTAACACCCCTGGGCACAGGGCCGGGGGGCAGGGTCCGGCTGAGTGTGGCTAACGCCCCTGGGACAGGGCCCGGGGGCAGGGTCCGGCTGAGGGTGGCTAACGCCCCTGGGCCCGAGGGGCAGGGTCCGGCCGGGCGAGCGCCCCAGGGGGCTGAGTGTGGCTAACGCCCCTGGGCACAGGGCCCGAGGGGCAGGGTCCGGCCGGGCGAGCGCCCCAGGGGGCTGAGTGTGGCTAACGCCCCTGGGCACAGGCCCGGGGGGCAGGGCCCGGCTGAGGGTGGCTAACGCCCCTGGGCACAGGGCCGGGGGGCAGGGTCCGGCTGAGCGTGGCTAACGCCCCTGGGCACAGGGCCGGGGGGCAGGTCCGGCTGAGCGTGGCTAACGCCCCTGGGCACAGGGCCGGGGGCAGGGTCCGGCTGAGGGTGGCTAACGCCCCTGGGCACAGGGCCGGGGGGCAGGGTCCGGCTGAGGGTGGCTAACGCCCCTGGGCACAGGCCCGGGGGGCAGGGTCCGGCTGAGCGTGGCTAACGCCCCTGGGCACAGGGCCGGGGGGCAGGGTCCGGCTGAGGGTGGCTAACGCCCCTGGGCCCGAGGGGCAGGGTCCGGCCGGGCGAGCGCCCCAGGGGGCTGAGTGTTGGCTAACGCCCCTGGGCACAGGGCCCGAGGGGCAGGGTCCGGCCGGGCGAGCGCCCCAGGGGGCTGAGTGTGGCTAACGCCCCTGGGCACAGGCCCGGGGGGCAGGGCCCGGCTGAGGGTGGCTAACGCCCCTGGGCACAGGGCCGGGGGGCAGGGTCCGGCTGAGCGTGGCTAACGCCCCTGGGCACAGGGCCGGGGGGCAGGGTCCGGCTGAGCGTGGCTAACGCCCCTGGGCACAGGGCCGGGGGGCAGGGTCCGGCTGAGGGTGGCTAACGCCCCTGGGCAAAGGGCCGGGGGGCAGGGTCCGGCTGAGGGTGGCTAACGCCCCTGGGCACAGGCCCGGGGGGCAGGGTCCGGCTGAGCGTGGCTAACGCCCCTGGGCACAGGGCCGGGGGGCAGGGTCCGGCTGAGCGTGGCTAACGCCCCCTGGGCACAGGGCCGGGGGGCAGGGTCCGGCTGAGCGTGGCTAACGCCCCTGGGCACAGGGCCGGGGGGCAGGGTCCGGCTGAACGTGGCTAACGCCCCTGGGCACAGGGCCCGGGGGGCAGGGTCCGGCTGAGTGTGGCTAACGCCCCTGGGCACAGGGCCCGGCCGGGGCAGGGTCCGGCTGAGGGTGGCTAACGCCCCTGGGCAACAGGGCCGGGGGGCAGGGTCCGGCTGAGCGTGGCTAACGCCCCTGGGCACAGGGCCGGGGGGCAGGGTCCGGCTGAGTGTGGCTAACGCCCCTGGGCACAGGGCCGGGGGGCAGGGTCCGGCTGAGTGTGGCTAACGCCCCTGGGCACAGGCCTGGGGGGCAGGGTCCGGCTGAGCGTGGCTAACGCCCCTGGGCACAGGCCTGGGGGGCAGGGTCCGGCTGAGCGTGGCTAACGCCCCTGGGCACAGGGCCGGGGGGCAGGGTGTGGCTAACACCCCTGGGCACAGGGCCGGGGGGCAGGGTCCGGCTGAGTGTGGCTAACGCCCCTGGGACAGGGCCCGGGGGCAGGGTCCGGCTGAGGGTGGCTAACGCCCCTGGGCCCGAGGGGCAGGGTCCGGCCGGGCGAGCGCCCCAGGGGGCTGAGTGTGGCTAACGCCCCTGGGCACAGGGCCCGAGGGGCAGGGTACGGCCGGGCAAGAGCGCCCCAGGGGCCTGCTGAGGGTAGTGGCTAACGCCCCTGGGCACAGGGCCCGGGGGTCAGGGCCCGGCTGAGGGTGGCTAACGCCCCTGGGCACAGGGCCGGGGGCAGGGTCCGGCTGAGGGTGGTCTAACGCCCCTGGGCACAGGGCCGGGGGGCAGGGTCCGGCTGAGGGTGGCTAACGCCCCTGGGCACAGGGCCCGGGGGGCAGGGTCCGGCTGAGGGTGGCTAACGCCCCTGGGCACAGGGCCCGGGGGGCAGGGTCCGGCTGAGGGTGGCTAACGCCCCTGGGCACAGGGCCCGGGGGGCAGGGTCCGGCTGAGGGTGGCTAACGCCCCTGGGCACAGGGCCCGGGGGGCAGGGTCCGGCTGAGGGTGGCTAACGCCCCTGGGCACAGGCCCGGGGGGCAGGGTCCGGCTGAGGGTGGCTAACGCCCTGGGCACAGGGCCCGGGGGGCAGGGTCCGGCTGAGGGTGGCTAACGCCCCTGGGCACAGGGCCCGGGGGGCAGGGTCCGGCTGAGGGTGGCTAACGCCCCTGGGCACAGGGCCCGGGGGGCAGGGTCCGGCTGAGGGTGGCTAACGCCCCTGGGCACAGGGCCCGGGGGGGCAGGGTCCGGCTGAGGGTGGCTAACGCCCCTGGGGCACAGGGCCCGGGGGGCAGGGTCCGGCTGAGGGTGGCTAACGCCCCTGGGCACAGGGCCCGGGTGCAGGGTCCGGCTGAGGGTGGCTAACGCCCCTGGGCACAGGGCCCGGGGGGCAGGGTCCGCTGAGGGTGGCTAACGCCCCTGGGCACAGGGCCCGGGGGGCAGGGTCCGGCTGAGGGTGGCTAACGCCCCTGGGCACAGGGCCCGGGGGGCAGGGTCCGGCTGAGGGTGGCTAACGCCCCTGGGCACAGGGCCCGGGGGGCAGGGTCCGGCTGAGGGTGGCTAACGCCCCTGGGCACAGGGCCCGGGGGGCAGGGTCCGGCTGAGGGTGGCTAACGCCCCTGGGCACAGGGCCCGGGGGGCAGGGTCCGGCTGAGGGTGGCTAACGCCCCTGGGCACAGGGCCCGGGGGGCAGGGTCCGGCTGAGGGTGGCTAACGCCCCTGGGCACAGGGCCCGGGGGGCAGGGTCCGGCTGAGGGTGGCTAACGCCCCTGGGCACAGGGCCCGGGGGGCAGGGTCCGGCTGAGGGTGGCTAACGCCCCTGGGCACAGGGCCCGGGGGGCAGGGTCCGGCTGAGGGTGGCTAACGCCCCTGGGCACAGGGCCCGGGGGGCAGGGTCCGGCTGAGGGTGGCTAACGCCCCTGGGCACAGGGCCCGGGGGGCAGGGTCCGGCTGAGGGTGGCTAACGCCCCTGGGCACAGGGCCCGGGGGGCAGGGTCCGGCTTGAGGGTGGCTAACGCCCCTGGGCACAGGGCCCGGGGGGCAGGGTCCGGCTGAGGGTGGCTAACGCCCCTGGGCACAGGGCCCGTGGGGGCAGGGTCCGGCTGAGGGTGGCTAACGCCCCTGGGCACAGGGCCCGGGGGGCAGGGTCCGGCTGAGGGTGGCTAACGCCCCTGGGCACAGGCCCGGGGGGCAGGGTCCGGCTGAGGGTGGCTAACGCCCCTGGGCACAGGGCCCGGGGGGCAGGGTCCGGCTGAGGGTGCTAACGCCCCTGGGCACAGGGCCCGGGGGGCAGGGTTCCGGCTGAGGGTGGCTAACGCCCCTGGGCACAGGGCCCGGGGGGCAGGGTCCGGCTGAGGGTGGCTAACGCCCCTGGGCACAGGGCCCGGGGGGCAGGGTCCGGCTGAGGGTGGCTAACGCCCCTGGGCACAGGGCCCGGGGGGCAGGGTCCGGCTGAGGGTGGCTAACGCCCCTGGGCACAGGGCCCGGGGGGCAGGGTCCGGCTGAGGGTGGCTAACGCCCCTGGGCACAGGGCCCGGGGGGCAGGGTCCGGCTGAGGGTGGCTAACGCCCCTGGGCACAGGGCCCGGGGGGCAGGGTCCGGCTGAGGTGGCTAACGCCCCTGGGCACAGGGCCCGGGGGGCAGGGTCCGGCTGAGGGTGGCTAACGCCCCTGGGCACAGGGCCCGGGGGGCAGGGTCCGGCTGAGTGTGGCTAACGCCCCTGGGCACAGGGCCGGGGGGCAGGTGTCCGGCTGAGGGTGGCTAACGCCCCTGGGCACAGGGCCCGGGGGGCAGGGTCCGGCTGAGGGTGGCTAACGCCCCTGGGCACAGGGCCCGGGGGGCAGGGTCCGGCTGAGGGTGGCTAACGCCCCTGGGCACAGGGCCGGGGGGCAGGGTCCGGCTGAGGGTGGCTAACGCCCCTGGGCACAGGGCCCGGGGGGCAGGGTCCGGCTGAGGGTGGCTAACGCCCTGGGCCACAGGGCCCGGGGGGGCAGGGTCCGGCTGAGGGTGGCTAACGCCCCTGGGCACAGGGCCCGGGGGGCAGGGTCCGGCTGAGGGTGGCTAACGCCCCTGGGCACAGGGCCCGGGGGGCAGGGTCCGGCTGAGGGTGGCTAACGCCCCTGGGCACAGGGCCCGGGGGGCAGGGTCCGGCTGAGGGTGGCTAACGCCCCTGGGCACAGGGCCCGGGGGGCAGGGTCCGGCTGAGGGTGGCTAACGCCCCTGGGCACAGGGCCCGGGGGGCAGGGTCCGGCTGAGGGTGGCTAACGCCCCTGGGCACAGGGCCCGGGGGGCAGGGTCCGGCTGAGGGTGGCTAACGCCCCTGGGCACAGGGCCGGGGGGCAGGGTCCGGCTGAGGGTGGCTAACGCCCCTGGGCACAGGGCCCGGGGGGCAGGGTCCGGCTGAGGGTGGCTAACGCCCCTGGGCACAGGGCCGGGGGGCAGGGTCCGGCTGAGGGTGGCTAACGCCCCTGGGCACAGGGGGGCCCGGGGGGCAGGGTCCGGCTGAGGGTGGCTAACGCCCCTGGGCACAGGGCCCGGGGGGCAGGGTCCGGCTGAGGGTGGCTAACGCCCCTGGGCACAGGGCCCGGGGGCAGGGTCCGGCTGAGGGTGGCTAACGCCCCTGGGCACAGGGCCCGGGGGGCAGGGTCCGGCTGAGCGGTGGGCTAACGCCCCTGGGCACAGGGCCGGGGGGCAGGGTCCGGCTGAGCGTGGCTAACGCCCCTGGGCACAGGGCCGGGGGGCAGGGTCCCGGCTGAGCGTGGCTAACGCCCCTGGGCACAGGGCCGGGGGGCAGGGTCCGTCTGAGCGTGGCTAACGCCCCTGGGCACAGGGCCGGGGGGCAGAGGTCCGGCTGAGGGTGGCTAACGCCCCTGGGGCACAGGGGCCGGGGGCAGGGTCCGGCTGAGCGTGGCTAACGCCCCTGGGCACAGGGCCCGGGGGGCAGGGTTCCGGCTGAGGGTGGCTAACGCCCCTGGGCACAGGGCCGGGGGGCAGGGTCCGGCTGAGGGTTGGCTAACGCCCCTGGGCACAGGGCCGTGGGGGCAGGGTCCGGCTGAGGGTGGCTAACGGCCCCTGGGCACAGGGCCCGGGGGGCAGGGTCCGGCTGAGGGTGGCTAACGCCCCTGGGCACAGGGCCGGGGGGCAGGGTCCGGCTGAGCGTGGCTAACGCCCCTGGGCACAGCGCCCGGGGGGAAGGGTCCGGCTGAGGGTGGCTAACGCCCCTGGGCACAGGGCCGGGGGGCAGGGTCCGGCTGAGGGTGGCTAACGCCCCTGGGCACAGGGCCCGGGGGGCAGGGTCCGGCCGGGCGAGCGCCCCAGGGCTGAGGGTGGCTAACACCCCTGGGCACAGGGCCGGGGGGCAGGGTCCGGCTGAGGGTGGCTAACGCCCCTGGGCACAGGCCTGGGGGGCAGGGTCCGGCTGAGGGTGGCTAACGCCCCTGGGCACAGGGCCGGGGGGCAGGGTCCGGCTGAGGGTGGCTAACGCCCCTGGGCACAGGGCCGGGGGGCAGGGTCCGGCTGAGCGTGGCTAACGCCCCTGGGCACAGGGCCGGGGGGCAGGGTCCGGCTGAGGGTGGCTAACGCCCCTGGACACAGGGCCCGGGGGGCAGGGCCCGGCTGAGTGTGGCTAACGCCCCTGGACACAGGGCCCGGGGGGCAGGGCCCGGCTGAGCGTGGCTAACGCCCCTGGGCACAGGCCCGGGGGGCAGGGTCCGGCTGAGGGTGGCTAACACCCCTGGGCACAGGGCCGGGGGGCAGGGTCCGGCTGAGCGTGGCTAACGCCCCTGGGCACAGGGCCGGGGGGCAGGGTCCGGCTGAGTGTGGCTAACGCCCCTGGGCACAGGCCTGGGGGGCAGGGTCCGGCTGAGCGTGGCTAACGCTCCTGGGCACAGGGCCCGGGGGGCAGGGTCCGGCTGAGGGTGGCTAACGCCCCTGGGCACAGGCCTGGGGGGCAGGGTCCGGCTGAGGGTGGCTAACGCCCCTGGGCACAGGGCCCGGGGGGCAGGGTCCGGCTGAGCGTGGCTAACGCCCCTGGGCACAGGGCCGGGGGGCAGGGTCCGGCTGAGCGTGGCTAACGCCCCTGGGCACAGGGCCCGGGGGGCAGGATCCGGCCGGGCGAGCGCCCCAGGGCTGAGCGTGGCTAACACCCCTGGGCACAGGGCCGGGGGGCAGGGTCCGGCTGAGCGTGGCTAACGCCCCTGGGCACAGGGCCGGGGGGCAGGTTCCGGCTGAGGGTGGCTAACGCCCCTGGGCACAGGGCCGGGCGGCAGGGTCCGGCTGAGGGTGGCTAACGCCCCTGGGCACAGGGCCGGGGGGCAGGGTCCGGCTGAGGGTGGCTAACGCCCCTGGGCACAGGGCCGGGGGGCAGGGTCCGGCTGAGGGTGGCTAACGCCCCTGGGCACAGGGCCGGGGGCAGGGTCCGGCTGAGCGTGGCTAACGCCCCTGGGCACAGGGCCGGGGGGCAGGGTCCGGCTGAGGGTGGCTAACGCCCCTGGGCACAGGCCCTGGGGGCAGGGTCCGGCTGAGGGTGGCTAACACCCCTGGGCACAGGGCCCAGGGGGCAGGATCCGGCCGGGCGAGCGCCCCAGGGCTGAGCGTGGCTAACACCCCTGGGCACAGGGCCGGGGGGCAGGGTCCGGCTGAGGGTGGCTAACACCCCTGGGCACAGGCCCGGGGGGCAGGGTCCGGCTGAGGGTGGCTAACACCCCTGGGCACAGGGCACAGGGGGCAGGATCCGGCCGGGCGAGCGCCCCAGGGCTGAGCGTGGCTAACACCCCTGGGCACAGGGCCGGGGGGCAGGGTCCGGCTGAGGGTGGCTAACACCCCTGGGCACAGGGCCGGGGGGCAGGGTCCGGCTGAGGGTGGCTAACGCCCGTGGGCACAGGGCCGGGGGGCAGGGTCCGGCTGAGCGTGGCTAACGCCCCTGGGCACAGGCCCGGGGGGCAGGGCCCGGCTGAGCGTGGCTAACGCCCCTGGGCACAGGGCCGGGGGGCAGGGCCCGGCTGAGCGTGGCTAACGCCCCTGGGCACAGGGCCGGGGGGCAGGGCCCGGCTGAGGGTGGCTAACGCCCCTGGGCACAGGGCCCGGGGGGCAGGGTCCGGCTGAGGGTGGCTAACGCCCCTGGGCACAGGGCCGGGGGGCAGGGTCCGGCTGAGCGTGGCTAACGCCCCTGGGCACAGGGCCGGGGGGCAGGGTCCGGCTGAGGGTGGCTAACGCCCCTGGGCACAGGGCCGGGGGGCAGGGTCCGGCTGAGGGTGGCTAACGCCCCTGGGCACAGGGCCGGGGGGCAGGGTCCGGCTGAGGGTGGCTAACGCCCCTGGGCACAGGGCCCGGGGGGCAGGGTCCGGCTGAGCGTGGCTAACGCCCCTGGGCACAGGGCCGGGGGGCAGGGTCCGGCTGAGGGTGGCTAACGCCCCTGGGCACAGGGCCCGGGGGGCAGGGTCCGGCTGAGGGTGGCTAACGCCCCTGGGCACAGGGCCCGGGGGGCAGGGTCCGGCTGAGGGTGGCTAACGCCCCTGGGCACAGGGCCGGGGGGCAGGGTCCGGCTGAGCGTGGCTAACGCCCCTGGGCACAGGGCCGGGGGGCAGGGTCCGGCTGAGCGTGGCTAACGCCCCTGGGCACAGGGCTGGGGGGCAGGGTCCGGCTGAGGGTGGCTAACGCCCCTGGGCACAGGGTCGGGGGGCAGGGTCCGGCTGAGGGTGGCTAACGCCCCTGGGCACAGGGCCGGGGGGCAGGGTCCGGCTGAGCGTGGCTAACGCCCCTGGGCACAGGGCCGGGGGGCAGGGTCCGGCTGAGCGTGGCTAACGCCCCTGGGCACAGGGCCGGGGGGCAGGGTCCGGCTGAGCGTGGCTAACGCCCCTGGGCACAGGGCCGGGGGGCAGGGTCCGGCTGAGCGTGGCTAACGCCCCTGGGCACAGGGCCCGGGGGGCAGGGTCCGGCTGAGCGTGGCTAACGCCCCTGGGCACAGGCCCGGGGGGCAGGGTCCGGCTGAGGGTGGCTAACGCCCCTGGGCACAGGGCCGGGGGGCAGGGTCCGGCTGAGGGTGGCTAACGCCCCTGGGCACAGGGCCCGGGGGGCAGGGTCCGGCTGAGTGTGGCTAACGCCCCTGGGCACAGGGCCGGGGGGCAGGGTCCGGCTGAGGGTGGCTAACGCCCCTGGGCACAGGGCCGGGGGGCAGGGTCCGGCTGAGGGTGGCTAACGCCCCTGGGCACAGGGCCGGGGGGCAGGGTCCGGCTGAGGGTGGCTAACGCCCCTGGGCACAGGGCCGGGGGGCAGGGTCCGGCTGAGGGTGGCTAACGCCCCTGGGCACAGGGCCGGGGGGCAGGGTCCGGCTGAGGGTGGCTAACGCCCCTGGGCACAGGGCCCGGGGGGCAGGGTCCGGCTGAGCGTGGCTAACGCCCCTGGGCACAGGGCCGGGGGGCAGGGTCCGGCTGAGGGTGGCTAACGCCCCTGGGCACAGGGCCGGGGGGCAGGGTCCGGCTGAGGGTGGCTAACGCCCCTGGGCACAGGCCCGGGGGGCAGGGTCCGGCTGAGGGTGGCTAACGCCCCTGGACACAGGCCCGGGGGGCAGGGTCCGGCTGAGGGTGGCTAACGCCCCTGGGCACAGGGCCGGGGGGCAGGGTCCGGCTGAGGGTGGCTAACGCCCCTGGGCACAGGGCCGGGGGGCAGGGTCCGGCTGAGGGTGGCTAACGCCCCTGGGCACAGGGCCGGGGGGCAGGGTCCGGCTGAGGGTGGCTAACGCCCCTGGGCACAGGGCCGGGGGGCAGGGTCCGGCTGAGGGTGGCTAACGCCCCTGGGCACAGGGCCGGGGGGCAGGGTCCGGCTGAGCGTGGCTAACGCCCCTGGGCACAGGGCCGGGGGGCAGGGTCCGGCTGAGGGTGGCTAACACCCCTGGGCACAGGGCCCGGCCGGGGCAGCGGGGGCGGGGCCCTGGGTGGGGACAGAGACTCGGGGTCTCACCCCAGGCCAAGGGGGCGTGGCCTGGCAGGGCAATAGGATGACGGGGGTAAAAGGGGCGGGGCCTGTCGAGATGGGGGCGGGGCCTGGGGCGGCTCCACAGAGAACAGGGGGCTATGCAGGGGGAGGGCACCAGGTAAAGGAAAAAGGGGCGGGGCCCTGCACGAAAGGGGCGGGGCCTGCGCGAGGGAGTCATTGAGGGGGCGGGGCCGGCGCGAGGGAGTCCGTTGAGGGGGCGGGGCCGGCGCGAGAGGGCCCGTTGAGGGGGCGGGGCCGGCGCGAGAGGGCCCGTTGAGGGGGCGGGGCCGGCGCGAGGGGGTCCGTTGAGGGGGCGGGGCCGGCGCGAGGGGGTCCGTTGAGGGGGCGGGGCCGGCGCGAGGGGGTCCGTTGAGGGGGCGGGGCCGGCGCGAGAGGGCCCGTTGAGGGGGCGGGGCCGGCGCGAGGGGCGGGGTCTCACCGGCCTGGGTGGTGTCGCTCAGGTCCCAGCGCCGCGCCGCGCCGTCCGGGAAGAGCCGCAGCCGCCGCCCCGCCAGGCTCAGGCTGCCCGAGGCCGCCGCCTCCTCCAGGGCGCGCTCGGTGGCGGGCCCGCCGGGCGGGGGGGGGCGGGGGCAGCTCCGGCTCCGCCTCGCCCGCCGCCATCCCGGGACCCCGGGGCTCCGCTTGCCGCGGCCGCCGCTGCCAGACTGACCGGCTGAGGCCGCGAGGGGGAGCCTGCCCCAGCCAAGGGGGCGTGGCCGGGAGCCCGGCCGGGGCCAATCAGAGGGGAGGGGCGGAGCTCGCGGGTTGCCAGCCACTGGCGCCTCTCGGGCCGCTCCGCTCGGCCAATCAGGATTTCGGAGGGCGGCGACTAATGCTACGCGGCAGCCAATCCGCTCGGATGGGGCGTGGCCTCTGCATTGGCCTCACCCAAGAACAGCTCTTAGTATATAGGGGCGGGGCATCTAGGGCAATACAGCCAACCAACGAGCAGGAGGCGGGCCGTATCAAGAGGTTAGCCAATCAAGTCGGGGAAAGGACACGTCCACCTGTCCCGTCCCAGCCAATGGCAGTGTAGAAGGCGGGGCTAGTCTGTCCGTCGGTGTCAATCATACCCCACAGGCGGGGCTTGAGTTCCGGCATTGACCAATCACAAGGCGAGATCGCTGCAAACTATTAGCTCAGCAGCTGTGGGGAACGCCTCACCAGTTTCAGCCAATCACACTAGGAGAGACGGGGTCTTCGTAAGATTGACAGCACATCTACCTATCACAAGACGGCTCCGCAGTCAACCGCGTCATAAGGCGGCAACAGTTGAATGCGTGAACTGCCTGGTACGGAGGGGCGGAGCTGTTTCACCCGGTCAGCCAATCACACGTAGCGGAATGCCATGCCCGTTATGAGTGACGACTTGACTGGCCAGTCAGAGGGAGACTCCCTCCGGGTGGTGGTAAGGGGCCGAGAAACGAGAGTGACAGCCCAGCTGGCCAGTCAGAGCACGAATCACCTCAGGGGAGAAGGGAGCTGCGCGTAGCGAGAGACAGACCACGTGGCCAATCTGAGACAGAATCACTCCGGGTGGGCGGGCTGTGAGAAGAGACTGACAGCCCAACTAGCCAATAGCAAGAGACGGTGATGTGAAAAAAGGGCGGGACCTAGTATTTAGACGAAATGCCTATCTCAGGCCCAACCCCCTCTCGTGCGAGGCCCCGGGGGGAGGGGAAGCGTTCCCCTCTCGTGCGAGGCACCGGGGGGAGGGGAAGCGTTCCCCTCTCGTGCGAGGCACCGGGGGGAGGGGAAGCGTTCCCCTCTCGTGCGAGGCACCGGGGGGAGGGGAAGCGTTCCCCTCTCGTGCGAGGCACCGGGGGGAGGGGAAGCGTTCCCCTCTCGTGCGAGGCACCGGGGGGAGGGGAAGCGTTCCCCTCTCGTGCGAGGCACCGGGGGAGGGGAAGCGTTCCCCTCTCGTGCGAGGCACCGGGGGAGGGGAAGCGTTCCCCTCTCGTGCGAGGCACCGGGGGAGGGGAAGCGTTCCCCTCTCGTGCGAGGCCCCCGGGGGAGGGGAAGCGTTCCCCTCTCGTGCGAGGCACCGGGGGGAGGGGGAGCGTTCCCCTCTCGTGCGAGGCACCAAGGGGAGGGGAAGCGTTCCCCTCTCGTGCGAGGCACCAAGGGGAGGGGAAGCGTTCCCCTCTCGTGCGAGGCACCAAGGGGAGGGGAAGCGTTCCCCTCTCGTGCGAGGCACCAAGGGGAGGGGAAGTGTTCCCCTCTCGTGCGAGGCCCCCGGGGGAGGGGAAGCGTTCCCCTCTCGTGTGAGGCACCAAGGGGAGGGGAAGTGTTCCCCTCTCGTGCGAGGCCCCCGGGGGAGGGGAAGTGTTCCCCTCTCGTGCGAGGCACCAAGGGGAGGGGAAGCGTTCCCCTCTCGTGCGAGGCACCAAGGGGAGGGGAAGCGTTCCCCTCTCGTGCGAGGCACCGAGGGGAGGGGAAGCGTTCCCCTCTCGTGCGAGGCACCGGGGGGAGGGGAAGCGTTCCCCTCTCGTGCGAGGCACCGGGGGGAGGGGAAGCGTTCCCCTCTCGTGCGAGGCACCGGGGGAGGTGAAGCGTTCCCCTCTCGTGCGACGCACCCAGGGGAGGGGAAGCGTTCCCCTCTCGTGCGACGCACCAGGGGGAGGGGACGCGCTCCCCTCTCGTGTGAGGCACCAGGGGAGGTGAAGCGTTCCCCTCTCGTGCGACGCACCCAGGGGAGGGGAAGCGTTCCCCTCTCGTGCGAGGCACCGGGGGGAGGGGAAGCGTTCCCGTCTCGTGCGAGGCCCCGGGGGGAGGGGAAGCGTTCCCCTCTCGTGCGATGCACCGGGGGGAGGGGAAGCGTTCCCCTCTCGTACGAGGCACCGGGGGGAGGGGAAACGTTCTCCTCTCGTGCGAGGCACCGGGGGGAGGGGAAGCGTTCCCCTTTCGTGTGAGGCACTCAGGGGAGGGGATGCGTTCCCCTCCCGTGCGAAGCACCGAGGGAAGGGGAAGCGTTCCCCTCTCATGCGAGGCACCGGGGGGAGGGGAAGCGTTCCCCTCTCGTGCGAGGCACCGGGGGGAGGGGAAGCGTTCCCCTCTCGTGCGAGGCACCGGGGGGAGGGGAAGCGTTCCCCTCTCGTGCGAGGCACCGGGGGAGGTGAAGCGTTCCCCTCTCGTGCGACGCACCCAGGGGAGGGGAAGCGTTCCCCTCTCGTGCGATGCACCAGGGGGAGGGGACGCGCTCCCCTCTCGTGTGAGGCACCAGGGGAGGTGAAGCGTTCCCCTCTCGTGCGACGCACCCAGGGGAGGGGAAGCGTTCCCCTCTCGTGCGAGGCACCGGGGGGAGGGGAAGCGTTCCCGTCTCGTGCGAGGCACCGGGGGGAGGGGAAGCGTTCCCCTCTCGTGCGATGCACCGGGGGGAGGGGAAGCGTTCCCCTCTCGTACGAGGCACCGGGGGGAGGGGAAACGTTCTCCTCTCGTGCGAGGCACCGGGGGGAGGGGAAGCGTTCCCCTTTCGTGTGAGGCACTCAGGGGAGGGGATGCGTTCCCCTCCCGTGCGAAGCACCGAGGGAAGGGGAAGCGTTCCCCTCTCATGCGAGGCACCGGGGGGAGGGGAAGCGTTCCCCTCTCGTGCGAGGCACCAAGGGGAGGGGAAGTGTTCCCCTCTCGTGCGAGGCACCGGGGGGAGGGGAAGCGTTCCCCTCTCGTGCGAGGCACCGGGGGGAGGGGAAGCGCTCCCCTCTCGTGCAAGGCACCGGGGGAGGGGAAGCGTTCCCCTCTCGTGCGAGGCACCCAGGGGAGGGGAAGCGTTCCCCTCTCGTGCGAAGCACCGAGAGAAGGGGAAGCGTTCCCCTCTTGTGCGACGCACCGGGGGGAGGGGAAGCGTTCCCCTCTCGTGCGAGGCACTAGGGGGAATCATTCCAAATCCCACGTCAAGCCCCAAGGCTGACCCAGAGAGGACCCCAGGGGGGCACTAGGGGGCGCTGAGCTGTGGGCAGCAGGGTAGGGTGCAGCATGGGGCTCTGCCCACCAGCAATCAGGGCTGGCCCCGATGCCCAGTGGGGTGCTAGTACCCCCGGAGCAGGGCCTGGCCCGAGGTCCCAGTGGGGCACTGTGGGGCAGTGCCCAGGGAGCGGGGCCTGGCCCGAGGTCCCAGTGGGGCGCCGTGGGGCAGTGCCCAGGCAGCAGGGCCCGGCCCGAGGTCACAGTGGGGCACCATGGGGCAGTGCCCAGGGAACGGGGCCCGGCCCGAGGTCCCAGTGGGGCGCCGTGGGGCAGTGCCCAGGGAACGGGGCCTGGCCCGAGGTCCCAGTGGGGCGCCGTGGGGCAGTGCCCAGGGAGCGGGGCCCGGCCCGAGGTCCCAGTGGAGCGCTGTGGGGCAGTGCCCAGGGAGCGGGGCCTGGCCCGAGGTCCCAGTGGGGCGCTGTGGGGCAGTGCCCAGGGAGCGGGGCCCGGCCCGAGGTCCCAGTGGGGCGCTGTGGGGCAGTGCCCAGGCAGCGGGGCCCGGCCCGAGGTCCCAGTGGGGCGCCGTGGGGCAGTGCCCAGGGAGCAGGGCCCGGCCCGAGGTCACAGTGGGGCGCCGTGGGGCAGTGCCCAGGGAGCGGGGCCTGGTCCGAGGTCACAGTGGGGCGCCGTGGGGCAGTGCCCAGGGAGCGGGGCCCGGCCCGAGGTCACATTGGGGCGCCGTGGGGCAGTGCCCAGGGAGCAGGGCCCGGCCCGAGGTCCCAGTGGGGCGCTGTGGGGCAGTGCCCAGGCAGCAGGGCCCGGCCCGAGGTCCCAGTGGGGCGCTGTGGGGCAGTGCCCAGGCAGCAGGGCCTGGCCCGAGGTCACAGTGCCGGCCGTGAGGTCAGAGCCCGTCACCCCGGCGTCGGGCTCTGTGAAGCCGTGGGGCGGGTGCCAGCTCACAGAGCCATGTCCCGGGGAGCCGGGCGGGCCGGGCAGGGGCCCCGCTGGCCACGCAGGGGGCAGCGCTGTGGGTCGCTGCAGCGTCTGCCCAGTGGCCGGAGCCGGGTGCCGGGGGCGCGGGCAGGGATGGGCGACCGACGCACCGCGAGGCGGCAGAGACACCGGCGGCTCCAGTGCGGCTCCCGGCTCTCCGGGGGCGACGAAGCCATGGGGGTGAGTGGCCCGGGGGGGCAGCGCTGGGGGGGGTGGCATGGGGCTCCCGGCAGGGCTCAGCAGGGGGTGCCATGGGGCAGGGGGCTCAGCAGGGGCTGCGGGAGGTAGGGGGTGGGGTGGGGTAGGGGGCTCAGCAGGGGGTACCGTGGGGCAGGGGCTCAGCAGGGGTTGCGGGAGGCAGGGGGTGGGGTGGGGGGCTCAGCAGGGGGCGCTGTGGGGCAGGGGGTGGGACGGGGGCTCAGCAGGGGTTGCGGGAGGCAGGGGGTGGGACAGGGGCTCAGCAGGGGGCGCTGTGGGGCAGGGGGTGGGACGGGGGCTCAGCAGGGGTTGCGGGAGGCAGGGGGTGGGCTGGGGGGCTCAGCAGGGGGTGCCGTGGGGCAGGGGGCTCAGCAGGGGCTGCGGGAGGTAGGGGGTGGGGTGGGGTGGGGGGCTCAGCAGGGGTTGCGGGAGGCAGGGGGTGGGGTGGGGGGCTCAGCAGGGGGCGCTGTGGGGCAGGGGGTGGGACAGGGTCTCAGCAGGGGTTGCGGGAGGCAGGGGGTGGGCTGGGGGGCTCGGCAGGGGGCGCTGTGGGGCAGGCGTGGGGCGGAGAGATGCTGTGGGGAGGCGGGGGGCCCAGAGGGTGCAATGGGGCAGGTGGCTGGAGGCGTATGGGGCTGGCAGGTGCCATGGGATGGATGCTTAGCACCTTGGGGTGGGGGGCACAGGGCCCACCCCTGACTCAGCCCCACCCCCTCCCTGACCTGCCCCACACAGGCCAAGCGCCCGCGCTGCAGCCAGGGGCTGGTGGGCACTGAGGGCAGGACGGACCTGGGGGGCTCAGCCCCCATCCTGCGCCTCCCTCCAGAATTGGTGAGTCAGCACACAGGACAGGCTGGGGGGCTAGACTCATCGGGGTGTCCGTATTGCCCAAAGGGCCCTATACCCAGGGGGCTGGGGCTGTATAGCCCAGAGAGCCCTATACCTGGGGGACTGGGTCCATATAGCCTAGAGGGCCTTATACACGGGGGGGTGTCTGTGTAGCCTACAGGGCCCTATACCCGGGGGGGTGTCTGTGTAGCCTACAGGGCCCTATCCCCGGGGGGGTGTCCGTATAGCCCAGAGGGCACTATACCCGGGGGGATGTCCATATAGCCCAGAGGGCCCTATACCTGGGGAGGCTGGGTCCGTCCCAGAGGGCCCTATACCCGGGGGGGTGTCTGTGTAGCCCAGAGGGCCCTATACCCGGGGGGATGTCCATATAGCCCAGAGGGCCCTATACCTGGGGGCCTGCATCCGTATAGCCTATACCTGCTGGCCTGGGTCCGTATAGCCCAGAGGACCCTATACCGGGGAGGCTGGGTCCATCCCAGAGGTCCCTATACCCAGGGAAGGATGTCTGTATAGCACAGAGGGCCCTATACCCGGAGGGGTGTCTGTGTAGCCCAGAGGGCCCTATACCTGCTGGCCTGGGTCCGTATAGCCCAGAGGGCCCTATACCTGCTGGCCTGGGTCCGTATAGCCCAGAGGACCCTATACCCGGGGAGGCTGGGTCCATATAGCCCAGAGGGCCCTATACCTGGGGGCCTGCATCCGTATAGCCCAGAGGGCCCTATACCTGGGGAGGCTGGGTCCGTCCCAGAGGGCCCTATACCCGGGGAGGTGTCTGTGTAGCCCAGAGGGCCCTATACCCTGGGGGGGGTGTCCGTATAGCCCAGAGGGTCCTATACCTGGGGGCCTGGGTCCATATAGCCCAGAGGACCCATACCCAAGGGAGGGTGTCCATATAGCCCAGAGGACCCTATACCCGGGGGGGGGTTCCATATAGACCAGAGGGCCCTATACCCGGGGAGGCTCGGTCCATCCCAGAGGTCCCTATACCCAGGGAAGGGTGTCTGTATAGCACAGAGGGCCCTATACCCGGAGGGGTGTCTGTGTAGCCCAGAGGGCCCTATACCTGCTGGCCTGGGTCCGTATAGCCCAGAGGACCCTATACCCGGGGAGGCTGGGTCCATCCCAGAGGTCTCTATATCCAGTGAAGGGTGTCTGTATAGCACAGAGGGCCCTATACCCGGAGGGGTGTCTGTGTAGCCCAGAGGGCCCTATACCTGCTGGCCTGGGTCCGTATAGCCCAGAGGACCCTATACCCGGGGAGGCTGGGTCCGTATAGCCCAGAGGTCCCTATACCCAGGGAAGGGTGTCTGTATAGCACAGAGGGCCCTATACCCGGGGGGGTGTCTATGTAGCCCAGAGGGCCCTATACCCGGGGAGGCTGGGTCCGTATAGCCCAGAGGTCTCTATATCCAGGGAAGGGTGTCTGTATAGCACAGAGGGCCCTATACCCGGGGGGGTGTCTATGTAGCCCAGAGGGCCCTATACCTGCTGGCCTGGGTCCGTATAGCCCAGAGGGCCCTATACCTGCTGGCCTGGGTCCGTATAGCCCAGAGGGCCCTATACCTGCTGGCCTGGGTCCGTATAGCCCAGAGGGCCCTATACCTGCTGGCCTGGGTCCGTATAGCCCAGAGGGCCCTACGCCGGGCGTCACTCTGGGTGTCCTGCCCCCCCCTCTCTCCTCGCAGCTGGATCACATCGTCTCCTTCCTGCCAGTCCGGGACGTGGTGGCCCTGGGCCAGACGTGCCACTACCTGCGCCAGGCGTGCGACAGCGAGGGGGTCTGGCGCCGGGTGTGCCGCCGGCTCTGCCCGCGGCTCCGCCAGGAGGGCACGGCCGGCGCCCGCCCCTGGAAGAGAGCCGCCATCCTCAACTGTCAGTACCGGCCACCGCGGGCGGGGCTTGCACGAGGGAGGGGAGGGGCTCGCACGGGGAAGGGAGCGGAGGGGCAGGGCTCACGCGAGGGAGGGTGCTGCTTCATACTAGTGAGAGGCAGGGCTCACACGGGGCAGGGCAGGCTCACACAAGGGAGGGGTGGGTCTCACCCCAGGACGGGGCGAGACTCACACGGGAGGGTAGGGCTTGCACGAGGGAGGGGCGGGTTTCACACAGTGAGGGCTGTCAAGAGGGAGGATGGGGCTTGCACAAGGGAGGGGTGATTCAGAAGGGAAGGCAGGGATTGCACAAGGGAGGGAGCTTGCACGAGGAAGAGGCGAATCTCATAAGGGAGGCTGGGACTCACATGACGGAGGGTGCTGCTTTGCACGAGGGCAGGGCAGGGCTTGCAAGGGGCAAGGCTTGCACAAGGGAGGGGCGAATCTCATAAGGGAGGCTGGGAGTCGCACGAGGGAGGGTGCTGCTTTGCACAAGGGCAGGGCTTGCAAGGGGCAAGGCTTGCACAAGGGAGGGGCGAATCTCATAAGGGAGGCTGGCACTCGCACGAGGGAGGGTGCTGCTTTGCACAAGGGCAGGGCTTGCAAGGGGCAAGGCTTGCACAAGGGAGGGGCGAATCTCATAAGGGAGGCTGGGAGTCGCACGAGGGAGGATGCTGCTTTCCACAAGAGCAGGACTTGCAAGGGGCAAGGCTTGCACAAGGGAAGGGCGAATCTCATAAGGGAGGCTGGGAGTCGCACGAGGGAGGCTGCTGCTTTGCACGAAGGGCGGGGCTTACACTGATCCCACCCCTGATTTTTTCCCGTCCCCCCCAGACACCAAGGGCCTGTACTTCCAGACCTTCGGGGGCCGTCGGCGCTACCTGAACAAGTCGGTGGCCCCGCTGCTGTCCCACGGCTACCGCAAGTTCCTGCCCACCAAGGAGCACGTCTTCGTCCTGGACCACGGCGGGACCCTCTTCTTCCTCCGCAACGCCCTGGTCTCCTCGGCCCCGGGCCACCTCCAGTGGAGACGGGCCTGCCGCTGCGTGGTGCTGTGCCGGAACGCCAAGGACGTGAGCGCCCCCCCCGGTCCCGCGCCGCTGGTGGCAGCGGTGGGATGGGTCTCAACCCCATTCCCCGCCGCCCCCGTAGCCAGCCAGTCCTGCCCCCACAGCGGCACCGTCCCTTTCCCCCCCGCAGTTCACCACGGACCCCCGCAGCGACGCGGGCTACCGGAAGTACGTGTACGTGCTGGCGGTGCGGGAGCCGGCGGCGGGCGCCGGCTGGGCGTGCGACTGCGTGGAGGTCTATCTCCAGGCCAGCGGGCAGCGGGTCTTCAAGATGACGTTCCACGCCGCCATGCGGTTCCGGCAGCTGGTGCTGGTGGGGCAGGAGACGGAGCGGGCGCTGCTGCTGCTGACAGGTGCCCGGCGGGCGTGGGGGGCTCCCCAAAGCCAAGGGATGGGGATGGGGGGCAGGAGAGGGAGCGGGCAGTGGGGGGGGGTTATTCCTCTGGTTCTGTGGCATGTGAGTCTTACTGTCCTAGACTAATACTGGGTGTGCCTCAGTTTCCCCGTGTGCCGCAGCAATACTCCGGTGGTGGGAATTCGTCACAAGGGGGCGCCCCATAGCCAAGGGGGCAGGAGACGGGAGAGCTGCGGGGCCAGGAAGTGTCCCCAATTCCTCACCCCCCCGGTGCCCGCCCTGACCCCCCGTCTCTCGGCAGAGGAAGGGAAGATTTACAGCCTCCTGGTGAACGAGACGCAGCTGGACCAGCCGCGCTCCTACACGGTCCAGCTCGCCCTGCGCAAGGTGTCCCGGAGCCTGCCCCACCTCGCCGTGCGCGCCATGACCTCCAACCAGAGCAGCGCCGCCTTCCTCACCGGTACAGGGCCCCCGTGGGGCGCCCCCCAGCCCCCCACGTCCCCCTCCTCCCGTCCCCCAGCCCCCCACGTACCCCTCCTCCCGTCCCGCAGCCCCCACGTACCCTCCTCCCGTCCCGCAGCCCCACCTCGCCGTGCGCGCCATGACCTCCAACCAGAGCAGTGCCGCCTTCCTCACCGGTACGGGGCCCCCGTGGGGCGCCCCTCAGCCCCCCACGTACCCCTCCTCCCGTCCCCCAGCCCCCCACGTACCCCTCCTCCTGTCCCGCAGCCCCCCACGTACCCTCCTCCCGTCCCGCAGCCCCACCTCGCCGTGCGCGCCATGACCTCCAACCAGAGCAGCGCCGCCTTCCTCACCGGTACGGGGCCCCCGTGGGGCGCCCCTCAGCCCCCCACGTCCCCCTCCTCCCGTCCCGCAGCCCCCCACGTCCCCCTCCTCCCGTCCCGCAGCCCCACCTCGCCGTGCGCGCCATGACCTCCAACCAGAGCAGTGCCGCCTTCCTCACCGGTACGGGGCCCCTGTGGGGCGCCCCCCAGCCCCCCACGTCCCCCTCCTCCCGTCCCCCAGCCCCCCACGTACCCCTCCTCCCGTCCCGCAGCCCCCCACGTACCCCTCCTCCCGTCCCCCAGCCCCCCACGTACCCTCCTCCCGTCCCGCAGCCCCACCTCGCCGTGCGCGCCATGACCTCCAACCAGAGCAGTGCCGCCTTCCTCACCGGTACGGGGCCCCCGTGGGGCGCCCCTCAGCCCCCCACGTACCCCTCCTCCCGTCCCCCAGCCCCCCACGTACCCCTCCTCCCGTCCCGCAGCCCCCCACGTACCCTCCTCCCATCCCGCAGCCCCACCTCGCCGTGCGCGCCATGACCTCCAACCAGAGCAGTGCCGCCTTCCTCACCGGTACGGGGCCCCCGTGGGGCGCCCCCCAGCCCCCCACGTCCCCCTCCTCCCGTCCCGCAGCCCCCCACGTACCCTCCTCCCATCCCGCAGCCCACCTCGCCGTGCGCGCCATGACCTCCAACCAGAGCAGTGCCGCCTTCCTCACCGGTACAGGGCCCCCGTGGGGCGCCCCCCATGTACCCCTCCTCCCGTCCCGCAGCCCCCCACGTACCCTCCTCCCGTCCCGCAGCCCCACCTCGCCGTGCGCGCCATGACCTCCAACCAGAGCAGTGCCGCCTTCCTCACCGGTACGGGGCCCCTGTGGGGCGCCCCCCAGCCCTCCACGTCCCCCTCCTCCTGTCCCGCAGCCCCCCACGTACCCCTCCTCCCGTCCCGCAGCCCCCCACGTCCCGCAGCCCCACCTCGCCGTGCGCGCCATGACCTCCAACCAGAGCAGCGCCGCCTTCCTCACCGGTATGGGGCCCCCGTGGGGTGCCCCCCAGCCCCCCACGTACCCCTCCTCCCGTCCCGCAGCCCCCCACGCACCCCTCCTCCCGTCCCGCAGCCCCACCTCGCTGTGCGCGCCATGACCTCCAACCAGAGCAGCGCCGCCTTCCTCACCGGTACGGGGCCCCTGTGGGGCGCCCCCCAGCCCCCGTGTACCCCTCCTCCCGTCCTGCAGCCCCCCACGTACCCCTTCTCCCGTCCCGCAGCCCCCACGTCCCCCTCCTCCCTTCCCGCAGCCCCCCACGTACCCCTCCTCCTGTCCCGCAGCCCCCCACGTACCCTCCTCCCGTCCCGCAGCCCCCCACGTCCCGCAGCCCCACCTCACCGTGCGCGCCATGACCTCCAACCAGAGCAGCGCCGCCTTCCTCACCGGTACGGGGCCCCTGTGGGGCGCCCCCCAGCCCCCCACGTACCCTCCTCCCGTCCCCCAGCCCCCCACGCAGCGTGACCCCAGCCTGCAGCCCCCCGACTGCCCATATCCCAACCTGCAGCCCCCTCCGTGGTGCTACCCCCAGCCCGGAGCCCCCCCATGCACTGTGACCCTCAGCCTGCAGCCCCCCGACTGCCCATATCCCGACCCACAGCCCCCTGCATGGCGCGACCCACAGCCCGCAGCCCCCCACACAACGTGACCCCCTGCCTGCAGCCCCCTGACTGCCCATATCCCAACCCGCAGCCCCCTGCATGGCGCGACCCCCAGCCCCCCCATGCACTGTGATCCCCAGCCTGCAGCCCCCTGACTGCCCATATCCCAACCCGCAGCCCCCTGTGTGGGGAGACCCCCAACCTGCAGCCCCCCACGCAGCGTGACCCCAGCCTGCAGCCCCCCTCCGACTGCCCATATCCCAACCCACAGCCCCCTGCATGGCGCGACCCACAGCCCCCCCACGCAGCGTGACCCGCAGCCTGCAGCCCCCCAACTGCCCATATCCCAACCCACAGCCCCCTGCATGGCGCGACCCCCAGCCCCCCCACGCAGCGTGACCCGCAGCCTGCAGCCCCCCGACTGCCCATATCCCAACCCACAGCCCCCTGCATGGCGCGACCCGCAGCCCGCAGCCCCCCACGCAGAGTGACCCCGGCCTGCAGCCCCCCGACTTCCCATATCCCAACTCGCAGCCCCCTGCATGGCGCGACCCCCAGCCCCCCCATGCAGTGTGATCCCCAGCCTGCAGCCTCCCCCAACTGCCCATATCCCAACCCGCAGCCCCCTCCGTGGCGCGACCCCCAGCCCCCAGCCCTCCCATGCACTGTGACCCCCAGCCCGCAGCCTCCCCCAACTGCCCATATCCCAACCCACAGCCCCCTGCATGGCGCGACCCACAGCCCCCCCACGCAGCGTGACCCCAGCCCACAGCCCCCCGACTGCCCATATCCCAACCTGCAGCCCCCTCCGTGGTGCGACCCGCAGCCCGCAGCCCCCCACGCAGCGTGACCCCAGCCTGCAGCCCCCCTCCGACTGCCCATATCCCAACCCACAGCCCCCTGCATGGCACGACCCCCAGGCCCCACACGCAGCGTGACCCCAGCCCGCAGCCCCCCGACTGCCCATATCCCAACCCACAGCCCCCTGCATGGCGCGACCCACAGCCCCCCCACGCAGCGTGACCCCAGCCCGCAGCCTCCCCCAACTGCCCATATCCCAACCCGCAGCCCCCTCCGTGGCGCGACCCACAGCCCCCCCACGCAGCGTGACCCCCAGCCTGCAGCCCTCTGACTGCCCATATCCCAACCTGCAGCCCCCTGTGTGGGGTGACCCCCAACCTGCAGCCCCCCGAGTGCCCCTCACTCCTGACCCGCAGCCCCCCCTTTGATCTGACACTGCCCCCACCCCCGCTGTGACCCCCTCTCCCAGACAAGGGGGCCGTGTATTTCGAGGTCCACTCGCCGGGCGTCTATCGCGACCTCTTCGGGACCCTTCACGCCTTCGACCCCCTGGATCTGCAGATGCCGCTGGCCCTGGCCCTGCCCGCCAAGGTGAGCTGGGGGGATCGGGGGGCTCTAGGGGGCTGGGGGAGTTGGGGGGCTGGGGGGATTGAGGGGCTCACGGGGCGCTCTGGCGGGGGGTGCTGGGGGGATCGGGGTGGCCCAGGGGGCCCTGTGGGGATTGGGGGGCTCAGGGGGCGCTCAGGCGGGGGCGGGGGGTGCTGGGGGGGATCAGGGGGCCCTGTGGGGATTGGGGGGCTCAGTGAGCGCTCAGGCGGGGGCGGGAGTGCTGGGGGGGATCGGGGGGCCCTGTGGGGATTGAGGGACTCAGGGGGTGCTCGGGTGGGGGCGGGGGGTGCTGTAGGGGATCGGGGGGCCCGGGGCCCTGATTTTGGGGTGACGGGGTGGTTCTGGGGGAAGACACCAGGGGTGGGGGATGGGTCCGGGACGCGCTGTTTGGGGGGCAGGGACGGGGGGCTGAACCTTGCCCCGGGTGCCCCCTGACCCTGCCCTGCCCCCCAGGTCCTGTCCTGCGCCCTCGGCTACAACCACCTGGGGCTGCTGGATGAGTTCGGGCGCCTCTTCATGCAGGGCAGCAACCGGTTCGGGCAGCTGGGCACCGGCGACAAGATCGACCGCGGGGAGCCCACGCTGGTGAGAGCCCCGGGCCCCCCTCCGGGGCCTCCATCCTGCACCCCCTCCGGGTCCGCCCGGGGCACGCCCATCCTGCACCCCCTCCGGGCCCCCTGCGTCCTGCACCCCCATCCTGCACCCCCTGGGGCACCCCCATCCTGCACCCCCATCCTGCACCCCCTCCGGGCCCCCTGCATCCTGCACCCCCATCCTGCACCCCCTGGGGCACCCCCATCCTGCACCCCTTCCGGGCCCCCTGCATCCTGCACCCCCATCCTGCACCCCCTGGGGCACCTCCATCCTGCACCCCCATCCTGCAACCCCTCCGGGCCCCCTGCATCCTGCACCCCCATCCTGCACCCCCTGGGGCACCCCCATCCTGCACCCCCTCCGGGCCCCCTGCATCCTGCACCCCCATCCTGCACCCCCTGGGGCACCCCCATCCTGCACCCCCTCCGGGCCCCCTGCATCCTGCACCCCCATCCTGCACCCCCTGGCGCACCCCCATCCTGCACCCCCTCCGGGCCCCCTGCATCCTGCACTCCCATCCTGCACCCACCCGGGTCCGCCTGGGGCACCCCCATCCTGTACCCCCCCCGGGCCCCCTGCATCCTGCACCCCTATCCTGCACCCCCTGGGGCACCCCCATCCTGCACCCCCATCCTGCCCCCCTCCAGGTCCCCCCTGGGGCACCCCCATCCTGCACGCCCTCTGGGTCCCCCCTGGAGCCCCCCCATCCTGCACCCCCATCCTGCCCCCCTCCGGGCCCCCCCTGGAGCCCCCCCATCCTGCACCCCATCCTGCCCCCCTCCGGGCCCCCCTGGGGCACCCCCATCCTGCACCCCCTCTGGGTCCCCCCGGGGCACCCCCATCCTGCACCCCCTCCGGGCCCCCTGCATCCTGCACCCCCATCCTGCACCCCCTCCGGGTCCACCCGGGGCACCCCCATCCTGCACCCCCTCCGGGCCCCCTGCATCCTGCACCCCCATCCTGCACCCCCTCCGGGCCCCCTGCATCCTGCACCCCCATCCTGCACCCCCTGGGGCACCCTCATCCTGCACCCCCTCCGGGCCCCCTGCATCCTGCACCCCCATCCTGCACCCCCTGGGGCACCTCCATCCTGCACCCCCATCCTGCACCCCCTCTGGGTCCCCCCTGGAGCCCCCCATCCTGCACCCATCCTGCACCCCCTCTGGGTCCCCCCTGGAACCCCCGCATCCTGCACCCCCATCCTGCCCCCCTCCGGGCCCCTCCTGGAGCACCCCCATCCTGCAACCCCTCCGCAGCCCCCCAGAGCCTCCCCAGCCCCCTTATCCTGAACCCCCTCCGGGCCCCCCTGTCCTCCCATCCTGCACCCCCTCTGCACTCCACCGGGCCCCCCAACCTGCACCCCCTCCACACACACACTGGATCCCACTCGGCTCCCCATTCTGCACCCCCTCCGGGCCCCCTGACCTCCTCAGAGCTCCCCCAGCCCTCCAGGCCCCCCAAGCCCCCTCAGAGCCCCCCAAACACCCCAGAGCCCCTGCGGCCCCCCCCATCCTGCACTCCCTCTGGGTCTCACCGGAGCCCCCATCCTGCGCCCCCCCGGCCCCCCCATCCTGCACCAGAGCTCCCCCAGCCCTCCAGGCCCCCCTGACCCCCCTCAGCCCCCCGGGAGTCCCCTGGCCCTCTGCCCCTCTCGAGCCCCCTCAGAACTCCTCAGCACCCCCTAGCCCCTCCAGGTCCCCCCAGAGCCCCTTTGGGGCCCCCCAGAACTCCCAGCACCCCCTGGCCCCCCATAGCCCCTCCGTCCACCCCGAAGCCCCCCCAGTCCCCCATAGTGCCTCCAGAACCCACCCAGCCCAGCCCCCCTCCACATCTAGGGGCTTCCAGGCAGTCCCCTATTCCCCAGACACCCCCAAACCTCCGAAAACTCCCCTCTCCCACCTCGCCCCCCCCCCATGATTTGTCATATGCCCCCCTGCCCGGCAGGTTCACGGCCTCAAGTGCCCCCTGGACGTCTGGTGCGGCCTGAACCACTCGCTGGCCCTGGTGCGCAGCCGGGAGCTGGGCCAGGCCGTGCTGGGCTGCGGCTGCGGGGCCGGGGGGCGGCTGCCCGGCTGGCCCAAGGGCAGCGCCAGCTTCGTCAAGCTGCAGGTCAAGGTGAGAGCCGCCCCGCCCCAGAGTCAGCCGCATCTGGGGGGAACGACAGAGCCTGGCACCAATAGCCGACCCACCCCAGAGTCAGCCGCATGGGGGGGCAGAGCCTGGCACCAACAGCCACCCCGCCCTAGAGTCAGCCGCATCGGGGGGGGCAGAGCCTGGCACCAATAGCTGATCCACCCCAGAGTCAGCCGCATCGGGGGGGGACAGAGCCTGGCACCAATAGCCGACCCACCCCAGAGTCAGCCGCATCGGGGGGGGGCAGAGCCTGGCACGAACAGCCGCCCCGCCCCAGAGTCAGCCGCATCGGGGGGGCAGAGCCTGGCACCAACAGCCGCCCCGCCCTAGAGTCAGCCGCATCGGGGGGGGGCAGAGCCTGGCACCAATAGCCGACCCAGCCCAGAGTCAGCCGCATCGGGGGGGGGGACAGAGCCTGGCACCAATAGCCGACCCACCCCAGAGTCAGCAGCATCGGGGGGGGACAGAGCCTGGCACCAATAGCCGACCCACCCCAGAGTCAGCCGCATCGGGGGGGGGCAGAGCCTGGCACGAACAGCCGCCCCGCCCCAGAGTCAGCCGCATCGGGGGGGCAGAGCCTGGCACCAACAGCCGCCCCGCCCCAGAGTCAGCCGCATCGGGGGGGGGCAGAGCCTGGCACCAATAGCCGACCCAGCCCAGAGTCAGCCGCATCGGGGGGGGGGACAGAGCCTGGCACCAATAGCCGACCCACCCCAGAGTCAGCAGCATCGGGGGAGACAGAGCCTGGCACCAACAGCCGCCCCGCCCCAGAGTCAGCCACATCGGGGCGGGCAGAGCCTGGCACCAACAGTCGCCCCACCCCAGAGTTAGCCACATCGGGGGGGCAGAGCCTGGCACCAACAGCCGCCCCGCCCCAGAGTCAGCTGCATCGGGGGGGGCAGAGCCTGGCACCAACAGCTGCCCTGCCCCAGAGGTGGCTGCATCTCAGCGATGGGCGAGGGGTCCCTGGGTAACCAGACGCCCCGCCCCAGAGGTGGCCGCATCTCAGCACCAGGCGAGGGGTCCCTGGGTTACTAGACGCCCCACCCCAGAGGTGGCTGCATCTCAGCACCAGGCGAGGGGTCCCTGGGTTACTAGACGCCCCACCCCAGAGGTGGCTGTGTCTCAGCGCCGGACGAGGGGTCCCTGGATAACCGGATGCCCCGCCCCAGAGCCAGCCGCATTCCCACCCTTCTCTCCCGCTCCCCGGCAGGTCCCGCTCTGCGCCAGCAGCCTCTGCTCCACCCGCGAGTGCCTCTACCTGCTGTCCAGCCACGACATCGAGGGGGGGCCGGCCTACCGCGAGCTGCCCCCCAGCCGGGCGCCCCCCCCGCCGGAGAGCCCGGGGACCCAGGCCTGCGAGCAGTACCTCAGCCAGCTGCAGGGCTGCCCCACGCTGGCCGGGCGGCTGGCCAAGGTGAGGGAGGCCGTGGGGGCCCTGCCCCTGCCCCCCTGCCAGAAGGACTTTCTGTGGGAGGCGCTGGAGCTCATCCGGCGCTCGGCCCGGCCCCGCAGCCCCCCCGCCTGCAGCTAGCAGGTCCCCCGGACCCCCCCCGTGCCCTGCCCCCGGGAACGGGGCCCCCTGAGTCCCCCCGATCATGGACCATGATTGATAGATGCACACGCTACAATTGGGAATTAATAAAGCGCCAGAGGAGAAGCCGGTGGGGTGGTCTTGGGGGGGCAGGACCCCGGGGTCCCGTCCGGGGAAGACCCACGGTCTGGCCGGCCTGGTACCTCTGCTGCCCAGGCCAGGCCCCGGCCGGAGCCCCAGCCAGCCCAGAAGGGCCAACATCACCCCGCGAGTGGAGAGGAAGGTGGGGGCAGGGGACGGCCCCCCCAGCTGCCCCCCCTCGCCCCGGTCATGCCCAGCTCCCCCGGGATGCTCAGGAAGCTGCAGGGGGGGAACCGCTGGGGGCTTTGGCCCCAGACGGTGAAGTTGGCCCCCCGGGATCTTGGCCATGGTGAGGACCCCCGGGCCGCAGGCCAGCGTGGGACAGGGGGGCCCGGGCCCACCCAGCCAGCGGAAGACAGGGCTGGGTGGGCAGGGGGGGGGGTGGCATCCGTCTGTCCCCCGCCTCGGGCAGGGATCTGGCGTGTCTGTGTGTCCAGCGATTCGGGGGGGGGAACACCCCACTTTGTGTGCACTGCACGGGGTGGGGGGGCTGGGATCCGGCAGGTCTAGGGGGGGCCCAGGCTGGATCAGCTCTGCTCCCAGAGGGGCTGGGGGGGAAATGAGCTGAGAGGGGAGGGGCTCTAGCCAGGATCAGAGGCAGGGGATATGGGGGGGCAGGTTCCTGAGGGGTGGGGGGGGCTCAGAGGCAGGGGATATGGGGGGGGCAGGTTCCCGGGGAGGTGTGCAGCCCTGGCTGGATATAAGGAGGGGGGAGAGCGATGGGGGGGGGCCCTGCTTGCAGCGAGGGCGGGGAGGCAGCTGCCTGCAAAGGAGGGGGTGCTGGGGGGGTTGGAGCTTGCAAAGGGGGGGGCAGTGCACCTCAGAAATGCTGGGGGGAGGCTGGAGGGGGTGGCGGGGGGGCACCCAGGAGAACTCCCTCCTCCTCCGTGTGCCCCCCCCCGTCTGGGTTAGAAGCCTGGGGGGGGGGGCTGAGGGGAGATTCCAAGCTCCGCCCCCTCCCGCCAGCTAATCGGGCCCGTAAGCCCCCCAGGGTGCCCCATGGGTGCCAGGCCCCATACAGAGCAGGGACCCCTGTACCACGGGAGGGGGGTGACAGAGCCTGGGGGGGTGACTGTGATCCCCTGGGACGGGGAGGAAACGGGACCCCCCAGGGCTACCACAGGTTCCCCTTGGGCTACTGGGCCAGTGGGGGGGCAGACGCTGGTCCTGGCCGGGGGGAGGGAGCACGGTGCCCCTCACTCCCGACCCGCAGCCCCTGCTAGCCCGGCCCGTGGGTTATTTATGGCTGGGGGGGGTTGTTCCAGCCCCCGGCAGCGCAGACGCAGAGCCCTGCGCAGTGGCCCAGAATCAGCCAGGGTCGAGCCTGCCCCCCCCGGATCCCCGCCCAGGGCCCCTCGAGGTTGGGGCTGGGGGTGAACTTGCCTGTGGGGAAGCTCAGAGGGGCAGGTGTGGGGGGAGGAGGGGGCTAGGAGACAGAGCCGGGGGGGCGATACAGGATTCCCCCACCCCGGGATCCTCTGGCAGGGAAGATGTGCCCCCCCCCCACCCGAGCTGCCCCAGTCCTCAACCCAGACTCAACCCAACACTGGTTTCACATGCGACGCTCTGGGTGCGGAGTGAATCCAGAGTGACTCTGGAGTGAACTCCCAGGCGACCGCGATGCAGGGTGATTGGAAAGGAGGCTCGGCTCGATCCAGAGCCAACCCCACAGGAAACGGGAACTAGAGCGAATCCGGAGTGAATCCAGCCCCGGCCAGGCCTGTGTTCACCCCTCCCTGCGCTCTGAGGCCGGGCAGCCCCGGCCCCCCGACCCTGACCCCTGCACCAGCCACAGGAGCGGTACGGGGGCCAGGACCCAGGAGTGGAGTCCGGGCCAAACCCAGGGACAGCCACCAGGGGGCGCACGGACCCAGCAGGTGCATCAGAGGCTGGGAGCCAGGACTCCTGGGTTCTCTCCCCGGCCCTGGGAGGGGTGTGGGGGCTGGTGGGTCAGAGCAGGGGGGCTGGGAGCCAGGACTCCTGGGTTCTCTCCCCGGCGCTGGGAGGGGAGTGGGGGCTGGTGGGTCAGAGCAGGGGGGGCTGGGAGCCAGGACTCCTGGGTTCTCTCCCTGGCTCTGGGAGGGGAGTGGGGGCTGCTGGGTCAGAGCAGGGGGGCTGGGAGCCAGGACTCCTGGGTTCTCTCCCCGGCTCTGGGAGGGGAGTGGGGGCTGGTGGGTTAGAGCAGGGGGGGCTGGGAGCCAGGACTCCTGGGTTCTCTCCCCGGCCCTGGGAGGGGAGTGGAGGCTGGTGGGTTAGAGCAGGGGGGGCTGGGAGCCAGGACTCCTGGGTTCTCTCCCCGGCCCTGGGAGGGGAGTGGGGGCTGGTGGGTTAGAGCAGGGGGGCTGGGAGCCAGGACTCCTGGGTTCTCTCCCCAGCTCTGGGAGGGGAGTGGGGGCTGGTGGGTTAGAGCAGGGGGGCTGGGAGCCAGGACTCCTGGGTTCTCTCTCCGGCTCTGGGAGGGGAGTGGGGGCTGGTGGGTTAGAGCAGGGGGGCTGGGAGCCAGGACTCCTGGGTTCTCTCCCCGGCTCTGGGAGGGGAGTGGGGGCTGGTGGGTCAGAGCAGGGGGGGCTGGGAGCCAGGACTCCTGGGTTCTGTCCCCGGCTCTGGGAGGGGAGTAGGGGCTGGTGGTTAGAGCAGGGGGGGCTGGGAGCCAGGACTCCTGGGTTCTCTCCCCGGCTCTGGGAGGGGAGTGGGGGCTGGTGGGTTAGAGCGGGGGGGCTGGGAGCCAGGACTCCTGGGTTCTCTCCCCGGCTCTGGGAGGGGAGTGGGGGCTGGTGGGTCAGAGCAGGGGGGCTGGGAGCCAGGACTCCTGGGTTCTCTCCCCGGCTCTGGGAGGGCAGTGGGGGCTGGTGGGTTAGAGCAGGGGGGGCTGGGAGCCAGGACTCCTGGGTTCCCTCCCCGGCTCTGGGAGGGGAGTGGGGGCTGGTGGGTTAGAGCGGGGGGTGGGGGGCAGTGCCAGGCCCGGATCTCTGCCCTGGCCCATGGGAGCTGCTCCATGGTTGCCTGCACTTGTGCAATTCGCACAGGGATTCTGCCGTGCAAAGGGGAGGCGGGACTCTAGGGCAGGGGGGTGTCGCTACCAATAGCACACGCAGGCGGAGCGGCCGCTTTGCTCCTTTATTGATACATGGAGCCGGCTTCGGGGGGCTGGGCCGGGGGGGAGGGGCGCGTCCCCTGCAGGACAGACCCCCCCGCACACACCCCTGGGCTCACGCGTTCTTCTTCTTCTTTGGTGCCCCCCCGCACGGCCGCTTGCTGAGTGTGGTGAGGATCTGGTGCTGCTGCTGTCGGTACGGGACCACGAAGCTCTCGGGGGACAATACGCCGACCCCCTCAGCGTCCGCCCGGCCCATGAAAATGTAGCTGGAACCTGAGGGGGTGGGGGAGACACAGAGACAGTCACGAGAGGTGGGAGATGCGCCCACCTCTGGGGCGGGGCGACCGGTTACCCGGGGACCCCTCGCCCGGCGCTGAGATGTGCCCACCTCTGGGGCGGGGCGGCCGGTTACCCGTGGACCCCTCGCCCGGAGCTGAGATGCAGCCACCTCTGGGGCGGGGCGGCCGGTTACCCGGGGACCCCTCGCCCGGCGCTGAGATGTGCCCACCTCTGGGGAAGGTCGGCCGGTTACCCAGGGACCCCTCGCCCGGAGCTGAGATGCAGCCACCTCTGGGGCGGGGCGGCCGGTTACCCGGGGACCCCTCGCCCGGCGCTGAGATGTGCCCACCTCTGGGGAAGGTCGGCCGGTTACCCGGGGACCCCTCACCCGGCGCTGAGATGCACCCACCTCTGGGGAAGGTCGGCCGGTTACCCGGGGACCCCTCGCCCGGCGCTGAGATGTGCCCACCTCTGGGGAAGGTCGGCCGGTTACCCAGGGACCCCTCACCCAGCGCTGAGATGCACCCACCTCTGGGGCGGGGCGGCCGGTTACCCGGGGACCCCTCGCCCGGCGCTGAGATGTGCCCACCTCTGGGGAAGGTCGGCCGGTTACCCGGGGACCCCTCACCCGGCGCTGAGATGCACCCATCTCTGGGGCGGGGCGGCCGGTTACCCGGGGACCCCTCGCCCGGCGCTGAGATGCGCCCACCTCTGGGTGGGGCTCCCCGTGGCCCAGCGCCCGCAGCTCACTCACCTTTCTTGAGGGCGGGACACTGGCGGCAGGGGACCTCCAGGCGCAGGGTGGCCCCTTTCTCGGCCTGCGGCAGGCTGAGGGCTCCGGCCTTGTACGTGTTGAGGAGCGAGACGGTGGCTATGACCCGGTCGCCGGCCCCTCGCACGGCGGTTTTCACGGTGCCGGTGATAACTGTGAGACAGGGCATGGGAGGGTGAGTCCTTTGGGGCACTTGTCCCAGAGCCAGGGAAGACCCCCCTGCCCGTCCCCGGACTCCTGGGTCACTTACCAAAGTTGTTGGCACAGAAGTGGCTCTGGAGACTTCCCGACCGGCGGCATTTCTGGGGGCACTGAACCGTGGCTGGGGGGAGAAGAGGGGTTTAGTGCTCAGCCTGGGGGGGGCAGCTTCCCCCCGACCCACATACCCCCTCCCACAATTCACAGAGCCCAAGGACCCCAGGCTGGGCTGGCAAGGGCTGCGGATCAGGATTGAGGGGCACCAGCAGAGCTGGGCTAGTGGGGGCTGTGGGTTGGGAGTGAGGGGCACCGGCCGGGCTGGGGGGGGCAAGGCTTGACTAGCAGGGGGCTGGGTGTTGGGAGTGAGGGGCACCAGTGGAGCTGGGGGGCCTGCGGGTTGGGGGTGAGGGGCACCAGCAGGGCTGTGGGGGGCAAAGCTGGGCTACCAGGGGCTGCGGGTCGGGAGTGAGGGGCACCGGTAGGGCTGTGGGGGGCAGGGCTGGGCTAGCAGGGGCTGCGGGTCGGGAGTGAGGGGCACCGGCAGGGCTGTGTGGGGCAGGGCTGGGCTAGCAGGGGCTGCGGGTCGGGAGTGAGGGGCACCGGCAGGGCTGGGGGGTCAGAACTGAACTAGTGGGGGCTGCGGGTCGGGAGTGAGGGGCACCGGCAGGGCTGTGGGGGGCAGGGCTGGGCTAGCAGGGGCTGCGGGTCGGGAGTGAGGGGCACCGGCAGGGCTGTGGGGGGCAGGGCTGGGCTAGCAGGGGCTGCGGGTCGGGAGTGAGGGGCACCGGCAGGGCTGGGGGGGCAGAACTGGACTAGCGGGGGCTGCGGGTCGGGAGTGAGGGGCACCGGCAGGGCTGTGGGGGGCAGGGCTGGGCTAGCAGGGGCTGCGGGTCGGGAGTGAGGGGCACCGGCAGGGCTGGGGGGGCAGAACTGGACTAGCGGGGGCTGCGGGTCGGGAGTGAGGGGCACCGGCAGGGCTGGGGGGGCAGAGCTGGGCTGGCAGGGGCTGCGGGTCGGGAGTGAGGGGCACCGGCAGGGCTGGGGGGTCAGAACTGGACTAGTGGGGGCTGCGGGTCGGGAGTGAGGGGCACCGGCAGGGCTGTGCCTGGCCTGGGTTCGCAGGGGCCCATCTTACCCGGCGTCTGGGCGCTGGGTGGCTCGGCCTCGGGCGGGGCCTGGGCGGTGGGTTTGGGCTCGGGCTCCGGTTTTGGTTTCCCGGCGGGCTTGGTGCCGGCCTGGCCCGGTTTGGAGCCGGGGAAGATCCCGGGGGTGGGTTTCGTGGCCTTGTCGGTCGCCTCCGAGGGGCTTTTCACGGCGTAGGAGGCGGCGAAGCCGTCGGCCGTGACACTGAGATCCGAGACGAACTGAACCAGGAGCTCGTTCCCCTCCGAGTAGATGGTGCTGCGGGGGAGACGGGTGAGAAAAACCCTCCTGTGCCAGGCGCCGGCCCCCACCCGGCCCCAGGGCAGGGACTGGCTGGCTCAGGGGGGCAGGGAATGGGGCAGGGGCCTGTCCCCTCTGGGGGGCGCCGGCTCCCCCCGGCCCCAGGGCAGGGACTGGCTGGCTCGGGGGGGCAGGGAATGGGGCAGGAGCCTGTCCCCTCTAGGGGGCACCGGCTCCCCCCGGCCCCAGGGCAGGGACTGCCTGGCTCAGGGGGGTGGGAATGGGGCAGGGGCCTGTCCCCTCTAGGGGGCGCCGGCTCCCCCCGGCCCCAGGGCAGGGACTGCCTGGCTCAGGGGGCAGGGAATGGGGCAGGAGCCTGTCCCCTCTAGGGGGCGCCGGCTCCCACCCGGCCCCAGGGCGGGGACTGGCTGGCTCAGGGGGGCGGGGACTGGGGTACAGGCCTGTCCCCTCTAGGGGGCGCCGGCTCCCCCCCGGCCCCAGGGCAGGGACTGGCTGGCTCGGGGGGGCGGGGAATGGGGCAGGAGCCTGTCTCCTCTATGGGGCGCTGGCTCCCACCTGGCCCCAGGGCGGGGACTGGCTGGCTCAGGGGGGCAGGGAATGGGGCAGGGGCCTATCCCCTCTAGGGGGCGCCGGCTCCCCCTGGCCCCAGGGCAGGGACTGGCTGGCTCAGGGGGGTGGGAATGGGGCAGGGGCCTGTCCCCTCTAGGGGGCGCCGGCTCCCACCCAGCCCCAGGGCAGGGACTGGCTGGCTCGGGGGGCAGGGAATGGGGCAGGGGCCTGTCCCCTCTAGGGGGCGCCGGCTCCCACCCAGCCCCAGGGCAGGGACTGGCTGGCTCGGGGGGCAGGGAATGGGGCAGGGGCCTGTCCCCTCTAGGGGGCGCCGGCTCCCCCTGGCCCCAGGGCGGGGACTGGCTGGCTCAGGGGGGCGGGGAATGGGGCAGGGGCCTGTCCCCTCTAGGGGGCGCCGGCTCCCCCCAGCCCCAGGGCGGGGACTGGCTGGCTCGGGGGGGCGGGGACTGGGGTACAGGCGGCCGGGGGAGGGGCGGGGGCTCACCCGGGGGCTCGGTCGCCGCAGAACTTGCCGACGCGCCGGGAGTCGTCGGTGGCCCCCCCGTTGAAAACGGCCACGTAGTCATAGCGACAGTAGGTGTCGTCCTCCACGTCGAACTTCCCGAAAGTCAGTTCCACCACCTGGGGGGCGGGGCATAGCGTCAGCCCCGCCCCCTGGAGCCTCAGCCCCGCCCCCTGGAGCCCATTCCCCCCACATTCCACCTCAGCCTTGTCCCACCACATGGACCCTCCTCATCCTCTGCCCCACCTACCACAGTGACCCCCACCTCCCAGCCCCCCCCCCGTACCTGGCCCACGGGCGCTATGATGTGCCAGGAACAGCTGATCCCGGCCGGGTAGTTGCTCTCGGGCCAGTTTGGGGTCTTGAGGCTTCCCTGGGCCTTCTCCAGCTTCCCCCCACAGAACTGATGCTCTGCAAGACAAGCAGGGGTGGGGGGTCAGCGAAGGGGAGCCCCAGAGCTTGGAGGGGGCCCACTGAGCCTCCCCCCCGGTGGGCACCCCCTGGGGTAATGGGGAGCGCGCCGGCACAGAACGGAGTGCATGGGAGGGTGCAAAGAGAGAGGTGAGTGTGCACAGCAAGTGTGTGAGAGCGAGTGTGCTCACTGCTTGTGCAAGGCTATAGGGGTGCACAGGAATTGTGCAAAGAAGTGTACGCTTGGGAGAATGCAGGTGTGCTGTACAGGGAAGCATGCAAAGGAATGAGCCTGTGCATGGGCTGTGCACGGATATATGGGTGTGCACGGGGAAATGTGCATGTAAGTGTGCAAAAATAGGTGTACACGCATATGAAGGCTGCATGAGTCTGATGTGCACAGATATAGGTGAGTGTGCACAAAGCAGTTTGCAAAGGAGTGTAAGAGTGAGTGTGCATGAGAGATGTGCAAGATATATGTGAGTGTCCAGACAGGGACCTGAGTGTGCAAAGACACAGCACACCGTGCAAGCAGGGAAGAGTTTAGTGTGCTAGAGCATGTGAGTGTGCCAATTCGTGAGTGCACATGGAATGCTGTGCACACCCACGGTGCCCAAGGAGAGGTCTGTGCAAATCCCACCAAGCGTGCAAGGAAACATGCCACCAGCTTGTGCAACCCTCAGTGTGTATGAGCGCAACTCCTGCCAGCCCACACAATAGTGCAAACTCCTCCCTGCCTGCGCAATGGTGCACAGGTCACTGTGCGAACGGGCAAACCCCGAGCAGCGCGTGCAGCCGGACCGCCATCCACCTGGCAGCGCATCCACCTTGGCCTGCGCGTGCAAGGGTGCAAACATGTCACACACACGAGTGGAAACCTGCACCGGTGAACGTGCAAACTGCCAGCCCATGTGCAACCCCCTATCTGAGCGTGCAAACCGCCCACCCACTTTGGGGCAGCCAAACGGCCACCTGCCTGTGTGCAAATCCCCGCACTACTGCCACACTGACCCTTCTGGGTGTGACCCCCCCGTGCCCCTGCACATGCTCCAAGCGCCTCGTCGGTGCGGCCAGCTCTGGGGCGGCGCGGGGGGCAGGCAGGCGACGTCCCGCAGGCCCCGACGCAGCTGGCGTCACCCTGCCTGGGCCCGTGTTTGCTCAGCGCACGGCTTTGGGGGCATTGGCCCGGGGGGGGAAGGGGGGCAAGGGCAGCGGCGCCAGGAGTGGGGGAGGGAAGAGACGGACTTGTGCAAACCTGCAATTTCCACGGATTCCGCGGTTGGTAATTACAGGCCATGGAGGGAGCGGGAGCAGGGGCGGGGGGGAGACAGGCGGGGCACAAGCAGGGGGGTGGTGGGGGTCTCGCCCTGTCCAGCAGCCAAGCCCCCCCCCGTCGGCCCCCACCGGACACAGCAATGGGACGGCGATGTGGGGGTCAGATCCCAGGCTGGGGGGAGAAGGTGGCTGGTTTGGGGGTGCACAGGACGGGGGGGAACTCCCCACATTGTCACACCCCCATTGGTGCAGGTGCACTGTGGGTAACGCGCTCCCAGCATCCTCTCTGCCCCTGGCGTCAGTGCACAGCATTGTGGGTAATGATTTCCCAGCATCCTCTGCTCCTGGTGTCAGTGCAGGGCATTGTGGGTAACGCGCTCCCAGCATCCTCTCTGCCCCTGGCGTCAGTGCAGGGCATTGTGGGTAACACGCTCCCAGCATCCTCTATGCCCCTTGCATCAGTGCAGGGCATTGTGGGTAACGATTTCCCAGCATCCTCTCTGCACCTCCAGCCCCTTTGCCCCAGGCCGCGATCTGACCACAATGGCGCCCCCCGGGGGGCAGAGCCCAGGCGGGACGGGCTGCGGCTTTCCCCCAGGGCTGGGGGGGCCGGTCTCTGCGCCCCGCCCCAGCCCCCCCAGCCCTGCGGGGGGGGCCATTGCCGGCGGGGGGAGAGGGCAGGCGGCCAGATACTCACCATCCCAATAGTGCCAGGGCTCCCAAGCCAACCGGGAGTCTATATGGTTAGCGCCCCACTTCTGCCTTCCGCGCGGCCGGCCTGCAAAAGTCCCGCAGGTTGGGATGGGTGGGGGGAGCCGCTGGGGGGCAGGCGGGGGCGGGGGGGCCATGCAAGCCGGAGGCAGGGGGCACAGGCACGGGGGTTCACAACGGCTGGAGAGGAGCCGGCATGGGTAACAATTACCCAGCATCCTCTCTGCCCCTGGCGTCAGTGCAGGGCATCGTGGGTAACAATTACCCATCATCCTCTCTGCCCCGGCGTCAGTGCAGGGCATCGTGGGTAACAATTACCCAGCATCCTCTCTGCCCCTGGCGTCAGTGCAGGGCATCGTGGGTAACAATTACCCATCATCCTCTCTGCCCCGGCGTCAGTGCAGGGCATCGTGGGTAACAATTACCCAGCATCCTCTCTGCCCCTGGCGTCAGTTCAGGGGATTGTGGGTAACAATTACCCAGCATCCTCTCTGCCCCTCGCATCAGTGCAGGGCATCGTGGGTAACAATTACCCATCATCCTTTCTGCGGCTGGCGTAAGTGCAGGGCATTGTGGGTAACAATTACCCAGCATCCTCTCTGCCCCTGGCGTCAGTGCAGGGCATCGTGGGTAACAATTACCCAGCATCCTCTCTGCCCCTGGCCTCAGTTCAGGGGATTGTGGGTAACAATTACCCAGCATCCTCTCTGCCCCTCGCATCAGTGCAGGGCATCGTGGGTAACAATTACCCATCATCCTTTCTGCGGCTGGCGTAAGTGCAGGGCATCGTGGGTAACAATTACCCAGCATCCTCTCTGCCCCTGGCCTCAGTGCAGGGCATCGTGGGTAACAATTACCCAGCATCCTCTCTGCCCCTGGCCTCAGTTCAGGGGATTGTGGGTAACAATTACCCAGCATCCTCTCTGCCCCTGGCATCAGTGCAGGGCATTGTGGGTAATGCGCTCCCAGCATCCGATCTGCCCCAGTTTCAGTGCAGAGGATTGTGGGTAATGCACTCCCAGCATCCTCTCTGCCCCAGTGTCAGGGCAGGGGATTGTGGGTAATGGTCAGTGCAGGGCATTGTGGGTAATGCGCTCCCAGCATCCTCTCTGCCCCGGTGTCAGTGCAGGGGATTGTGGGTAATGGTCAGTGCAGGGCATTGTGGGTAACGTGGTCCCAGCATCCTCTCTGCCCTTGGTATCAGTGCAGGGCATTGTGGGTAATGTGCTCCCAGCATCCTCTCTGCCCTGGTTTCAGTGCAGGGCATTGTGGGTAATGATTTCCTAGCATCCTCTCTGCCCCTGGAGTCAGTGCAAGGCATTGTGGGTAATGCACTCCCAGCATCCTCTCTGCCCCAGTTTCAGTGCAGGGGATTGTGGGTAACGCGCTCCCAGCATCCTCTCTGCCCCAGTTTCAGTGCAGGGGATTGTGGGTAACGCGCTCCCAGCACCCCTGGGAGATCAAGCGTCCACGCACCCACTGGGGGGGTCCCCCTGCAGCCAGCCCCCCGGGGGGGAGCATGCGGGAGCCCCCAGCCGGGAGGAGGAGGGGCCCAGGGGTCTCTCACCGTTGACGTGGGGGAGGCCAGAGCTGAACCAGACCAGGAAGCCGCGGCCCCCGGTGCCCTCGTCCGTCACCATGCGCAGCATCATGTGGTTGCTGGTGGAGAGCAGGGCGCCGGGCCGGAAGGTGCCGCAGAAGCGGCCCAGCCGCTGGGCGCTGGCCGAGTGTCCATTGAAAATCTCCAGCGAGTCGTAGCGGCAGCCGGGGTCCGGCTCCAGGTCGAAGACGCGGAAAGAGAGAATCACCACCTGGCCCTCGGGCACCTGGGCACGGAGACAGCGGGTCGGCTGGGGGGGTGGGGGCAGACCCCCCACCTCCCCCTCCTCTGCACCCCGATTTCCCCACATCCGCCCCCCATCGCCCTCCCCTCCCCTCCGTACCGTGATGGTCCAGGTGCAGGTCTTGCCGGGTGGGTAGTGGTTGGGGAACCCCTCGCTGGCGATGTACCCCGACTCGCCCACGTGTTCCCCGCCACACAGGAACACGGGCCTGGGAGAGACCCCCAGAGTCACAGTCACTCGGTGCCCCCCGTTCGCGACCCGCAGCCCCTGCCCCCCCAGCTCTGCCGGTGCCCCTCACTCCCGACCCGCAGCCCCCCAACAGCCCAGCCCTGCCCCCCCAGCCTGCTAGTGCCCCTCACTCCTGACCCGCAGCCCCTGCTGGCCCAGCCTGGGCTCCCCTCTGGCCCTGGTCCCCGCTGCGGTGAGCAGAGGAGCCAGCTGATGTCAGCATCCAGGACCCAGCATCTGTTTGTCCTGGCCCGGGTGCCGGGGGCTGGGAGAGCGGCCAGGCCGCAGGCGGGGTGCGGAGCCCGTCCTGCCTCGTGAGGCCTCCAGACAAGTGAGCAGCCCCCACGTCCCCGTGGGGGCTGAGACAGACACACCTGGTCTGTGTCCCCCCATGGCCTGTGACAGCCCCCGGTCGGGACTAGCACCCCCGGCCTGCCCCCGCCATCACCCCGACACACGCCCTGGCCCGGGGCCCCAGCCTTGCCCACGCGGGTGAAACTGGGGATGCACGGCCCAACGTGGTGCACGGGGATGAAGAGGGGGAGCTGAGTGTGAAAAACCTGGCACACTCGTTTTCCAGGGGGAAGGTGGGTGTACATAAGACAGCCCCAAATATCAGGGTGTTGGGTCCCCCCCAGGGCGAGGGAGCCAGCTCTGTCCGGCCTCTGACCCCACTGTTTGGTGACCATGAAAATCCGGTTTTCACCTCCCCACATCTGTCCCTGGGGTCCCAGCCTGGCCCTCCCCCCCCCCATCGCCCCCACAGCTGCTCCCCCACAAGAGAATTCAGAGAATCCAGAGATCTTGGCTCATCCCCGGCATCTGGCAGCTTCAGCTCCACTCGCTAAATCCTTCCAGATGTGCTGGAGCCCGGCCTGTCCCGGCCCCCCCGGCCCTGCTGGTGCCCCTCACTCCCGACCCGCAGCCCCCTGCTCGGCCGGTGCCCCTCACTCCCGACCCGCAGCCCCTGCCAGCCCAGTGTCTGTAGTAGGTCATTTCCCACCACAGGACCCTGCTTCTTTGGGGTCAGAGGGAGTCGTGGGGCAGGGAGCAGGGCTGGGGGGAGCTGGGGGCAGGGGGGCGTTATGGGGCAGGGATTGGGGGCACGGGGGAGTCGTGGGGCAGGGTGACGTTATGGGGCAGGGATCGGGGGCAGGGGAGAGTCGTGGGGCAGATGGGAGTTATGGGGCAGGGATTGGGGGCACGGGGAACTCATGGGGCAGGGGGGCGTTATGGGGCAGGGATCGGGGCAGGGGAGAGTCGTGGGGCAGATGGGAGTTATGGGGCAGGGATTGGGGGCAGGGAGGAATCGTGGGGCAGGGGGGCATTATGGGGCAGGGATCGGGGCAGGGGAGAGTCGTGGGGCAGATGGGAGTTATGGGGCAGGGACTGGGGGCACGGGGGACTCGTGAGGCAGGGTGGCATTATGGGGCAGGGATCGGGGCAGGGGAGAGTCGTGGGGTAGATGGGAGTTATGGGGCAGGGATTGGGGGCACGGGGGAGTTGTGGGGCAGGGGGGCGTTATGGGGCAGGGATCGGGGGCAGGGGAGAGTCGTGGGGCAGATGGGAGTTATGGGGCAGGGATTGGGGGCACAGGGGAGTCGTGGGGCAGGGTGGCGTTATGGGGCAGGGCTGGGGGAAGGGAGGAGTCGGGGGGCAGGGCTGGGGGGCTGCGGTACCTCGTGGCGTTAGGGGCGGGGGGCGGGTCGCTCTGCCCCATGGCGCAGCCCCATAGCAGCAGCAGCGGCAGCAGCGGGCTCCGGGCCGGGCTCATGCCGGGGCTGGGTCCGGTTCTGGTTCTGGTTCTGGTCCCTGCGCGGACGGGCCGGGAAGCGGCGGGTCGGGCTCAGCGCAGCCTTAATGGGAAGGAACCGGGGCGGGGCGGGGGGCGGGACGGAGGATTCCCCGGGGGAGGGGCGTGTGTGGGGAGGGGCTGGCTGGGGGATTCCCTGGGGGAGGGATGTGTGTGTGGGGAGGGGTCTGTGTGGGGAGGGGCTGGCTGGGGGATTCCCTGGGGGAGGGGTGTGTGGGGAGGGGTGTGTGTGGGGAGGGGCTGGCTGGGGGATTCCCTGGGGGAGGGGTGTGTGTGGGGAGGGGCTGGCTGGGGGATTCCCTGGGAGAGGGGTGTGTGTGGGGAGGGGCTGGCTGGGGGATTCCCTGGGGGAGGGGTGTGTGGGGAGGGGCTGGCTGGAGGATTTCCTAGGGGTGGGGCTGGCTGAGGGAGGGGTCTGTGGGGAGGGGCTGGCTGGGGGATTCCCTGGGGGAGGGGTGTGTGGGGAGGGGCTGGCTGGGGAATTTCCTGGGGGACGGGTGTGTGGGGAGGGGCTGGCTGGAGGATTTCCTGGGGGCGGGGCTGGCTGGGGGAGGGGTGTGTGGGGAGGGGCTGGCCGGGGGATTCCCTGGGGGAGGGGTGTGTGGGGAGGGGCATGTGGGGAGGGGCTGGCTGGGGAATTTCCTGGGGGACGGGTGTGTGGGGAGGGGCTGTCTGGAGGATTTCCTGGGGGAGGGGTGTGTGGGGGGAGGGCTCTGTATGGGGAGGGGCTGGCAGGGGGATTCCCTGGGGGAGGGATGTGTGGGGAGGGGCTGGCTGGGGGATTCCCTGGGGGAGGGATGTGTGGGGAGGGGTCTGTGTGGGGAGGGGCTGGCTGGGGGATTCCCTGGGGGAGGGATGTGTGGGGAGGGGCTGGCTGGGGGATTCCCTGGGGGAGGGATGTGTGGGGAGGGGTCTGTGTGGGGAGGGGCTGGCTGGGGGATTCCCTGGGGGAGGGATGTGTGGGGATGGGTCTGTGTGGGGAGGGGCTGGCTGGGGGATTCCCTGGGGGAGGGATGTGTGGGGAGGGGTCTGAGTGGGGAGGGGCGTGTGGGGGGAGGGGTGTGTGGGGAGGGGCTGGCTGGGGGATTCCCTGGGGGAGGGATGTGTGGGAAGGGGTCTGAGTGGGGAGGGGCTGGCTGGGGGAGGGGTGTGTGGGGAGGGGCTGGCTGGGGGATTCCCTGGGGGACGGGTGTGTGGGGAGGGGCTGGCTGGAGGATTTTCTAGGGGTGGGGCTGGCTGAGGGAGGGGTCTGTGGGGAGGGGCTGGCTGGGGGATTCCCTGGGGGTGGGATTTAGCCATAGGGTGGGGCTAGTTGGGTGCTGCCTGGGTAGGAGCTGTGAGGGGGGGTACCTGAGGGTCTATTGGGGGTACCTGGGAGTGGGGAGTGTCTAGCGGGGAGCTGGGAGGGGGGTACCTGGAGCTGGTGAAATCTCCCCTGGGGTGGGGGAAGGCCCCCCCCAAGTGGTACAGTTTGGGGTCCCCCTCCTCCAGCTGCAGGGACCACATGACCCTCACGCTCGGCGACGGCCCTGTGCTACACAGCTGGGGGGCTGGGATGCAGTGGGGGGGGTAATGGGCTGGGGGGCAGGAAGGGGGAATAGGGGGTTCACATGGTGAGGGCAGGGGCCTATGACACAGAGGGTGTTAGCTGTGAGGGGGCTGAGGTCCCAGCTCTGACCCCCCCTTTCCCCTTCCCACCCCCAATGTGGCACTAGGGGGTCACGGCCCCATGGGGAGTGGCAGAGAGGGGGCGGCCGAGGGGTCCTGTACTGCAGGGAGTGGGGGGCTCAGCAGGGGGGGCTCTGCCCGGGTACTGGGGTGGGGGGGATCCTTGTATAAATAGGTGCCACGCTGCACCCCAGAGCTGGCCGCAGCTTCCGGCCGGGCCCGGTGCCAGGATTCCTGTGGCAGAGAGTTCCCCAGGCAGCGGCTCGCGGGGCTGAGTCACTGGGAGCGAACGCCCCCTTCCCTGCCCCACACCGCACCCCCAGCCCCATGGCGAGCGCGGCCGGAAAACAAACCGCCGTGGCAAAGGGCTTTCCTGGCAGAGCCGTGACCCCTTGCCCCCGCTAGCCCGGTGCCCCACTGCTGACCCACAGCCCCTTCTGGCCCAGCCCTGCCCCCCCCAGCTTTGCCGGTGCCCCTCACTCCCGCCCCACAGCCCCTGCTCCCCCCAGCTCAGCCAGTGGTCCCCCCCAGAGGACATGGGTTTGAGACACACAGAGGCAGTTTATATGTTTAATACGGGGGGGGGGAAACAATATAATTCCTCGGCCTGCCCCCTCCCCCAAAAGAATAAATCCAACCCCAGAAAATGGACGGGGGGGGGGGCAGGATGCACAGACACAACACACACACAGGCCAACGTGTCTGGGGGGGGCAGGGAGGCTGAAATGGGGGGATACCCCACGGGGGGGTCGAAGGCAGTACCGGTGAATGTCTCGGTGTTCAGGCTTCATGCCCCTGGGCGGGGGGCAGGGCTTGTCCATCTCTGCCCGGGCCCCACTCTGCGGGGAGGGGGGGATCTCAGAGCTGGGGGGCCAGGATGGGGGGCCAGCTGTGAAGCCCCCCACCCCGCTTGAGGGCTCAGGACAAGATGCCTGCAGGTTTCAGGCCAGGAACCGTCTCTTCAGTGTCACATCTAGGCACAGCCCCCCCCTTACCAATGGCAGCCAGGGACAGAACCCAGGAGTCCTGGCTCCCCCCGCAGCTCCACATCTGGCCCCTCCTCCCCCTCAATCTTCTGGCTTGGGGGGGGGGGAAAGAGTCCCATACCCCACGGCCCCCTCCAGTAGCAGCTGTATGGGGTAGGGGCCTTTTGACGTGACCAGGAGGGCGGGGGGCATTACAATTAACCTGATTGTCTGTGGGGGAGCCCCCCGGGGTGGGGGCCTTTGGGGCCGGGGGGGGTCCCAACACCCAGAGCCCCCTGGGGGGCACAGGCCCCCACAGTCAGGAAGCTTGGGGCTAAGCCCGCAGGCTCCTGGGGGTTTCCCACCCACCCCCAGAATGGGAGCTGCCCCATGTCTGATTTCCCATAATCCTCTGCCACTTGGCCCCAGGCTTCATTTCCCATCATGCTCTGCAGCACCACCCTTTCTCCCACCTCCACAGCCCCATTTTTCCCATGAGCCTCTGCAGTTCACCCTGATTTCCCATGATCCTCCACTCTGCAAGTTTCCCATGTGCCCACATGGCTCACTCCACTTTCCCCATGATCCTCTGCAGCTCCACAATCGCCCCCTCCCTCATTTTCCCACAGTCCTCTGCAGCTCGCCCCAATTTCCCATGATCCTCCACTCTGCACTTTTCCTATGATCTAACGTGGCTTGTACCAATTTCCCATGATCCTCTGCAGCTCCACAGTTGCCCCCTCGCTCTGGTTTTCCCACAGTCCTTTGCAGCTCATGCCAATTTCCCATGATCCTCCACTCTGCACTTTTCCCATGGTCCAACGTGCCTTGTTCCAATTTCCCATGATCCTCCCCTCTCCGGTTTCACCATGAGCCAAAGGGGCTCGCCCTCATGTCCCAAGCTCCTCCGCCGCATGGCCCTCGCCCCCTGGCTTTCCCACAGTGCTCTGCGGCTCGCCTCAGTTTCCCATGCTCCTGCGCGGCAGAGGGGGCCGGGGCGGCGGCTACACGGGGGTCTCCTGCTCCTGGAGCTCAGGGGCGGAGTGCTGGCGGCGCATGCGGGGCGGGGCGGCGTAGGGCGGGTGGGGGCGGTGCTGCGGGTAAGGCTGGTGCTGCTGCGGGTAATAGTTGTGCTTGCGGGACGGGTGGTGCTCCGGGCGGGAGGGCTGGGCCCGGCTCCCCCCGTCCAGGGAGTTGCGCCGGTGGGGGGCCCGGGACGTCGGACGGCTGCAGTGTTTGTGCTGGGGGCCGCCGGGGGGGTGGGGCCGCCGGTGCCGGGGCGACCCCGGGGCCGGCTCCTGTCCCGGGCCGTCGCCCTCCGCCCGCGGCTCCTCGCCCCCGGCCACCATGAAGGCGGAGTTAGGGCCCCACGAGTAGCGGTGGTGGGGGCTGCTCTTAAAAGGGAAACGCAGCTTGCAGTCCTGGGGGGGCACGAACTTGCCGGGGGCGTGGGGCTGGCGCCGGAGGCCCTTGCCGAGCTGCTGCTGCTGCAGGCCCTGGAGCCGGGCCTGCTCCTGCTTCAGCCAGCGCAGACGGCCGCGCCGGAAGGCCGGGTCCTGCTCCATCAGCCGGCACACGCGCTCGTGGCTCCGCTCCGGCGCCGGCTCCGGCTCCTCCAGCGGGGAGCCCCAGTCGTACGCCAGGTCCTCGGCCGCCCCGTCCTCCTGCCGGCACACGGGGCAGGCGTTAGGGGGCAGGACGCCTGGGTTCCACCTCTGGATCGGGGGGGGGGGGGCGGTTGGGAGCCCGGATGTCTGGGTTCTCTCTCTGACCCAGGGAGGGCAGTGGGGGCTGGTGAGTTAGAGCAGGGGGGGGGGGGCTGGGAGCCAGGACTGCTGGGTTCTCTCCCTGGCTCTGGGAGGGGAGTGGGGGCTGGTGGGTCAGAGCAGGGGGGGCTGGGAGCCAGGACTCCTGGGTTCTCTCCCCGGCTCTGGGAGGGGGGTGGGGGCTGGGAGCCAGGACTCCTGGGTTCTCTCCCTGGAGCTGGGAGGGGAATGGGGGCTGGGAGCCAGGATTCCTGGGTTCTCTCCCCGGCTCTGGGAGGGGGGTGGGGGCTGGGAGCCAGGACTCCTGGGTTCTCTCCCCCGCTCTGGGAGGGGGGTGGGGGCTGGGAGCCAGGACTCCTGGGTTCTCTCCCCGGCTCTGGGAGGGGGGTGGGGGCTGGGAGCCAGGACTCCTGGGTTCTCTCCCAGCTCTGGGAGGGGGGTGGGGGCTGGTGGGTCAGAGCAGGGGGGGGGCTGGCAGCCAGGACTCCTGGGTTCTCTCCCCCGCTCTGGGAGGGGGTGGGGGCTGGTGGGTCAAAGCCCGGACGCCTGGGTTCTCCGCTCACCTGGGAGATGGGGATGACTCTCTCCATCTTGACCATGCGGTGGCGCAGGGCCCGGATCTCCTCGTCCTTCATGTTGTTCTGGATCTTGACCTCCTGCAGGATGTCGGTCAGCTTGTCGATATGGGCCCGCAGGTCGTCCACGGCCGGGTTGGGGCCCCCCGGCTCCCCCTCGCCCCGCTCCTCGCCCACCCCCACGGTGTCCCACACGTCCCGGGCCACGGCCCGCCAGCTCTCCTTCTCGTGGGGGTCGCGCTTGGCGTAGAGCCGGCACAGCTCCTTCATCTTCACGATGCTCATGGCCTCGATCTCCTGCCGCGCGTGCCGGAAGTCGTTGAGCGCCACCTCGTAGCAGATCTCCTTCACCGCCTGCATCTTCAGGTCGGCCAGGGTGACCCAGCGGGGGTCCTTGCCCAGGCGCCGGCGCTGCGGGATCTGGTAGACCCGGAGGGGCTCCCGGCGCTTCCCGCTGCTGGGGAGGCCGCAGCGCTTCACGATGCTCTGCACCTTGGTGGCCGGCAGCTTCTCCCGCAGCGAGGAGATCAGCCGCCAGCTCTCCTCGCACGAGCGCTTGTCCGAGTCGTCCCCACTGTCCGAGTCCGCGTACTGCCGGGGGAGAGACGGGGGGTCAGCACCGCCCACCGGCCAGCACCGCCCTCCCTGCCTCGCACCACCATCCCAGCCCTGCACCACCCTCCCAGCCCCTCCTCGCACCAGTGCCCCTCGCACGAGCGCTTGTCCGAGTCGTCCCCGCTGTCCGAGTCCGCGTACTGCCGGGGGAGAGACGGGGGGTCAGCACCGCCCACCGGCCAGCACCGCCCTCTCTGCCTCGCACCACCCTCCCCAGCCCTGCACCACCCTCCTCGCCCCTCCTCGCACCAGTGCCCCTCGCACAAGCGCTTGTCTGAGTCGTCCCCGCTGTCCGAGTCCGCGTACTGCCGGGGAAGAGACGGGGGGTCAGCACCGCCCTCCGGCCAGCACCGCCCTCCCTGCCTCGCACCACCCTCCCAACCCCTCCTCGCACCAGTGTCCCTCGCACGAGCACTTGTCCGCGTCGTCCCCACTGTCCGAGTCCGCATACTGCTTGGGGGAGAGACGGGGGGTCAGTACCGCCCACCGGCCAGCATCGCCCTCCCTGCCTCGCAACACCCTCGCAGCCCTGCATCACTCTCCCAGCCCCTCCTCGCACCAGTGTCCCTCGCACGAGCACTTGTCCGACTCGTCCCCGCTGTCCGAGTCTGCGTACTGCCGGGTGGAGAGATGCGGGTTCAGCACCGCCCACCAACCAGCACCGCCCTCCCCGTCTCGCACCACCCTCCCAACCCCTCCTCGCACCAGTGTCCCTTGCACGAGCGCTTGTCCGAGTCATCCCTGCTGTCTGAGTCCACGTACTGCTGGAGGGAGAGACGCAGGGTCAGCACCGCCCACCGACCGGCACCGCCCTCCCCGTCTCGCACCATCCTCCCCGGCCCCGCAGCACCCTCCCCGGCCCCTCCTAGCACCAGTGCCCCTCACACGAGCCCTTGTCCGAGTCGTCCCCGCTGTCCAAGTCTGCGTACTGCCGGGGGGAGAGATGTGGGGTCAGCACCGCCCACCGACCGGCACCGCCCTCCCTGCCTCGCACCACCCTCCCAACCCCTCCTCGCACCAGTGTCCCTCACACGAGCGCTTGTCCGAGTCATCCCCGCTGTCCGAGTCCGCGTACTGCCGGGGGGAGAGACGGGGGTCAGCACCGCCCACCGGCCGGCACCGCCCTCTCTGCCTCGCACCACCCTCCCCAGCCCTGCACCACCCTCCCAACCCCTCCTCGCACCAGTGTCCCTCGCACGAGCACTTGTCCGAGTCGTCCCCGCTGTCCGAGTCCACGTACTTCCGGGGGGAGAGACGCAGGGTCAGCACCGCCCACCGACTGGCACCGCCCTCCCTGCCTCGCACCACCCTCCCAGCCCCTCCTTGCACCAGGGCCCCTCACACGAGCACTTGTCCGAGTCATCCCTGCTGTCCGAGTCTGCATACTGCCAGGGGGAGAGATGCGGGGTCAGCACCGCCCACCGACTAGCACCGCCCTCCCTGCCTCGCACCACCCTCCCAACCCCTCCTTGCACCAGTGCCCCCCGCACGAGCGCTTGTCCGAGTCGTCTCCACTATCCGAGTCCACGTACTGCCTGGGGGAGAGACGCGGGGTCAGCACCGCCCACCGACCGGCACCGCCCTCCCTGCCTCACACCACCCTCCCAGCCTCTCCTTGCACCAGTGCCCCCCGCACGAGCGCTTGTCCGAGTCGTTCCCACTATCCGAGTCCGCGTACTGCCGGGGGCAGAGACGCAGGGTCAGCACCGCCCACCGACCGGCACCGCCCTCTCTGCCTCGCACCACTCTCCCCAGCCCTGCACCACCCTCCCAGCCCCTCCTCGCACCAGTGCCCCCCGCACGAGCGCTTGTCCGAGTCGTCCCCACTATCCGAGTCCGCGTACTGCCGGGGGGAGAGACGCGGGGTCAGCACCGCCCACCGACCGGCACCGCCCTCTCTGCCTCGCACCACTCTCCCCAGCCCTGCACCACTGTCCCAGCCCCTCCTTGCACCAGTGCCCCCCGCACGAGCGCTTGTCCGAGTCGTCCCCACTATCCGAGTCCGCGTACTGCCGGGGGGAGAGATGCGGGGTCAGCACCGCCCACCGACCGGCACCGCCCTCCCTGCCTCACACCACCCTCCCAACCCCTCCTCGCACCAGTGCCCCTCACACGAGCCCTTGTCCGAGTCGTCGCCGCTGTTCAAGTCCAGGTGGCACGGGGGGGGAACAGGATTAGCACCACCGGCCGGCACCCCAATCCCAGCTCCGCACGCCATGTTGTAGTCTCATGCCCCTGACCGGCCCACAAGTGCTTGTCTGTGCCCACATGCTGGGAGGGGGCAGTGAGAGACCCCCCCCCGCCTGTCCAGCCCAATCCCTGCCCCCCGCCCCCGCCCACACCCCCTTACCAGCCTCTGCTGCTCCAGGAGGAGATCCGCCTCCTCCTTCTCCCGCCGGTACTGGTTCTCCAGGTCCTGGAGCCTGTGGGGTGGGGAGACGCCGTGAGACTGGGGCAGCCCCCTCGACCCCCACCTGGGGACAAGCCCCCCAGCCCAGAACCCCTCCTATCCCACAATCTCCAGGGGCAGGGGGACGCCCCACTCCCCGGTCCCAGAGCCCCCCTGGGGCAGGGCGGGGGGATGCCCCACTCCCAGAATGCCCTGGGGCCGGGCAGGGGGACACCCCACACCCCGATCCCAGAACCCCCCTGGGGCGGGGCAGGGCAGGGGGATGCCCCACTCCCAGAATGCCCTGGGGTATCTCCGGCGTTCCCGCCTTGCACTCTGAGAGCCGGGGGGGGCGGGTGTCGGGCCCCCACCTCTTCTCCATCTCCAGCTTGATGTCGATGCCCTGCTCCTCCAGCAGCTCGCGCTGGGCGAAGTTCCAGTCGACGGGCTCGGGCGGGGGCTCGGCGGGGGCGCTGCGCTCCCGCTCCAGCCGCGTCTGCTCCGGGTGGTTGAAGCGGAAAACGTGGTTCTTGCCCATCACGATGCGGTTACCTGAGTGGGAGGGGCAGACGCAGGGATAGGACCCAGGAGTCCTGGTGCCTCCTCCAGCCCCCACTCCCCTCCCAGAGCCGGGGAGAGAACCTAGGAGTCCTGGTGCCTCCTCCAGCCCCGACTCCTCTCCCAGAGCCAGGGAGAGAACCCAGGAGTCCTGGCTCCCAGCCCCCCCTGCTCTAACTCACCAGCCCCCACTCCCCTTCCAGAGCCGGGGAGAGAACCCAGGAGTCCTGGCTCCCAGCCCCCCCTGCTCTAACTCACCAGCCCCCACTCCCCTCCCAGAGCCGGGGAGAGAACCCAGGAGTCCTGGCTCCCAGCCCCCCCTGCTCTAACTCACCAGCCCCCACTCCCCTTCCAGAGCCGGGGAGAGAACCCAGGCATCCTGGCTCCCAGCCCCCCCTGCTCTGACCCACCAGCCCCCATTCCCCTCCCAGAGCCGGGGAGAGAACCCAGGAGTCCTGGCTCCCAGCCCCCCCTGCTCTGACCCACCAGCCCCCACTCCCCTCCCAGAGCGGGGGAGAGAACCCAGGCATCCTGGCTCCCAGCCCCCCCTGCTCTGACCCACCAGCCCCCACTCCCCTCCCAGAGCCGGGGAGAGAACCCAGGAGTCCTGGCTCCCAGCCCCCCTGCTCTGACCCCCCAGCCCCCACTCCCCTCCCAGAGCCGGGGAGAGAACCCAGGCGTCTGAGGAGCTGCCCCTACCTGACCTCAGGACCAGCGGCTCCGTCACCTGCTTTCCGTTGACATAGGTCTCAGCCCCCTCGCACGGCTCCAGTGTGACGATGGCTGTGGGGAGAGTGGAGCCCCTGTCAGTCGTGCCCGTGGGGAGTGTGTGGGGAGGGGGCAGGGGGTCCCCGTCACACGGAGGGGGGTGGATCGGAGGTGAGTGCCGGGGGTGGGACGGATGGAGAGGTGAAGTCTTGGGGGCAGAGACTCGGCCCATGATTGCCCCGTGCCGTGGGGCTGGTTGTTGGGAGGGCGGGGGTGCAGGGGGGACGATCCATGGACACCGGCAGGGGGTGCAGGGGGCACCAGCGATCCGTACCTGGGTGGCTCAGCGTCTCGACCGCCTCCCGCCAGCACAAGAGAGGGGGAAAGAAGAGTTAGGGTCAGCGCTGCCGCGGTCCTGGGCAAGCCGGAGACTCTCCCCCGCACTCCACAGGCCCCCCCTCCCACTTGTGGGGCCGGGGAAGTCCGGGAGTGTCCTGCCCCAGAGGACCCGGGATTGTGCCGAAGCAGGAATGTTCTGAATGGTTTTGTCTCAATCCTGGGTCTGTGCCTCAGTTTCCCCCACATCTCGGGATCGGTGCAGGGCAGCTGTGACGGCTAATGGGGCTCAGAGACCCAGGGGTCCGGTTTGCCTGGGAGAGAGATGAAGCCTGGAGGGGCCTCAGGCTGGTTTGGGACTGGGGGGACAGGAAGGGCGCCCCATTCCCAGCCCCCTACCTTCCCCGGTGGGGCCGGTGCAGCTCTGGAAAACGCAGTGCTGCTCTTTGATGAACTGTCCCGTCAGCTTGATGTCGACGTCCACCTGGCCCACCCTGCGGGGAGACGGGGATGAGAGGGGGGCAGGGCAGGACCCCCCCAAGCCTGCCCCCCCACCCAGCCCCCCAGCCCGCCCCGCACCTGGTCACGCCGTCCTTGATGTGGTAGAGCAGACACTCCGACATGAGCGGGTCCTCGTTCAGGTTCACCAGGTGCGGGGTCTGCAGAGGGGGAGCCGGTCAGCGGGGCTTGCGGGGCCCAGCCCCCCATGGAGAAGGGCCCCGCCTCGGGGGATTCTGGGATGGAGGGGCCCTGCTGCCCCATGGAGGAGGGCTCCGCCCCGAGGGATCCTGGGATGGAGGGGCCCTGCTGCCCCATGGAGAAGGGCCCCGCCCCGGGGGATCCTGGGATGGAGGGGCCCTGCTGCCCCATGGAGAAGGGCCCCGCCCCGGGGGATCCTGGGATGGAGGGGCCCTGCTGCCCCATGGAGAAGGGCCCCGCCCCGGGGGATTCTGGGACTGACGGGTGTTGGGTGCAGAGATGGGGGGTAAGTACAGGGGGCAGAGTGGGGAGTGTGTGGTTCTGTGGGGTGCCCGGTCCGGCAGTGACCCCAATCCCTGCAGGGCTCTGTGCAGGGTGGGACGGACGCCGCCGGCCTGCGGGGTTGCCCCATCGCTGGCTAAGGAGCCCCCCAGTCCGGGTCACTTGCCTTTTTCGGGGAGAAGACCCCCACAGTGCCACCGTCTTCCCGCACGGCCACACCCATCTCGGCCAGGAGCGCCTCCCTGCGGCGAGAGACCCACGTCACCACTCCGACCCCCCAAGAGCGAACAGACAAACTTCCACCGAGATGCGCCCACCTCTGGGGCGGGGCGGCCAGTTACCCAGGGACCCCTCGCCCGGCGCTGAGATGCAGCCACATCTGGGGCAGGGCGGCCAGTTACCCAGGGACCCCTCGCCCGGCACTGAGATGCACCCACCTCTGGGGTGGGGCGGCCGGTTACCCAGGCACCCCTCGCTCGGCGCTGAGATGCAGCCACCTCTGGGGCGGGGCGGCCGGTTACCCAGAGACCCCTCGCCCGGCGCTGAGATGCGCCCACCGCTGGGGCGAGGCGGCCAGTTACCCAGGGACCCCTCGCCCGGCGCTGAGATGCAGCCACATCTGGGGCAGGGCGGCCGGTTACCCAGGCACCCCTCGCCCGGCGCTGAGAGGCACCCACCTCTGGGGCAGGGCGGCCAGTTACCCAGGGACCCCTTGCCCAGCGCTGAGATGCAGCCATCTCTGGGGCAGGGCGACCGGTTACCCAGGGACCCCTCGTCCAGAGCTGAGATGCAGCCACCTCTGGGGCAGGGCAGCCGGTTACCCAGGGACCCCTCGCGCAGCGCTGAGATGCACCCACCTCTGGGGCGGGGCGGCCAGTTACCCAGGCACCCCTCGCCCAGCGCTGAGATGCGCCCACCTCTGGGGCAGGGCGGCCAGTTACCCAGGGACCCCTCGCCCAGCGCTGAGATGCAGCCACCTCTGGGGAGGGGCAGCCAGTTACCCAGGGACCCCTTGCCCGGGGCTGAGATGCGCCCACCTCTGGGGTGGGGTGGCCGGTTACCCAGGGACCCCTCGCCCAGCGCTGAGATGCGCCCACCTCTGGGGCGGGGCGGCCAGTTACCCAGGGACCCCTCGCCCAGCGCTGAGATGCACCCACCTCTGGGGCAGGGCGGCCAGTTACCCAGGGACCCCTCGTCCGGCGCTGAGATGCGCCCACCCCTGGGGCGGGGCGGCCAGTTACCCAGGGACCCCTCGCCCGGCGCTGAGATGCGCCCACCTCTGGGGTGGGGCGGCCAGTTACCCAGGGACCCCTCGCCCGGCGCTGAGATGCGCCCACCTCTGGGTGGGCCCAGTCCCAGCACCCACCTCTCCATCCGAAGAGCCTCGGTTTTCCGCAGCTTCTCCTCCCACGTCTCGTTTAGCTCCGCGATGATTTTCTCCGTCTCCTGCGCAGGGGAGGTGGGCTCAGGTCTCCCCCAGCACACGGGGCCCCCGTCTCTCCCCACCCCGATGAGCCAGGTCCCTCCACCCCTCCCCCTCCACATCCTGCCCAGAGCAGGAGACTGGGGTGCTCGTGGGGAGACTGCCTGAGACGTCGGGGGGGGGTCTGGGAGCCAGGACTCCTGGGTTCTCTCCCCGGCTCTGGGAGGGGAGTGGGGGCTGGTGGGTCAGAGCAGAGGGGGCTGGGAGCCAGGACTCCTGGGTTCTCTCCCCGGCTCTGGGAGGGGAGTGAGGGCTGGTGGGTCAGAGCAGGGGGGCTGGGAGCCAGGACTTCTGGGTTCTCTCCCCGGCTCTGGGAGGGGAGTGGGGGCTGGTGGTTAGAGCAGGGGGGCTGGGAGCCAGGACTCCTGGGTTCTCTCCCCGGCTCTGGGAGGGGAGTGGGGGCTGGTGGGTCAGAGCAGGGGGGGCTGAGAGCCAGGACTCCTGGGTTCTCTCCCCGGCTCTGGGTGGGGAGTGGTGGCTGGTGGGTTAGAGCAGGGGGGGCTGTCCCCCTGTGGCCAGGGTGGGGGATCTGGGGGTGGGGGGAATTGCTCAAGGTTGCGGGGGGCAGTTACGTCCCCTACCTGCAGCCTCTCCATTGCCTCCTCCGTGCAGATGACCTGCTCCTCCAGGGTGGGGAAGGGCTCGGACCCCCCGTTAAGGGGGCCGGGGGACCGGGGCTCGGCTGTGGGGTTGAAGGGCCGTGGGGGCGCTGGGGAGCAGCTGTCAGGAGCTTCCCCCTTCAAGCCTGGAACAGAGCGTTGGGGTTGGGAGAGGGAGCTGGGCACGCCCATAGCTCCCCCCGTGCGCCCCCCCCACGTCCACTTCCCCTACAGCCCCCCCGGGAAATCCCCATGTAACCCACGGCCTTTCCCCCTGCCAGAGCGCTGTGCAACGGGGTGCGGGCAGACCCCCCTTTAAAAACCCCACCCAGTCCCTCTCCCCATTCAAGCCACCAGCATTTAGCATACATCCCCTCCCACCAAATCCCCTTAACTCTGCCCCCTGTGCGGGTGGGGGCTGGGGGACGCTCACCGCCGAGGAGGGGGGCGTCGGAGAGGCCCTGGGCGAAGAGCAGCTCCCTCAGCCGGGCCACCTCCTCCTTCAGTTCCCGGATGAGCCGCGCGTTCGGGTCCTCGTTGATCACCGCGTTGCACCGGATCTGCTTGGTCCGGTCCGCGTAGCTGGGGTGGGAGAGGGGGGGTCGGAGCCGTCAGTGCCCCTGGACCGGGGAGCAGCCCTGCCCCAGCCCCCTCCACTGCCCCCCATCCCCACCCCTCTGCCCCCCCGGTGCTCACCGGAGCGTGCTGAGCGTCTCCTCGTAGCTGATGTCGGCCGGGCTGAGGGCGGCGATCATGGCCGTGCGGGAGTTACCGCCTGGGGGGGGTGCAGCGGGGAGGTTAATTAGCCAGCCACCCCCCCCAATGGTCTCACCCCCCCTCAAGGGACAACCTCCTTCTCCCCGCATTTCCCCCAGCAGCCGCACTGCGTTTCACACCCCCCCCGACCAGGATTGTCCTGTCCTGTCTTCTCCCCGCGGCCCCCTCCCCACACAGTGCACCGCCCCGCTGCCGAGGGGTCGGGGGGGGGGGGCGGCTTACCCAGGTTCTCCTTGAGGAGCCAGGTGAGCACCGAGTCGCGGTAAGGGATGAAATCCGATTTCTTCTTTTTGTTGTTTTGCTGTTGAGAGAGTGCGGGGGGCAGAGGGGGTGAGAACAAGGGGGGGGGCCCTGCTGGGGAAGGGGTGACGCCCCCAACACGCCCCAGTGGGGATTATCCATCCTCTCTCTTTGCAAGGCCGACGCCTGCCTCAGTTTCCCCTCGGTATAACAGCTGGCTGGGAGGCGAGACCAGACGGGGAACCCCAGCAGCTTGGCTGGGTGGGGTGTCTCCGTGCTAACCTGGGGTCTGTGCGGGGGACCGAGAACCCGGAGACTGGGCCCCTGGGTCCCCTCCTCGGGGTCTGGTTCGGTGGGGACTCGCAGGGCGGGGTCTGGCGCAACGGGGCCCCGGTCCCAGCTTGACCCCCAGGGCCCGGCACTGTAGGGACCCCGAAGTCCATCGAGGGGGGAACGTGGGGGGTGCTGTGATCCCGCGCCCCCCCGGCACTCACCATCTCGGCCAGGGCGGAGATCACCTTCCCCAGCGTGGTGAGGGATTTGTTGATGTTTGCACCTTCCTGCAGAGCAGAGAGCACGTTGGGGGGGGGTTATAGAGACCCCCACCCAGCCCCCCCACCCCGGGGGTCCAGCCTCCCCCCCGAGACGCCCACTTGGGCTGCGTTCAGCCCCCCCACCCCGGGGGTCCAGCCTCCCCCCCCGAGACGCCCACTTGGGCTGCGTTCAAACGGTTGTGTCCATGGGGCCACGGTCAGCCGGCCCCCTCAGGAAACTCCCCCCACCAATTGTCTAGGGTGGGGTCTTAGCTCCCCACATCCTGTTGAACTGACGGGGGGCTTGGCCCTACCCACGGGTTAAGCCAGCCCCGATCCTGGAGCACCACGGCCAACGCTCTGTTCTTGCCCCCCCAAGCCCCCAGGCCTGCCCCCTGCCCCCCAAGGGGCAGCAGCTTCTGCGGGGGGGCGGGTGTCACGGATCTGGGGGTCCCCCCCTCACCTTTAACCTCATGCCCTTGGCGCCGGACGACTCGGCTCGCTCGCTGCCGGCCAGATCCACCAGGCTGATTTTGCTGACCTGGGGGAGAGGGGGGGATCATAAGGGCTGGGAGGGGCTTCGTACACCCCCTCTGCCCCCCGCCCAACACCCCCGCCCCGGCCTGCCCTCGCTGAGAACCAGAAAACTCCCTCCATGCCTGGCCCCACCCACTCCCAGCCAGGCTGGACCAGGTGTGGGTGACCGGGCCCTGCCAGCCCCACCGGTGCCCTGACACCCCCCATTACCTTCTCGGTGTCGAGGTCGGTCAGCTCGTCGTGTCTCCTCTGCGTGAAAACGATGGTGAACACAGCGTGCGAGCGACTGCTGGTTTCGTTCATGTTGGTGGCAGCCACGGTCCTGGGAGGGGTGAGAGATGGGGGGGGTAAGAACCCAGGAGTCCTGGCTTCCAGCCCCCCCTGCTCTAACCCACCAGCCCCCCCCTCCCCCCCAGAGCCAGGGAGAGAACCCAGGAGTCCTGGCTCCCAGCCCCCCCGCTCTAACCCACCAGCCCCCTCTCTCCCTCCAGAGCCAGGGAGAGAACCCAGGAGTCCTGGCTCCCAGCCCCCCCGCTCTAACCCACCAGCCCCCACTCCCCTCCCAGAGCCAGGGAGAGAACCCAGGAGTCCTGGCTCCCAGCCCCCCCGCTCTAACCCACCAGCCCCCACTCCCCTCCCAGAACCGGGGAGAGAACCCAGGAGTCCTGGCTCCCAGCCCCCCTGCTCTAACCCACCAGCCCCCCCTCCCCTCCCAGAGCCAGGGAGAGAACCCAGGAGTCCTGGCTCCCAGCCCCCCTGCTCTGACCCCCCAGCCCCTACTCCCCTCCCAGAGCCAGGGAGAGAACCCAGCAGTCCTGGCTCCCAGCCCCCCCTGCTCTAATCTACCAGCCCCCCCTCCCCTCCCAGAGCCGGGGAGAGAACCCAGGAGTCCTGGCTCCCAGCCCCCCTGCTCTAACCCACCAGCTCCCCCCTCCCCCCTAGAGCCAGGGAGAGAACCCAGGAGTCCTGGCTCCCAGCCCCCCCTGCTCTAACCCACCAGCCCCCCCTCCCCTCCAGAGCCAGGGAGACAACCCAGCAGTCCTGGCTCCCAGCCCCCCTGCTCTGACCCCCCAGGCCCCACTCCTCTCCCAGAGCCGGGGAGAGAACCCAGGAGTCCTGGCTCCCAGCCCCCCTGCTCTGACCCCCCAGCCCCCGCTCCAGAGCCAGGACTCCTGGGTTCTCCGCAGCCGGGGTCTCACCTGGCCTTGTTCCCGCAGTCCATGAGGTCGGCGATGTCGGCGAAGGAGGTGACGGCCAGTTTGGACAGGTCCTCCACGTAGGGGCCCATGATGGGGTGCTCCCGCACCCGCAGGTGCCCCCGGTTCTTGGGGTTCAGCAGGTCCCGCACCCGCTCGCAGTAGATTTCCATGTAGCTTACCTGGGGCGGGGTGGGGGGGGCGTGAGGGCAGAGCCGGATTGGGGGGGGAGCACGGTGGGGCCGGGGGAGTAGTGAGGGGTCAGGGAGGGAGGGGCTGGAGCTCACGGTCAGAGTTGGAGCAGAGACTGGGGAGCGCTGAGGAGGGGGCTGGGGGCAGAGTCGTGCTGGGGGGATTGGGGATCATGGAGGGGCTGGGGGGAGTCAGAGGTGGGGGAGCGCTGGTGGGGTCTGGGGGTGTCAGGGTCATGCTGGGAAGGTTGGGGGGCAAGGAGGATCAGGGGGATCAGAGTTGGGGGAGCTCTGGGGGAGGGGGGGCAGGGAGGAGCCAGGGGGCAAAGTTGGGGGCGCGCCGGAGGGGTCAGGGCAGGCGACTCACCTCCACGGAATAGGACAGGTCGGGGGAACGGCTCTCGGTGACCCGGGCGAACAGATCCTCACAGAGCTGGAGCGAGACGCAAGGACACCAGCATGGAAACATGGGCAGGGTGCCCCCCCCGAACCCCCCCAGCAGAGCACCCCCCAGCCCGTCCCCCCGGCGCCCACCTGGGGGATGATCCCCTGCTGACCCGGCTCCTGCCGGCCCATCATGGTGTAGGACTTGCCGGCCCCGGTCTGGCCGTAGGCGAAGATACAGACGTTGTAGCCCTCGAAGGCGTGAAGCAGCATCTCCTCCCCGATGTCCTTGTACACCTGCCGCTGGGAGGCGAAGGTGGGGTCCTCCTCCTGGGGGGGGGACACTGTCACGGGGGCCCCCCCAATACCCGCTCTGCCGATGACCCCCAGGCCCCCTGCTCTAACCACCAGCCCCCACTCCCCTCCCAGAGCCGGGGAGAGAACCCAGGAGTCCTGGCTCCCAGCCCCCCTGCTCTGACCCACCAGCCCCCACTCCCCTCCCAGAGCCGGGGAGAGAACCCAGGAGTCCTGGCTCCCAGCCCCCCTGCTCTAACCCACCAGCCCCCACTCCCCTCCCAGAGCCAGGGAGAGAACCCAGCAGTCCTGGCCGCCAGCCCCCCTGCTCTAACCCACCAGCCCCCACTCCCCTCCCAGAGCCGGGGAGAGAACCCAGGAGTCCTGGCTCTCAGCCCCTCCTGCTCTGACCCACCAGCCCCCACTGCCCTCCCAGAGCCAGGGAGAGAACCCAGGAGTCCTGGCTCCCAGCCCCCACTGCTCTAACCCACCAGCCCCCACTCCCCTCCCAGAGCCGGGGAGAGAACCCAGGCGTCCGGGCTCCCAGAGCACTCACCGAGGTGTGGGACCAGTAGGAATAATCGAAGGTGAAGTTTTTGGGTGCATCTTTTGTCAGCTTGGGATTGGTGATACCTGTGGGGAGACAGAGCATGGGGTGAGCGAGGGGTCGGGGGCCCACGTCCAGCCAGCGCCTCCCCCGGGCCCTGCCAGCCCCCGCCGAGATTAGGAACCCGCCTTGCGCGTCGCAGACTCGGGGCAAGACGCAGCCCCTGCACCAAACAGATGAGAGCGTCAATAAACATTCCCAGTTGGAGAACTGGGAGTGGTGGCGCTATTGGGAGCCAGGACTCCTGGGTTCTCTCCCTGGCTCTGGGAGGGGAGTGGGGGCTGGTGGGTCAGGGCAGGGGGGCTGGGAGCCAGGACTCCTGGGTTCTCTCCCCGGCTCTGGGAGGGGCGTAGGGGCTGCTGGGTTAGAGCAGGGGGGGCTGGGAGCCAGGACTCCTGGGTTCTCTCCCCGGCTCTGGGAGGGGAGTGGGGGCTGGTGGGTCAGAGCAGGGGAGCTGGGAGCCAGGACTCCTGGGTTCTCTCCCTGGCTCTGGGAGGGGAGTGGGGGCTGGTGGGTCAGAGCAGGGGGGCTGGGAGCCAGGACTCCTGGGTTCTCTCCCGGCTCTGGGAGGGGAGTGGGGGTCGGTGAGTCAGAGCTGGGGGGCTGGGAGCCAGGACTCCTGGGTTCTCTCCCCAGCCCTGGCAGGGCAGCGATCTCTGGGCCAAACCCAGAGAGAGGCTGAGCAGCCTACGGGGAGCCGGGCACAGACCCTGGCATCCCCCTTTTAAGCCGGCCGGGCCCCGGCTCTGACGTGGGGCCGGCTCTTACCAGCACAGAGCTGCCTTTAAAAGGCCTCCCAGCTCCCCGGGCCGGCTGAGTGACGGCTTGGCAGCTCCCGGGACCATAACAAGACGAGGACGTTCCGGCTATATTTAGCCGGCATGCAGTCCCATTGCAGCTGGTCCTGCCGGATGCCAGCCTGGGGAAGGGTGCTCGAGGTTGCTCCCCCGGCCTCAATGCTATAAGGCTCCAGCTCCTGGAGTCTCGCCACACCTGGGGGGCAGGGTCCTGTCTTTTTTAATGAAGGGTTTTTAAGCCCTCTTGATTGGGAGGAAAAGCCCCAAAATGGGACCTGACTCCTGCCTGGGTTTGCAGAGAGCCTGAGCCCACTGCTCTGCAAGGAAGGAGTGAAACCCAGCCAGCGACCTTGCCTGAGTGTGCCGAGAGCCTGAGCCCATTGCTGCAAGGGAGGGGAGTGGGGGCTGGTCGGTCAGAGCAGGGGGCTGGGAGCCAGGACTCCTGGGTTCTCTGCCCGGCTCTGGGAGGGGAATGGGGCCTGGTGGGTTAGAGCAGGGGACGCTGGGAGCCAGGACTCCTGGATGTCTCCAAGCCAGCATGGCCTGTGGGGGTCTCTGACACACAGACACCCCATCGCCACATCACACAGCCGGGGACATGCCCCGCTCGGAGATCTCAGGTTTCCCCGCACACCTGCTCCGAGCGCACACGCCCTGCGCTCCACAGCCAGCCTGGGAGAAAACACTCTCCCGTCTTCACCCTTTCCACCTTTCCTGTTACCAGGTCTTTTCATTCCCATCCTTGCACTGGGGGATTGGTAAAGCCCCAGCTGCCGGAGTCATGGGAATTACAGGGCACTCTCTGCTTCTCTTTTAGCAAAGAGATCGCAAATCTCTCGTTCTCACAGGGGCACAGCAAAGCTCGTAAGTGTCAACCTCCTACAGGCTCAGGAGCTAATGGGAAATTCAAAAAAAAATCCCCCCCCATTGATTATTTTTTAGGGCCAGGGGAACTCTAATTCGCCCGGGACTTAATTTGGGGGAGCTCTGGGGGCAGGCTAGCTGATCCCACGGCTCGAGAACGGAGTCTAGCTGGCGGAGAGACTGAAGCAGGAAGCGAACGTTCATGCTGCTGGCGACAGATCCTGCCAAATAACTTACTGCAAAAAAAACCCCAAAAAACAAAAAAACCACCCCACAACCCCAGCATGTCTCCAAGCGCTCAACACTTGCTCGCACACGGAGCATTTATAAGACTATGCAGCAGCGCCACCTTGTGGCGGATTTATGTTCCTTGGGGGTGGCGCTGTCGGCTTCGCTCTCTCCTACCAGCGTACAGGCCAAGAGACGGAAGTGACGCAGCAGCAAGTCCCCCTGCCCCCCCATCTACCCCAGGGTTACCCCATGATCCCAGCCACCCCAAGATTAATCCTATACTGCCCGGCAAGGGGCGGGGATCCAGAGCCCCACTGCACTCTGGGTTTTCATTTCCAGCTTCCCTGGGCAGGTGGGAGCAGCCCGGGGGCTGCTCTAACACACACACCCGGGGCTGGTGGGGGCACGGAAGGTAGGTGCGGTCATGCCGCCAGCTCAGGAACGGAGCAGTGGAAGCCAGGGCTGGTATAACCGGAGAGACGGCAGCTTGCGACACCAGGGTCAGGGCGGTGCCGGGTCCCTTCCAGGGAATTCGGGGCAGGTCCGCATTCCCGGGCTGCCGCCCGGGGAGGAGAAAAGCAAAACACAGACACCCGCAGTGGGGCAGGAAAAAAAACCGTCCCCAGGTCCCTGCCAATCTGAGCTGGGAACAAGTCTGTCCCCGCCCCAAACGTAGCGATCGGTTAGACCCAGAGTATGGGAGCCAGACCCCCCGTGCCTGGACCCCAAATCACTGGCCCACTCCTGCTACTTCAGAGGAAGGAGAAGAAAGCCCAGGGACGTCTGGGCGATCGGGGTGGAAAGAGAATCTCCCTTCCTGACCTCGGCAGCCCAGGAAAATGATCCCCAAGCACCAAGCTGCGGCACTGCTGTTTGGGGAAACTGAGGCAGGGAGACTCTATTTAAGCCAAGCCCGGAATGTGGCGATATGCCCGAAGAGCCAGCCCTGCCTGGCCTCCGGCCCGATCCCGGCGAGTCCGACCCGCCCTCCCAAGGGTACTTACATGTGGTTTTCCCTTGCATCTGAATGACGCATTTTGCGTCCCGGCTGATCTCCCGGGAGCTGAAAGGCCGAACTCTTACGGCTACTTTGACGGAGGCGCTGGCCATGGCGGCTCTCCCCTGACCCTCAGCGCTCGCCGCCGGAGATCACAGGGCCGTCCTGCGAGAGAGAGGAAGAGACGCAAACCGTTACCACGGTGCCACCAACCAAACGCACCCCGTGGTCCCCGCTGCGAAGCGGTGACCGGCAAAGCCACGAGGTCGTCGGCTCTCCCCACACCGGGGCTGGGAGGGCGCCCTGGGGCAAGCCAATTAGCTTGGTGACCTCGCACGAGCGACCTGCCCCGCCCCTGTGCCTCGGTTTCCCCACCTGTACCCCACAGTGCTTTGAGGCCCGCCGATAAAAGTGCCAGAGGGATTCTCATCGAGGGCTGGGAGACGGAACGAAGGGGACGCCGGATCCTAGCAGGAAGCTGGGCAGGGCTTGTTTGTAGAGTCTGAACCAGGCCTTAAGTTCATGCAGGACCCACCCTGTTGCTAACAGTCAACCTGCTAGGAAGGGGAAGCTCCCCGCCCCGTCCCCCCCCAAAACGCAGAGCCAGGCCAGGCCTGTGGCTGGAGATGGTGGGAGGAGGGTGTCACCCCAGCAGGGCCCAAGCATGAGACAATGGAGCTGGGTCCGCGGCCACAGGAAACCCGGTACCGTAAGGGCCCAGAATAAAGAGAAAAGATTCGAAGGAGAGCGTCTTCCCGCTGACACAATGCCCCTCGCCATGTCCCACCGCACCCAGTTCCTGAGGTACCCCCCCTTTTCCAAACCAGGGCGGGGGAGGGAACCCAGGAGTCCTGGTTCCCAGCCCCCCCTGCTCTAACCAACCAGTCCCCACTGCCCTCCCAAAGCCAGGGAGAGAACCCAGGAGTCCTGGTTCCCAGCCACCCCCCGCTCTACCCACCAGCCCCTACTCCCCTCCCAGAGCCGGGGAGAGAACCCAGGAGTCCTGGCTCCCAGCCACCCCCCGCTCTACCACCAGCCTCTACTCCCCTCCCAGAGCCGGGGAGAGAACCCAGGAGTCCTGGCTCCCAGCCACCCCCCGCTCTACCCACCAGCCCCTACTCCCTTCCCAGAGCCGGGGAGAGAACCCAGGAGTCCTGGCTCCCAGGCCCCCCTGCTCTGCCCACCAGCCCCCACTACTCTCCCAGAGCCGGGGAGAGAACCCAGGAGTCCTGGCTCCCAGCCACCCCCCGTTCTACCCACCAGCCCCTACTCCCTTCCCAGAGCCGGGGAGAGAACCCAGGCGTCCTGGCTCCCAAGCCCCCCTGCTCTGCCCACCAGCCCCCACTCCCCTCCCAGAGCCAGGGAGAGAACCCAGGAGTCCTGGCTGCCAGCCCCCCTGCTCTAACCCACCTGCCCCACTCCCCTCCCAGAGCCAGGGAAAGAATCCAGGAGTCCTGGCTCCCAGCCCCACCTGCTCTAACCCACCAGCCTCCCCTCTCCCAGCTTTTAAGACTCCTGAGGTTACCATCATCACCCCCAAAGGCTGAAGGTGGCCAGCGTGTCAGCAAGGGGTGCTGTAGCAAGTACAGAAATCACTTTGATGACTCCGTGGTCTGTGAAGGATCTCAGGGCCAAATGGGTTCTCTTACAGAAATCCTACAGCCTACCCCAAGTGAAGCTATGAGAGGAAAAGGCAAGTGCGTGTCTTGCCGTCACTCGGGGACTGGAAACATCCTGGCTCCTAATCCCACCGCTGACACCAATTCCACCCACCTTCCTTCAAGTTCCCCAGGAGGTGACGCACAAGGCGTTTCACCAACGTTTGTGTGAGGCGAAGCAATTGGTCACTGCCCCGTGCGATGCGCAGCATGGGCGGGAAATCAGCCCCGTTGGCGCGGAACACAAGCATCGTTTTTAAACACGGCGACAGAGTCCCCACACCGACAGAAGAGTCGCGGGCCCGGAGTCACTCCATTCTGCCTCTGGCCATCTGTTATACCGTCCCCTTCGCAAACTCCATCCTCAAACCTTTCGCCTCAGTGGATCCTGTCCCTCCCTGGGGTTCCCCACAGAATTAATGAGGGTTCAGAGAACCATCAGGGGCTCGGGACAAACTCTGTGAGGAGAGATTGGGGTCACACGCCTTAGAGGAAACAGGATAACAGGTTATAAAATACCGACTGGGACAGAAAATGCAGATGGGTTCTCCCCATCTCTTAACATAAGAGGCAAGGGGCTGTCCACCCGAATTGAAAAGGTAACAACTTCAGGACTGTGAGCAAAGGAAATGCTCCCTCCCACCCCGACAACACACCGTTAACCTGTGGGACTCACTGCCTCAGGATACCACCGAGGCAGAGAACGTAGCCAGAACCAGAGGATCGGAGGTTTATCTGGAATCGCCCGAGTTGTGACGGTTAATGCGGAGGGAGGTTACAGCCCGGGCTTCGGGTTTGGAGCTGTTCCCTAAACATTTGAGATTAGGAAGAGACCTATGGGGGGAATGGGGCACAGTTACTGAGGGGTCCTTACACTTTGCTCGCTGAAGCACTGGGTATTACAGATGGGAGGCTGGATGGATGGACCCGGGGTGCTGCCTAGAGGGATCTCCGCGACTCCCAGAAGCCCCGCAGCCGTCATGCTTTTCCTCTGTTTTTTTTTTTAATTTAAAAATCGGATTGCTTTTTGAGGGAAAAAGATAGTTTTAATTAAGATCCATGATAGCTCAAAGACATCTCATCATGGAACAGGGATTATAAATTCTATAGTATGAACTCATGTAACGTTTAAGAAAAGTTTTGTAAATAAATTCGAATACTTCATGGATTAGTGACCCAATTTTATGTGGTTCCACAGGCTCCTGTATAAATGATTGAGGTGAATCTTTCTTTCTACCCACTGGGACTTAATGCTCAGTCTAGAGGGTACCATCAGAGATGTTTAGTTTTGCAGTTCTCCAACTGTGGATTTGTGTCTCCAGAGGGAACACACTTGTTAAACAGCAAAAAATGTTGAGTAATAACAGACCTCAACTCTATTGTCCCTGTGCAAATGTGTGTACACAGAGTCAATCCCTCTCTCTAACAGTGCAAAGTTTCAAAAACGTTTGACGAATGGAAGATTGTTGGGGGTGGAATAGATCTAGACAAGGAGGAGAAGTCACCTGCAGATATATGTGAGAAATGAGGGACGTGCTTTTTTATTATCTGTTTGCTGTTGAAGACAAAAAAAAAATCCAGAATACTTAAATGTCGTTGTTTTATTTAAATAAAACAAACCATTGAAATGTCTGTCTGGTCTCCTCCTAATATAGCCTGGCAAGAAAATCCTCCAAAATATTAATCATTAACCTATTGAAAATCAGAGACAGTTCACCTCCCCATGACTTCATAAATATCTGCTTCAATTACCTTGGGTAAATGAAATGAGCAACCAACCCTTCATTTTCTGCTATAGCCGTAAATCTCATCCGAGAAGTTTTCAAAATAAATCACTGTTTAAAAACGTAGAGTGGGTACCTTCTAAAACGAAACCTACCTCTATCTCGGAGTTGTCAAGAATACGTACTAAGGTGATACCAACCAGCCAGAAGGCATTTTTATGTCGCAAGCCGTGATTAAATCGAGTCTTCCTGACTAGTGATTTAAATCACAATTTAAATGAATTTAACTTGTCTCATGCTAATCCGCCGGCCTCTCGCTCGGTCAACATCTGCCCCGTGTAGGAATGGTCCCGGGGCATTCAAAAAGCACCTTGTGGGATACTACAGACGATAAATCACAGGCAGCAAAGAACAGTGATATACGCAGAGCTGGTGGCCCGGCGTGTTACTAAGGTTACTCAACACTTCCCAGGATAAGATCCTGGTCTCAGTCGATTAACATTTGGCAAAAGCGATCGTCGTCTTCGGACGTTTCCCCGTGCGCCAGGCGTCTGCTTGAGGCTGCATTCGGCTGGGAAATTTCAGCCAAACCCGATTCAGCCGTTTCTGAGACCAATTTTTCTGCCAAACAGCTCTCGCAGCCCTCCAGCTTTGGAGCACGGACCTCGAATTTAGCTGGGAGGGCGGCCTTGGTCTCGGGACATCCCTTTTTCCTCCCCTGTAAAAATCTGCTCCAAGTGCAGGACGCTACAGAGTGGTTCACACTTAGCAGCTAAAGTCTCCAAGGATTCAACCCGCACGGGGCACGCACCAGCGCGGAGAGAAAAAACGAGTGTGAGCATAGAACTAACGGCCGGCGCATCGGGCACACGCACCAGGGCACCAAATTGCACTGGCACAAGCAGTGTGAACTCTGGCCTTTCCTAAGTTTGGAGTGCGGGGTTTTGCGCTCGATCCTTGCACCAGCAGGTGAACAGTGAACGGCCAGTGGGCAAACAATGCCGTGTTTTAAGTGGCTTTCGGGCTAACGGAAGGCTTATGAAAACTTGCATCCGTCAGTTCTTTCTGGGAGACTCAGGTAAGCAGGTTTCAGTCACCAAGGCAAGCTGAAGCCAACCTCAGCAAGGCTTCAACCCCGTTTGCATCGGAGGTTTGCACCGCAAAAGCTTGGCAGCGGGCGGTTTCGCATCTGTTCGGGAGCGGGGAATTCCCTCTGCAGTTAACAGCAGCTCAGCACTTCCCCTGCCTCCATCCCTCCCTCGCTCTGCCCCGGTTGCATTTTTCAAAGGCCCTGGTTAAAGGGCCGGCAGAATATGTGCCTCTTCAAAGAAAGAAGGAAGTTTTTATTCCCCTAAGCGCTGGCCAGCAGGGCGGGGATGCTGAATAGGGGGACAGCGGCTGGGGCAAGGATGCCTTCTCCCTTGCCAAATTGTTAGACTCAACAAAATCCAGTGGCGGTTAGTTCCACAGGACAACGGGGGAAGAGTATTTCCTCTGATCTGTGCTGACTCTACCAGCTTTTCAATGTCATCCCCTACTCCCTTCTTCTTGTGCTAGGCAGGGGAAACAGAAGCTCTACCGTCCCTCACCTGTTTATCACCTTATAGCCAATGACCCCTTCCTGGAGCAAGCAAACCCCCAATCTTTTTCAATTGCTCGCCTCCAAGCCCCTGTTCTAAGTCTGCCCCCGGCCTTTTGGAGACGGCATTCAAAACGAGTCCTCACCACCGATTTATAGAATGGCTGCAGATTGTCCTCTATTCATCTTCAACTCTCGCACTCCTTTGCCTCAGTTTCCCCACCTGTAAACTGGAGGGGCGGGATGATAAATCCTTGGAGGGTCCTTGCCCCAACACCCAGCGCAAGTGACAAACGTACGTCAACGTGGGGTACCCACTCATCTTCTTACAGCCTCCTACGTGCCCCAAGAACGGGCATGGAGCTATCACGTGATTCCCCCTTCCAAAACGCTCCTCCACTGGGCTGCCTCCCAGAAAGCTCAGTGGTCTCGGCACAATCACAGAAATTTCATGCTGTAAGGGACCTCAAGATCGGGTCCTGCCCGTCTCTGTTAGCTTGAAGAGCCAGTTGTTAAATATCCAAAAGTGTCAAGCAGAAGCCCAATGTCAGAGAAGACGTTCCCACCAGCGAGACCGTGGACGTCAGCCTCGCCGTGCAGCGTCGGACGCAGGCCCAAGGCAGGGAGCCAGCTGGAACTGCATCTGGGGCGGGCAGAGAGGCAAACAGCGGCCGGGCGTGCCGAGGGCCGAGCGGACAAAGGCCGTGAGTCACCTCGTTCCCGGCAGGGCGGGGTGTTCAGCCTTCACGCAGGCTGGCTGTCCCCGCCCAGACACCCAAGCACCTGGCAGAGAGTCTCCACTCCACCCCGGCTGGGCTGCCCGAACACGGCCGATGCACCGTCCCGGCGAGAACTGAGAACAAGGATGGTCGCGGGGCACCGAGGAGCCAGGCGGGGACTCGAGAGATCCAGATTCAGTTCCAGACTACGTAGCACAATTCACTTCCTCTCTCTGCCTCAGTGTCCCTCATCTGTCCTGCAAGAGCCCCACGGTGCTAGGAGCTGTACACACACCACAGAGAGGGGCCCTGCCCCAGCCAGCTTGCAATCAAATGGGAATAACAGATTCCTAGACGTTCAGCCAGTCCCACTTCCACATACCACGGGCCAGAGAACTGCCCCCAGCATGCAGCCCATATCTGATGGCTGAGCTAGCACAGAAAGCCAATCTGGATGGAACGAGTCAGGGTGACAGAGATGGGTGAGCTGTTTCTGTGGTTAACTCCCCACCATGTTAAAAATCTACAGCCTGAAACGTATCCAGCTGCAGCCTCCTGCCCTCGCATCAACAGTAGCAAACTAGAGGAACGCCGAACTCATACTGAATTGAGAGTCCACCGAGGCCCGATGTCCTGATTTTATAGGGACAGGCCCAATATCTGGGGGTCTGTCTTACCTTGACCATGTCTCCTTTAGATCTTGTCTTCAGCAGAAGGGGTGTGGGGCCGAGCTGAGGAATCAGGAGTCAGGGATTAGATTGTAAAATCTCCCCGTCCCCTTTCACACAAATCTGCCTTGCCCGGCTGAAGGGGACTCCAAGGGCTTTTCGGCGGCCCCACGAGGGGAAGAGAAAAGCGTCAGATGCACAAGGACATCCAGGCAGAACTAAAAATAAGTTTTCAGCTGTTCTGGGAGAAGCACGGGGTTGTGGGGGAGAGAGAAAACACACAACCGGCAGCCTCACGTGGATCGCACAGCTAAATACAGATTTAGAGCCATCTTCCAATCGCTTTCACGCAAATTGCGGTTTTACCCTCCAGGCGGCAATGCACAAAAGTTACTCACAACACCCCACAAAGGTGTTTCACCTCTGACCCCCCCTCCACACCCACTGCAAGCATCCTGCGGACTGCTTTCGAGTGAGGGCGCAGATTTGAATTCCCCCCCTTCCAACCAAGCTCCAAAAAAAAAAAAAAAAAAAAAAAAATCACTGGCCTTTTCAATGGCTTGACAACGCGCCGCGTTAACACAACTATTAAGCCCAGCAGCCGGCGTATCCTAAACTTCAACGCCCCCTTGTTTTCCAAGTCATATGCCCTAGCCTAGAATTTAGCTGCTGAGCGCTAAGCTGCCTCTCCCGAGCATGTGCAAACGGCAATTTTTCCAACCAAGGCTCTGCCTCCAAAGTGGATCTGCACCAGTATAACTATCCCCTCTTCAGGGTGTGGTTTTTGGACCAGTCGTTATATCAGATAAGCCCAGCATGGAAGCTGTTAGATTCCTGTAAAAGGTGACACTCAGGTTTGCACGAATCACAATTTGGTTGGTAAATATCACTTTCACAGTCGTCACAGAAAACCAAAAGAGGGAAAAAAAAATATTCCCCCTCCATCGGAACTGAAATTTCCAGCTAGGCAGACTCATAAAAAGAGGCTGCTTCCAAGCCTGGCCGTTTGATGCAAGGATGTTTGCCACGTGCCGTTGACAATGTGTGTTCTAACGGTTATAAAGCTGTAACTTCCTGAATATCAGTGTCTAGTGTCACTGACAGTTGTCTGACCGCTCCCATCATGCCCCATGGCCGTGCACATTTAGAATCAATACAGACAATCAAAAAGGCTTTTAAAGCCCATCGTTTTTTCACACCTGTCAAATTTTAAATGGATACAAACTGCGGGGAAAATGCTTAACGATAAAAATGGATATTATCCGTCGGAATTATAAAAAATGAAATCATTTCCCGCCCGTGTTAACAACAACCTGAGATACAATGTTTTCGAAGTCTTCCATCAGCTGACCCAAGGTCTGAGATTCACTACCATGGGCTTGGGGTTTTTTGGTCCAATGTAGACACATCTCACGGATCACTAACTGGTTGCAAGAGAGGCCTATGAACTCATTTCAAAGGCTGCGGAAAAAGCTAAGCGAGAAATGCGATTTTGTTCTTTCATGCGACACAAGGTCACCTGGTGGAATTCACACACGGTAGGTTTAGCACAAGTGCTTTGTCACTCTACAGACAAGTAACCCGTGGAACTCCTCGCCGGGGGATGCTGTGACGGCCAAGCGGGTTCAAAAGGGAACTAGATACGTTCACGAAGGAGAGGTAACCCCATGCTCAGGGCACCACAAGACCTCTGCCTCCCAGAAGCCAGAAGCGGAGGACAAGGTGGAATTAGGCACTTTCCTGTGGCTCTGGTACGGGCAACTGTCGGACACAGGGTCCCGGGCAAGACAGGAATTTAGTCTGATGCTCTTACGTGCTGATATTTTACAGGAGGTCGGATTACATGGTCCCTTCCAGCCTTAAAAAAAAATCTCAAGAATCCCAGACATCCACTACAGGACACCGCTCGCCGATTTACAAGGATGACACTCCCACGGCGCTGAAAACGGGTGGAGGCAAACAACCCTGTGATAAACAGACTCCCACGTGAAAAGCACAGGTTGGGCCTACTTTGTAGGGGACACACGTGTCAAATCGAAATAAAAAGCGGGCTCCCCTGAACGTTTTTTGGTTTAAGCTCCCATGAAAATGTTTATGGGGGGGGGAAATCTGCCAGAGGGCATCGCTTTTACTGTCGCCTGCCGGGAACAGGCTGCAAAGACAGACGTCCTGGCGTTGTGGGTTCACTGCCCAGCGAGCAGGTAGGCAGAGCAAAGTCCTTTCTTCCCAGAGCAAACAGTTGCACCATAAAGTGACTGTCGGAGCACCCAGGAAGAGGATGGGGGCAGATGGTTACAATGACTGCTTCTGGCCGTAATAAAAACCCCCTACGAATCTAGACAATCCCTCACTGCATCCAGATCTCCCTTTCCAGCCTCACAAGGCACATGAAAAAGCCTGGAGCACAGTGGGTTTTCCCTTGCGCGCACGCCGGGATGAGACAAGACCGAAACCAGGCGTGGCCCCGCAGGAAAAGCCGGCTTCCCCGCAGGCTGACTTCCCCGGCTGAAAACAGGGGAGTTGGTTTCCTCTGGGCGGCCGAGAGCACGGGGCCGAGGCCCCAGCAGCAGCAGGGAGCGGAATGAAAACAGACAAGTTTGTCGGGTCCACCACTGGTCCCTAACAGTCTGGGGCCACGTTGCGCCAGGAGCTGTACATATGTGAACACGCACTTGCATCCTCTCTCCCGGACGCTCCCTGCCCCGTAGAGCTTGCCGTTTTAAACAGACTGGCGGGAGAAAGCATGGCTAGCTAGTGGGGGTGGAGGGAAGGGAAACCGAGGCACAAATCGAGGACACGCCGCACAGTCACGCAGGAAGACTGCATTGTAGCGGGGACTCAAACCCCAGATTTCCTCCGTCCCAAATCCAGCATTTCAAGAAGCAGCCTGGGGGTAGCAGCTAAGGCAGGACGCCTGGGTTCTAGCCCCAGATCAACCACTGATCTACCTTGCAACCCTGGGTTACCGCCTCCCACCCTTCCTCTGACTTGCCTATTTGTGAGCTCCTCAGGGTATGGACCCGCCTCTCACTCTGCGTCCGTACAGAGCCTGGCAGGGGGGAAGGGTTTGCTTTGCGAACGAGGCCTGGAGAGGTCAGATGCAGAGCGACGGCTTTGGGGTGAAGCATCCACCCACCGGTGCTGGCGTGTCTTTCACTTTTGCTGTCCAGATAACCGAGGGAAAGCCCTCCTGCTGGGAACCACTCGGCGGATTTTGGACAGCGAAGGTGAAACACCGTAAAAGAGGCCAGATTTTTAGGACGGCGAGCATGGTTTGAAGAGGAAACATCCCACGGAGGTTTAAAGCCACTTCAAGCAGGAATTTTTACACTACCACGGAGCCCAAGTAGATACCTGGGTCCCTTTCCATAGTGTCTGAGCAGAGCGGACAAGAAGGGGGACAATGGGTCCCCCAAAACATCTATAACGGTCATGATATGGGGGTGTACCAGGGCCCCAAATGTCTCTCCACAGGATGTGAAAATATGTCTCCGTTTTACACGGCAGAATTGAATCACAGTAAATAGAAAATGGCCCCTTCTTTTATGCAGAGAGACAAATTAACCAAGGGATAGGGAAGATTCTCCAACACGAATGCGCTTACAGGGTCTTCCCAGGCAAGACTCGATGTCTTTCTAAAAGGCCCCCTGTAGCTCGCCCAGACGTTACAGGCTCGAGGCAGGAATCCTTAAGTGAAATTCCTTTGCCCATGGTCTACGAGAGGTCAGAACTGGGGTCTTGTGAAAATTTTCCCCTAACTTACTTAGGAAAACTTAAGTCCCATTTTCAAAGATGACTTGGGCATTTTTGAAAATCTCACCTTTTGACAATCACAACGATCCTTTATGGCCTTAAAAATCTCTCTCTTGCAACACCTGAAATCAGCGGAAAACTGGCCCAGCTGTCCCCTCTCGTAGAAGAAATACAGAAGCCTGAATTCTGCTTGGAATCTGCTTTAAAAAGTCTTCAAGACTCCGCGTCTACCCGGGCAGAGCTTTTCAGTTCACTGCGCACGGGAGCAGATTCCCACCCCTTGACCATCTCTGCAGCTGCGAGGTCCGTGCGTTTCAAACCTTTGCTGGTTCAGCTTCGCTCCCGGCCTCTGTGCGTCTTACGCCAACTACACGTCATGTTTCGCAATTGCTGCTACAAATGATGGCAGAGAACTAACACACACACCCCGAAAAAAAGTCACAAAATAGTTTTGTGCCCCTCTAAATCCCATCCAGAAAGTAGGAGCCAAAGAGGCAGATGCTTTCCAACAGGAGCAGGAACTGCCCCCCATCACGTAAGCCCATCTGGGTTAGAAGCAGCCTTCTTCTCGGAGAAAGCAGACACACCAAAAAGCACCTCGGTTATCCTGCAAGGATAAATCCCCCTAGTCCTGCCCTGAGTGCAGGGGACGGGTCTAGCTGACCTCTCGAAATCCCTTCCAGCCCTCTGATTCTGGGGAGCAACGCCGAGAGACCAACGTATCCGCAAATCTGCCTCCTCCAGACGGCAGCAAGAAACCTGCTCGTGCGTGCGGACACCCTGGCCCATCACGCTGCCCCGCTGTTTTCTCGGACGCCCCTTTGGCTGGAAGCTCCTTGGCGCAGGTCCTGTCTTTTTATGCTGCGTTTGTACTACGTGGGATGTGGGTCCATGCCTGGGGCTACGGTAACATGCTAGACACAGGGAATGAGATTCAGAACACGGACCGTGGGCACGTCTAGCGCCTCACTATAACAACACGGCTTAAAGCAACTTTTATTCCAGCGGGGACAATAAACATTGAGCGCACACGGGGACCGTCTCCCATCTAAGGTTTAGGACGTTTTGCGATCTCCTCCTGCCTTTTATCCTCGCTCCGCAAGCAGGCGGGCCAAAACAAGAGCCTCCAAAACAACGCCAATGCTTAATTACGACGCGAACGCTGTTAATTATAAATGGCGGACAGGCTCGGCAGAAAGGGGCCCTCGGAAAACGAAGCACCTAGCACCTAGCTGTCTTGGAGATATGTGGAGGAGGGGAACAACCCACCAGCTTTCCTGGCAAAGCAGGAGAATCAAAGTTTTGCAGACTCCAAGCAGAGAGGTGCAGGTGCTGGCATGGAGCAGACTCCATGTCACCGAAAGCAGACGGGCCGATAACCTGTCTCGCCAGGCAAGGAAGACAACAGCTGATCAGATGGCTGCGCTCTCCAGGGGGAGTTTAGGGTCGGTACACAAGGCGGGCGTGTGCAGGGGGTGGGGGGCACCCCCACATTTTGAAAGGCAGCCAGATAAAAAATACAAATTAGTCCTTTCCCTTCTTGGGGAGAGTCACAAGCTAGGATTTAACTTGTGCAAAGTTAAGCAGTTTACATCTGATTAGCTTCTCTTACCCCTAAACAAATCCCTCGGGGAAGCTTGCTTTCCACCAAAAGGCTCTCACGCTTACAAGCACAAGCCAGCGCGTGCCCGCTGAACCCTGCTCCCGCGAACCAGTCGCCAATCGCTGCCACAGCGAGCGAGCGTCCAGCCGGGCTCGTAACGGCAAATGGCCATCGTGGGCACAAAGCACTCAGATTCACAAGATCTGGGTTCAAATTCCCAGCTCCGCCCACCCCCAGACTCCCCATCTGACCTGGAGCAAATCAGGTCATCGCTGTGATGCCTCGGTTTCTCTGTATGTAGCTCGGTGTTAACAAGCCTTCCTTTCTCTGGTAAGGCCTGGTCAGCACACAGGTTTTGTACCAGGGTAGCGAGGCCGGACTGATAGTCACGACCACAGGTGTGTGGCTCAGACCTTTTCCCGCTGTACGTCGTTACAGATTTGTGAAAATAAAGGTAAAGCAATCAAGAAGCTGCATCCTAAAGCATGTTCTGTACTAATCTGCTTTGATCAAATATAGATAAGCTGGAAAGAAAGGTGGCCCTGTCACATGGCAAATCTGAAACCTTCTTCAAAACGACCACGACTGCTCGTCCCATCCTGAAGTTTTCTGCCAAAGCAGGAGTTATTTAAACAGCTGTTACAGCCTCAGAACCAGTCACGAGAGGAGGCTCAGACATGCTCAGAGTAAGCCAGACAAGAATGCCTGGCGAAAAGGAGAGGCTGATAAACGGCAGGGCAAATAACCACCCGCTCCCACCCTCTGGCTTAAAACAACAAATCAAAGTCAACAGGACACCACTTTGAAAAGAGAAACAGAAAGAGCTGGTTTCAAAGTTACATTAACTCACCAAGCACCCAACCGGAGAGCACGTTCTTGTAAGCAAAGGTCAGGGTGGGAAGGAAGGGACAAACAGAATATCGCATCTCTAAGGGAGGATCGAAAAAGGACAAAGCCCACCCCGGAAAGCTTGCTGAGAAACTGGACCCAGAGAATTCCTAGACGGAAAGTGATTAAGTAATGCATTTTTTCCTCCTCCTCCTCCTCTCACCTCTGAACTAGCGGGCACAATTTCCAAAAGACGAGGCTCCATTTCTAGGGTCAAAAGTCAGTACTTAAATTCCTGGCTGCCATGGATTCCCTGAGTGACACCGCCTCTACAAGCCTCAGTTTCTGCATCTGTAAAATGGGCGCAACTAGCAGGCCTCGCCCTCGTATTAAAAACGGCATCCCCAAACTGTAAGAGTCCTGCGAAGGCCAAAAGCTTCCTTCTAGCGAGTGCATGTTTCAGACACCCATCCCCTCCACGCACGCCAAACGCTGGGCACGTGTATAAGAGATCGGTGTCTGGAAGAAGGAGGAGGCATGTTCTGAATGGGACCATGGCTGCGTGCGTTTGCAGTTGAAGGCTGGTGAAGTTAATCCAGCATGCAAGTATGCCAAGAGTGGCAGAAGGTAAGGAAATCGCTGCATCCGTTTTCAGAGACACTTTCCAAGCCATCCAATTTTCAGAGGCCGGGCGCAAAGTATTTTCTGAAAAAATCAGGTCCCTCAGACGCTTAAAAAAACCCAACCCAAACCCAATAATCCTGTTTTTTTTTTTAAACTGCTAAATCATTTTTGTAAATTTAAGCTGCTGAGAATTTGTAAGGCGCTACCATTTTTTAACTAGCGGCTGGAGCAAAGTTTCACCAAATTTTAAGGCCAGAAGGGGCTATTGGTCCTTCCCGCATCATCCTAGCCATTTTTTTGTAGAAAGGGACCGCCCCAGTCTTTTGACTCCAAGCAGCAGAGAATCCACTGGTTAATTACCCTCCCGGTTAAGAAAATACGTGCTCCTGTTTCGAACCTGAATTCAACTAGCTTCTGTTTGGAGATGTTCTACCTTTCTCCACAAGCGGGGTTGGTGGACGCACGGGGGCGCACAGACGATGCGAAAGGTGCGCCTCCATTTGAAATTTCACGGGGGGGGGGGCCGCAAATGGAAGGAAAAAGATTGACAACGACTGCTTTGTACCATCAGAGAGTCGCGTGGACTCTAAAGACGTAGGTACAAGCAACCGGGCAGTGTCTTTAGATGACACATTTCCGCCTTTGTGAATCAGACGGCAAAGCGAGAAACTCACTTCACACTTCTAAAAATAATCCGTGACCACACAACGGTGTGTTCCCAAAACCCTCCTCTCCGCAAATCCACCGGGAGGCACCAGGGGCGACATCCCACCCCGAAAAGGGTGCAACGGGTTCCCAGAATCCAGGATGGCTCAACACTCAGAATCACAGGAGAGGCACCTTTGTCACCTGGATCCTTACTGGATCTACGACCCGTGCCCAGCCCGGCATCCACTCGCCCCTCGCAGATCCAGGGGGGGGGGAACAGGGACTCCCCAAAGTTTCTGCCCTTAACAAGTTTAACTTTTCCCCACCCCTTCCCGGGGTCTTTTTCTTTTTTAGGCTCCTACTACCCCCCTCTCCCATCCCGATTTTTCACACTTGCTGTCTGGGCACCCTACTCCCAAGCAGTATGTGAACAACCCATGATCCAGCCCAATTGTCTCCCCTGGCCTGTCCAAGGCACAGCTTCCTGGCATGCCTCAGTCTGCCCCTCATCCCATTCAAATATCTCCCTGACCCCTGTCCCGTGCCTGCCTTCCCCAGACACCCCGAACAGGGCACCCTGATCCCCACAAAGTATTGCTCAGCGGGGGGGGTCCCCTCCCTGCTCTGCATTACCCCCCCATCCCATGCATTGCTCAGCAAGAGGGGATCCCCTCCCTGCTCTGCATTACATCCCCATCCCATGCATTGCTCAGCAAGGGGGGGTCCCCTCCCTGCTCTGCATTACCCCCCCATCCCATGCATTGCTCAGCAAGGGGGGTCCCCTCCCTGCTCTGCATTACCCCCCCATCCCATGCATTGCTCAGCAAGGGGGGGTCCCCTCCCTGCTCTGCAGTACATCCCCATCCCATACATTGCTCAGCAAGAGGGGGGTCCCCACTCCCCCCGTGCATTACCCAGCACAAGGGGGATCCCCTCTTTGCATTGCCCCTCCCCCAACCACTTACCTGTCCTTCCAGGGGCCTCTCCGCACCATCCCTAGGGCCTGGCTGAGATTGGGGTGTAGGGGGGGGCAGGAAATTGAGTTGCAAACCTGACACCCCCTGTTTTTTGGGGGGTTGCTTCTAGGGCTGTTGCATCCTGGCCGGGCCCCGTGCAATCCCCAGAGGGGGGGTTGCAAAGATAGGAAGGGGGGGCGCCCCCAGATTTGCACCGGGGAGGGGGAAGGGGGGAGAAGCAGCAGCGGCCGGCAGCGCCCGCCGGGCTGGGCTGCCAAGGGAAGCGGGGGGGGGGGGGGGGGGTGGGAATGTCGCGAGACGGGAAAGGCGCCTGGCCCCTCCCTGGGAGCTGGGGAGGGGCCTTAAAGGGGCAAGGCTGGGGGGGGGGAGGTAGCTCCCGTGGGACAGGGTCTTGGGGTGCAAGGTCTCGGGGGGACCCTGGCGGGGCTTTGCAATACTGGGGGGGGCTGAACCTGGGGGCCTTTGCAGTGCTGGGAGGGGGAACCTGGGGGGCTGTGCAGTGCCGGGGGGGGCTGAACCTGGGGGGCTGTGCAGTGCCGGGGGGGGCTGAACCTGGGGGCCTTTGCAGTGCTGAGAGGGGCAGAACCTGGGGGGCTTTTGCAGTGCTGGGAGGGGGAACCTGGGGGGCTGTAAAGTATCAGAGGGTAGCCGTGTTAGTCTGGATCTGTAAAAGCAGCAAAGAATCCTGTGGCACCTTACAGACTAACAGACGTTTTGGGGGGGGGCTGTGCAGTGCCTGAGGGGGGCTGAACCTGGGGGCCTTTGCAGTGCCTGGGAGGGGGAACCTGGGGGACTGTGCAGTGCCTGGGGGGGTGAAACTGGGGGCTTTTGCAGTGCCGGGGGGGCCAGAACCTGGGGGCCTTTGCAGTGTCTGGGGAGCTGTGCAGTGCCTGGGGGGGCCAGAACTTGGGGGGCCTTTGCAGTGCCTGGGGGGGGTCAGAACTTGGGGGGCCTTTGCAGTGCCGGGGGGGCTGAACTTGGGGGGCCTTTGCAGTGCCTGGGAGAGGGAACTTGGGGGGCCTTTGCAGTGCTGGGGGGACAGAACCTGGGGGGCTTTGCAGTGCCTGAGGGGGGAGCCTGGGGGGGCTTTGCAGTGCCGGGGGGGCTGAACCTGGGGGCCTTTGCAGTGCTTGGTGAAGGGGAACCTGGCGGGCCTTTGCAGTGCCTGGCAGAGGGGAACCTGTGGGGCTTTGCAGTGCCGGGAGGGAGTCAGGTTTTTTTTGCAGTGCCTGGGGGGGACAGAACCTGGGGGGCTTTGCAGTGCCTGATGGGGGAGCCGGGGGGGCTTTGCAGTGCCTGGGGGGGCAGAACCTGGGGGGCTGTGCAGTGCCTGGCAGAGGGGAACCTAGGGGGCTTTGCAGTGCCTAGGGGGGACAGATCCTGGGGGCCTTTGCAGTGCTTGGCGGAGGGGAACCTGAGGGGCTTTGCAGTGCCGAGAGGGGAGTCAGGGTTTTTTGCAGGGCCGGGGAGGGCCTGGGGGGGCTGTGCAGTGCCTGAGGGGGCAGAACCTGGGGGGGCTGTGCAGTGCCGGGGGGGCAGAACCTGGGGGGCTGTGCAGTGCCTGGCAGAGGGGAACCTGGGGGGCTTTGCAGTGCCAGGGGGGCAGAACCTGGGGGGCAGTGCAGTGCCTGGCGGAGGGGAACCTGGGGGGCTTTGCAATGCCGAGAGGGGAGTCAGGTTTTTTTGCAGTGCCGGGGAGGGCCTGGGGGGGCTTTGCAGTGCCTGAGAGCTGGGGGGGAGGGCCCCTTGCTGAGCAATGTTTGGGGAGAAATCCCTGCAGAACAATTGCTGAGCGATGTAGAAGGAGATCGGGGGGGGGGGGACACCCCCTGGGGAGAGCTGGGCTGCTCAGCCATAGGCTGTGGGGCAGGGGCGCCCCGCTGGGCAATGCAGGGGGAGGGGAGCCTGCTGTTCCCTTCCCCGTCCACCTCATTTCCAGTTCAAAGTGACCAGCAAACCGTCACGCATGACATGCCAGCTATGGGGTACTTCCCCCCCGGGGTCGCCCCAGCTCTGCCGCATGGGGAGGAGAGTGGAAAAATCCCCCCACACACACTAGGCACGACAGACACAGCCGTGCCGTGGACTGCCCGGGTCCCTGGCTCGGACAAGGAGGGAAACTGACCCTGACTGCCTGAGTCAGCTGAGAGCCTGAACCGGTTGCTTTGAAAGCAGGGAGGGGAGCTGCCCCATTCCTTGCAACGGAAAGGAGAGGGGATCTGCCCCAGTATTAAGCATGGGGGCACCTCCCCCAAAGAGCTAGCTGGGTTGCGGGTGGAGGACTTTAACAGTGATCTAAGATTAAAAAATATATATATATAGATATAGATATATATATATGGGGGACAGACATAAAGGTTTGATCTGCCCACGTTGCTAGTTCCCCTTTCATCCTGGACACCGGCAGCCGCTCTGGGCCAGCCGAAAATGTTCCTGCCGTGGAAAAACACAAGGAAACTCAGGAAAAGACGGTCACGGGCTTGCACTAGGTAAGGTGTGGGCTGTCGTGTTCGAGGCAGGCCGCCCTCTGGCGTTTTCCTAGTGCACCGCACACCTGTTGGGAAAAGCAGGGCCTGGACCCCAGCACTGCGTAGTTTTGCTTGACTGCAGGTGGCTAGAAGAGAGGGTGACCAGATGTCCTGATTTTATAGGGACGGTCCTGATTTTGGGGGGCTTTTTCTTATATAGGCACCTATTACCCCCTGACCCGATTTTTTTACACTTGCTGTCTGGTCACCCTACTAGAAGGAACAGGAGTCCGTGTGGCACCTTAGAAACTAACACATTTATTTGAGCATAAGCTTTCGTGGGCTACAGCCCACTTCATCTGATGCATGGAGTGGAAAATACAGTAGGAAGATATATATAACGTGTGTGTGTGTGTGTATGTATATATGTGTGTGTGTGTGTGTGCGTGTATATATATGTATACACACAGGGAACATGAAACAATGGGTGTTACCATCCACACTCCAACGAGAGTGATCAGTTACGGTGACCTATTACCAGCAGGAGAGAAAAAAAACTTTTTTGTAGTGATAATCAGAATGGACCATTTGCAACAGTTGACAAGAAGTTGTGAGGAACAGTGTATGTGTGTGTGTGGGGGGATAAACATGGGGAAATAGTTTTTCCTTTGTGTAATGACCCATCCACTCCCAGTCTGTGTTCAAGCCTAATTTAATGGTGTCCATTTTGCAAATTAATTCCCATTCAGCAGTCTCTCGTGGGAGTCTGTTTTGGAAGGTTTTTTTGTTGTAATATTGTGACTTTTAGGTCTGTAATCGAGTGGCCAGGGAGGTTGAAGTGTTCCCTGACCGGTTTTTGAATGTTGACGTCCGATTTGTGTCCATTTATTCTTTTACCGAGAGACTGTCCGGTCTGGCCAATGTACGTGGCAGAACATAGCCCTCTGAAACCTACCGGCAGGGGACGTGATTAACGTGTTGTCTTATTCCTAGTCTCTGCGCTCACAAAGTTGTCTCTCGTCACGTTTGTTATTGCATGGCCTGCGTGCTCTACCGGCTGGGATCCCGGGATGGCGTGGCTGGCCCCCAAAAGCTGCCAATCTGTGTAGGAAACGAGACAAGCAAACAACATGGTAGCTCTGGTCAGCGGAATGATTTGGGGTCTCGGGACGGACCGGCCTCACCGTTACCAATTTTTCTGTCAATGGAAGAGTTTATATTACGGGGTCCAAAATCACCCCCCTAACCGAGACAGCTATCCCAGTAAAACGTGGGGTCGGTCTATATTTGAGATACCCCAGGGGTAGGCAGAGGTCCTCCAGCGGGTTCATCAACTCCTCTAGATACTTGCCTGCGTACCAGGCGACATAAAAGTGCTAGCGACGTCCGTCCAAATAGCAACCTCGTGCAGGCCAAAGGAGGATGTCAGCAACCGTTCAGTCACAGCTTGGCTGGGACGTGTCTGTATTTCCGTGTCTGATTTTTGTAAGCGCGTCGTTTTTACGAAGGGTGGAACTGAGAGGGCGAGGAAATTAAGTGACTCGACCAAGGTTGGACGGGGACTCGGTAGCGGAAATGGGAATCGAGCCGGGATCGCCTGAGCCACTGGCCTCTCCTTCCTAAAAAGTCAGCGGTAGCTTCGGCCTGTGAGCCATAACCAGCTATATCTGTGGCTGGATCACGTTTTGAACTGGATACTTGCAAGCAAGGTGTGAGACTCAGGACTCCTGGGTTCTCTCCCCAGCTCTGGGAGGGGAGTGGGGGCTGGTGGTTAGAGCAGGGGGGCTGGGTGCCAGGACTCCTGGGTTCTCTCCCCGGCTTTGGGAAGGGAGTGGGATCTAGTGGTTGGAGTCAGGACTCCTGGGTTCACCCTCTCTGGGTCTGGCACTGCCCCCTTTTACACGAGTGGGCTGGACGCATCCGCCCACGGCTCCATTCCCAATTAACTCCATTCACACGTGTCCTGTCTCCCGCCCGGTAGGTACTCCCTGTCTTCCCTCTCCGTCCGCAGCTGGACCCCTCCAACCCCAACTCTTTTTCCTGGCCAATTTCATCCCCCGCCCTTGCGACTGGCCTGGGCCGAGCCCAGTGGTAACACCCAGGCCCTGAACTGCCCACGTCCCGGCCTTGTGTGGGCCCGGAGCAAATGGCAGAAAAGCCACCGATTTTTGGGGGGGGGGGTGGCTCCAGTTGTGGCATGTGGAAAGCAAACAGACGACTCCGTCCTGCAATGCCCCCCTTTCACAAGTGAAAACCCATTGGCATCACCTCCTCCCGACTGACACTGGTGTCCGTGAGCGGACACGCCGGCCCGTTTGCATGGTTTCCACGTGTGAGCCGGGCACGTGCAGGGACCTAGCAGCCCTCCCTGGGGCACCACCACTCCCGCTGAGGGGCAGATGTCTGGGCACCGCAGCGGGCAGGCGGGACGGGTCTGAGCTCGTCCCCCGGGTGTCCTTAGGGGGGTGACGTGTGGCCAGGGTCCGGGCTGGCGCGGAGACGCCGGGAGATGTTGGGGATCACGACGGGCGCTGGAGCCAGGAGCCAAGGGGTTTCTATGCCCTCTCCATGCCCTGGTCCCGTCCGAGCGCCCCGCAGTCTGGGGGATTGAGCCTCCAGGCTTGGAGGAACAGCTGCCTGCCATTTTCCAGCCCCCCCTTTGCTTTTCCCGCCTTTTTGCAGCCCCCCAACAGTTTCTCCAGCCCCCAATGGTTTTCCCTGCCTTTTTGCAGCCCCCCAACAGTTTCTCCAACCCCTTAATGGTTTTCCCTGCCTTTCTCCAGCCCACTAACGATTTCTCCAGCCCCCCAATGGTTTTCCCTGCCTTTTTCCAACCCCCCCAATGGTTTTCCAGCCCCCCAATGGTTTTTCCTGCCTTTCTCCAGCCCCCCAACGGTTTCTCCAGCCCCCAATGGTTTTCCCTGCCTTTCTCCAGCCCCCCAACGGTTTCTCCAGCCCCCCAATGGTTTTCCCTGCCTTTCTCCAGCCCCCCAACGGTTTCTCCAGCCCCCAATGGTTTCCCCAGCCTTTTTCCAGCCCCCCAATGGTTTTTCCCACCTTTCTCCAGCCCCCCAGTGGTTTCTCCAGCCCCCTGATGGTTTTCCCTGCATTTTTCCAGCCCCCCAATGGTTTCTCCAGCCCCCCAACGGTTTTCCCTGCCTTTTTCCAGCCCTCCCATGGTTTTTCCAGCCCTCCAACGTTTTTTCCCACCTTTCTCCAGCCCCCCAACAGTTTCTCCAGCCCCCTAATGGTTTTCCCTGCCTTTTGCATCCCTCCAACGATTTCTCCAGCCCCCCAACAGTTTTCCCTGCCTTTTTCCAGCCCCCCAATGGTTTTCCAGCCCCCCAATGGTTTTTCCTGCCTTTCTCCAGCCCCCCAACGGTTTCTCCAGCCCCCCCAACAGTTTCTCCAGCCCCCCAATGGTTTTTCCCGCCTTTTTTCAGTCCCCCAACGGTTTTTCCCGCCTTTTCCCAGCCCTCAGGCTTGCACTGCCTGAGGTGAGGGGAAGCCGCCCCCGTGCGAGCGTGTCCCCCCCCGTGCCCTGTCCCCATGGCCGTGCGAGGGGGTGGGGGAAAGAGAGCAGTGACCCCCCCATGGCCGTGCGAGGGGGTGGGGGAAAGAGGGCAGTGACCCCCCCATGGCCGTGCGAGGGGGTGGGGGAAAGAGGGCAGTGACCCCCCCATGGCCGTGCGAGGGGGTGGGGGAAAGAGAGCAGTGACCCCCCCATGGCCGTGCGAGGGGGTGGGGGAAAGAGGGCAGTGACCCCCCCATGGCCCTGCGAGGGGGTGGGGGAAAGAGGGCTGTGACCCCCCATGGCCGTGCGAGGGGGTGGGGAAAGAGGGCAGCGACCCCCCCATGGCCCTGCGAGGGGGTGGGGGAAAGAGGGCAGCGACCCCCCCATGGCCGTGCGAGGGGGTGGGGGAAAGAGGGCAGCGACCCCCCCCATGGCCGTGCGAGGGGGTGGGGGAAAGAGGGCAGTGAACCCCCCATGGCCGTGCGAGGGGGTGGGGGAAAGAGGGCAGTGACCCCCCCATGGCCGTGCGAGGGGGTGGGGAAAGAGGGCAGCGACCCCCCCATGGCCGTGCGAGGGGGTGGGGGAAAGAGGGCAGCGACCCCCCCATGGCCGTGCGAGGGGGTGGGGGAAAGAGGGCAGCGACCCCCCCATGGCCGTGCGAGGGGGTGGGGGAAAGAGGGCTGTGACCCCCCATGGCCGTGCGAGGGGGTGGGGAAAGAGGGCAGTGACCCCCCCATGGCCGTGCGAGGGGGTGGGGGAAAGAGGGCAGTGACCCCCCCATGGCCGTGCGAGGGGGTGGGGGAAAGAGGGCAGTGAACCCCCCATGGCCGTGCGAGGGGGTGGGGGAAAGAGGGCAGTGACCCCCCCATGCCCTCTCCCCATGGGGTGGGGGAAGGGGGCCATGCCCCCCGTAACAAGCCAGAGCCCTCCCGTCCACCCCCCTTCTGCTCCACACGCCGGGTCCCCCAATATGGGGGGGGATGCACAGGACTGACCCCCCCACCGGTGCCCCAAGGTGTCACACAGAGGGGATCATCTGGGGGAGACCAGGGAGGGGGTATTAATGGGGCAAGGGGTACCGTGGAGGGGGTATTAATGGGGCAAGGGGTACTGCAGAAGACATATTAATCGGGTGAGGGGTTACCATGGAAGGGGTATTAATGGGGTGAGGGGTCACCACAGAAGGGGTATTAATGGGGTGGGGAGTTACCATGGAAGGGGTATTAATGGGGTGAGGGGTACTGTGGAGGGGGTATTGATGGGGCGAGGTGTACCATGGAAAGGGTGTTAAGGGGGCGAGGGTACCATGGAGGGGGTATTAATGGGGCAAGGGGTACTGCAGAAGATGTATTAATGGGGTGAGGGTACTGTGGAGGGGGTATTAATGGGGTGAGGGGTTACCGTGGAAGGGGTATTAATGGGGTGAGGGGTACTGTGGAGGGGGTATTGATGGGGTGAGGTGTTACCATGGAAGGGCTGTTAAGGGGGCGAGGGTACCGTGGAGGGGGTATTAATGGGGCAAGGGGTACTGCAGAAGACATATTAATGGGGTGAGGGTACTGTGGAGGGGGTATTAATGGGGTGAGGGGTTACTGTGGAAGGGGTATTAAGGGGGCGAAGAGTTACCACAGGAGGCGTATTAGTGGGGTGAGTGGTACCATGGAGGGTATATTGATGGGGCGAGGGGTACTGCAGAAGACATATTAATGGGGTGAGGTGTTACCATGGAAGGGCTGTTAAGGGGGCAAGGGTACCATGGAGGGGGTATTAATGGGGCAAGGGGTACTGCAGAAGATATATTAATGGGATGAGGGGTTACCACAGAAGGGGTATTAAGGGGGCGAGGGGTTACCACAGAAGGGGTATTAATGGGGTGAGGGGTACCGTGGAGGGGGTATTGACGGGGCAAGGGGTACCGCAGAAGACATATTAATCGGGTGAGGGGTTACCATGGAAGGGGTATTAATGGGGTGAGGGGTTACAGTGGAAGGGGTATTAAGGGGGCGAGGGGTTACCACAGAAGGGGTATTAAGGGGGCGAGGGGTTACCACAGAAGGGGTATTAATGGCGTGAGGGGTACCGTGGAGGGGGTATTGACGGGGCAAGGGGTACTGCAGAAGATGTATTAATGGGGTGGGGAGTTACCATGGAAGGGGTATTAATGGGGTGAGGTGTTACCATGGAAAGGGTGTTAAGGGGGCAAGGGTACCATGGAGGGGGTATTAATGGGGCAAGGGGTACTGCAGAAGATATATTAATGGGGTGAGGGGTTACCATGGAAGGGGTATTAATGGGGTGAGGGGTACTGTGGAGGGGGTATTGATGGGGCGAGGTGTACCATGGAAGGGCTGTTAAGGGGGCGAGGGTACCATGGAGGGGGTATTAATGGGGCAAGGGGTACTGCAGAAGATATATTAATGGGGTGAGGGGTTACCATGGAAGGGGTATTAATGGGGTGAGGGGTACTGTGGAGGGGGTATTGATGGGGCGAGGGGTACCGTGGAAGGGCTGTTAAGGGGGTGAGGGTACCATGGAGGGGGTATTAATGGGGTGAGGGGTACTGCAGAAGATATATTAATGGGGTGAGGGGTTACCATGGAAGGGCTGTTAAGGGGGCAAGGGCACCATGAAGGGGGTATTAATGGGGCAAGGGGTACTGCAGAAGATATATTAATGGGGTGAGGTGTTACCATGGAAGGGCTGTTAAGGGGGCGAGGGTACCATGGAGGGGGTATTAATGGGGTGAGGGGTACTGCAGAAGATATATTAATGGGGTGAGGGGTTACCATGGAAGGGCTGTTAAGGGGGCAAGGGCACCATGGAGGGGGTATTGATGGGGCAAGGGGTACTGCAGAAGATCTATTAATGGGGTGAGGGGTTACCATGGAAGGGGTATTAATGGGGTGAGGGGTACTGTGGAGGGGGTATTGATGGGGCGAGGGTACCATGGAGGGGGTATTAATGGGGCAAGGGGTACTGCAGAAGATATATTAATGGGGTGAGAGGTTACTGTGGAACAGGTATTAAGGGGGTGAAGGTTTACCACAGAAGGCGTATTAGTGGGGTGAAGGGCACCATGGAGGGGGTATTAATGGGGCAAGGGGTACTGCAGAAGATCTATTAATGGGGTGAGGGGTTACCATGGAAGGGGTATTAATGGGGTGAGGGGTACTGTGGAGGGGGTATTGATGGGGCGAGGGGTACCGTGGAAGGGCTGTTAAGGGGGCAAGGGCACCATGGAGGGGGTATTAATAGGGTGAGGGGTACCGTGGAGGGGGTATTGATGGGGCGAGGGTACCATGGAGGAAGAGACATAAAAGGACCTGGGTGCAATGGATCCCCCTTCTCTGGGCCCCTGTGTGGGGAGAGGAGCCGGGGACGGTCTGTGGGGTGGCACAGGCTGGTCAGCGGGTATTATATCAGGGGTGTATGGGTGGGTGAAACTCTGATACCCACAAAGGAAGGGTCATTACGGGGGCATGGCAGGGTGGTGCCAGGGAGCATGGCCGGCCCTGAGTTACATGTGACGCTGTGTTATTGGTTTGCACCTTGCAGGATTAAGGGGACCCCCCCAGCACGGTGGCAGGGGGCCCTCACTACTGGGGAGATCAAGGAAAACCCTGGGGACCATTGCAGCAGCGGCCAGGCATGGAGGAGGAGACCTGCACGCCCCTCGTCCCATTTGCTACGTACGTTAACTAATTGCCACAAAACAGGTTAAATTCAGAGGGAATCGTTCGTATCACAATCCTTTTAAATGGGGAAACCTGGCTTTTCAAGTGAGTTTTGTGTGTTTGCTCTCAAAGTCATGGGATAGATAGATAGATAGAGGGGGTGGATAGATGGGGTGGATAGATAGAGGGGGTGGGTGGGGATAGATGGATGGATAGATAGATAGATAGATAGATAGATAGATAGAGGGGGTGGATAGATGGGGGTGGATGGGGATAGATAGATAGATGAGGTGGATGGGGATGGATGGATAGATAGGGGGTGGATGGGGATGGATGGATAGATAGATGGGGGGTGGATGGGGATGGATGGATAGATAGATAGAGGGGTGGATGGGGTTAGATAGATAGAGGGGGTGGATAGATAGAGGGGGTGGATGGGGATAGATAGATAGATAGATAGATAGATAGATAGATAGATAGATAGATAGATAGAGGGGTTGGATTGGGATAGATAGAGAGAGTGGATAGATTGAGGGGGTGGATGGGGATAGATAGATAGATAGAGGGGGTGGATGGGGATAGAGGGATGGATAGATAGAGGGGGTGGATGGGGATAGATGAATGGATGGATAGATAGATAGAGGGGATGGATGGGGATGGATACATAGAGAGAGGAGGTGGATGGGGATAGATAGAGAGAGGGGGTGGATGGGGATAGATAGATGGATAGAGAGAGGGGATGGATGGGGATAGATAGATGGATAGAGAGAGGGGGTGGATGGGGATGGATGGATAGAGAGAGGGGGTGGATGGGGAATGGATGGATGGATAGATAGATAGAGGGGGTGGATGGGGATGGATAGATAGATAGATAGAGGGGTGGATGGGGAATGGATGGATAGATAGAGGGGGTGGATGGGGATAGATAGATAGATAGATAGATAGATAGAGGAGGTATGTGGGGATAGATAGATAGAGGGGGTGGATGGGGATGGATAGATAGATAGATAGAGGGGTGGATGGGGAATGGATGGATAGATAGAGGGGGTGGATGGGGATAGATGGATAGATAGATAGATAGAGGGGGTGGATGGGGATAGATGGATGGATAGATAGAGGGGGTGGATGGGGAATGGATGGATGGATAGATAGATAGATAGAGGGGGTGGATGGGGATGGATAGATAGATAGATAGATAGAGGGGGTGGATGGGGATGGCTGATAGATGATGCGTGGGGTGAATGGATAGATATGGAGATGGAGAGAGAGAGAAATGTATGGACAGAAGGAACGGCTAGAGGGATCAATCAGTAGATGTATCTGGGGATGGGAGGATAGATGGATCTGTCTGTCGGTCTCTAGACACACCCCTCTCTTTCTCTCTGTGTCCTGCAGCTCTGTCTATCTAGACAAATATGTGTCTGTCTAGTATCTGGGCAGATGAAGAGGAAGTATTTAAAAAAAAAAAGTTGTTCTAACCGTCACTGGGAAATATTTCCACCAGGTGGCAGAGATGAGTTGAGTCGGGAAAGAAGTTTTGTTTTTTACTGTACAGCGTATTGAAATACAGTGAAGTCAGTGCTATGAAATCCCACCCCCTTTCAGCATCATCAGTTCCCAGGATATTATCATGAGTCTCACAATAGTTGATATTTCTCTTAAAGCCCCACTTCCTGGAGTCATGTTATAACATACAAAGCTCAGCTTTAATTTTTTACAATTTTTAAGGGAGCTCAATTTCTGGTCCTAATGGTTGCAGAAAACAGCTGAAAAATGTGAGACCTAAAGGGTCCAAAAAAACAAAAACCAGACATCAGATAAGTCCTAATGCTTATTAACAGACTTTTAGAATCTCATGATTTTTAAGCCAATATCATTATTTTTAGGCCTGACTCCTGAATTTCATTAACACTTTGGGTAGGTGCATCCAAGCACTTTTAAAAAGATTGCCTTCTAGCTTCCAGCGTAGATTCATTGAGTTTTTTGGCTAGACACACAACTTTACTAAGCACCTGTTTTTTGCTGGTCTAGTTGTTTTTTGAACCCTGTTATAGTCTTGGCTTTCACAACATCCTACGGTGAGGAGTTCCACAAGTTAACAGTGCACTGGGTGCAGAAATACTTCCTGCTGTTTGTTTTAAACCTGATGCCTGTTCATTTCATTGGGTGACCCCTAGTTCTTGTGTTACGAGGAGGAGTAAACAACACTTCCTAATTTGCTTTCTCCACATCAGTCATGATTTTATAGACCTCCATCATATCCCCCCTTAGTCGTCTCGGTTTCAAGCTGAACAGTCCCAGTCTGATTAATCTCTCCTCATACGGAAGCCGTTCCAGACCCCTCATCATTTTGGTTGCCCTTTCCTGAACCTTTTCCAATTCCAGTATAAAGTAGTGAGCCGCCACTTTTAAACAAGACTCCAGAGTTTGCATGTTAGGCCTTAGACCCAGCTTGTCTTGCTGAACTCTTGGGATCCCCCCCAAATGGGTCCCCCCCTGAAACCTGACCCTCTTCCTCCAGCTCCATTCCTCATACTCCAGCAAGCGGGCCCGTCGTCCCCATCCCCCTCCAGCAGTGAAACAATACTCGCTTGTGTAAGCCGTGCTAGGAGACGCTTGTGCAAAGGGCGTGGACTTAATTTGTCAGCTCACGGACTAGTGCGAGCGGCCTGCGTAACTCGCATTCAAGAACAATGAGTGACCGGGCAACGTGAGCCAGGGTTTGCCGTCGCCACCGTGTAAAAGCTCTCGTTTCATCGTTTAACATTATTAAACTTAATGATCCCCACAATAATACTCCCCTACCGGAAGCAAAGAAATAGCACGACAAAGGCATGTTTTCCAAGTATCGTTATCTTCTCGGCTTCACGCCACTGCCGTACCTTTGTACTTGGGGTGAGTGGGTGATATTGCACCTCTGTTTAGCTACAGGTCGGCTTTTAAAATTTCTTCCTCCGCCTGGCTTAATAACCTGCGTGTTTGCTTTTATCCAGCAGTAGACGGTTCATAGATTCAAAGGCCAGAAGGGAGGGACCCATTGGACACTCCTGTTTCACACAGTGGGCAGAATTCAACCTCTGGATTGAGCCTAATAACTGAAGCATCTCAAGAGACAGAGAATCCACCCCCTGCCCTGGGGAGTTTTCTCCAATGGTTAATCACATTTCTGCCTTGTTCCTAATTTTAATTGGTCTGAATTTAACTCCCAGGCCAGGTCCACTCTAGAAAACTTTTGCTGTCACAGTACAGGGGAAGGGTTTTGCCACCCTAAGAAGCACGTACTCTAAGCGAGTTTGCCAGTGTAGCTACATTGGCAAACCTTTCCTAGTGTAGACAAGAAGTGGCCCCTAGCCGTTGCCTGTTGGGGTGCCTTTCTCCGTTCGATTGAAGAAGTTGCAACTTCTCCTGGACAAGTTCATCAGCCTGTAAGAATCTCAAGGCACTGGACAAGCATGAACCAATTAATCCTCACCACTGCACTCTGAGGGAGGTATTTCCCCCCCCCGGGGAAACTGAGGCACCGAGGTTGCCTCCAAATTGTCAGACATGGACTTGATACTGCTTGTGTGTTATTCTGTGCCATCTCCTTTCCATTTGTGTTAATTAGGGATGTGTGCGTTAGCATTGCCGCTCGGGCAGGAAAGAACCTGGGTCGTTAATCACCATCATTATTATCCACTTAATTATTTCCCCTCTGCGACAATGCCATGTTTGGCTGTTGGCAAAGGCAGACCGATTTCAGGGTCCGATTGCTGCCTTTTTAAGAGTCTTCTGTCTGTAAACGGAGTTGGGCCTAGCTTGGCACGGGCGGAGGAAACAGGAGGGAGGAAATAGCATGAGGTTAATTTTCTCACAGCGCAGAAGGGGAAGAAACTCCTGTTGCATTAGCGAGAGAGCTGGAACAAAAGCAAGCTGCAATGCACCTCTCCTTTCCGTGCTTTATAGCTGTAAATAATCCTGACTCTCGAGTGCTGGAAACTCTGGGTCCCATCTCCCCAAGGTCCTTCAGCGTGTGCGTTATCCGCCTGTCTGCCTGCCTCATCTCCGCAGGCGGGCGGATAGGTACGAACGGACACATATGGAGGAGGCTAGTCAGAGGGGTTCCCATGGGGTGGATGGATAGGAATAGATACATATGGGGGTGGCACAGCAGAGGTGTATGGGGATTGATGGCTGGATCTTGATGAGTAACAAAGGTAAAAAGTTATTTGGGATTTCTTTAAATATATTGAGAGTTTCTCCTTTTCTCTTCCCCTGTTGGCTGCTATTTCACCGGTTCTCAAGTGAGCCTAGGGGTTTATGGGGCGGGGACTAGGTGGGGTTCTCAACCACAGGTCACGCTTTGCGGGCTGCATACCCAGCCCCCGGTGATAAATGGCTTGAGACCCACGGTTCTGTTTGACATGCCTGCTGGCTGGCTGGCTTCTAGGCAGTCCAAGATGGTCAGCCGATATGAACCAAAAGCTGACACCATGGAGCTCCCCACCCATCAGCGAGGCCCGTCTTACAACGCGGATGAATTCTGGAGCGGGCGTAGCCAGCAGTCAAGGTAGGGAACGCGGCTCTTCCTACGCCTCAGCCAGCTTTTTCCATCCCTCCAATCAGCCTTTTTATATCCTGGTGAGAGCTCGACTCCGAGCGGCTTCGGCCCCGTTACATAACCCTTTTCATGCCCGCACCTCGCTATGATACGCAGCGCCGGGGCGGATTCTAACAATAGCTTCCCTGCTGGGTGGTTTTGAAACGACGCAGCTCTCTTCAGTTTAAACCTTTGGGGGCTAATTGGCCTTGCTCGTTGGATAAGCACCATCTCACCCTGGGGATGGAAACTGTGCAGGCAAGTGGCTGATGCTCAGGCCTGTAGAAAGAAATTTGAGGCCTCTGTCCCATTTCACTTTGTTTACACAGATGTTACAGATGATTTTTTGGGGGAGTGTCCCCTGAGCTGGGTGCCCCATTGTAGTTGTTCCTCCTTTCCCCACTCCCATCAGCCTGGCCTGGTTTCTGCCCCAGCTCTGCCACTGCAAGTTACTGCTACTCACCATGCCTCAGTTTCCCCTCCCAACCCTTCTCCGTTGCCCAGATAGCCTGTAATCTTTCAAGGGCAGGGAGTGCCTCTGGCTCTGTGTATGTACAGCACCCAGCCCAGTGGGGCCCTGACTTCGGCTGGGGCATTTTGTCGTCGTTGTATTAGAAACAATGACACACAGGAAAATGTGTTGTTTATTAGCTGTGTTGCAGGGGTGCCTGTGAGCCTTAGCCACGGACAGGTGTGCTGGGCGCTGCACGACCACAGAACAAAAAGACTGTCTCTGCTCCAGACAGCTTCCCATCACTCCATCCCTAGAATATTGTTCCCTATAAGCCATGTATATTCATGCTTCTCCCATTTGTTCCCAGGTTTGGTGTCATTAGCATAATGGCCTAGAAGTTATGCAAATTCAATGCAAATTAAGCACCGGGCGGTGTGTTGTTGCTTTTGCGACATTTGGGCACCCCTGGAATTCATCGCAGTGGGTGTTGGAAAAGTGTATGCCAAGATCTGAGTGGCCGCTTTTATTCAAACCCTCCGGTTATGTTTTCCATCGGGTGGCAGCGGCTAATGCATCTGTTTTCTCTCCAACTTGCTAACGAACATCTTCTAGGAACCGTGAAGAAACAGCTAATGCACAGCTGAAATGACATTTATTTCTCTTTCAGCCCGTACTGGATGGAAGAATACAGGGAAACCTCACCCCTGCTGGTACGTCGTCACATAGGCAGGAGGGTGTTTTAATGATTCGCTCAGCGCCGGTGGAACTAACATACCGTGTAAAAACAAGGACATGCAAATGGAATTGATCCTGATTGGTAAAGCTTTTGGCAAACCTAATTTGCTCCCGGCTCCATGGCCCCTGTTGAGTGCAGTCATGGATTACTTACCTGACTGGAGCGCTCCTCACACACCTGCTTCAGTTTATGATTATTTGCATCGCGGTAGCGCCTTGAGGCTTCAATTGAAATGACAGCCCTGTCGTGCCACACAGACCCCAGCTGAGATCCGACCCGGGCCAGCTTCTAATCGCGTTTACACGGGTGTCAATCCAGAGCAACCTCAGTGGAGTCACTCCGGATTTACCCCCATGGAACTGAGCTCAGAATCTGGCTCATTTCCTCAAAGCGTTGTGGGAGAACCCCCACTGCGGGCATCCGCTCCCTGGTTACCCCTTCCTGGTTCTTGCTACCAGGACGGTGAAATATTCGCTGCCCAAAATTTTTATGGCCTCACCCAGCCCTGCCCCCCGATTCCCTTCTCTTTCAAAATATTACTCATGTTATCTTCCATGCCAATTACTGGCCTCCTGCTGGTCCCTGAGCTTGCATAAAATCTATTTCCGGCAGGCACCATTAAAAATAATACCTGACTGTGTAGCTGTCAGTCCTCTGAGAAGTGATGCAGAAGCTAACACTGATCTGCGCAACGGACCTTCACTCAGGCCCCCGATTCTTCTCCACTCTTTGCTGCTTTTTCCCTCCAGCCACCTCCCACCCCCAGAAAAGACGTCCATCTCCCCCACCGTCCCACTCATCAGTCAGTGTGGTAACCGCGTTCGCGCACGATGTGCCCCGGCGATTAATGATGTGAAGTTATACATATGGTAATCGCTTTCCATCATTTGGGTGGGCAAAGATTCCCCCTCCCCATGCCCTGTTCCTTCTGAAGAACGTTCGCTTGGTGATGCCGGGCACCGTGATGGTTTTGGGGATCTCTGGATTTGTGGGTGGCGGAGGGGGACAGGAAGGATTGGCAGAAAAGGTGCAATTGGAAAGAGTTTGCTGGAGCTTTTTGGGGTGCGTGTGTGTATGCATCATTTTTATTTCTAGTACTGTACGAACTATGGACCCCTCAACTGAGATCAGGTTCCCCCATTGTGAGATCCCGGTCCCATTGTGTTGGGCAGTATGCAAACACCCGGCCTCAGAAAGTTTACAGTCTAAATGACAGTCGAAGTGACTGATAATCCTTCAACAGTGTCTTCAAAGGTAGCCTGTGCATATAATTTCCACCTGGTTTAACAACATGGGAAGACTTGGTGTTATTCTGTTGCTAAGGCCTTGTCCACACCAGCACGTGTCTGCTTGCTCGGTGACGCATGCAGTGGTCTCAGCGCATCTTTCCAGGTGACCGCGCCTGCTCTGTGCACCAGGCGATCCCCCGCTTGGAGCAATGCTGAGCTGCTGGACCTCATAGGCATTTGGGGAGAGGAGGCTGTCCAGTCCCAGCTGTGCTCCCGCCATAGGAATTATAACAACCACGGACAGGTTTGACGGTGGATGACAGACCGGGGCCATGACCGGGACACACAGCAGTGCAGGGTCAAAGTAAAGGCGCCGCAGAACGCCAACCACAAGGCACGGGAGGCCAACAGCAGCTCCTGAGCTGCGCCCACGAGCTGTCAGTTCTACAAAGAGCTGGACGTGCTACTCAGCGGCGACCCCACCTCCACTGTGAAAGCCACTGTGGAGACTTCGGTGGCTCGCGTGCCAGTTCAGAGTGGACCGAACTAGGAGGAGGAAATCTCGGATGAGGATACGGAGGGGGACCCAGAGGCAGAGGATGAGTCGGAGGTCAGAGATGCATGCAGCCAGGACCTCTTCTCTATCCCGGAGGCGCCTAGCCAGTCACAGCTGTCGGAGCTTGGCAAAGCGCAAACAGGAGAGGAGGCCCCTGGTAAGTGGCTTTCTTTTTTGGGAATCGCTGAAGTGAGTTGCTGGGGGCAGGAGGGTTGCAGAAAGCAGGTTTGTGTCTGTATGATGCATGTACCACCCTATGCCTAGTCTGAGCGGTGGAGTCTTGGAGAAGACCCTCTCTTGAGTCCCTGCTCACCCTCAGCAGCGAGATATCTGCCATAATGAACACAGCCTGTGGAAAATGCGGGGACAGGAATGATTATCACCCCCCTGACACACACACACAGTGCTGGTTCTCCCCGAGAGCCATGTGTCCAGTATACAGTACGGTCCTGAAACACTGATTTCCTCTGCCCCTGCGGTTACTCACCATTCTGGGGGGCTAGTGAGGGCCAGCTCCAGGCACCCACTCAGCAAGCGGGTGCTTGGAGCAGCCAAGGGGAAGGAGTGGCATGTCAGGGTCTTTGGCGGTGGGTCCCTCGGTCCCTCTCAGAGGGAAGGACCTGCCGCCGAATTGCCGCCAAATAAGAAAGTGGTGCGGTGGAGCTGCCGCTGATCACGATCACAGCTTTTTTGGTTTTTTTCCCGCCACTTGGGGTGGCAAAAACCCTGGAGCCGGCCCTGGGTCTTGTGGCTCGTGTGTGCTTGCTTGGGGTCAGGCAGTTAGTGACAGGTGTGTGACTAGTGGCTGTGTTTTAAATCAGTGGTCTCTGCGTTGCAAACAACACTGCTCCTGTCAAATGTCGCATTTTGTCTTCGCAGATCTGACCTTGGGAGCCCAGCCTCCCTCTTGTGTTATCGCCGGCTGAACGGCTGCGCAGAATTAGCAAGCGGCCATGGAGAACTAAGGAGGACTTTCTGCGTGAGGTTATCATGCACTCCGCCGCCGAGAAACAGGAATCGAAGGAGGGGTGAGACAGTGAGAAGAGGGACCAAAAGGAGAACGCAGCATGCCAGAACGAAGCCACGGAGCAGATCTTAAACATTATGGGGCGCCAAGCGGACATGCTCCACGCGATCCTAGCACTGCAAAACGAGTGCTCCGCGCCTGCCCTCCCCTGCAGCCGCTGTGGCAAAACTCTTTCCCATGCGCCCCCCAGACACCACCAACACACGCTCGTCAACCTCCTGGCTCCAGTCTGTGCCCGCTGCATTCCAGTCCTGCCAACACTGCGGACTCCCAATACCCGCTGCACGGTGCCGGTTAGCCCTGCTGAAGTACAGTCCCCACTGCACGGTGCTCCAGAGGATACCTGGAGATACACAAATCTTTAACCGTCCTGGGACACCACTTCCTCCTGAGACCTTCCCTTCCCCCATCCCACTCAGTGCTGATGGGTTTTTTTTGTTTGTCTCTCTCTGGTTGTTGTTTTTTAATAAAATAATTGTGTTGGTTTGAAAGCATCTTTATTCCATTAATTGAAAGCAAAAAGAGCCCTGCAAAGCAACGGGTAATTTTCTTAAACTTTCATAGTGCATCGTCTGCACCAGTCACAGTCACCTCCCAGCATTACAAGCATTGCACTCCCAAGCATACACAAAAAAACAGAGTGGCTTTCAGCTTGAAATTGCTGCCTCAAGGCATCCGTGATCCTTATGGCCCTGCGCTGTGCCCCTCTAATAGCCCTGTTAAAACTCAGCCTCCAGGCGCTGAGCCTCAGTGGTCCAGCCCTGAGTGAAGCTTTCACCCTTCCCTTCACAAATATTATGGGGCATACAGCACACGGCTATAAGCATAGGAATATTATCGTCGGCCAGGTCCAGCCTCCTATATAGGCAGTGCCAGCGGGCCTTTAAACGGCCAAAAGCACACTCAACAGTCATTCTGCACTTGCTCAGCCTGTTGTTGAACCCCTCCTTGCTGCTGTCAAGGTGCTCCGTGTATGGCTTCATAAGCCGTGGCGTTAAGGGGTAGGTGGGGTCTCCCAGAATCACAATGGACATTTCAACTTCCCCTACGGTGATCTTCTTGTCCGGGAAGAAAGTCCCTGCTTGCATCTTCCAAACAGGCTGGTGTTCTGAAAGATACGTGTGTCATGCACCTTTCCAGACCAGCCTGCATTAATAGTCTGTGAAACGCCAATGGTGATCCACAAGCGCCTGGAGAACCATTGAGAAATCCCCCTTGCGATGAATGTACTCGGTGGCAAGGTGGTCTGGTGCCAGAATTGGAACGTGCGTCCCATCTATCACGCCTCTGCAGTTAGGGAAGCCCATTTGTGCAAAGCCAGCCACAATGTCACGCACGTTGCCCAGAGTCACGGTCTTTCGGAGCAGGATGCAATTAATGGCCCTGCACACGTCCATCAACACGACTCCAACGGTCGACTTTCCCACTCCGAACTGGTTAGCGACCAATCGGTAGCAGTCTGGAGTAGCCAGCTTCCACAGTTCAATCTGCAGTGACAAGGCAGCTCTCATTCTCGTGTCCTTGCACCGCAGGGCTGGGGCGAGCTCATCACACAGTCCCATAAATGCGAAAGTTCTGCAGCCACTTCTCGTCATCCTAGACGTGTGTGATGATGTGATCCCACCACTCCGTGCTTGTTTCCCGAGCCCAAAAGTGGCGTTCCATGGTGGTCAGCACCAGGGCCGGCTTTAGGTCTATTCCACCAATTCCCCCGAATTGGGTCCCGCGCCTAAGAGGGCCCCACACCCAGTGAGAATCCCTTCTCTGGCTAGAGACGCCTTTTTAATTTTTACTCACCTGGCGGCGCTCTGGGTCTTTGGCAGCACTTCGGCGCGGGTCCTTCGCTCGCTCCGGGTCTTCGGCGGCACTTTGGCAGTGGGTCCTTTGCTTGCTCTGGGCGTGCAGTGGCACTTAAGCAGCGGGTCCTTCAGTGCCACCGAAGACCTGGAGCAAGTGAAGGACCCGCTGCCGAAGACTCAGAGCACCGACCGGTGAGGACAAGCCCCACGTGTTTTTTTACATGGTTTTTTTTTTTTTTAAAGTCATCCCTGCCAAGGTCCCGTTGAAACTGTTTGAATTGGGCTCTGCACTTCCTAAATCCGGCCCTGGTCAGCACACAAGCAATCCACAATGCCACAAGCAATCTCGTGTCGTAGCTACTACGTGTGGCGAGATCAATGTCGCAGTCCTCTTGCCTTTGCAGTTTAAAAAATAACTCCACTGCCACTTGGGACGTGTTGGTCAGAGCGAGCAGCATATTGGTCAACAGGGCGCGATCCAGTCTTGCAGCCCGAAAATGCAGCGCCCGCAGTACACAAACGGTTGAAAGATGGCGCCAAATGCAGACGGAAGCACAGGGATTGCTGGGATGCGAAGCAATGCATCACGGGCATTGGGACAGGACCCAGGATGCCCCACGACCCCCTCCACCTTCCCACAACTCTTATTGGCAGAAGAGGAAGAGATGCGCTGTGGGATAGCTGCCCAGAGTGCACCGCTGCGAACACGAGCAAGAGCCACGAGTGTGAGCACAGCATTGTGCAGGCAGCTGACAGCGTGAACGCACAACGGCGGTTTCCCTGAGCGGTGCCGTAACTCTGCCCGTGTCCTACAAGATCATTAGGGACACACGAAAGGGAGTCTGAGACAAGCTGCTTACATTGCTGAAAGGACATTGTTTTAATTAATTGTTAACTCCTAAACTAATTAACAGACTTGCCTGAAAATCTTCAACCACGTCCCTGGAAGAATAAGGGCTGGAATTTTAGGCAGGGCATAAGCAGCAAAGAATCCTGTGGCACCTTATAGACTAACAGACGTTTTGGAGCATGAGCTTTCGTGGGTGAATACCCACCTCGTCGGATGCATAGCATAGCTGCTTGTTGCAGACATAATAAAAAAGATCAGATCCCAGTTCAAAGTGCAAAACTCACCTTAACTGTAGCGATGTGGTGCCTCCATAACAGAGAAGACGGACAAAAGAGGTTGAGGGTGGACACCGGCACAAAGCGGGGATTGACAGAACCCAGGGTGAGGGTTGAGCTGGGAAACCGCAGGTGGCTGCGTAGCTTCATTGAGTTTAAAGCCAGAAGGGATCGATAGATGAACTAGTCTGACCTCCAGGCCAGGGGATTTCAAGCCCCAAAACAATCTGGATGATTACGAGTCCTTGAGACATTTCCGATGATGGCTAAATCTCCTATCCACCTGCAAAGCGGCGAGGTGGTGTACAAGGAAATCTCCCTTAAAAAAAAACATTAAAAATGTCAGCTGTGTTTCTCCCCTGCTCCGTTGATTAATTATCTTTGTAGGGTACTCACTGCATTGTTCCCTACTTAGCACTGACGGCTGTTAATTAGGAAAGCTCTTGGCTTTGGGGAGTTAATTTTTAGCTCATTAGGGGTGAGATTGAGGATGTAGCTGGTGGTAAGAGCCGATTTGCAACCGGCATGCTTATTAGGAGGGGGCAAGGATGGGGTATATTCCTGTATACCTACATTCGGGTACCATTTCGGGGCCCCAGCAGTGGGCCCGCACCAGGAAACGCTTGGCCAGCAGCAGTCCTGACTTATGGTTTGATAGACAGCTGAGAGCACATCTCCTGATCTCAGCTGGGGCAGGATGATTTCAGGTAACGGTGGTGGATTGAAAACTGTAAAAACGGACACCTAAAGGGTTGCCTGGTCCTGCTTGCAGGCCAGGGGCTTCTGTAGGGCAGCATGCAGTCTGTGTCCTGAGTAGTCATCCTGCCGAGGTGGAGTGAGTTGTGGCTCTGAATTAGGGAGCAGCCTGCTTTGTCTCTCTCTGGTTTTGGTTCTGGTGTGGATACCCCTGAGCGACAGAATGATACTGATGTAGGCCTGCAGTGTACACCAGACCTTACAGCACTTCAGGAAACCCGGCCAGTGTCGTTCATGGAGCACTGGTTGACTACCCTGGAAGACAGATCCTCCATGTGTCACCATGCCCATAAAAGTCCCTCCTCAAAGGCCTGAAAACACTGCCTCCCACCACGACCTGCTTTTTCGTCTCATCCATCTGTGATGTCTTTTAGCTTGGGGCAGGGACTCCCGCCTGCCTGGCATCTAGGCACTCCGACAACTTAAATTGTTTATTAATAGCTTTGGTTTCTGGGTGATTCCTGGTTTTAAGGTGGATGAGCCAGTGGCAGGGGTTGACTCAGACCAAGGTGTCTCTCTCTCTCTTTCTTTCCTTTTTTTGTGAAACATTTCAAAAAGTCTCGATTTTATCCTGATGCGGAATGGGAACATTTTTGGGGGGGAAATCTCAAAAAGTCTCACAAGACAAGAAAACCATTTCCTGCCTGGCTCCAGGCATGATATTGGTTAAGGCCTGGCAAAACTCTCCTATGGGGAGAGACTGAAAAGTTTGGCACTGTTCACAATAGAAAGAAAGAAATAAGAGCGTCCCTATGGGTCAGAGCAAAGGTCCATCTAGCCCCGTGTCCATTGCCAGCTACCCCAGAGAGAATGAACAGAACAGGGAATCAAGTGATCCTTCCCCTGTCGCCCATTCCCAGCTTCTGGCAAACAGAGTGTCATGGAGTGTGGGGGAGTCAGGGCCCTGCACCCCCCTGTGACGGAGCAGGGAGCAGGGCGGACTTGACCTGGGAATGTTGCAGGGAGGTTACATTGGGGACGAGAAGGAAGCTCCCTGAGCTGTAACCTGATCCGGGAGTGGGGTTTGGAGAAATGACACCTTCTGCCTAGGGAGACTGAACAAAGGGAGGAGGGGCAGAGTGGACGGGGGAGCTGGAGGAACTTTTTGGTTTCTTGTTTGGGCTGGGTGGTGCATCGCAGGGAACCCCAAGCTGGGGTCTAAGCTCCCTGAACCCCCAGAAAGACTTGATTGAGGGGTCCTGGTTGTGCCTACAAGCTCTGCTGTAGACTGCGTTCCTATTGTCCAATAAACCTTGTGTCTTACTGGCTGGCTGAGAGTCACTGTGAGTCCCAGGAAGAGGGGTGCAGGGCCCTGACTCCCCCACACTTCGTGACACTCCCACTTCCTGTGATTTACCATGACTTTCAGCCAGCCATTTGTTGCCAGGATACAGAGTGTCAACCATTTATGCACACTGTAGACTTAAGAAATGCATAGGGGAAACTGAGGCACCCACACAGTATTCAGAGGAAACATTAAGAACAGTCCCACTTCGTCACACAGAGCCTAGGGACACCCTCCTTGCAGATTCAAAATGGTTCAAATGAAATCATTTTCCAGACAATACCTTACTAGCCTGTGGAACACCCGCCACTGGATGTTACCGAGGCAGAGAAGGCAGCAAGATTCAAAGAGGGGCTGGCCATGTATATGGGGAAGACTGCTCAGAGTTATGATAGCTAATGCTGAGGGATAGCAGACCTCGCGTTTCATTGTTCGAGCCAATCTCTGTTAGAGATCGGCATGAGACCTAATGTAAGGGGAAAGAGGGGTTCTTGTATCTTCCTCTGAAAAGAGGATACTGGGGTCTGATCCAGTCCGGCAATTCATATGTTCTCTTTACCTCGTAGAGGTCTAGCTCTGCCGTCCACAGGCCCAATGTTCAGACAGACGCAGGCTCCTGGCACGTGCTGGCCATCCCGCAGGCGCTCCCCTCTCCTCGGGAGCTGTGTCGGAGGAGAAGCAGCCAGCCGAAACGAAAGAGACCGGCGAACGGCAGCGTGATGTCGGTCTGTTACCACCTGGAGGACTTGAAGAAAAGGCAAAGCAGCATTGATCAGTATGGAGCTGAATTTATCGGGCAGGTGGGTGGGCGTCTGTGGGAGGGGAATGAGTGGGATTTGTGTCGTTTCTCTATTTCTGCACAGCACAGCGTCGGTCAATGCAGCGAAACGCTAATGGCATTAAGGCAGAGGGCCGAGTAAAGTGATAAAACTCACAGGCCTTGTCTGGATCTGTCTAGCTTCACTTGGCAGCGCTGAATTTCTGTTCTCCGGGCCAGACTGCGATCGAGTACATTCCCTTTCTTAAAGTGAATCGGTTGAGCTCCTGGCGTCTCTCGCTATACGTTAAACCAGTGCAACCTCCTGACTACATGGTTGTCCATCTTTCCAGATTACTGTACTCCGATTTGTCTTGCGTACCCCCAAGTTACACCTCACTTCAAACCGACGTGCTTACAAAATCAGACGTACGTCTATGGAGCTAGGGTGACCAGAACCAGGTCACTGAAGCTGAGAACCACTGAAGTGATGGGGCAGAAAAGATTTGGAGGCCTGTATCTCTTTCTGTCCAAAATCCCAAACCCTCCTTCGTGCCGTTGGCAAGCTGCATTTGTTGCCGTTGAGTTCGAGGCTGTCGTTTAATCTTTTGATTATTATAATTAAATTGATTTGATTAACTCTCGATCACTGGGGGTTTTAAATCTGGCAAGCTAAGCAGCTTTGGCCAGGTTGGGCGTTTGGAGGGCTCGGGCATCAGTTTTCCCTTATCATTCGGGTTGCCAGTTTTGGATGGAGATTTCATCACATGACATCTTTAATTCAAGGTTAATGTTTAATTCCTGGAAACCCTAGGCCGATCCTGGAGGGGTGGCCACCCAATTTATAATGCGTCAGGAGGTTATGCTGGTGAGCTCGCTGCGATATGCTGCTGTGCTACAGGGTGCGGGGTGCGGGGCTCAGCAGGGCGCACCCTCCCCGGCCAGGCAGGGCTGACTATGATCCCCCCGTGTGGTGCTAGGGGGTGCTGTGCTGCGGGGAATTGTCTCCTCGGATGTTTGTAATAATGAAATAATCCCTGTGTTTTGAAGTCAGGTGTTAATCTTCTTGTCCGGGCCAACTTCCAACATAATTAAAGTTTCGGGGTGACTTGATTGCAGTCTATAAGTACCTACAAGGAGGGAACCAATATTGAATAACAAGCTCTTCAATCCAGCAGGGAAAGGTTGAACACGGTCCCATGGCTGGCAGCTGAAGCTAGACACATTCAGACTGGATATAAGGCATACATTTTTAACGGGGTGTAACTATCTGTTGGAACTGTTGACCCAGGGTCATGGCAGATTCTGCATCGCTGTCAATTTTAAAATCAGGATTGGATGTTTTCCTAAAAGTTCTACTCTCTGGAATATTTCGGGGCAGGTCTCTGGCCTGGGTTGTACAATGGTCCCCCCGGTGTTGGAAATCTATTAAACTGTCACTGGGGGAGTGGGGGGCGCAGTTTGTAAGGTCCTACTGTACAGGGCCTCCAATCTCAGTTCTGGCCTCTGGGGCATATTCATGGGTTTGCAAACACTGTGCTGTGTGCATGGCCCTGTACAGGCTGAAGAGGCTGAAATGGGGTGGATACGGATCCTCAGCCAACTCTGAAGGGCTCGAAGGCGCCGCTGTCTCACTAGCCGAAGAACTGCAAAGCGGAAGAGACCTGCTGAGCCATTTGACCAAGCCAAGACCTTCCTGGCTCTGTGAAGAGGACTCTTTTGTTAGCCGCAGCGGCAGCGGGCAGGTGAGTGGGGTGTGTGGGTCACAAAGATGGGTGAATGAATGGGCTTGGGGTTTTTTTCCCTCTAAACCTCTCCTGTTCACTGTGTGAGGTACACATTTCGGTTTTTGTTCAGATGAAAGAGGGTGATTCAAAAGCGTTGTTGTGCTCAGAACATGGGGAAATTCATGGTCCAGCCAGTCTTATATCCTGTTTCCAATGGTGGAGCAAGAAACCCCATGGGAACCATATTCCTAAACTATTACTTAGGGATCAATTTGTGCCTTAAAGCCAGAGGAGTCATATCCCTTCCAAACCTCTTGCTTAGCTGGAAATCCTGATGAGTCTCACCCTGCATGTTCTCGTTACCCACCCGAATCCTGCTAATCATAGAAATGTTGGGCTGGACCATTTTGCTGGTTGTCTAAACTGTTCTTAATAACCTCCAGGGATGGGTAATCCACAACCGCCCTAGGGAACTAATTCCTGGGCTTAACTATCCTCAGAGTCAGAAAGTTCTCCCGAATATCTAACCTAAATCTCCTTTGCTGAAAACTAAGCCACGTCCTTCTTGTCCTGTTCTCCGTGCACATGGAGAACAATTGATCACTATCCCTCTTTATAACATATTTGAAGATTGTTATCTGGTCCCCACCCCTCAGCCTAAAGGGGCCCCGGTCTTTGAACTGTTCCTCATAGGTCGGGTTTTCTAAAGTTTTTATCTTTTTTTGTGGCTGGGGTCTCTCCAATTTCTCCACATTTTTCTTAAAGTGTCGTGCTCAAAACTGGACTCGATATTCCACCCGAGGCCTCGCCAGTGCCGAATAAACCAGAACAATGACCTCCGTATCTTGCGCACAACCACAAGCCCTTGTCCTCAATGAGCTATTGTGGCAGTGAGTTACACAGGCTAATTGTGCCTTGTGTGGAGAAGTTTTTCCTCCGATCGGTTTTTAATTTGCTGCCTTCCAGTTGAATTGCATAGACCCCTCGTTCTTGTGTTATGGATAAATGAATGGAAGGGTTCAACCCTATTTCCCGTTTACCATTTTGTATATCTTTATTACCTCTAGTGCAGGGTGGGAAATGGTTTTCCCGTCCTGTGAGAATCTTTGAGATTTTGTCAATTTTCCCTGTCCCAAATCAGGACGAAAAGTCAAAATGTTTGCGAACAGAACAGCCGGGGGAAAAAATAGTCAGTTTGGATCGGTTCAACCGAAATCTGTCCTTTCCGTCGTTCTGCAATTTTTCATTTTGATTTTAACTTTTTTTTGCAATGACAAATTAACGTCAATTTCAAACTAAAAAGTCACTTCAAACCTTCCTTTTTAAAATGTCAAAACAGCAGGTTTCCACAATTTCAAAGCTTTCCCCCCCCCCCCATTTTTTTTTCAAAACAGGAAAATTTGTTGAAACTTTCCTAGCAAAAAGTTTCAATTTCAATTAATCGGCATTTTCCACCCCAAAAAAAGAATGTTTTTTGAATCAACCAGGTGTAATCATGCCCCTTTGTATTCCTCTCGCGAGCTTTTCAAGTAGTTTTGTAAATATAGCCCTCTCTCGCCTCTGTGGATGACTTCACCTGCTCTCAAGCCTTCACACCCCTTAGAACTGCAGGCCAGCGCAGCTCGAAAAGAGCAAGCCGCATCCCTTTCTGCCTCGGACGTCACATACAGAATCGTCCACTCAGTCCCACTTGGCAAATCTGCCCCCTGATGATGTCGGAGGCAGAACAAACCCAGCTGGGCTTTCAACTCCCAGGCAATGGTTGGCAATGAAAGCCACCGTTAACACCTTGACTTATAGAACAAGCAAATATTCTCTGGAAATCGGGTCCTTGTGCAGAAGTAAAGGGCGGGCGGCCTTCATACTGCCTCGGCATGGGGGGGGGAGAGGGATGGATTATCCGTTTACCCTCCGAGGATAAGGTACAGGACTCGGCGTAGGACGGCTGGGCTGGGAAGTATTACGCTGGTAACCCTTTCTCTTTTCATTCCTTGGCCCTCAGCGGAGCTGCAGCATGGGAGAGCAGCAAGGGATCCCCGAGGGAAGCCGGGTGGGCTCCTCTCTCGTGGCCATGGCAGACCGACCCCAGCCGCCAGTCAGGTGCCTGCCTCAGGAAGCCTTCTGGGGCTTTGGGCACCAGCCAGAAGAGTGATCATGAAGTGCTCAGCGTGGGGGACGGAGGGGGCTATCACCCACACATGCTTGCAGCAGGCCTTATATTGAAAGTGGATTCACTCCCCTCTCATGACCCCCCCACCCCGAGCCTGCTTGGTTCCTGGTTATTGACTGTTTCATGCCTTGATTTTTGGTTGGGGTTTTTGTTTTTTGGGCAAGGAAAGCAACGGCTTCCTTCTTGACGCTCTCTGTGGGCTTTCGGGACCCAGCTCCGTAGCCAGAAAGACACCGGCAGGATTGTTTCCATAGTGATTCAGCGCAAGCAGAAAAGAGGAGGAGGCTGCCTGTATTCCCCCGCACCCCGCTCCTACCTATCGGAGGGGTGTTTTAGTTAGCAAACACTTCGAGAGCAAAGCAACCCAGGCAGCGGCGTCTTAAGCAATCTGCTGCCTTCCACGCCCGGGAACGATGAGCCACCCTGACGCGCGATGAAATGGTCTCAAAGCCATGTCCCCTGGCTGCCCTCCCCATCAAAAATACTCAGATAAGCCTCCAGCCTGGGACCTGGTCAGCACCTGAGCTGACGTTTGGATCCGTCCCTGCCACGGGTGGAAGGCTGTGTTGGCCAGTGGGTGCTAGTGGCTGGTGTGTGCCGGTCTGGTGGGAGACAGTTGGGGAAGAGGCAAAAGCCATGGGTGGCACGGTCCTGGGATGCTCGGCGACGCTTCTCTTCTCCCCAACAAGAGCCATCCAGGTGAGGTAAGTGTGGAGCGGGGCACCGAGGGGAGAGGCGATCCTGCTGGCTTTCCCCAAACTTTTGTGTCAGGGAGAGTGGGGTGCGAATCTGGACCAGTCTTGCTCCGGCCATTCCCCTGTCCCTAGTTTCGGGGTAATGAATTATAAATCACCCTTGAGGAAACACCTTGAGCCCATGGGAACCAAACGCCTGACCCTCCGGCACTCTTTGGAAAACCCAAGCCCCCCTCCTGGCTCATTTCGGAAGGCCGATGTGACTGAAAACAGCGAGGGTGAAATTCAGCCGTTCCCAGTTTATTTCCCCGCCAGAACAATCAGGGTTCTTACCCGACTGACAGTCCCGATGGCTGGCTTTTCTTTTCACTAATTCAGAAAACCCCCACGGCAAACTTTGAATGATACCATCTATTTGGGGGTTTTGTTACGGAAACGAGCTATATTCTTTCCCGGGAAAGTACCCCCACTTTCTGCAAGGACGGTGGCGGGGTGAGGTTCATCCAATATTGGCACCCGACTCTTCCAGTGCTGCAGAATAAAAGCCCAGGCTCTCGGCAATGTTCAGACCATCTGTTGTCACGGCAAAAATGATCAGCGTTGGGCTTCTGAAGGCATCACGTCCTAGCTGGCTGTGACTAGTCTCTATGGAGGTACCAGCTGTTTGGCGAGCGTATATATTCGAGTGAGGGGTTTGCCGTCTGGTCCTGTGTCATGAGCTCAAGTTGTGCAGTAATATCAGAGGTCAGTAACGAACATAAGCCCACGCTTAATTTGAAGCGGATGCATAAGCCGGTCGATGTCCAGCCCTGAGTGGAAATACCTAGCTGAATCCAGGCCCAAATGATTCATATTTTTACCATTCTGCAGCATTTAATGTGTATTTTTTGAAGTTAACAAGAGAGATCTGTTGTTCGACTACAGGAGACGTGACCCTAAAGGTTTACTGGACAAGTCCTTCGTTTATCTCGCGGTAGAGTGACCCTACGCGACATCCGTGCTAGGATTCTGGTATCGACGTTGCTACTTTTCCATGCCTCCGGCTTAGCTCAACTTGTCTCGAAAGGTTCTTCCGACAGTGATTGTCCTCTCCTGCATTCGTTGTGCGAAGTGCAGCTTATTTATAATCCGCGCTATTAAACGAAGTGGAAACACTTGGCCGTGTTTACATTTTTTCCCCCTCAAAAGAGCGTTGTGGAAAGAAGCCGTAATAGGACAGAGCCAAATTTCTGCCATAGTAGCACCTCTCGGGGGCCCCGTTGTGCCAGGTGCTGCGGAGACACAGAGCGGGAGAGGGGGAGCTCGTCGGCACAGGCCCCGACAAAAGGTTGGCAGGGAAATAGAGGGGAAGGGACTTGTTCCAGGTCACGCAGTGGTTCAGTGGCAGAAACCTGGCAGCCTGGCTACCAGGCTAGTGTCGCTACCCACTGGGCCACGCTGCCTTTCTCCCCACTCTTGCTTTTGGCTTGTTCAGGGTCTGAGTCCCTCCTTCGCGGAGGGGCCCGTGCTCCAGCGGTGACGTGAAGGTGGATGTGGTGCGGAGGGCGAGTGACCCTTTCAGAACCCGGCCCGTCCATGCACCATCCAAGCCCCGAGAGCAAAAGAGCAGGGCCAGGTTTCTCCTCGGGGCTGCAAACGATAATGGCCCAAGATTTCCCGTTCGCGAGGCCTCGCTGTCTCCCGAGCTGCTCCGCGGGGGCTAAAGAAAGTGATCCCAGCATCAAAGGAGGGTTCGGATTAAATTTATGAGCGGTGGAGATACCTGTTTTCAACGCTATCATGGATTTACCCTGGGGTAACTCAGATCAGCATCCTCTCGTTCGAACTCTGGCTCCAGCCCAATGTTCGCCTGAACGAGCCGCCTGGGGTGACCAGATGTCCTGATTTTATAGGGACAGTCCAATATTTGGGGCTTTCTCTTATATAGGCTCCTATTACCCCCCACAACCTGTCCCAATTTTTCACATTTGCTGTCTGCTCACCCTAGATCCACCTCTGCCCAGAGTGCCCGGAGCAGGCTGCGAGGGTGGGGGATTTGAACGGGGGGGCCGCTTTGGTTTCCAGGCGGCAGGGTGTGGTGAGAACGGCCCATCCTGGGCCACGCTGACCTTCCGGGAGGACTCGTACGTCTAAATCACTTGTGTGGTTTTGAAAACGCGGCCGGCCAGCCATCCGTTCCCCGCCGTAAAACGAGAATCCTCGGGTTCTCCCCTGCCTTGCTCCTCCACATCCCGCTCTTCCCGGCAGGGTCTGTTCCTGGCTATGTGGCTGTGCCGTGCCCGGCACAAGGGGGTCCCCGATCTCAGTTGGGGCTCTGGGCAGCACCCACAAAGTCAGGCAGGCAGGGCAGTTGGGATTGCAAACAAAAATTCAGCCGTGCCTTGATGAGGCTGTGAAATGCCTGCTGCTGCACAGGGCTAGCGTCCGGGAGGATCCAGGAACGCGAGTTTCCAGCTCAATCCCTGCGGAGAGGGGCAAATTCCCTACAGAGAACCATACGCTGCAGTCCATACGGCTGGGTCCCAGAGAGACCCACGTGCCGCGGTCTATATGGCTGGGCCCCATAGAGAACCATATGCTGCGGTCCATACGGCTGGGTCCCAGAGACACCCACGTGCCGCGGTCTATACAGCTGGGCCCCATAGAGAACCATACACTGCAGTCCATATGGCTGGGTCCCAGAAAGACCCACGTGCCGCGGTCTATACGGGTGGGCCCCATAGAGAACCATATACTGCAGTCCATACGGCTGGGTCCCAGAGAGACCCATGTGCCACGGTCTATACGGCTGGGCCCCATAGAGAACCATATAATGCAGTCCATACGGCTGGGTCCCAGAGAGACCCATGTGCCGCGGTCTATACAGCTGGGTCCCAGAGAGACCCACGTGCCGTGGTCTATATGGCTGGGCCCCATAGAGAACCATATGCTGCGGTCCATAAAGCTGGGTCCCAGAGAGACCCACGTGCCGCGGTCTATACAGCTGGGCCCCATAGAGAACCATACACTGCAGTCCATACAGCCAGGCCCCACAGAGAACCATGCACCTTGGTCCATAAGGCTGGGTCCCACAGAGACCCACGTGCTGCAGTCCATACGGCTGAGCCCCATAGAGAACCATACACTGCTGTCTATACGGCTGGGCCCCATAGAGAACCACGCGCGTTGGTCCATGTGGCTGGGTCCCACAGAGACCCACGTGCCGCGGTCTATACGGCTGGGCCCCATAGAGAACCATACGCCACGGTCCATAATGCAGGCCCCACAGAGAACCATATAACTGTGGTCCATATGGCCAGGCCCCACAGAGAACCACGCACCATGGCCCGTACGGCCGGACCCCATAGAGAACCACACATCATGGTCCATACGGCTGGCTCCACAGAAAACAACGCACCGCGGTCCATAAGGTGGGCCCCATAGAAAACCATACACTGGGGTCCCTATGGCCAGGCCCCATAGAGAACCATATGCTACAGTCCATATAGCTGGGCACTATAGAGAACAAGGCGCCGCGGTCCATATGGCCGGGCCCCACACACACCCACGCGCCACGGCGGCAGGCCCCATAGAGAACCATGCCCTGTGGTCCATACAGCTGGACCCCATAGAGAACAAGGTGCTGTGGTCCATACAGCCGGGCCCCATGGAGAACAAGGTGCCGTGGTCCATACAGCCGGGCCCCATGGAGAACAAGGTGCCGTGGTCCATACAGCCGGGCCCCATAGAGAACAAGGTGCCGTGGTCCATACGGCCGGGCCCCATAGAGAACAAGGTCCACACGCCTGGGCCCTATAGAGAACCATGCCCTGTGGTCCATACAGCCGGACCCCATAAAGAACAAGGTGCCGTGGTCCATACGGCCGGGCCCCATAGAGAACAAGGCGCCGTGGTCCATACGGCCGGGTCCCATAAAGAACAAGGTCCATACGCCTGGGCCCTATAGAGAACCATGCCCTGTGGTCCATACAGCCAGACCCCATAGAGAACAAGGTGCCGTGGTCCATACAGCCGGACCCCATAGAGTACAAGGTCCACACGCCTGGGCCCTATAGAGAACCATGCGCCGCTGTCCACAGAGCCAGGCCCCACAGAGACCCCCCGCCCCGCGGTCCATACGGCGCTATAGCGCCCGCCCCGCGGCTCGGCCCCGCCCCCCGGCGCACGGCGCCCCGCCCCTCGTGCGCGCTGCGCTCACACGCAGCGGGCGGCGGGGCCGGGGCTGGGGCTGCGCGGGGCGATGGCGGCGGGCGGCGGCGGCGGAGCCCCGGCAGGTACCGGCCCGGGGGGGGGGCCCGATCCCCGCGCGCGGGGGGGCTGGTGCATGCGGGGCTGTGGGGCAGGGCGCAGGGGGGCTGGTGCATGGTGAGGGTGTGGGGCAGGGGCAGGGTGCGGGGGGGCTGGTGCATGCGGGGCTGTGGGGCAGGGCGCGGGGGGGCTGGTGCATGCGGGGCTGTGGGGCAGTGCGCGGGGGGGCTGGTGCATGCGGGGGTGTGAGGCAGGGCGCGGGGGGGCTGGTGCATGGTGGGGGTGTGGGGCAGGGCGCAGGGGGGCTGGTGTATGCTGTGGGTCTGGGGCAGAATGCGGGGGGGGGCTGGTGCGTGCTGGGGGTGTGGGGCAGGGACAAGGTGCGGGGGGGCTGGTGCATGCGGGGGGCAGGGACGGTGCGGGGGCTGGTGCATGCAGGGGTGTGGGGCAGGGTGCAGGGGGGCTGGTGTATGCTGTGGGTCTGGGGCAGGATGCGGGGGGGGCTGGTGCGTGCTGGGGGTGTGGGGCAGGGACAAGGTGCGGGGGAGCTGGTGCATGCGGGGGGCAGGGACGGTGTGGGGGCTGGTACATGCAGGGGTGTGGGGCAGGGCGCGGGGGGTCTGGGGCAGGATGCGGGGGGGGGCTGGTGCGTGCTGGGGGTGTGGGGCAGGGACAAGGTGCGGGGGAGCTGGTGCATGCTGGGGCGGCTGTGGGGCAGGGAGGGGCTGATGGGGGCAGGTGCATTGGGGGGCTTCTGGGGGGGTCTGTGAGGCAGAGAGGGGCTGCTGGGGCTGTGGGGGAAGCAGGTGGATGCTGTGTGGGGGGGTGGTTCTGTGGGGCAGGGAGGAGCTGGTAGGGTTTGTGGGGGCAGGTCGATGCTGGGGGTCTGCAGCTGTTCGTGACGGGGGCAGGGGATGTTGGTCAGTGGGGATCTGTGGGGCTGGAGGTCGGGGGCACTGGAGCCGTGTGTTAGGCACGGAGCCCTCCCCCCAGCTAGGATACGGGCGCGTGTGGTGGAAACGCCAGGGGATGCTGCCCTGCCAGAAACCCCGTGACCCCCCCCCGGGATCCCCCCAGAGACCCCTCGCCCATTGCGGAGCTTCAGTAGGGGAGTGGGGGCTGGTGGGTCAGAGCAGGGGGGCTGGGAGCCAGGACTCCTGGGTTCTCTCCCCGGCTCTGGGAGGGGACTGAGGGCTGGTGGTTAGAGCAGGGGGGCTGGGAGCCAGGACTCCTGGGTTCTCTCCCCGGCTCTGGGAGGGGAGTGGGGGCTGGTGGGTCAGAGCAGGGGGGGCTGGGAGCCAGGACTCCTGGGTTCTCTCCCCGGCTCTGGGAGGGGACTGAGGGCTGGTGGTTAGAGCAGGGGGGCTGGGAGCCAGGACTCCTGGGTTCTCTCCCCGGCTCTGGGAGGGGAGTGGGGGCTGGTGGGTTAGAGCAGTGGGGGCTGGGAGCCAGGACTCCTGGGTTCTCTCCCCGGCTCTGGGAGGGGAGTGGGGGCTGGTGGGTCAGAGCAGGAGGGGCCAGGAGCCAGGACTCCTGGGTTCTCTCCCCGGCTCTGGGAGGGGAGTGGGGGCTGGTGGGTCAGAGCAGGAGGGGCCAGGACTCCTGGGTTCTCTCCCCGGCTCTGGGAGGGGAGTGGGGGCAGGTGGTCAGAGCAGGAGGGGCCGGGAGCCAGGACTCCTGGGTTCTCTCCCCGGGCTGGGAGAGGAGTGGGGGCTGGAGGGTTAGAGCAGGAGGGGCCGGGAGCCAGGACTCCTGGGTTCTCTCCTCGGGCTGGGAGGGGCTTTCCTCTTCCTGGCCTGTTGTCGAGTGGCTTCCCCGGGGTTCCTCGGTGACCCAGCCCGAGTCACTTCCCCTTGGCTCGGCTCCCGGGGGGGCAGAATCCTCCTTGCATTTGGGCCGGGAAGGGGTCGGGCTGAACCCTGTGGCTGGCGGCTCATTAAAATGGCAACAGCTCGGGGCCGAGGGCAGAGTCTGCCACTAGAAACCTCCCACCTCCTAGGATCTCAAAGCACAGGGCTCCCAGGCCCCCCCCCGCTCTGACCCACCAGCCCCCACCCCCCACTCCCCTCCCAGCGCCGGAGAGAGAACCCAGGAGTCCTGTCTTCCAGCCCCCCCTGCTCTGACCCACCAGCCCCCAGTCCCCTCCCAGAGCCGGGGAGAGAACCCAGAAGTCCTGGCTCCCAGCCCCCCCTGTTCTAACCCACCAGCCCCCACTCCCCTCCCAGAGCCGGGGAGAGAACCCAGGAGTCCTGGCTCCCAGCCCCCCTGCTCTAACCCATCAGCCCCCACTCCCCTCCCAGAGCCGGGGAGAGAACCCAGGAGTCCTGGCTCCCAGCCCCCCCTGCTCTAACCCACCAGCCCCCACTCCCCTCCCAGCCCGGGGAGAGAACCCAGGAGTCCTGGCTCCCAGCCCCCCCTGTTCTAACCCACCAGCCCCGACTCCCTTCTCAGAGCTGGGGAGAGAACCCAGGAGTCCTGGCTTCCAGCCCCCGGTGCTCTGACCCGCCAGCCCCTACTTCTCTCGCAAAGCTCAGTGCCGGGCGACGGGTCCCGGGGAACCGGCCGCTCTACCCCAGAGGTGGCCGCATTCCATGTGGCAGTAGTTGGACCAACGAGCACTGTGTGGCGGGTGGAAGGAGGTGACAGCCTGGAGGGGATGTGGGGAGGCCAGGCTGGATGGGGCTGGGGGGGGATGGGACGGGTTGTGCCCTGCCTGTGAGTGAATCTGAGTCCTGCTGCTCTTCCGTTGCCAGGTCTGAGCCGTTCCCCTGCGCGCCGTGAGATGAGCCCCCCAGGCCCGGAGCTCTAGTCAGCCAGCACCAGGCCCTGACCATGAATAACAAGGAAAGCACAGAGCTCTCCGGTGAGTGCCCCCCCCCGCCCTCTGAGCCGGGGAGAGAACCCAGGCGTCCGGGCTCCCAGCCCCCCTGCTCTAACCACCAGCCCCCACTCCCCTCCCAGAGCCGGGGAGAGAACCCAGGAGTCCGGGCTCCCAGCCCCCCCTGCTCTGACCCATCAGCCCCCACTGCCCTCCCAGAGCCGGGGAGAGAACCCAGGAGTCCGGGCTCCCCGCCCCCCCAGCGCTGACCCCTCCAGCGCTGTCTCCGATACCTGATTGTCGCTCTCCCTGTCCGCAGAGAAGAGCCACCACTTGAAGCTTTTCCTGCCCAAGAAGCTGGTGGAGTGTCTGCCCAAATGCCCTGCTCTCCCCAAGGAGCGACTGCGCTGGAATACCAACGAGGTGGGGAATGGGGCAGGGGTCTGTCCCCTCTGGGGGGGCGCCGGCTCCCACCCGGCCCCAGGGCAGGGACTGGCTGGCTCAGGGGGGCAGGGAATGGGGCAGGAGTCTGTCCCCTCTGGGGGGGCGCTGGCTCCCACCCGGCCCCAGGGCCGGGACTGGCTGGCTCAGGGGGGTGGGGAATGGGGCAGGGGTCTGTCCCCTCTGGGGGGCGCCGGCTCCCACCCGGCCCCACGGCGGGGACTGGCTGGCTCAGGGGGGCGGGGAATGGGGCAGGGGCCTGTCCCCTCTGGGGCGCGCTGGCTCCCACTCAGCCCCAGGGCAGGGACTGGCTGGCTCAGGGGGCAGGGAATGGGGCAGGGGCCTGTCCCCTCTAGGGGGCGCCGGCTCCCACAGGCCCCAGGGCTGGGACTGGCTGGCTCAGGGGGGCGGGGAATGGGGCAGGGGCCTGTCCCCTCTGGGGCGCGCTGGCTCCCACTCAGCCCCAGGGCAGGGACTGGCTGGCTCAGGGGGCAGGGAATGGGGCAGGGGCCTGTCCCCTCTAGGGGGCGCCGGCTCCCACAGGCCCCAGGGCCGGGACTGGCTGGCTCAGGGGGGCGGGGAATGGGGCAGGGGCCTGTCCCATCTGGGGGGCACTGGCTCCCACCCGGCCCCAGGGCAGGGACTGGCTGGCTCAGGGGGCGGGGGAATGGGGCAGGGGTCTGTCCCCTCTGGGGGGCGCCAGCTCCCGGCTGGCCCCAGGGCAGGGACTGGCTGGCTCAGGGGGCAGGGAATGGGGCAGGGGCCTGTCTCGTTTGAAGCGGGTGGTTGGCCAGGAGCCCTGTCTCTGCCCCATGGGCTGGGGTGGAGGGCACAGGAAGGGGGCTGCCGGGGGCCCATCCTGACCCGCGGGTGCTGACGTGTTGCAGGAAATCGCCTCCTATCTCATCACCTTCGAGCGGCACGAGGAGTGGCTGTCCTGCGCCCCCAAGACCCGGTGAGCGGCCGGCGGGGCAGGGGGCTGGGACGAGCGGGGGGCAGGGGAGGGACAGGGGCAGACCTGTCGGGGGGGGCTCCGTGGCTCCCCACGTGACCCCCCCCCCGGTGCCAGCCCCCAGAACGGCTCCATCATCCTGTACAACCGGAAGAAGGTGAAGTACCGCAAGGACGGCTACTGCTGGAAGAAACGCAAGGACGGCAAGACCACGCGGGAGGACCACATGAAGCTGAAAGTTCAAGGGATGGAGGTAGGCTGGGGGGCGGGGCCTGGGGGCAGGGGGCGGGGCCCTGGTGGTGGTGGGGTGGGGCCTGGGAGCAGGGGGCGGAGCCCTGGTGGTGGTGGGGTGGGGCCTGGGAGCAGGGGGCGGGGCCCTGGTGGTGGTGGGGTGGGGCCTGGGAGCAGGGGGCGGAGCCCTGGTGGTGGTGGGGTGGGGCCTGGGAGCAGGGGGCGGGGCCTTGGTGGTGGTGGGGTGGGGCCTGGGAACAGGGGGCGGGGCCATGGTGGTGGTGGGGTGGGGCCTGGGAGCAGGGGGCGGGGCCTTGGTGGTGGTGGGGTGGGGCCTGGGAACAGGGGGCGGGGCCTTGGTGGTGGTGGGGTGGGGCCTGGGAACAGGGGGCGGGGTCTTGGTGGTGGTGGGGTGGGGCCTGGGGGCAGGGGGCGGGGCCTTGGTGGTGGTGGGGTGGGGCTTGGGGGCAGGGGGCGGGGCCTTGGTGGTGGTGGGGTGGGGCTTGGGAACAGGGGGCGGGGTCTTGGTGGTGGTGGGGTGGGGCCTGGGAGCAGGGGACGGGGCCTTGGTGGTGGTGGGGTGGGGCCTGGGAGCAGGGGGCGGGGCCGTGGTGGTCGGTTGGGTCAGGGGGTGGGACCTGGGTGGTGGTGGTGTGGGGCCTGGGAGCAGGGGGCGGGGCCTGGGTGGTGGTGGGGTGGGGCCTGGGAGCATGGGGCGGAGCCCTGGTGGTGTGGGGCTTTGGAGCAGGGGGCGGGGCCTTGGTGGTGGTGGGGTGGGGCCTGGGAGCAGGGGGCGGGGCCTGGGGGCAGGAGAGAGGAGCTGGGGCCGGGTCACAGCTGTAGGGTGCGAGGTCCGGAACAGGGCAAGGGGGCTGTGGGGCAGGCTGGAGTCTGGGGGGCGGTGCCCCTAGAGCTGGGTGGGTGGGCAGACAGTGGGGGGCTCGCTGCCCCTCAGGAGCAGGGAAATGGGGCGCCAGTGTGAGCAGGACCCACTGCACGTTTGAGGGGGGGCCCAGCTCGTCCCCCTCCAGCGCTGAGCATCCCCCCCCCCCCCCGTGTCCCCGCAGTGTCTCTACGGCTGCTACGTCCACTCGTCCATCGTCCCCACATTCCACCGCCGCTGCTACTGGCTGCTGCAGGTGCCGGGGGGGGGGAGGGAGGCCTGGCTTGGGGGGGGGCCTCAGGGTAAAGCACCAAAAACCAAGCTGCTAGGGCTCTGAACAGAGCTCCTGTGGGTCTCGCAAGGTCCTGCCCCCCCCTGCTCTGACCCACCAGCCCCCACTCCCCTCCCAGAGCCGAGGAGAGAACCCAGGAGTCCTGGCTCCCAGCCCCCGTGCTCTGACCCACCAGCCCCCACTCCACTCCCAGAGCCGGGGAGAGAACCCAGGAGTCCTGGCTCCCAGCCCCCCTGCTCTAACCCACCAGCCCCCACTCCCCTCCCAGAGCTGGGGAGAGAACCCAGGAGTCCTGGCTCCCAGCCCCCCTGCTCTAACCCACCAGCCCCCACTCCCCTCCCAGAGCCGGGGAGAGAACCCAGGAGTCCTGGCTCCCAGCCCCCCTGCTCTAACCCACCAGCCCCCACTCCCCTCCCAGAGCCGGGGAGAGAACCCAGGAGTCCTGGCTCCCAGCCCCCCTGCTCTAACCCACCAGCCCCCACTCCCCTCCCAGAGCCGGGGAGAGAACCCAGGAGTCCTGGCTCCCAGCCCCCCCTGCTCTGACCCACCAGCCCCCACTCCCCTCCCAGAGCCGGGGAGAGAACCCAGGAGTCCTGGCTCCCAGCACCCCTGCTCTAACCCACCAGCCCCCACTCCCCTCCCAGAGCCGGGAGGAGAACCCCGGCGTCCTGGCTCCCAGCCCCCCCCGAGGGCGGGAGCCCCGGTGTCCTGACGCCCCCGTCCCCGCAGAACCCCGACATCGTGCTGGTGCACTACCTGAACGTGCCGGCGCTGGAGCACTGCGCCAAGCTCTGCGGGCCCATCCTCTGCTCCATCAACAGCGACCGCAAGGAGTGGCTGAAATGGTCGAAGGAGGAGCTGGTGACGCAGCTCAAACCCATGTGTAAGGAGGGGGCGCCGGGGGGGCGTGCTGGTGGGAGAAGAGCCCCAGCGGGGGGGGGAGGGAGCTGTGGGGCGGGTGAAGGGCTGTCGCACTGACAGGGGCACCCCCCACAGTCCGCACGGGGACCACTGTGGGCATGATCTGGGAGTGCGTGACAGCAGGGGAGCCCCCAGTGGGCTGGGGGTGAGGGGGGCCCAGCTGGGTCGCTCCCCCCCCGCCAAGTCTCTCTGTCCTCCAAAGTTCACGGGATAAAGTGGACCTGCAGCAACGGGAACGGGACCACGGAGTTCTCCATCGAGCAGCTGGTGCAGCAGATCCTGGAGAGCCACCAGGCCAAGCCCCCGCCACGCACCCACGCCTGCCTCTGCAGCACCAGCCTCGGTCAGTGCCTGCGCCCACCGCAAGAGAACCCAGGAGTCCTGGCCCCCAGCCCCCCTGCTCTGACCACCAGCCCCCACTGCCCTCCCAGAGTTGAGGAGAGAACCCAGGAGTCCGGGCTCCCTGCTCCCCATCACTAACCACCAGCCCCCACTCCCCTCCCAGAGCCAGGGAGAGAACCCAGGAGTCCTGGCTCCCAGCCCCCCCTGCTCTAACCACCAGCCCCCACTCCCCTCCCAGAGCCGGGAAGAGAACCCAGGAGTCCTGGTGCCTCCTCCAGCCCCCACTCCTCTCCCAGAGCTGGGGAGAGAACCCAGGAGTCCTGTCTCCCAGCCCCCGCTGCTGTGATTCACCAGCCCCCACTCCCCTCCCAGAGCCGGGGAGAGAACCCAGGAGTCCTGGCTCCCAGCCCCCCCTGCTCTGACCCACCAGCCCCACTCCCCCCCCAGAGCCAAGGAGAGAACCCAGGAGTCCTGGCTCGGAGCCCCCCTGCTCTGACCCACCAGGCCCCACTCCCCTCCCAGAGCCGGGGAGAGAACCCAGGAGTCCTGGCTCCTGGACCCCCTGCTCTAACCACCAGCCCCCACTCCCCTCCCAGAGCCGGGGAGAGAACCCAGGAGTCCTGGCTCGGAGCCCCCCTGCTCTGACCCACCAAGCCCTGCTCCCCTTGCAGAGTCGATCCCACGCTGGGATCCCATCTCTCCCTTTGGCTCCTGTGGGAGGGGGGGGGGGTTTAGCAGCGCTTCCTAGTGACGTATGGGGGGCACTGCTTCCCTGAAGGTGTGAACTGCTCCATCCCTGGCCCCCAGCTCTGCCCCCCATGTGCCCAGAGCCGCCCTCCCCTTCACCATCCGGGGCAGCTCCCCTGGCGCCCCATGAGTGGGGGGGGGTGGGGAGCAGAGGCTGCCGTCTGGGGGTGGGGTAGGTGCTGGAGACCCACAGCCTCTATCCGTCTGTCTCCTAACCCCACCGTCTCGCTGTCTAGCCGTCCGTCCTCCCCTCCCCTCTCCCCCCACGGCCCATCCCCCTGTCCATCCGGCCCCCCGCAGCCCTGCTGTCTGTCCGGCGACCCGCCCGCCCGTCCCCTCACGTTGTGTCTGTCTGTCCCGCAGGCAGCCCGGGGCACGTCCCGCACAAGTGCAGCAGCACCAAACACCGCATCATCTCCCCAAAGGTGGAGGCCCGGCCCTGCCCGGCCCCGGCCCTCCTCGAGCCGCCACGCCTGGCCGAGCCCAAGCCGGACCCGGAGCCGGCGCCGGCTAAACCCGACCGGAAGCAGCCCCCGGCGCCCGCCGAGCCCCCCTCCTCCTCCCCGGACGCCCCCCGGCCCTCGCCCACGGTGGCCCTGTCCGTGGGGCTGCCCGGCAGCGCCGTCCTGGTGGTGACCAGCCCGGAGAAGCCGCTGGCCCTCACGCCCAGCCAGCACCTGGTGGCGGGCGACCCGCCGGGCCTGGCCCTGCTGCCGGGCCCCGGGCTGGTCCTGTCGCAGAACCTGGAGGCCAGCATGGAGACCGGGGAGGCCGGCTCGGGCGCCTTCGACCCCGACTGCTTCCTCAACAGCCCCGCCCGGGGCCAGACCTACGGGCGCCGGCCCCCGGAGCCGGCCCCCCCTGGCAACCGCTTCTTCATCCAGGACGACGGGGGGGCGCCGGGGCGGGGGGGCGGCCGGGCCCCCGCCGGGGAGACGCCCATGGAGACGGGGGGGGCCCGGCCGGGCGGTGGAGCCGGGGAGCACCTGCCGGACGAGCTCTACTCCATCATCCCCACGGGGGCGGGAGGGGGGCCGGACCTGCCCTTCGGCCTCTCCCTCGACAGCCTCATCTCCGAGCTCATGACGGAGGGGGCTGGGGCTGCAGAGGGGAGCAGGCCCCCGCGTCCGGCCCTGCCCGACGCCCCCGGCGAGGCCGCCCCCCCGGAGGGCTTGGCAGCGCCGGAGCCGCTGGTCACCATCACCGACTTCTCGCCGGACTGGTCCTACCCCGAGGTGAGCAGGGCTTCGGGGGGCGGTTGTGCTGGGATCGGGGCCCCCAACCCCGAGGGCCCTGTCCCCTCCGCCCACGCCCCCCCATTAACCCCTCGTTTCCCCACAGGGCGGCGTCAAGGTGCTGATCACGGGACCGTGGACGGAGGAGACGGATTCCTACACCTGCCTCTTCGACCGGCTGGCCGTGCCGGCCGCACTGATCCAGTCAGGGGTCCTGCGCTGCTACTGCCCCGGTATGGGACGGGGGGCGGGGAATGGGGCAGGGGTCTGTCCCCTCTAGGGGCCGCCGGCTCCCACCCGGCCCCAGGGCAGGGACTGGCTGGTTCAGGGGGGCAGGGAATGGGGCAGGGGCCTGTCCTCTCTGGGGGGCACTGGCTCCCACCCGGCCCCAGGGCGGGGACTGGCTGGGGGGGGGGAGTGGCTCGTGCTGCCCCCTCTCACTGCCCCCTTCCTCCCGTAGCCCACGAGGCCGGGGTGGTGGCCCTGCAGGTGGCCCGCGACGCCCGGATCGTCTCCACCTTGGTGCTGTTTGAGTACCGGGGCCGCGGGTTCCTGGCGCTGCCCAGCACCCAGCTGGACTGGCTGTCCCTGGACGGTGAGTGGGGCGCCGGGTTGGGGTAAGGGGAGACCGTGGGGCTGGGAGCCAGTGTGGATGGTTTTCAGGGAGTGGGGGAAGCAGTACGGGGGGCGGGAGGAGAGATTGTGGGGTGCGAGCCTTGGGGCCTATGGCAGCAGCATGTGTGGGACACTCCGAAATTCATCGCGAACGGCCACAGAGCTGTCTCCTGCCCCCCCCACCACCCCCGTAGTTTCCAGAGGGTTGGAGGGAGGAGGCAGAGTTGGGAGCCAGGACTCCTGGGTTCTCTCCCCAGCCCTGGGAGGGGAGTGGGGGCTGGTGGGTCAGAGCAGGGGGCCAGGAGCCAGAACTCCTGGGTTCTCTCCCCGGCTCTGGGAGGGGAGTAGGGGCTGGTGGATTAGAGTGGGGGGGCTGGGAGCCAGGACTCCTGGGTTCTCTCCCCGGCTCTGGGAGGGGAGTGGGGGCTGGTGGATTAGAGTGGGGGGGCTGGGAGCCAGGACTCCTGGGTTCTCTCCCCAGCTCTGGGAGGGGAGTGGGGGCTGGTTGGTCAGAGCGGGGGGCCGAGAGCCAGGACTCTTGGGTTCTCTCCCCCGCTCTGGGAGCAGGGTGGGGGCTGGTGGGTCAGGGCAGGAGGTGAGCAGAGATTCATGGGGTCCCCCCCCCCCAGTGCCAGCCAGAAGGCGAGAGCTTGTCCAGGTAGGGCCAGCAGGTGGCAGCACTGCTGTCCTGCGTAGCTGATCTCAGCCAGCTGGTGTATGCAGTGCGGGAGGGTGGGGTGGGGGGGGTTGGGGGTGAGGGGGGTGGGAAGGTAGCAGGTCACAGATATGACACCCCGGGAATGTGTGTATAGAGCAGCTGGGTCGGATGTAACAGGCCCAGACAGAATTTCCTGCCCCACCTCCAAAAAGGGGGGAGATCCCTTCCCGGCGCTGCGATGCAGCCACCTCTGGGGCGGGGCAGCTGGTTACCCAGGGACCCGTCCCCCGGTTCTGCGATGCCCCCACCTCTGGGGCAGGGTGGCTGGTTACACAGGGACCCCTCGCCCGGCACTGAGATGCGCTCGCCTCTGGGGTGGGGCATGGCCAGTTTCTGACAGCAGCGGTGCACCAGAGTTTAGGACAGGAAGTGAAGGCGAGGGCTCTGTGTGAGTGAAACTGCCACTGGGAGGCCTGGATTTACTTTCAGGTCTGGTGGGAAGGCCTGGGGCGATGGGGCTGGCACCGAGTATGGGGGTGTGCCCCCTGCCCCACAGTGGCCCCTGCAGTCCTTCTTCTGCCCCTGCTGGGTGGTGTGGGGTGGGTGGCTTTGGGATTGCACTGGGGAGGGAGGGAGCCTGAGTGAGGGGGCAGGTGGGTGCTGGGCTGTGGGTCCCAGCTGAGCCAGGTCGGGTATGCATGGGGGTGACAGAGAAGCCTGGGGATTGACACCCCCGCCCCCGGGAGCAAAGTTATATGGGGCAGACAGGAGGAGGTGTGGTATGGGCCCCCTGTCCTCCCCCTTCTGTCTGGGGAGAGAACCCAGGAGTCCTGGCTCCCAGCCCCCCCTGCTCTGACCCACCAGCCCTCACTCCCCTCCCAGAGCCAGGGAGAGAACCCAGGAGTCCTGGCCCCCAGATGCCCAACTCTGCCCCACTCCCTGGTGAGTGGAAGGATCCCTGATGCGGTGGCCGGGTGCCCACCCTGGCCCCTGCCCGTGGGGTGGGATTTCCAGCGGGGGTGGGACTGGGGACCCGGTTTCCAGGGCTGTGAGTCAGCAGCCCCAGAATACCCCAGTCGGCCGTAAGGAGACACCTGGGTTTGTTCTGACGCTGCCCGTGACGCAGTGGGGCTGGGGGGGTGTCCCTGGAGAATCCCCCACACACAGCGTCCTGGGGCATAGCCCCATCCTGAGGTGTGAACCCCGGCGTCCGGGCTGAGCTCCCTGGAAACCTGCCCTGGGAATGGAGACGGGCTTCTGAAATAGTGGCCATGCTCCACCCCAGAATGAATTGCAGCTTCATCCCGGGCGAGGGGTCCCTATGTCACCAGCTGCCCTGCCCCAGAGGTGGGTGCATCTCAGCGTTGGGCGAGGGGTCCCTGGTAACCAGCTGCCCTGCCCCAGAGCTGGGCGCATCTCAGCGTTGGGCGAGGGGTCCCTGGTAACCAGCTGCCCTGCCCCAGAGCTGGGCGCATCTCAGCGTTGGGCGAGGGGTCCCTGGGTAACCGGCTGCCCTGCCCCAGAGGTGGCTGCATCTCAGCTCTGGCTGAGGCCATGAGTCCTGGTTCCCCTAGAGCCGGGGAGAACCCAGGAGTCCTGGCTCCCAGCCCCCCTGCTCTAACCCACCAGCCCCCACTCCCTTCCCAGAGCCGGGGAGAGAACCCAGGAGTCCTGGCTCCCAGCCCCCCTGCTCTGACCCCCCAGCCCCCACTCCCCTCCCAGAGCCGGGGAGAGAACCCAGGAGTCCTGGCTCCCAGCTTCCCTCCTCCCCATACTGAGATCGCAGACGCCCAGTACCACGTCCTTCCCCCCCAACATCCCCCGACACCTGTGCACACAGTCACACCCCACACAATTGCAGACCCTACTCCTGGACAGCTGTGCACATCGTCACACCCTCACCCCCCCCCCCAGCGTCACACCCTCACCCCCCCCCCCCCACAGCCGCAACACCGGACACACCGCACAATCACCCGGGCAGGACGGGGTTAACAGCTGCCCTGCTGTTGCTGTTGGGGGGGGGAGGCCCCCCCTCCCCGTAGATATTTTGGTCCCATTGAGAGCTGGGCGGGGGGAGGGGGGACAGAGCACAGCCGGCCGGGCTGCAGGAGGCAGACGGGCAGACGCCCAGGGGTTGGGGGGGATCCCTCTGCCCCCCCGGGAGATGTTAATGCCTCGGGGAAGTTTTGGGGGAGCGGTTGGTTCTTTCCCGTGCCGTGGGGACCCAGGAGTCCTGGCTGGTAATTCCACCCCACTCCTCGCTTGGCCCCACCCTACCCCCGCATGCATGTGGGGCGAAGCCCCCCTCTCCCCCCCGATCCCTTCCAGCAAACTCCTGTTCGTGCAGGGAGCTGGCCCTCCCGGCCCCTCTGCCCAGAGCTATGGAGAAGGAAGGTACCGGGACTGGGGGCAGGGGGTCCGTGGGGGCCAGGGCACCAGCAAACCCCAATGCTCCGACTGTGGACTGGGGGGGTATCTGGGGAGTACCAGGCTGGGTTGGGAAGGGGAGTATGGGGCTGGATTGTGCGGGGCAACAGGGGGAGGGATGGGCCTGGATTGTGGGGTGAACCAGGGGGAGGGATGTGGCAGGATTGTGGGGGGCAGCAGGGGGAGAATGGGCTGGAATGTGGGGTGCACCGGGAAATGGAGCTGGATTGTGGGGTGCACTGGGGGGATGGGGCTGGGATGGGTGTAGATTGTAGGGTGCACCAGGGGGGAGGGATGTGGCTGGATTGTGGGCGGCAGCGGGGGGAGGGATGCGGCTGGATTGTGGGGAGCAGCGGGGGAAGGATGGGGTGGATTGTGGGGGGCAGCGGGGGGAGGATGGGCTGGAATGTGGGGTGCACCGGGAAATGGAGCTGGATTGTTGGGGGCAGCGGGGGAGGAATGGGGTGATTGTGGGAGGTGCAGGGAGTGGATGGGGCCCATGGGGCGTGGGGGCAGGCTGGATGGAGGTGCCGGAGGACAGAGCCGCATGCTGGGAATGCCCCCCCCAGCACAGCACCCCCCGTGCTCCCCCTCGCTCCACTCCCAGCTGGGGGGTGACTTGGCTCTGCCCTCCCCATCCTGGGGGTGGGTCTCAGGGCAGGGCTGGGGGGCCGGAGGGGGGTGGTGCTGACAGGCTAATCCACCCGCTAGGCTGATTAGCTGCCCCGCCCCATCCCACTGGCCTCAGAAATTAACCAGGCTAATCTCGAGGCACAGCAGGGTCGCTCCGCTCAGCCGCTGGCCCGGACACCTGGGTTCTCTGCCTGGCTCTGGGAGGGGAGTGGGGGCTGGTGGGTCAGAGCAGGGCGGCTGGGAGCCAGGACTCCTGGGTTCTCTCCCTGGTTCTGGGAGGAGAGTGGGGGCTGGTGGGTCAGAGCAGTGGGTCCGGGAGCCAGGACTCCTGGGTTCTCTCCCTGGTTCTGGGAGGAGAGTGGGGGCTGGTGGGTCAGAGCAGGGGGTCCGGGAGCCAGGACTCCTGGGTTCTCTCCCCGGCTCTGGGAGGGGAGCGGGGCTGGTGGGTCAGAGCAGGGGGTCGGGGAGCCAGGACTTCTGGGTTCTCTCCTTGCCTCTGGGAGGGGAGTGGGGCTGGTGGGACAGAGCAGGGGGTCCGGGAGCCAGGACTCCTGGGTTCCGGCTCCGGCACAGGGAGGGGGTGTCATGTGTCTCACGCACGCCCCCTGCCCCCAGATAACCAGTTCAGGATGTCGATCCTGGAGCGCCTGGAGCAGATGGAGAAGCGGATGGCAGAGATGACGGCATCCTCCCAGCAGCAGCGAGGGGCCGCGGGGGAGACCCCCCACACGCAGGTGAGACCCCCGGGGCCCAGATTCTCCCAGGAGAGAGTCGCTGGGGCTGGGTTATTATGGTAGGGTCTCCTGGGAGGTATTTTGATGTGTTTGTTATTGTAGGGTCTCTCAGGAGGACTGGTGCAGATTCGTTTTTCTCAGGTGTCCTGGGGGAGGCTGGGGTTTGAATAGCTCAGGTCAGTTACTGTGCAAAGCCCCCGGGAGTGCCAGGGCCTGGGAGCCAGGACTCCTGGGTTCTGTCCCCGGCTCTGGGAGGGGAGTGGGGGCTGGTGGGTTGGAGCGGGGGTGCTGGGAGCCAGGACTCCTGGGTTCTCTCCCCGGCTCTGGGAGGGCAGTGGGGGCTGGTGGGTTAGAGCGAGGTGGCTGGGAGCCAGGACTTCTGGGTTCTGTCCCCGGCTCTGGGAGGGGAGTGGGGGCTGGTGGGTTGGAGCGGGGGTGCTGGGAGCCAGGACTCCTGGGTTCTCTCCCCGGCTCTGGGAGGGCAGTGGGGGCTGGTGGGTTAGAGCGAGGTGGCTGGGAGCCAGGACTCCTGGGTTCTGGCCCCGGCTCTGGGAGGGGAGTGGGGGCTGGTGGGTTGGAGCGGGGGTGCTGGGAGCCAGGACTCCTGGGTTCTCTCCCCGGCTCTGGGAGGGCAGTGGGGGCTGGTGGGTTAGAGCGAGGTGGCTGGGAGCCAGGACTCCTGGGTTCTGTCCCCTGCTCTGGGAGGGGAGTGGGGGCTGGTGGGTTGGAGCGGGGGTGCTGGGAGCCAGGACTCCTGGGTTCTCTCCCCGGCTCTGGGAGGGGAGTGGAGGCTAGTGGGTCAGAGCAGGGGGGCTGGGAGCCAGGACTCCTGGGTTCTCTCCCCGGCTCTGGGAGGGGAGTGGAGGCTGGTGGGTCAGAGCAGGGGGGCTGGGAGCCAGGACTCCTGGGTTCTCTCCCCGGCTCTGGGAGGGGAGAAGGGGCTGGTGGGTCAGAGCAGGGGGGCTGGGAGCCAGGACTCCTGGGTTCTCTCCCTGGCTCTGGGAGGGGAGTGGGGGCTGGTGGGTCAGAGCAGGGGGGCTGGGAGCCAGGACTCCTGGGTTCTCTCCCCGGCTCTGGGAGGGGAGTGGAGGCTGGTGGGTCAGAGCAGGGGGGCTGGGAGCCAGGTTCCCATGCACCCTCCCTACACTCAGCCCCACATGTCCCCAGGGTCCTGCTCGGCCTCCACCGTCAGCCCTTGGCCCCCCCGCTCTGCCCAGCTTGACGTCACTCCCCCCTTAAGCCCTTATCTGTGTTGCTATTTCGGGGGCCCCGTCCCGAGGGGGGTTAATTTTAGCCGGGTGGCGGCAGCCCGGCTCGGGTTTCGCGGGGCTGGGCTCGCTCTGGGGCGAGGTGGGGGGATTACAGAGGCATTTTCCAGCCTGCTGGGCCAGGGCAGGCCAGGCATTCTTTCCAGCCTGAGCGAGGGGAAAATTGAGACGGGGGGGCCACAAGGGGTTCGCGGGGGGCAGATGGCCATAGAGACTTTTTGCCCGGCGCTGAGGTGCAGCCACCTCTGGGGCGGGGCGGCCGGTTACCCAGGGACCCCTCGCCCAGCGCTGAGATGCAGCCACCTCTGGGGCGGGGTGGCTGGTTACATGGGGACCCCTCACCTGGTGCTGAGATGCGCCCACCTCTGGGGCGGGGCGGCCGGTTACCCAGGGACCCTGCGCTCTCCCCACAGGCCGCCTCGGACTCCTTCGAGGAGCGGATCGTGGCCCTGTGCGAGAAGATGATGTCTCGCTCTTCCTGGCTCCACTCCGACACCCTGGTCCATGACATCAGTTTCCGGGGCATGACCCTGCTTCACCTGGCAGCCGCCCAGGGCTATGCCCGGCTCATCGAGACGCTCATCAAGTGGCGGTGAGTTCCCCAGGCCGGTGCACGGCCGCGTGGGGGGAGCCCCGACCTGTTCTCCGCCCCTTAACGTTTGGGATTTGTCTGCAGGAACCTCAGTGCCGAGAGCCTCGATCTGGAGCAGGAAGTGGACCCCCTGAACGTCGACCACTTTTCCTGCACCCCCCTGGTGAGGGGGGCCCCCAGGCTGGGAGGATTTGGGGGGACAGGCCTCAAGGGGAGGGATGTGTGGGTGACCCTGCTGATCCCCCTGCCCCACAGCGCCCCTTAATGCTGCCCTGGGGCCAGCCCTGCCCGCCAGGGGAGAGCACCCCCTGCTGAGCCCCCTGCCAAGCTCCCTGCCTCACAGCGCCCCCTAGTGCCGCCCTGGGGCCAGCCCTGCCTGCCAGGGGAGAGCGCCCCCTGCTGAGCCCCCTGCCCCGCTCCCTGCCCCACAGCGTCCCCTAGTGCCGCCCTGGGGCCAGCCCTGCCTGCCAGGGGAGAGTGCCCCCTGCTGAGTCCCCCACCCCTCTCCCTGCCCCACAGCGCCCCCTAGTGCCGCCCTGGGGCCAGCCCTGCCTGCTAGGGGAGAGCGCCCCCTACTGAGCCGCTGCCCTGCTTCCTGCCCCACAGCACCCCCTAGCACCGCCCTGGGGCCAGACCTGCCTGCCAGGGGAGAGGGCCCCCTGCTGAGTCCCCCGCCCCGCTCCCTGCCCCACAGTGCCCCCTAGTGCCGCCGTGGGGCCAGCCCTGCCTGCCAGCGGAGAGCGCCCCCTGCTGAGCCCCCTGCCAAGCTCCCTGCCTCACAGCGCCCCCTAGTGCCGCCCTGGGGCCAGCCCTGCCCGCCAGGGGAGAGCGCCCCCTGCTGAGCCCCCCGCCCCTCTCCCTGCCCCACAGCGCCCCCTAGTGCCGCCCTGGGGCCAGCCCTGCCCGCCAGGGGAGAGCGCCCCCTGGTGAGTCCCCTGCCAAGCTCCCTGCCCCACAGCGCCCCCTAGTCTCCCCCACTCCGTGCCCCACAGCACCCCCTAGCACTCTGCTCTCTGCCCCCCACAGATGTGGGCCTGTGCCCTGGGCCACCTGGATGCGGCCCTGCTGCTGTACCGCTGGAACGGCCGGGCCCTCTCCATCCCGGACTCGCTGGGCCGGCTGCCCCTGGCCGTGGCCTGCTCCCGGGGCCACGTGGCCCTTGCCGCCCGCCTGGAGGAGCTGCAGCGCCAGGAGCCGAGCCCCGAGGGCGCCACGGACAAGGGCTGGGGGCCGCCCCACCCGGCCGAGGGTCTGCGCATCCCCTCCCCGCTCTCCGCGAGCCCCGACACAGGTACCACGCCGCCCCCCAGGGCATAGGGGGTCGGGGGGGGTTAGGGGGCCGGTCCCCCCCCCGCTCGCTGACGCTCCCCTGTCCCTCGCCCAGGGCTCAGCACAGTGAGCAGCGTCTCCTCGCCCTCGGAGCTCTCGGACGGCTCCGGCTCCGGCTCCATCACCTCGGCCTACTCCAGCGCATCGGCCCTGCGCGACTCGCCCGCCGGCAGCCCCGAGCCCGAGGCTGCCATGGACTTCGGCCCGCCCCCCGAGGGTTGGTACCTGCGGGACACCCCCAGCCCGCCCGGCCTGCGCTGCTCCCCCCGCTTCTTCATGGAGTACGAGGGGCCCCCCGAGCGGGAGCTGCTGACTTATGGGGAGAACGCGGAGAACGAGGGGTACCTGCCGGCCACCGACGTGCTCCAGGTACTTGGGGGGGAGGCTTGGGGACGGGCTGTGAAGGGGGGGGCACCCTCCTCCCTGTGGTAAAGAAAGAAACAGAGGCAAATTGACTGGCCTCAAGTCACTAGCAGGGAGAGAACCCAGGAGTCCTGGCTCCTAGCCCCCCCCTGCTCTAACCCCCCAGCCCCCACTCCCCTCCCAGAGCCGGGGAGAGAACCCAGGAGTCCTGGCTCCCAGCCCCCCTGCTCTGACCCACCAGCCCCTACTCCCCTCTCAGAGCGGGGGAGAGAACCCAGGAGTCCTGGCTCCCAGCCCCCCCTGCTCTAACCCCCCAGACCCCACTCCCCTCCCAGAGCTGGGGAGAGAACCCAGAAGTCCTGGCTCCCAGCCCCCCTGCTCTGACCCACCAGCCCCTACTCCCCTCCCAGAGCCGGGGAGAGAACCCAGGTGTCCTGGCTCCCAGCCCCCCCTGCTCTGACCCACCAGGCCCCACTCCCCTCCCAGAGCCGGGGAGAGAACACAGGTGTCCTGGCTGCCCCCTTGCAGGTGGACATGATCACGCTGGCGAAGCAGATCATTGAGGCGACGCCGGAGCACATAAAGCAGGAGGGTTTCAGCTCTGCGGCCGAGGTGCCGCTGCGGGAGCGAAGCGGGAACATGGGACTGAGCGAGACCATGTCCTGGCTGGCCAGCTACCTGGAGAACGTGGACCAGCTGCCCAGCGGCTCCCAGCACAGGTACCGGCCTGGCCGGCTCCCGGGGGGCAGGGAATGGGGCAGGGGCCTGTCCCCTCTAGGGGGCGCCGGCTCCCACCCGGCCCCAGGGCAGGGACTGGCTGGCTCGGGGGGGCAGGGAATGGGGCAGGGAATGGGGCAGGGGCCTGTCCCCTCTAGGGGGCACCAGCTCCCACCCGACCCCAGGGCAGGGACTGGCTGGCTCAGGGGGGTGGGGAATGGGGCAGGGGCCTGTGCCCTCTAGGGGGCGCCGGCTCCCCCCAGGGCAGGGACTGGCTGGCTCGGGGGGGCAGGGAATGGGGCAGGGGCCTGTCCCCTCTAGGGGGTGCCGGCTCCCCCCAGGGCGGGGACTGGCTGGCTCGCTCAGGGGGGCAGGGAATGGGGCAGGGGCCTGTCTTCGCTAGGGGTACCGGGATGGCTGGGGTCTCTCTCATGGCCCCTGCCCCCCCGTGCCCCCCAGGCCCGCGTCCTCCTCCCGGGTGTGTCTCAGCGCCCTGCAGGCCCCGCTGGGGGAGCTGCCCTTCGACCGGCTGCCCCCGGCCCCCACAGCCGCCAGCTGGGCCGAGTTCCTCAACGCCTCGGCCAACGGCAAGATGGAGAGCGAGTTCGCGCTGCTGACGCTGTCCGACCACGAGCAGCGGGAGCTCTACGAGGCCGCTCGCGTCATCCAGACGGCCTTCCGCAAGTACAAGGTACCCCCGGGTCCCCTGGCAACAGGCGTCTGCCCCTGGCGATGGGCATCCGCCCCCTCCCTCCATCATCCTCTACCTATGGGAATCCTGCACCCTTCCCTGGCTGCTGCTCACTTCCTCCGCAACAGGGATCCCCATGGCAACAGGCATCTCCATGTATGGTCCCCTGGCAACTGGGAAGTCCCCATGGCAACAGGCATCCCCATGTATGGTCCCCTGGCAACTGGGAAGGCCCCATGGCAACAGGCATCTCCATGTGTGGTCCTCTGGCAACTGGGAAGGCCCCATGGCAACAGGCATCCCCATGTATGGTCCCCTGGCAACTGGGAAGGCCCCATGGCAACAGGCATCCCGGTGTCTCTAGTACTGTCCCCTGGCAACGGGGAATTCCCCATGGCAACAGGCATCACCCCCCTTATCACTGTGCCCAGCAACAGGATAGCCCTCCCCCACATCTTGCTGTCGCTGGGTGCCGGGGACCTGGCCCCCCAGCTCTGTCTCTGCCCCCCATCACGCCCCTCTCCCCCCAGGGCCGCCGGCTGAAGGAGCAGCAGGAGACGGCGGCGGCTGTGATCCAGCGATGTTACCGCAAGTATAAGCAGGTAAGGCCCAGATGGGGCCCCCCCCGTGCTGCCCTTCCGGGAGCCCCGAGGTGGGGGGGCTGCCCTGGGAGCTGTAGGCCAGCCAGCCACGTCACCCCCCAAGCGGGGCTGGAGCCTGGCGCCCGTGTGAGCCGCATCCGGCCCAGGAGCCTCCCCCCCAGCCCTGCTAACCCGCCTCTTCTCTCTCTGTCTCACAAGCTCACATGGATCGCCCTGAAGGTAACAAGTGTGTGTGGGGGGGATTGGGTGACCCTGTGGGGAATAGGGGGCTGCGGTGGGGTGGGGTCTCCAGGCTGGTGTGGGGATGGGGAGACTCTGATTGCAGGGAGGTGTGTGAGCTGCTAGTTCTCTCCCCGACTCTGGGAGGGGAGCAGGGGCTGGTAGGTCAGAGCAGCGGGGGTGGGAGCCAGGACTCCTGGGTTCTCTCCCCAGCTCTGGGAGGGGAGTGGGGTCTGGTGGGTCAGAGCAGGCGGGGGCTGGGAGCCAGGACTCCTGGGTTCTCTCCCCAGCTCTGGGAGGGCAGTGGGGTCTGGTGGGTCAGAGCAGGGGGGGGCTGGGAGCCAGGACTCCTGGGTTCTCTCCCCGGCTCTGGGAGGGGAGTGGGGGCTGGTGGGTTAGAGCAGGGGGGCTGGGAGCCAGGACTCCTGGGTTCTCTCCCCAGGTCTGGGAGGGCAGTGGGATCTGGTGGGTCAGAGCAGGGGGGGGGCTGGGAGCCAGGACTCCTGGGTTCTCCCCCCGGCTCTGGGAGAGGAGTGGGGGCTGGTGGGTCAGTGCAGTGGGGGTGGGAGCCAGGACTCCTGGGTTCTCTCCCCAGCTCTGGGAGGGCAGTGGGGTCTGGTGGGTCAGAGCAGGGGCGGCTGGGAGCCAGGACTCCTGGGTTCCCTCCCCGGCTCTGGGAGGGCAGTGGGGGCTGGTGGGTTAGTGCAATGGGGGTGGGAGCCAGGACTCCTGGGTTCTCTCCCTGGCTCTGGGAGGGGAGTGGGGGCTGGTGGGTCAGTGCAGTGGGGGTGGGAGCCAGGACTCCTGGGTTCCCTCCCCGGCTCTGGGAGGGCAGTGGGGGCTGGTGGGTCAGTGCAATGGGGGTGGGAGCCAGGACTCCTGGGTTCTCTCCCCGGCTCTGGGAGAGGAGTGGGGGCTGGTGGGTCAGTGCAGTGGGGGCTGGGAGCCAGGACTCCTGGGTTCTCTCCCTGGTTCTGGGAGGGGAGTGGGGGCTGGTGGGTCAGTGCAGTGGGGGCTGGGAGCCAGGACTCCTGGGTTCTCTCCCTGGTTCTGGGAGGGGAGTGGGGGCTGGTGGGTCAGTGCAGTGGGGGTGGGAGCCAGGATTCCTGGGTTCTCTCCCTGGCTCTGGGAGGTGTTGCCTGATTTATAAGATTAATAATAATAATTTGGACACTGGGTTTTTGACTTACCAATCCGTGTAATTAGAAGACAATAAGGTTCTTGTCCTGAATCAGGCTCCACTGAATTTACAAAGGACCCTGCGGGGTGTGACAGGAAGCCCCCCCTGAGACAGATGTGGCCTTAAAGACTTTTTCTTAAGATAAAATGAAACAGTGACGAAATGGGAAAATAATCCCAGTTACTAAGTTACAGCTGTTTTCCTGCTAGCCAAGAGGTACATGGGGGACTATGGTATTTCAGGTCCCAAAGCTTTGGTTCATAGACGCTCCCCCTTCCTCGATAACCCGGTAGGGGGAGAGACAGGCCCAGCCTCGCCTCTGGCCCTGCAGCTTCCCCAATCCTTGAGCGAGAAGCTGGAGCGAAGAGCCGGCGACGCTAACGTAGAGTTTATGTAACTCACCTCAGCCTAAAATCAAACCCGAATCCCCACAACGAAGACCCGTGTCCCATTAGGCCAGAGAACGGTGAAGAAAAGCCTCTCCGGCGAGGTGGGTCCCCGCTTTCGTAGGGCAGAGGTGCCGGAAATCCGTCCTCCTCCGCTCAGACGTCATTCCTCACCCACAGCAATGTCAGGATCCCCTTACTCCCCAGGCTGGCGTGTTGACACATGTTGACGTGTACGGACGTGTTAATGACTATTCGATCATACACACACACACAGGCTATTCTGGGGCTCTCGGTTCTTTCCTGTTAAGTCTGAGGGTACAGACGTGCAACCCCCCGTGCCGTTCTCCCAGTGTCTGGCTGTCGAGGTGAAAGGTACCTGACACAGATGCTAACTTTGCCATGGCTTAACATGCAGCATGTGGCCTTGGATTACAGCTGAACTGACGTTAATATAAATCTATAAACCTATTACAATAAACCCAATATATATATGCAAGCAGGTTAATCTTATAGGCTACAGAGGAGCAGCGGGGGCTGGGAGCCAGGACTCCTGGGTTCTCTCTCTGGGTCTGGGAGGGGAGTGGGGGCCGGTGGGTTGGAGCAGGAGGAGCTGGGAGCCAGGACTCCTGGGTTCTCTCCCCGGCGCTGGGAGGGGAGTAGGGGCTGGGGGGTCGGAGCAGGGGGGGCTGGGAGCCAGGACTCCTGGGTTCTCTCCCCAGCTCTCGGAGGGGACTGGGAGCCAGGACTCCTGGGTTCTCTCCCCGGCTCTGGGAGGGGAGTGGGGACTGGTGGAGAGCAGTGGGGGCTGGGAGCCAGGACTCCTGGGTTCTCTCCCCAGCTCTGGGAGGGGAGTGGGGGCTGGTGGGTTGGAGCAGGGGGAGCTGGGAGCCAGGACTCCTGGGTTCTCTCCCCAGCTCTGAGAGGGCAGTGGTGGCTGGTGGGTTGGACAGCGGGGCTGGGAGCCAGGACTCCTGGGTTCTCTCCCTGGCTCTAGGAGGGGAGTGCGGGCTGGTGGATTACAGCGGGGGGGGGGCTCTGGGAGCCCGGACTCCTGGGTTCTCTGTCTGGGTCTGGGAGGGGAGTGGGGGCCGGTGGGTTGGAGCAGGGGGAGCTGGGAGCCAGGACTCCTGGGTTCTCTCCCCGGCGCTGGGAGGGGAGTGGGGGTTGGGAGCCAGGACTCCTGGGTTCTCTCCCCGGCTCTGGGAGGGGAGTGGGGGCTGGTGGGTTAGAGCAGGGGGGCTGGAAGCCAGGACTCCTGGGTTCTCTCCCTGGCTCTGCGAGGGGTGTGGGGGCTGGTAGGTCAGAGCAGGGGCGCTGGGAGCCAGGACTCCTGGGTTCTCTTCCCGGCACTGGGTTCCCCCGCTGACCCACTGCTCCCCCGCAGTACGCCCTGTATAAGAAGATGACGCAGGCGGCCATTCTGATCCAGAGCAAGTTCCGCAGCTACTACGAGCAGAAGAAGTTCCAGCAGAGCCGCCGGGCGGCGGTTCTCATCCAGCAGTACTACCGCAGCTACAAGGAGTATGAGAAGCTGAAACAGGGGCACCGGGCCTCCGCCGCCATGCAGCAGAAGATGAAGTAGGGGCCCGGACACCTGGGTTCTCTCCCCGGCTCTGGGAAGGGGGTGGGGCTGGTGGGTTAGAGCAGGGGGGGCTGCTCCCCCGTCCCCACTGGCTCCTGTCACGTCTCTGGCTATGAAAAGATCCCACCGATCTAGGTGGCATTGGCTGGGGCTGCCTCACCCCAGAGGTGGCTGCATCTCAGCACTGTCTCTCTTCCCAGGGGCACTTTCCTCACGAAGAAGCAGGACCAGGCTGCCCGTAAGATCATGCGGTTCCTGCGTCGCTGCCGGCACAGGTATGGCGGCCGGGGGGGAGGTGAGGGGGTGGCCGAGGACGGGGGTGGGGGCGCCCCCTCAGAGGGATGGGGCAGGAGGAGCTGGGTGTGGGAATCTGGCTCATTGTAGGGGATGGTGGGTGCGGTGGGATGAAAGGTAGGAGGGTGCACGGGTGTCTGTGCTTCCAGGGCTGGAATCAGGGTGTGGGGGACACCCCATGACGTGGGATTGACGTGTTGGGGGGTCATTGGGAACCCCCCCCATTACTGCCCATTTCTCTGTGCCCCCCACAGGATGAAGGAACTGAAGCAAAGCAAAGAGGTGGAAAGTTTACAGAAGCGAGGTCTGGCCACTTAGCGCTGTCCCCCTCTGCCCCCCCCCGCTGTGTCCCCTCCCCTTTCTGTGGCCCGCCAAAGCCTGGGGCAGCTACGCCGGGAACCCAGGCATCCGGGGCCGGCCGCCCCCACCTTCGCTCCCCTTCTGAAACTGTGACGACGGAGTCTTAACCCCCGGTGGCGACGGAGTGTGGCCTCTTCTGGGGGGGTGTCCGGGGCCCCCTTGTCTTAACGATTGTGCAATAGCGGCTGGAGGGGAGTGGATTGGGGGGGCAGCCTGGCTCGCCACACACACACCAAGGGGGCTCCCCTGAGTTGGCTTGAAGGCAATGGTGCAGCCGTGCCGGGTGGGGGGGTCTCTTCAGAACTGAGATACCATCGGTTGTACCCCTATATCCCTCCACTGCCCCCTTCATTTCACTGGATCTTTGTGCCAAGTTACCCCTGCCTGGGCAGGGAGTCAGGGCTCCTGGGTTCTCCGCGGCTCTGGGAGGGGAGTGAGGCTGGTGGGTTAGAGCAGGTGGGTCTGGGAGCCAGGACTCCTGCGTTCTCTCCCCGGCTCTGGGAGGGGAGTGAGGCTGGTGGGTTAGAGCAGGAGGGCTGGGAGCCAGGACTCCTGGGTTCTCTCCCCGGCTCTGGAAGGGGAGTGGGGGCTGGTGGGTTGGAGTGTGGGGGGGTGTGCTAGGAGGCAGGACTCCTGGGTTCTCTTGCTGGCTCATACCCGCCCCCCCTCAGTACTTAAAGGGCCCTGTTTGCATTTCAGCCCTATGTGCTTGGCCTGCCTTTGTCCCCAGCTGCAGGGTCTTCACCCTCCCACGCCCGCTCAGATGGGGCCAGGGGTGGGGTGAGAACTACACATCCCATGGGGCATTGCAGCACCCAGCCTCTGGGTCCCTGCTCCCCACACCCCTGCCGGGCCTCTTCTTAAAGGGACCCTTCGCCCAGCCCTCCTGCTCCCCCCTCTCCAGCCCCCGCTGCCTGCCCTCAGCAGACCCTCGGGCTGGTCTGTGTCCCGCGCTGGGGCAGCTGTGTACATAGTTACAGATGTGTGGTGGGGGGGGGAGTTGGGGTCGGGCCCCCAAGGCTGCCCCCCCGCTTGCTGTATAAAGCCTGTGTGTCTCCCGCACCCGCCCGCCCATCACACACACACACACACCTCGTGTACATAGTTGTAATATATGGGGGGGGAACCCTACCGAAAATAAAAATTACACTGAAGACTATATTTAAAAACCAATCTTAAAGCCGCTTGGGGGGAAGGAGCTGCATGCTGGTAAAAATTACCCCCCCCCCGCGCCCGTGGTGTTCACCCTGCCCCCCCCGAAGTGTCCGGCCCCCACATTTCTACCTTTTGCATGGGTTGGTTTGTACAAATTTACATTAAAAAGGAGAAAACAAAACCCGAAGTCAGCGTGATGTGGGGGGGGTCGTCTTGGGGGCGGGGGGGTCCGGCCAGGAGGGGGTTTGGGAGGAAATGCCCCCCCCCGGCGGGGCCTGCGGAACTACCCGCCACTGGGCGGCCCCGGACCCGGCGGGATTCGCTGCTGCTGGGCGGGGGGGGGGGGCTAGATCCGGCCGGGGGGGGCACGTGTCATCCCCCCGGGGGAACTGATGGGGGGAGGGGGGGTCTTCGACCTGGGGACCCAGGAGTCCGGGAGGGGGGAGGGGCTGCGTCCCTCCACCCTGTCACCCCTCCCCCCTGTGCTGGGGGGGAGCCCTGCCCTGCGCCTCCCCTTTAAGTGGGGGGAGGAGGGGCCTGAATTGCCCCTATAAGCCCCCCCGTGGTTATTTGTCCGCCGACGCGCCTCCCCTTTAAGGCGGCCGGGTATTAATTCCCTTTAAGGGCGCGCGGGGTCCGCAGGCAGCGACGTGCCCCTTTAAGAAGCCGGTGGGGGGGAGGGGTGTGGTTTTATGCCCTCCGACATTGCGCGCGCCCCGCCCCTTTAAGGCGGGCGGGCGCTTCCGGGTGCGGCGGTGACGCGGCGTGACGCGGCGGAAGGGGCGGGGCGCGGCGCCATGGCGGAGCTGGACTTGCTGGGCTCCATCCTCAGCGCCATGGAGCGGCCGCCCGGCCTGGGCGACCAGGAGACGCGGCGCCGCGCGCGAGGTCAGGGGTCACGGGGCGGGGCCGAGCCGCCGGGGCGGGGGGGCGGGGAGCGGGAGAGCCCATGGCCCCGCCCACCGGGACTGGCCCCGCCCACGGCCCATGACCCCGCCCACCGGTACTGGCCCCGCCCACCGCGGCAGAGCCTCACCCCTGGCCCCGCCCACCGGGAACTGGCCCCGCCCAGGGCCCATGGCCACGCCCACCGGGACAGAGGCTCACTTCTTGTCCCCGCCCCCTGGGAACTGGCCCCGCCCACCGGGCCAGAGCCTCGCCCGTGGCCCCGCCCACCACCCCGGCACACAGCCCCGCCCCATGCCCCTGTGTCAGAGTCCCGCCTAGCTCCCCTGGCCCCGCCCACCTGGACACAGCCCCGGCCCCGCCCACCGGGAACTGGCCCCGCCCACCTGGACACAGCCACGCCCACTGGGACAGAGCCTCACCCCGTGGCCCCGCCCACCACCTCGGGACACAGCCCCCCCATCCCCCCGTGTCAGAGCCCCGCCCAGCACCCCTGGCCCCACCCCACGGGACAGGACCTCCCCTGTAGCTCCCCCCCCGCTAAGCCCCGCCCAGCGCCTCGGCCCCGCCCCCTGGACAAAACCCCGCCCGAAGGCCCCATCTCAGAGCCCTGCCCTGTAGCTCCCCCCGCTAAGCCCCGCCCAGCGCCTCATGGCCCCGCCCCCTGGACAAAACCCCGCCCCAAGGCCCCATCTCAGAGCCCCGCCCTGTAGCCCCCCCTGCTAAGCCCCGCCCAGCGCCTCATAGCCCCGCCCCCTGGACAAAACCCCGCCCCAAGGCCCCATCTCAGAGCCCCGCCCTGTAGCCCCCCCGCTAAGCCCCGCCCAGCTCCTCATGGCCCCGCCCCCTGGACAAAACCCCGCCCCAAGGCCCCATCTCAGAGCCCCGCCCTGTAGCCCCCCCGCTAAGCCCCGCCCAGCTCCTCATGGCCCCGCCCCCTGGACAAAACCCCGCCCCAAGGCCCCATCTCAGAGCCCCGCCCTGTAGCCCCTGTTCCCCGCCCCGGTCACCATGGCCCTCACCCCCCTGGGGTGGGTCTTCCATCACCACCCCCCGCAGCCATATGGCCCTGACCTCGGGGGAGGGCTGTTATAGGGGCCAGGCTATAAATAGACAGGGGGCTGGGGGCGGGTTGCTGTAGAGACTGGGCTATAAATAGACAGGAGATGGGGGAGGGGCGCTATATAGACCAGTCTATATATGGGACCCGACCTGCCTGGTGCTCACGGTCAGGCTGGCAGCGCTGATGGTTCCTGGCTCTGCATCGACCCTGGTGCCCTCCGGCTCCAGGACCCCCCATGCGTCAGGCCCAGGACCCCACCGGTCGCTACGGGAAGGCCTTATGGACTAAGCGAGGCAGGAGAGACAGACCCTGCCGTGCCCGACTCTGGAGCTGGAGCTCTCAGCATCAGCAGGGAACCCCGTGCCCCCCAGAGCCAGGGAGAGAACCCAGGAGTCCGGGCTCCCACCCCCTCCCCGCTCTGCCCCCCAGACCCTGAGCTGCTGTTTCTCTCACCCTGGCAGAACAAGCCGCCCGGCTGAAGAAGCTACAGGAGCAGGAGAAGCGGCAGAAGGTGGAGTTCAGAAAGAGGGTGAGTGACCCACAGAGGCAACCATGGGGCCGGGTGGGAGCCGGCACCCCCTAGACCGGACATTGTCCTGCCCCATTCCCTGCCCCTTGAGCTTTCCCTTCCGTCTCCCCTTGCAGATGGAGAAGGACGTATCCGATTTCATCCAGGACAGCGCACAGACCAAGAAGAAATTCCAGCCCATGAACAAGCTTGAACGCAGCATCCTGTGAGGCTCCGCGGGGGGGCGGGAGGGGAATGCGGGGAGGGGATCTCACTGCTGGGCAAGGGGTCCCCCGGTAACCGGCCGCCCTGCCCCAGAGGTGGCTGCATCTCAGCGCCAGGTGAGGGGTCCCTGGGTAACTGGCCGCCCCGCCCCAGAGGTGGCTGCATCTCAGCACCAGGTGAGGGGTCCCTGGGTAACCAGCTGCCCCGCCCCAGAGGTGGCTGCATCTCAGCGCCGGGCGAGGGGTCCCTGGGTAACCAGCCGCCCCGCCCCAGAGGTGGCTGCATCTCAGTGCCGGGCGAGGGGTCTTTCGGTTCAGCCCCTGGAACTTTTGCTCCATGTGTCGGTAAATCGAGTTCTCCCCTTGCTCGCGCCCCAGGCACGACGTGGTGGAAGTGGCCGGCCTGACGTCCTTCTCCTTCGGTGACGATGAGGAGAGTCGTTATGTCATGATCTTTAAGAAGGTGAGCGACACCCCCCCTGCCCCGCCCTCCCCCCCAGAACCACGGAGAGAACCCAGGATTCCTGGCTTGCAGCCCCCCTGCTCTGACCCACCAGCCCCCACTCCCCTCCCAGAGCCGGGGAGAGAACCCAGGAGTCCTGGCTCCCAGCACCCCCGCTCTACCCACCAGCCCTCACTCCCCTCCCAGCACTGGGGAGAGAACCCAGGAGTCCTGGCTTCCAGGCCCCCTGCTCCAACTCACCAGCCCCCACTCTCCTCCCAGAGCCGGGGAGTGAACCCAGGAGTCCTGGCCCCCAGCCCCCCTGCTCTGACCCACCAGCCCCCACTCCCCTCCCAGAGCCAGGGAGAGAACCCAGGAGTCCTGGCCCCCAGCCCCCCTGCTCTAACCCACCAGCCCCCACTCCCCTCCCAGAGCCAGGGAGAGAACCCAGGAGTCCTGGCTCCCAGCCCCCCCTGCTCTAACCCACCAGCCCCCACTCCCCTCCCAGAGCCAGGGAGAACCCAGGAGTCCTAGCTCCCAGCCCCCCTGCTCTGACCCACCAGCCCCCACTCCCCTCCCAGAGCCGGGGAGAGAACCCAGGAGTCCTGGCTCCCAGCTCCCCTGCTCTAACCCACGAGCCCCCACTCCCCTCCCAGAGCTGGGGAGAGAACCCAGGAGTCCTGGCTCCCAGCCCCCCTGCTCTGACCCACGAGCCCCCACTCCCCTCCCAGAGCCAGGGAGAACCCAGGAGTCCTGGCTCCCAGCCCCCCTGCTCTGACCCACCAGCCCCCACTCCCCTCCCAGAGCCAGGGAGAACCCAGGAGTCCTAGCTCCCTTGCGCTGTGGGGCTGGGGCTCAGGTGGGGACAGCGTGCGGGAAGCCCTCGGGGCCGTGGAGTTGCTCACGCTTTGCCCCCCCTCCCCCAGGAGTTCGCCCCGTCGGACGAGGAGCTGGAGGCCTATCGCTGTGGGGAGGAATGGGACCCACAGCGGGCCGAGGAGAAACGCCGCCTCAAGGTGTGTGGGGGGACCCCCCCCGGGCTGTGCTGGGAGGGATTTGGGGGGGCTGGGGCATCTCTCCCCCCGTCTGTCCTTGGGTGGGCAGGGCTGTGCGGAGGGGGGGTCTTCCCCATGGGCGGGGCTGAGGTCTCACTGCTCTGTCTGTGGGGGCGTGTCTTTCTCTGGGTGGGCGTGGCCAAGGTGTCACCTCCTCTCTGTAGGGGGCGTGTCCTTATTTGGGTGGGCGGGGCCAAGGTGTCACCTCCTCTCTGTAGGGGGCGTGTCTTTCTCTGGGTGGGCGTGGCCAAGGTGTCACCTCCTCTCTGTAGGGGGCGTGTCCTTATTTGGGTGGGCGGGGCCAAGGTGTCACCTCCTCTCTGTAGGGGGCGTGTCTTTGGGTGGGTGGGGCCAAGGTCTCACCTCCTCTCTAGGGGGCGTGTCCTTATTTAGGTGGGTGGGGCCAAGGTGTCACCTCCTCTCTGTAGGGGGCGTGTCCTGATTTGGGTGGGCGGGGCCAAGGTGTCACCTCCTCTCTGTAGGGGGCGTGTCTTTCTCTGGGTGGGCGGGGCCAAGGTCTCACCTGCTCTCTGTAGGGGGCGTTTCTCTGGGTGGGTGGGGCCAAGGTGTCACCGCCTCTCTGTAGGGGGCGTGTCTTTCCTTGGGTGGGCGGGGCCAAGGTGTCACCTCCTCTCTGTAGGGGGCGTGTCTTTCTCTGGGTGGGCGGGGCCAAGGTGTCACCTCCTCTCTGTAGGGGGCGTGCCCTTAATTGGGTGGGCGGGGCCAAGGTGTCACCTCCCCTCTGTAGGGGGTGTGTCTCTGGGTGGGCGGGGCCAAGGTGTCACTTCCCCTCTGTAGGGGGTGTGTCTCTGGGTGGGCGGGGCCAAGGTCTCACCTCCCCTCTGTAGGGGGTGTGTCTTTCTCTGGGTGGGTGGGGCCTAGCAGCATGGATGGGTGGGGCTGGGGCCTGTCCCCTTGTGTCCCCCCCGTCTCATGCTCCCGTCCCCCCCCCCAGGAGCTGGCTCAGAGGGAGGCAGAGCAGGAGGCGCTGAGGGGCCCGGCCGTGGTGAACCCCAACACCGACTACAAGGACAAGTACAGTCACCTCATCGGCAAGGAGGCGGCCAAGGACGCCGCCCACACCATGCAGGCCAACAAGGCGTACGGCTGCGGTGAGCGCCGGCCCGGACGCCTGGGTTCTCTGCCTGGGGCTGGTGGGTTAGAACGAGGGGGGAGTTGGGAGCCAGGATTCCTGGGTTCTCCCCCCGTCCTTGGGAGGGGAGTGGGGGCTGGTGGGTCAGAGCAGGGGGGGCTGGGAGCCAGGACTCCTCGGTTCTCCCCCCGGCTCTGGGAGGGGAGTGGGGGCTGGTGGGTCAGAGCAGGGGGGCTGGGAGCCAGGACTCCTGGGTTCTCTCCCCGGCTCTGGGAGGGGAGTGGGGGCTGGTGGGTGACAGCAGGGGGGGCTGGGAGCCAGGACACCTGGGTTCTCTCCCTGGCTCTGGGATGGCAGTGGGGGCCGATGGGTTAGAGCAGGGGGGTCTGGGAGCCCGGACTCCTGGGTTCTCTCCCCGGCTCTGGGAGGGGAGTGGGGGCTGGTGGGTTAGAACGAGGGGGGGCTGGGAGCCAGGATTCCTGGGTTCTCTCCCTGGCTCTGGGAGGGCAGTGGGGGCCGATGGGTTAGAGCAGGGGGGTCTGGGAGCCCGGACTCCTGGGTTCTCTGCCCGGCTCTGGGAGGGGAGTGGGGACTGGCGGGTGACAGCAGGGGGGGCTGGGAGCCAGGACTCCTGGGTTCTCTCCCCGGCTCTGGGAGGAGAGTGGGGGCTGGTGGATTAGAGCAGGGGGGGGCTGGGAGTCAGGACTCCTGGGTTCTCTCCCCGGCTCTGGGAGGGGAGTGGGGGCTGGCGGGTGACAGCAGGGGGGCCTGGGAGCCAGGACTCCTGGGTTCTCTCCCCGGCTCTGGGAGGGGAGTGGGGGCTGGCGGGTGACAGCAGGGGGGGCTGGGAGCCAGGACTCCTGGGTTCACTCCCCGCTCTCCTGTCCAGTTCCCGTGGCGAACAAGCGGGACACGCGCTCCATCGAGGAGGCCATGAACGAGATCCGGGCGAAGAAGCGGCTGCGGCAGAGCGAAGATGAGGGGCCGGGCGGGGCCGGGACCTCCTAGTGCTGCAGGGGGGCGTCCTGCCCCAAGTGGTGGGGGCAGGGAGCAGATCTCAGGGACTGACCCCAGACCTGCTGCTGTGTGTGAACCTTGCTTGGGGCATCCTGACTGGTGGGGGGGGAGGGGCTGCCCTGCCCCCCATGTACCCAGGTATCCCCCCCCAGTATTTACCCGGTAGCCTAGGAGTGATTTTAGGTTTTCACTTGGGGCGGGGACATATTTTAAGTGATTTTGTTTGGAATTGTTTTTTGTCTCCAGCTCGGGGAGGGGGTGCGTGTGAGCAGGGGGAGGGGAGCCCCCAGCGGGGGCGGGGGGAGAATCTATTTTTGGGGTGAGGTGGGGAATAGAGGTCTGAGTGCAGTGTCGCTTTCCCCCACCGGAGGGCGCCGGGGGCCGCCGAACAGGCTGCAGCATCCCACTTCTGCCACCAGAGGGCACTTGTCAGATGGGGGGGTCACCGTCTCCCCCCATGTCTCACTTCCCTCCCCCAGTCTTGGAGACATTAGACTCCCCTTTGAAAGGGTTATGGGGAAAAGTCCTAGCTCCCCCCACAAGGAGGGTGACGGGGGCCCCCTAACCTGTGGGGGGCAGCATTGGGAATCCCGGGGGGGGGAGAGGAAGGCACCCTGGTGTCTCTGGGGTGGGGGAGAGGAATGAGGCTAGGATGTCTGCAGGGGGGGATCCCTGCCTGTGGGGGTCAGGGGGGCTGGCTGGGGGAGATTTTAACCTGTTCTCCTTGCTGGGAGCCCCTCAGCTAATGGGGGTGGGGGGGGGATTTGCTTGTTATTTAAGTGTAAATAGAATCAATCTCCACCGCTGCGGTGGGGGGGCAGCCACATCCCTGGTGATCCCCGCCGCCACCCTCCCAGCCATGTGTTGTGGGGTATGTGCCCCCCTGTGGGTGGTAAGGAGGGGGGGCCGTAGGAGCAGCTGTATTGCCCCCAATAAACTCCTCTCTGTTTAACCACGATCAACGCGGCTCCTCGTGTCTGGGTGGGGTTTTAGAGAAACTCTCGGTGTGACTGGGGCTGGGCACAGCTGTGTGTCAGGTGCCCCATACCGCACCCACTGGAGATTCCCCCTCCTGCACACAGTGCCGGGGCCAGCCAGGGTCAGCTTGCCAGGGGTCCCTGCGGGAACCGTTGGGACAAGAACGGCCACTGCTAAAGCCACTCCCTGCTCCCCCCACGGCATCCATTGCTCCCTTGTGGGGGGAGAACTCCTCTGTCCCTCCCCTCTTGCATCTCCCTCCGAGAGCCAGGGAGAGAACCCAGGAGTCCTGGCTCCCAGCCCTCCTGCTCTGACTCACCGGCCCCCACTCCCCTCCTAGAGCCGGGGAGAGAACCCAGGAGTCCTGGCTCCCAGCCCCTCCTGCTCTAACCACCAGCCCCCAGTCCCCTCCCAGAGCCAGGGAGAGAACCCAGGAGTCCTGGCTCCCAGCCCCCCCTGCTCTAACCCACCAGCCCCCACTCCCCTCCCAGAGCCGGGGAGAGAACCCAGGAGTCCTGGCTCCCAGCCCCCCCTGCTCTAACCACCAGCCCCCACTCCCCTCCCAGAGCCGGGGAGAGAACCCAGGAGTCCTGGCTCCCAGCCCTCCTGCTCTGACTCACCGGCCCCCACTCCCCTCCTAGAGCCGGGGAGAGAACCCAGGAGTCCTGGCTCCCAGCCCCTCCTGCTCTAACCACCAACCCCCACTCCCCTCCCAGAGCCGGGGAGAGAACCCAGGAGTCCTGGCTCCCAGCCCCCCTGCTCTGACCCACCAGCCCCCACTCCCCTCCCAGAGCCGGGGAGAGAACCCAGGAGTCCTGGCTCCCAGCCCTCCTGCTCTGACCCACCAGCCCCCATTCCCCTCCTAGAGCTGGGGAGAGAACCCAGGAGTCCTGGCTCCCAGCCCCCCCTGCTCTAACCACCAACCCCCACTCCCCTCCCAGAGCCGGGGAGAGAACCCAGGAGTCCTGGCTCCCAGCCCCCCTGCTGTAACCCACCAGCCCCCACTCCCCTCCCAGAGCCGGGAAGAGAACCCAGGAGTCCTGGCTCCCAGCCCCCCCTGCTCTAACCCACCAGCCCCCACTCCCTTCCCAGAGCCAGGAAGAGAACCCAGGAGTCCGGGCTCCCAGCCCCCCCTGCTCTAACCCACCAGCCCCCACTCCCTTCCCAGAGCCGGGGAGAGAACCCAGGAGTCCGGGCTCCCAACCCCCCTGCTCTGACCCACCAGCCCCCCACTCCCTTCCCAGAGCCGGGGAGAGAACCCAGGAGTCCTGGCTCCCAGCCCCACCTGCTCCGACCCCCCAGACTCCCCACAAATTAGACTGAACCCAGGCGTCCGGGCCCCAGGGAAGGAACCACACCCAGTTGCTGTGTCCCCAGGTGCCTTTATTCAGAGCTTGGCCCCCCAGCTGCCGTAGGAAGATGGGGCTGGACCCAGTGGCGCTGGCACTCGCTGGTCACATCGTGCTGTCCTACGGGGAGCCCTGGTGCTGAGGGTTCAGGCCCGGCCCCGTCCCTCCGGTGCCGCCCCCGGCTGTGGGACAGGGCCGTGCCGCCGCTGGGGGGCGCGGCCGGGGGGCTCACTTGGCCAGGGGGTTCCTGAACTTCCGCCCGGCGAAGTGAGCTTTGTCGCCCAGGGCCTCCTCGATCCTGGGGGGAGACAAGGTGGGGGGTGAGCTCAGGTGGGGTGCGGACAGACCCTTGCCCCATTCCCTGCCCCCCTGAGCCAGCCAGTCCCTGCCCTGGGGCCGGGGGGAGCCGGTGCCCCCTAGAGGGGACAGGCCCCTGCCCCATTCCCTGCCCCCCTGAGCCAGCCAGTCCCTGCCCTGGGGCCGGGTGGGAGCTGGTGCCCCCCAGAGGGGACAGGACCCTGCCCCATTCCCTGCCCCCCCTGAGCCAGCCAGTCCCTGCCCTGGGGCCGGGGGGGAGTTGGCACCCCCCAGAGGGGACAGGCCCCTGCCCCCCTGAGCCAGCCAGTCCCTGCCCTGGGGCCAGGGGGGAGCCAGCGCCCCCTAGAGGGGACAGGCCCCTGCCCCATTCCCTGCCCCCCTGAGCCAGCCAGTCCCTGCCCTGGGGCCGGGGGGGAGCCGGCGCCCCCTAGAGGGGACAGGCCCTGGCCCGTTACCTCATCAGCTGATTGTATTTAGCCAGGCGCTCGGATCGGCAAGGGGCCCCGGTCTTGATCTGTGGGGAGAGGCAGAGCCGGGGTTAGGGGCTGTGGTAGGTGTGGGGGGAAGGGGGTGCGGCCGCCCCGCTGCTCACCTGCCCTGTGCAGAGCCCCACCACCAGGTCGGCGATGAAGGTGTCCTCGGTCTCCCCGGAGCGATGACTGACCATCACCCCCCAGCCATTGCTCTGCGCCAGTTTGCAGCTGGAAGGGAACCGGTGGGGCGGGGGGTCCGTGAGTGCAGCTGTGCGAGGGGGGGTGTTATCCAAATCTAACCCCCTCCCTCGACACTGCAACCGTCCTGACATGTGCTACCTAACAGAGAACCCAGGCGTCCTGGCTCCCAGCCCCCCTGCTCTAACCCACCAGCCCCCACTCCCCTCCCAGAGCCGGGGAGAGAACCCAGGAGTCTGGGCTCCCAGCCCCCCTGCTCTAACCCACCAGCCCCCACTCCCCTCCCAGAGCCGGGGAGAGAACCCAGGAGTCCTGGCTCCCAGCCCCCCTGCTCTGACCACCAGCCCCCACTCCCCTCCCAGAGCCGGGGAGAGAACCCAGGAGTCCTGGCTCCCAGCCCCCCTGCTCTGACCACCAGCCCCCACTCCCCTCCCAGAGCCGGGGAGAGAACCCAGGAGTCCTGGCTCCCAGCCCCCCTGCTCTGACACCAGCCCCCACTCCCCTCCCGGAGCCAGGGAGAGAACCCAGGAGTCCTGGCTCCCAGCCCCCCCTGCTCTGACCCACCGGCCCCCACTCCCCTCCCAGAGCCGGGGAGAGAACCCAGGAGTCCGGGCTCCCAGTCCTCCCTTCTCTGACCCACCAGCCCCCACTCCCCTCCCAGAGCCAGGGAGAGAACCCAGGAGTCCGGGCTCCCAGCCCCCCCTGCTCTGACCCACCAGCCCCCACTCCCCTCCCAGAGCTGGGGAGAGAACCCAGGAGTCCCGGCTCCCAGCCCCCCCTGCTCTAACCACCAGCCCCCACTCCCCTCCCAGAGCTGGGGAGAGAACCCAGGAGTCCGGGCTCCAGCCCCCCGGGCCCGGTTTGAGCTGGACGGGGGCTCACGCCTGGATGGACTCGGTGACGGAGCCGATCTGGTTGACTTTCAGCAGGAGGCAGTTGCAGGCTTTCAGCTCCACGGCCTTCTGGATGCGCTTGGGGTTGGTCACCGTCAGGTCGTCCCCCACGATCTGGATGGGCACCTGGGTCAGGAACTTCTGCCAGGTCTCCCAGTCGTCCTGGTCGAAGGGGTCCTCGATGGACACCACTGGGGGGCAGGCACAGGGTTAGACCCAGCCCCCCTGCCCCATTCCCCGCCCCCCTGAGCCAGCCAGTCCCTGCCCTGGGGCCGGGTGGGAGCTGGCACCCCCCAGAGGGGACAGGCCCCTGCCCCATTCGCTGCCCCCCGGGAGCCGGACAGGCCCCATACCGGGGTAGTTCTTGATGAAGCTCTGGTACAGCTCGCCCAGCTTCTCCCCACTGATGTGGCGCGCGGGGTCGTCGGGGGATTTGAAGTCCAGGTCGTATTTCCCGCTGCGGAAGAACTCGGAGGCGGCGACGTCCATCCCGATCACCACCTTGTCGGGGTACCCGGCCTTCTCGATGGCCGACTTCAGCAGCTCCAGCGCTGGGGAGAACACGCCACGCTCAGCCCTACAGACACAGGGCAGTGCCCTGCCCCAGAGCCGGACGCATCTCAGCGCCGGGTGAGGGATCCCTGGGTAACCGGCCGCCCCACCCCAGAGCTGGGCGCATCTCAGCGCCGGGCGAGAGGTCCCTGGGTAACCGGCCACCCTGCCCCAGACCTGGGCACATCTCAGCACCGGGCGAGGGGTCCCTGGGTAACCAGCCGCCCCACCCCAGAGGTGGCTGCATCTCAGGACTGCGCCAGGGGTCCCCGTGAACACAGGAGACCCCAGCAGGCCGTGAACTTTCCTGGCCCAGCAACGTTCACTGGGCTCCCTGCGGCTCTGGTTACCAGCAGCTGCAATAATTATGGCTGCGACATTTCACGAGAGAATCGGGGGCCGAGGCTAAAACCCAGCCTGAGAGAGTCTTGAAACCCAACCGCAGCCCTATAAGCAGCTGCTGTCCTCTTCCTGTCAACCCGCAGCCAGGGAGGGAACCCAGGAGTCCTGGCTCCTGGACCCGCTGCTCTGACCCACCAGCCCCCACTCCCCTCCCAGAGCTGGGGAGAGAACCCAGGAGTCCTGGCTCCCAGCCCCCCCTGCTCTAACCCGCCAGCCCCCACTCCCCTCCCAGAGCCGGGGAGAGAACCCAGGAGTCCTGGCCCCCAGCCCCCCTGCTCTGACCCACCAGCCCCCACTCCCCTCCCAGAGCCGGGGCGGGAACCCAGATGTCTGGTACCTTCATTGTTCTCCAGGATGTTGGGGGCGAAGCCGCCCTCGTCCCCCACGTTGGTGGCGTCCTTGCCGTACTTGGCTTTGATGACGGCCTTCAGGTTGTGGTAGACCTCGGCCCCGATGCGCATGGCCTCCTTGAAACTGGCCGCCCCCACCGGCAGGACCATGAACTCCTGCATGGCCAGCTTGTTCCCCGCGTGCGAGCCCCCGTTGATCACGTTGAACGCCTGTCGGGGGGGGAGGGGGTCAGCATAGAACCCAGGAGTCCTGGCTCCCAGCCCCCCCTGCTCTAACCCTCCAGCCCCCACTCCCCTCCCAGCACCGGAGAGAGAACCCAGGAGTCCTGGCTCCAACCTCCCCTGCTCTAACCTACCAGCCCTCACTCCCCTCCCAGAGCCGGGGAGAGAACCCAGGAGTCCTGGCTCCCAGCCCCCCTGCTCTAACCTACCAGCCCCCACTCCCCTCCCAGAGCTGGGGAGCGAACCCAGGAGTCCTGGCTCCCGGCCCTCCCTGCTCTATCCCACCAGCCCCCACTCCCCTCCCAGAGCTGGGGAGCGAACCCAGGAGTCCTGGCTCCCAGGCCCCCCTGCTCTAACCCACCAGCCCCCACTCCCCTCCCAGAGCTGGGGAGCGAACCCAGGAGTCCTGGCTCCCAGCCCCCCTGCTCTAACCCACCAGCCCCCGCTGCCCTCCCAGCCCGGGGAGAGAACCCAGGAGTCCTGGCTCCCGGCCCTCCCTGCTCTATCCCACCAGCCCCCACTCCCCTCCCAGAGCTGGGGAGCGAACCCAGGAGTCCTGGCTCCCAGGCCCCCCTGCTCTAACCCACCAGCCCCCACTCCCCTCCCAGAGCTGGGGAGCGAACCCAGGAGTCCTGGCTCCCAGCCCCCCTGCTCTAACCCACCAGCCCCCGCTGCCCTCCCAGCCCGGGGAGCGAACCCAGGAGTCCTGGCTCCCAGCCCCCCTGCTCTAACCCACCAGCCCCCGCTGCCCTCCCAGCCCGGGGAGAGAACCCAGGAGTCCTGGCTCCCGGCCCTCCCTGCTCTATCCCACCAGCCCCCACTCCCCTCCCAGAGCTGGGGAGCGAACCCAGGAGTCCTGGCTCCCAGGCCCCCCTGCTCTAACCCACCAGCCCCCACTCCCCTCCCAGAGCTGGGGAGCGAACCCAGGAGTCCTGGCTCCCAGCCCCCCTGCTCTAACCCACCAGCCCCCGCTGCCCTCCCAGCCCGGGGAGAGAACCCAGGAGTCCTGGCTCCCAGCCCCCCTGCTCTATCCCACCAGCCCCCACTCCTCTCCCAGAGCCGGGGAGCGAACCCAGGAGTCCTGGCTCCCGGCCCCCCTGCTCTAACCCACCAGCCCCCACTCCCCTCCCAGAGGAACCCTGGCGTCCGGGGGGCTCTCACCGGAACGGGCAGGATGAGCTCTGCGTTGCCAGCCAGGTCGGCGATGTGGCGGTAGAGGGGCACCCCCTTTTCCGCCGCCCCAGCCTTGCACACCGCCAGAGACACCCCAAGGATGGCGTTGGCCCCAAACTTGGCTGTGGGGGGAGACAGACGGGATTAGCTCCCCCCACTCTACAGTCAGGTAATGGAGAGGGGTCAGCGGGGGAGTGGGGAGCGGTTTGGGGAAGGGGCCGGAGGGGGGATTGGGAGCTGGCACAGGGTCGGTGCCGACGTCTCTCACTCACATTTGTTCTCTGTCCCGTCCAGATCGATCATGAGTTTGTCGATTTTCTCCTGCTCCACGACACTGAATTTCTGTGGTGTGGGGGGACAGTGGGGAGAGGGGTCACACAGGCACCATGGTTAGTGCCCCCCACATCCACACCCTCCATCTAGGACACCTCACACCACTGCCCCCCCCATACTTTGCCAGGCACCAGTCCCCCCAGAGACCACCCTATATGCAGCCAGCCTATTCTACCCAGGGACCCCCTGCAAGATATCTAGCTGCCTCCCCCAGCTAACCCCACTCCTGGGCCCCCCTGCAATTCCCAGATACGCCCTCCCTAGGCACCCCCATGCCCTCTGGGCATCCCCCCATAGCCAGGTACCCCTCCATGCCCATGTACTGCCCAGACCCCCAACACATGAGCACCCCTTACAGGCACGAGCGGGGGGCGTTACCTTCTCCAGAAGGGCCGGCGCAATGATTTTGTTGATGTGCTCAACAGCCTTCAGCACCCCTGGGGGGAGAAGGACAGAGATGTGGGACCCAGCTGGTCGCTACTGCCCCCCTGTCCGAGCTGGGGCCTGGGCCATAGTCATTTGGACAAGCCCAGGTTTCCATGGGATGTCCTGGGACTTCGTTTTAGATCAGGAGCTTTATTTGAATTAATTAACTATATTCTAACGAACTAACAAACCACCCGAGACTGCATCAACCAGCACTTTTAACCAGCCAATGAGCCAACCAATCAATGAAATCAGTCAAGCAATGAATGAAACGGTCAACCCAACCAACCAGTGACCTCTCAGCCAACCAGCCAATGAAGCTCTCAGTCAAGGCTACCAACCAGCCAACCAATCAACCTCTCAGCCAACCAGCCAACTCTAACAACAACCTGCCAATTAACCTCTGGGCCAACCAACCAACCCACCAACCAACCAGCCAATGAACCTCCTGGCCAACCAGCCAATGAACCTCCTGGCCAACCAGTCAACCCACCAATGAACCAGTCAACCAGCCAATCAACCTCTCAGCCAAGCAGCCAACCAATCAACCTCTGGGCCAACTAGCCAACCCTACCAACAACCAGCCAATTCACCTCCTGGCCAACCAGTCAACCCACCAATGAACCTCTCAGCCAACCAGCCAACCACCAGCCAATTAAACTCCTGGCCAACCAACCAACCTTACCAACCAACCAGCCAATGAACCTCAAGGCCAACCAGCCAACCCTACCAACAACCAGCCAATTAACCTCCTGGTCAACCAGCCAATCCCCCAAACAGCCAACCCTACCAACCAACCAGACAATCAATCTCACAGCCAACCAGCCAATCCTGCCAACCAACCAGCCAGCCAATGAAACACCCGGCCAACCAACCAACCAGACAATAAACCTCTCCGCCGAACAGCCAACTCTACCACCTACCAGCCAATTAACCTGGCCAACCAGCCAACCAACCAGCCAATGAAACTCCCGGCCAACCAGCCAACCCTACCAACAACCAGCCAATTAACCTCCTGGTCAACCAGCCAATCAACCTCTCAGCCAACCCTATCCCCCAACCAGCCAACCCTACCACCCAACCAGACAATCAACCTCACAGCCAACCAGCCAATCCTGCCAACCAACCAGCCAGCCAATGAAACACCCGGCCAACCAACCAACCAGACAATCAACCTCTCAGCCGACCAGCCAACCCCAACAACAACCAGCCAATTCACCTCCTGGCCAACCAGTTAACCCACCAATGAACCAGTCAGTCAACCAGCCAATCAACCTCCCAGCCAACCAGCCATCACCAGCCAGTTAAACTCCTGGCCAAGCAACCAACCTTACCAACCAAGCAGCCAATGAACCTCATGGCCACCCCGCCAACCCTACCACCAACCAGCCAATTAACCTCTTGGTCAACCAGCCAATCAACCTCTCAGCCAACCCTATCCCCCAACCAGCCAACCCTACCAACCAACCAACCAGCCAATTAACCTTCTGACCAACCAGCCAACCCTACCAACAACCAGCCAACAAATCAATCAACCAGCCAATCAACCTCTCAGCCAACCCTACCAACAACCAGCCAACAAATCAATCAACCAGCCAATCAACCTCTCAGCCAACCCTACCAACAACCAGCCAACAAATCAATCAACCAGCCAATCAACCTCTCAGCCAACCCTACCAACCAACCAGGCAATGACCCTCTCGCCACCCCTAAGAACAAGTCAATAAACCCACCCCTGAATCCATGGGCCCCTCCCAGGGGCTTGCATCCCCAACTCTTGCTGGGATGACTGGAAACGCCGCCCCCCCCGCCCCCACCCCAATATGGGGTCAAGCTTTGTATCACCTCTGGGCATTTGTCCAGCAAGCGGCAGCACCTTGACCGAGCCCAGGCCCGGCTGTGGATGGAGGGCGGGAGGGCGAGGTCTGTGGGGAGGGAGGGATAAATGTTCCCACCCCTGGTTAGCGTCAGCCCCCTTCCCCGACGGCCTCTCACCTTTGCCCAGGTATCGGGACTTGTCCCCGTCCCGCAGCTCCAGAGCCTCGTAGATACCGGTGGAGGCACCACTGGGGACGGCGGCCCGGAAACGACCTGTGGGGGGGAAGCAGGGGGAGTAACTACCGTGGGTTCCCCCCACAGCCGGAAGAGCCTGACCCCCACCAGCCTCCCTCCCTTCCTGCCTTGGGATCCCCCTGAACTCCAGCCTTGGGATTACCCACCCTGTCCCAATAGGAACCCCCCAACTCCACACCCCAGCCCTCCCCCGCCTCACGCACCCTTGGCCGTGTGCAGATCCACCTCGACGGTGGGGTTCCCACGGGAGTCCAGGATCTCGCGGGCGTAGATCTTCTGGATGGACATGGCTGGTGGGAGAAAAAAAGGGGGCTCAGAACAGCACATGCCAAGGCTTGTCCCCCCCCCATACACAGCCACCCCCTCCCAGAGCCGAGGGGAGAACCCAGGATTCCTGGCTCCCAGCCCCCCTGCTCTAACCCGCCAGCCCCCACTCCCCTCCCAGAGCCGGGGAGAGAACCCAGGAGTCCTGGCTCCCAGCCCCCCTGCTCTAACCCGCCAGCCCCCACTCCCCTCCCAGAGCCGGGGGGAGAACCCAGGAGTCCTGGCTCCCAGCCCCCCTGCTCTAACCACCAGCCTCCACTCCCCTCCCAGAGTCGGGGAGAGAACCCAGGAGTCCTGGCTCCCAGCCCCACCCACCCGGGACCCTCTGTCCAATCCAGAGCATGTCCGACCCCTTTAACATTCACACCTCCACACACACCCTGGGCAGCTGCCAGGGTTAAAAATAGACTCACGCACACCCGGAGGCCCGGCTACTGGAGGAAGAGGTCACCCCATCCCGATAGCGGGGCCCGGATAGGGACAGGCCCTGGCCTCCCTGCCCCCTAGCCCTGCTGGTGCCCCTCACTCCCGACCTGCAGCCCCTGCTAGCCCAGCCCTGCCCCCCTAGCCCTGCCGGTGCCCCTCACTCCCGACCCGCAGCCCCTGCCCCCCCAGCCCTGCCGGTGCCCCTCACTCCCGACCCGCAGCCCCTGCCCCCCCACCCCTGCCGGTGCCCCTCACTCCCGACCCGCAGCCCCTGCCAGCCCAGCCCTGCCCTGCCAGTGCCCCTCACTCCTGCGCCTCCAAAGGGGTAATAGACCAGAGGGGAGGACCCTGGCCCTGGCCCTCACTTGGTTGGGTCTCGTCGCCGGTCGGTGGCTGTCAGGGGGGGTGGGCAGCTGACAGTGCCTGGGCAGTAGCTGCCTGCTCCCTTTTATACCCGAGGTCCCTGGCATCCTCCGCCCACCCGGGGCCAGTTAGGGACTGTATGTAAGTGCCCTGCCTGTGTGGGGACGGGCCAACCCCCAGACAGGCCGCTGGCACCCGCACAAATATGCAGCTGCTTGAACGATCCCAGCGTCCCTCACGCACAGCGCCACCCCCACCCCCGCAGAGCCGGGGAGAGAACCCAGGAGTCCTGGCCCCCAGCCCCCCCTGCTCTAACCCACCAGCCCCCACTCCCCTCCCAGAGCCGGGGAGAGAACCCAGGAGTCCTGGCTCCCAGCCGCCCTGCTCTAACCCACCAGCCCCCACTCTCCTCGCAGAGCCGGGGAGAGAACCCAGGAGTCCTGGCTCCCAGCCCCCCCTGCTCTGACCCACCAGCCCCCACTCCCCTCCCAGAGCCGGGGAAAGAACCCAGGAGTCCTGGCTCCCAGCCCCCCTGAATCAGAGAGAATCAGGCACTGGGGCATTCGGGGACACCCCCCCTTGTCTGACAGGTTATTAGCCATGGGGGCTTCAGGGATGTTCACTTGTGGGGCACTGGGGTGGGGAGGGACGGGGGTCGCCCTCCACCTCGAGATTCTGTGGGTGGGCTGGGAGGGGCAGGGGGCCTGGTGCAGACAAGGAAGCAGGTGGGATTTCACCCTCATCCTCTGCACACCCGCTTCCCCGCTGCTCACTCCTATGGGGGGCGGGGAGATCCCTACCCCCACCCTGCCTCTCCAGACCGCCGAGGCCCTTTGGACTTTCCCTCTAGCCCTATATTTAGCCCCACGGCGAGTTCGCAAAAGGTCAGAGATCCAGGGCGGCCATTCTAAGCAGCGGGGAAAGGACACGGCAACCCGAGACGCTCGCCTCACATAGCGCCTGGGGGGGTCCACGTCCTGGGGCTGCTGGGATACAGGGGTCTGGAGAGACACTGCGGGGGACGGGGGTCTCCAGCCATTCGCACCAGCCCCACTGAGAACCTGAGCCCTGAAGGCATCACGCTGCCCTGTCTGGTGGGTTAGAGCAGGGGGGCTGGGGGCCCGGACGCCTGGGTTCTCTCCCTGGCTCTGGGAGGGCAGTGGGGGCTGGTGGTTAGAGCAGGGGGGGGCTGGGGGCCCGGACGCCTGGGTTCTCTCCCCGGCTCTGGGAGGGCAGTGGGGGCTGGTGGTTAGAGCAGGGGGGGCTGAGGGCCCGGACGCCTGGGTTCTCTCCGTGGCTCTGGGAGGGCAGTGGGGGCTGGTGGTTAGAGCAGGGGGGGCTGGGAGCCAGGACTCCTGGGTTCTCTCCCCGGCTCTGGGAGGGGAGGCGGGGCTGGTGGATTAGAGCAGGAGGGCTGGGAGCCAGGACTCCTGGGTTCTCTCCCCGGCTCTGGGAGGGGAGTGGGGGCTGGTGGGTTAGAGCAGGGGGGGCTGGGAGCCAGGACTCCTGGGTTCTCTCACTGGCTCTGGGAGGAGAGTGGGGGCTGGTGGTTAGAGCAGGGGGGCTGGGAGCCAGGACTCCTGGGTTCCATCCCACCACACGCCTTTCAGGAGCAGGGGCGCTCCCTACTGGCCATGTCTGGAAATTCACCCGATTCTTTTTAGGATTGAAGCATTATAGCTGGGCAGGATTCAATCCTCAACGCTGGGGCAGGGACTGGCTGGCTTAGGGGGGCAGGGAATGGGGCAGGGGCCTGTCCCCTCTAGGGGGCACCAGCTCCCCCCCGGCCCCAGGGCAGGGACTGGCTGGCTCACGGGGGCGGGGAATGGGGCAGGGGCCTGTCCCCTCTGGGGGGCACCAGCTCCCCCCCAGCCCCAGGGCTGGGACTGCCCGGCCCGTCTGTTTGTATGCAGGTGACTCAGGCTGTGGGAATGCCCCTGCCCGTGCAATGCTGGGAGTTGGGGCCAGGCCACCCGCAGCCCGGAGTGGGGTGTCCTGAGCCCCTGACAGCCGGGCTGGGCCCCCGCTGGCTCCCACAGCCACCGGCCCCACCCCAGGAGCCGGGAAACAATTGCACCAGGCCGGGCTGCCAACCGGCTCTGGGGTGTGGACAGGGCAGGCGTGACTCCGGGTCTGGATGGGAGTTGCCAGGAATAAGGGCCCAGAGGGGCTGTCCCCGAGCAGTCAGAGCTGGCCTCCGTGCTTTGCTGGGGTGGGGTGGGGTGGGGGACCCTGGGTCCTTGCAAATTCACGGGCCCCGGTGACACCAATCAGGAAGTGAAGCCCGGAGTCCTGGGGAAACTCCAAAGGGGAGAATTACCTGCTCCCAGAGCCAGGGAGAGAACCCAGGAGTCCTGGCTCCCAGCCCCCCCTGCTCTAACCACCAGCCCCCACTCCCCTCCCAGAGCCAGGGAGAGAACCCAGGAGTCCTGGCTCCCAGCCACCCTGCTCTAACCACCAGCCCCCACTCCCCTCCCAGAGCCGGGGAGAGAACCCAGGAGTCCTGGCTCCCAGCCCCCCCTGCTCTGACCCCCCAGCCTCCACTCCCCTCCCCGAGCCAGGGAGAGAACCCAGGAGTCCTGGCTCCCAGCCCCCCCTGCTCTGACCCCCCAGCCTCCACTCCCCTCCCCGAGCCAGGGAGAGAACCCAGGAGTCCTGGCTCCCAGCCCCCCCGCTCTCACCTCCCAGAGCTGCTCAGGGGGGAAGTGGTTTACTAAGGACACTTCTGCAGTGGGGCTATGGGGACTCTCCCCGCCCGGCCAGCCCCGGGGCCCAAATCCCTGGGCAGCTCCCCGCGAGGCTCCTCTGCTCCCGGCGCCCCCCAGCAAGGACAGGCCCCTGCCCCATTCCCTGCCCCCAGGCAGGCCCAGCTGCCCAGCCCAGCGAGTCAGGGACCCGTCAGCGCCGGGTGTGACTCAGGCCTGGTTCTCCTGCTGGGGCCGCGCCCGCCCTGCGGGGCCCTCGATGCTGACTGTGTGCCCCCGCCCCATTCCTTATGTCACCCCGAAATCCTGGGGGGCCCCAGAGTCATAGGCAGGAGGCAGAGGTGGACGGGGGTGGGGGAAGGAGGGATCAAGGCCACCCGCTCATCACATGCTCCAGGCATCAGGGACACCCCCCCCCTTCCCCACCAGCCCTCATTCCCCTCCCAGAGCCGGGGAGAGAACCCAGGAGTCCTGGCTCCCAGCCCCCCTGCTCTGACCCACCAGCCCCCACTCCTCTCCCAGAGCCAGGGAGAGAACCCAGGAGTCCTGGCTCCCAGCCCCCCTGCTCTGACCCACCAGCCCCCACTCCCCTCCCAGAGCCGGGGAGAGAACCCAGGAGTCCGGGCTCCCAGCCCCCCTGCTCTAACCACCAGCCCCCACTCCCCTCCCAGAGCTGGGGAGAGAACCCAGGAGTCCTGGCCCCCAGCCTCCCCCCGGCTCTAACCCACCAGCCCCCACTCCCCTCCCAGAGCCAGGGAGAGAACCCAGGAGTCCTGGCTCCCAGCCCCCCTGCTCTGACCACCAGCCCCCACTCCCCTCCCAGAGCTGGGGAGAGAACCCAGGAGTCCTGGCTCCCAGCCCCCCCTGCTCTGACCCACCAGCCCCCACTCCCCTCCCAGAGCTGGGGAGAGAACCCAGGAGTCCTGGCTCCCAGCCCCCCTGCTCTAACCCACCAGCCCCCACTCCCCTCCCAGAGCTGGGGAGAGAACCCAGGAGTCCTGGCTCCCAGCCCCCCTGCTCTAACCACCAGCCCCCACTCCCCTCCCAGAGCTGGGGAGAGAACCCAGGAGTCCTGGCTCCCAGCCCCCCCTGCTCTAACCACCAGCCCCCACTCCCCTCCCAGAGCTGGGGAGAGAACCCAGGAGTCCTGGCTCCCAGCCCCCCCTGCTCTGACCCACCAGCCCCCACTCCCCTCCCAGAGCTGGGGAGAGAACCCAGGAGTCCTGGCTCCCAGCCCCCCTGCTCTAACCCACCAGCCCCCACACCCCTCCCAGAGCCGGGGAGAGAACCCAGGAGTCCTGGCTCCCAGCCCCCCCTGCTCTGACCCACCAGCCCCCCTCCCCTCCCAGAGCTGGGGAGAGAACCCAGGAGTCCTGGCTCCCAGCCCCCCCCCCGCTCTCACCCCCCAGGCCCCACCCCCCTTGCCCACAGGTCTGTTTTCCTATCAGGTCTCAAGGAATCCACAGATCTCTGGGGCTGGATTTACTGCCCCCCAGGAAGGGGCCCTGAGGCAGACTCCAATGAAATGGCTGGTCCAGCCCCAGAGACCTGCCCCCCCTGCAGAAAGAGCTGGGCTGGGGGCAGAAAATGCTTATCTGGGAAGCTAATCAGGCAGGGCTCAGGGTGACTAATCTAATTGGTCCACTGATAAGATAAGGAGCTCAAGGGATATTGAGCCTGTATTTCCCTGGCTGAGACCTGCAGAGCACAGGCCCAGCTGCCTGTAACTGGCTGCCCCGCCCCAGAGGTGGCTGCATCTCGGCGCCAGGTGAGGGGTCCCCGGGTAACCCGCCGCCCCGCCCCAGAGGTGGCTGCATCTCAGCGCCGGGTGAGGGGTCCCTGGGTAACCGGCCGCCCCGCCCCAGAGGTGGGTGCATCTCAGTGCTGGGCGAGGGGTCCCCGGGTAACCAGCCGCCCCACCCCAGAGGTGGGCACATCTCAGCACTGGGCGAGGGGTCCCCGGGTAACCAGCCGCCCCACCCCAGAGGTGGGCGCATCTCAGCACTGGGCGAGGGGTCCCCGGGTAACCAGCCGCCCCGCCCCACCCCAGAGGTGGGCGCATCTCAGCACTGGGCGAGGGGTCCCCGGATAACCGGCCGCCCCGCCCCAGAGGTGGCTGCATCTCGGCGCCGGGTGAGGGGTCCCTGGGTAACCGGCCGCCCCGCCCCAGAGGTGGGCGCATCTCAGCGCCAGGCGAGGGGTCCCCGGGTAACCACCCGCCCCACCCCAGAGGTGGCTGCATCTGAGTGCTGGGCGAGGGGTCCCCGGGTAACCAGCCTCCCCGCCCCAGAGGTGGCTGCATCTCAGCGCTGGGTGAGGGGTCCCCGGGTAACCGGCTGCCCCGCCCCAGAGATGGCTGCATCCCAGCAGCTCTGGGCCGGAGGGGGCCAGCATGGGGCTGTGGGGTGTTGGGGGTCACATAGGACCCTGGCCCCATTGGAAGGGGCCCAAAGCGCCCTGACTCGGCCGACCCCTACCCCAGTCTCCAAGCCCCTCCCCCCACCGACAGGAAGTGAGACTCTCCGCCCCTCCCCCCAGGAAAAAGTTGGGCCGCAGAGTTAGGAGTGGAAAGTTTTGCAAACTGTATCCCTCCGCCAAATAGTCCCGCCCGCCCTCTGACGCAGGCCTGTGGACGGGCCAATGGGAGCCCGCCTCTCTGGGCGGGGGGTGTGGTGATCCCCGCCTGTTTTGGGAGCTGTGTGGCCTGGTATGTGTGATTGGACATGGGGGGGGGGGGCGGAGTCACACATGTGTTAGCATGTCAGCTGTGGGGGTTCACATGCATGTCCACACGTGTGTATTCAACACGTGCTTACATGCATGTCTGTTTTGGCATGGTTGGCCCCCGGGTATGGCACACGCTGGGTGTTTGCATGTTGCCGTGTAGGCCCGTGTGCTTGTCCATGTGTGTGGGGTCAGAGGAGGGGGGGGAGACTCCGTGTAATGGCATGTGTGTGTTCACACGTGTCCATGCTTGACTGTGTCTGTGCGCCCAAACACGGGAGCTCGGCCAGGGCACGCAGCTTGTGTGTGTTACTGCGCACACGTGTGTTGACATGTAGGATGTGTGCATGTGGGAGGGGGACACCTGCGTGCCTCGGGGAGGGGGGTCAGACCCACATACGCTGTGGGGATGGGCGGGTAGGATGAGGGGAGGGGTGGAATGAGATGGAGGGGCTCTTGGGGGGCATAGGAGGAAAGAGAGGGGCCACAGTGTTGCATGGGAACCCTTAGTGGGTGCACACGAGGGGGGAAGGTGCAGCGTGAAAAGAGGATCTCTGGCGGGGTATAAGGGGAACAGAGGGTTCTTTAAAGAGGGGGATCCCCTTGGGGGTGCATGAGGGAAAAAGGGGTGCAAAGGGGATGCAATGGGGGAAAGGGGCAGGGTGAAAAGGGGAACCCTCTAGGGGAGGCATAAGGGGAAATGGGGGTGAATTACAAAGGGACCCACTGGGGGGGTATATGAGGGAAAGGGGGATGCTTTAAATGGGGGATCCATTAAGGGGTGCATGGGGGACAGCAGGGTGCCTCAGTGCAGTGTTAAAAAGGAACCACTGGGGCAGTGTATGGGGGGTGCATTCAAAAGGGCAGGCTCCTGCGGGGGTGCATGGGGGAAAGGGGGTGCACTGTGAAAAGGGGACCTCTGGGGGGTGCATGGGGGAAGGGGGTGCACTGTGAAAAGGGGACCTCTGAGGGGGTGCACGGGGGGAAGGGGGTGCAGTGTGAAAATGGGACCTCTGAGGGGTGCATGGGAGAAGGGGGCGCAGTGTGAAAAGCGGACCTCTAGGGGGGTGCATGGGGGAAGGGGGCGCAGTGTGAAAAGGGGACCTCTGCGGGGGTGCACGGGGGAAGGGGGCACAGTGTGAAAAGGGGACCTCTGGTGGGTGGATGGGGGGAAGGGGGCGCAGCGTGAAAAGGGGACGTCTGGGGGTTCATGGGGGAAGGGGTGCAGTGTGAACAGGGGATCTCTGGGGGTGTGCACGAGGGAAGGAGGGTGCACTGTGAAAAGGGGACCTCTGGGGCGTGCACAGGGGAAGGGGGGTGCACTGTGAAAAGGGGACCTCTGGGGCGTGCACAGGGGAAGGGGGGTGCACTGTGAAAAGGGGACCTCTGGGGGGTGCACAGGGGAAGGGGGGTGCACTGTGAAAAGGGGAACTCTGGGGGGGTGCACGGGGGAAGGGGGGTGCACTGTGAAAAGGGGACCTCTGGGGGGTGCACGGGGGCAGGGGGGTGCACTGTGAAAAGGGGACCTCTGGGGGGTGCATGGGGAAGGAGGCGCAGTGTGAAAAGGGGACCTCTGAGGGGTGCATGGGGGAAGGAGAGTGCAGTGTGAACAGGGGCCTCTGGGGGGTGCACGGGGCAAAGGGGGTGCAGTGTGAACAGGGGACCTCTGGGGGGTGCACGGGGGAAAGGGTTGCACTGTGAACAGGGGACCTCAGGGGGGTGCATTGCACAGCGGGGTGCACGGGGGAAGGGGGGCGCAGTGTGAACAGGGGAGCACAGGGGGGGTGCACGGGGGAAAGGGGGCGCAGTGTGAACAGGGGACCTCAGGGGGGTGCATTGCACAGCGGGGTGCACGGGGGAAGGGGGGCCCAGTGTGAACAGGGGACCTTTGAGGGGTGCATTGCACAGCGGGGTGCACGGGGGAAGGGGGGCGCAGTGTGAACAGGGGAGCTCAGGGGGGTGCACGGGGGAAAGGGGGCGCAGTGTGAACAGGGGACCTCAGGGGGGTGCATTGCACAGCGGGGTGCACGGGGGAAAGGGGCGCAGTGTGAACAGGGGAGCTCAGGGGGGGTGCACGGGGGAAAGGGGGCGCAGTGTGAACAGGGGACCTCAGAGGGTGCATTGCACAGCGGGGTGCACGGGGGAAGGGGGCGCAGTGTGAACAGGGGACCTTTGAGGGGTGCATTGCACAGCGGGGTGCACAGGGGGAAGGGGGCGCAGTGTGAACAGGGGACCTCGGGGCGGTGCACGGGGGAAGGGGGCGCAGTGTGAACAGGGGACCTCAGGGGGTGCACTGCACAGCGGCGTGCACGGGGGAAGGGGGGGCAGTGTGAACAGGGGACCTTTGAGGGGTGCATTGCACAGCGGGGTGCACAGGGGGAAGGGGGCGCAGTGTGAACAGGGGACCTCGGGGCGGTGCACGGGGGAAGGGGGCGCAGTGTGAACAGGGGACCTCTGGGGGTGCATTGCACAGCGGGGTGCACGGGGGAAGGGGGGCGCAGTGTGAACAGGGGACCTCAGGGGGGTGCATTGCACAGCGGGGTGCACAGGGGGAAGGGGGCGCAGTGTGAACAGGGGACCTCGGGGCGGTGCACGGGGGAAAGGGGGCGCAGTGTGAACAGGGGACCTTTGGGGGGTGCATTGCACAGCGGGGTGCACGGGGCAAAGGGGGTGCAGTGTGAACAGGGGACCTCAGGGGGTGCGTTGCACAGCGGGGTGCACGGAAGGAGGCGAACGAGTCCCGGCTGGGGGCGGGGGGGTCCCTCGCGCATGGATCCCGGGGCGCGCGTAGCCCCGCCCAGGGCGGCAGGCGGGGTTTGGGGGCCTATGTAAAAGCCGCGCGCCCGGCCCGCGGGGCCCCCCACGAGGTCTCTCTGCTGCTCCCCAGCTCCCCCCTCCACGCGTGGCTGCAGCGGCGCGAGCCGGCCCCGGTGCATCCCCGCCCCGGGCAGCAGCAGCAGCAGCAGCGGCGCGAGCCTCCCTCCTCCCCCCACCCGCCCTGCTGCACGCGCCCCCCCCCCCCCCCACCTTTCCAGGGCGAGGTTGATTCGGTCGCGTCCGGCGTCTCGCGCGCTTTCCCCCCCCCCCCCCTTCCCCGGGGGATTCTTCGGCCTCGCGCGCGCGCTGCTCCGGCCGCCCCGGCACCTCCCCAGCACCAGCCGCCGCAGCAGCAGCCATGAGCGGCTGGAACTCCTACATCGACAACCTCATGGCCGACGGCACCTGCCAGGACGCGGCCATCGTCGGCTACAAGGACGCCCCGTCCGTCTGGGCCGCCACCCCGGGCAAGATCCTGGTCAACATCACGGTGAGGGGCGGCGCGTGGGTGCAGTGCAAAAGGGGGGGGGTGCATTGCATTGCAAAGAGGGGGAGGGGTGCAGTGCAAAAGGAGGGGGTGCATTGCAAAAGGAGGGTGCATTGCAATAGGACGGGGGGCCAGGGAGAGTGATGGGGGGGGCTGGATTCCAAAGAGGGGAGCCGGAAGTGCCATGGCGGGGACTGCCTTGGAAGAGAGGGCGGCCGGAAGTGCCATGAGGGGAGGGGGGGCTGGATTGGAAGAGAGGGAAGGGCGGGAAGGGTCATGGAGGGGGGCTGCATTCCAAAGAGGAGGGCCTGCATGGAGGGGGTGGGGTTCTTGTGGAAAAAAAGGGATGGGGGTGCATGGTGGGCTGTACTGCAAAAGAGGGGGGTAGGGAGGGGGTGCACTGAGAAATGAGGGGCTGGGATGGAGGGGACAGTGAAGGGGGCTGGAGGATTGCAAAAAGGGGGGGGCTCCTTTCAGAAAGGGAGGGAGCCCTGGGGTGCATCGGAGGGGGATTATGGGGTGTAAGGTGAAGGGTGTATTGGCAAGAAGGGGATCTGGGGGGGGGACAGAGGCCCTTATGGGGTGCCGTACCCAAGGAGGCCTGGGGGGTGTCTGAGCGTAAAGAAGAGGACGTGGGAGACAGAAATGGGGCGCTTGGGGCAAAGGGGGGGTTAGATTGCCCATGGCGAAGAGGAGGAACTGGGCGGGGGGGGGGCATGTGATGGAGCACATGGAGGGTGGGGGAGACTTTCTGAGACTGTCCTGGAAGCCACAAAAAACGTTTGCAAAGTGGAGGTGGGGAGGGGGGAAAGAACCCAGCCCCAGGCGACTACTTCCTGCTCTCTAGCCCCCTCCCCCAGCACACCAAAAAAACCCACTTCCTCTTGCAAAGCATGGGGGGGGGTGACCTCCTCCCTCTGCCCTGCTGCCTTCCAAACAGGGGTTTGCCCCCCGCTCCCTGGGGATGGCAGGAGACACCTCCCTGCTCCCCACACACCTTGGGCGGGTGTGGGTCGGGCCCAGCTGGCACCTTCTGGCCCGGCCCCACCCTGGAAGGCCCAGGCAGCTACCAGCAGGAAATGACTCAAGGCCAAGGGGGAGGGAGAGTAGGTCTGGGGAGGGGAATGCGGCCTAAATCGGCCCCTGGTTCTGCAAGGCCAGCTGGGTCCAGGGTCCAAATTCCTGGATCCTCGAGGCCAAGGCCCAGGGCTGGTTTCCTAACCTGGCCAGGGGAGCTCCCCACAGTGGGGTGTGAAAGTTTTGACTTAATTTTTATTTCCACTGCGCTGTGGGGACGCATTGGATTCCCTGGTTCTGTGTCGGGGTTCGCTGCCTGCCGTACCCCAGAGGCGGCTGCATCTCAGTGCCAGGGCTTGGGATCAGCAGGGCCGGGGATCCCTGCGAGGGGAGTGGCCCCACCCCAGAGATGGCTGCAGCCTCTCCATCCCTGTAACAGAGTTTAAAATGGCCAACTTGGTGTGGCATCCCTCCCATTAGAGACCCCCCCTCTGAAAAACCAGGATGGGGGGGGGGGGGGCCTGCCAGTCTGAGCTCTGGGACTCAGGAGGCAAATTCAGCATTTGCTGTGTACGCAAAAAACAAACCCAGCGAGCGAAACTTTTGCGAACTTCTCGGAAAGCAAAGCCGCCTTCCCACCCCCCCTCGGTTAATAAAATGGGTGGGGGCGGGAAGCTGTCTGTCTGCACTGAATCTAGCCTTTTACTGCCACGTCTCTGCCTCTGCGGGCCTCGAGCTGTCTCCCTCCTAATCTTTCCAGATCTTTTCTCGCCCCCCCCCAGCTTTGCAACAATCCTTCTTTAGTTTAGCCTCTCTCTTGCCTGGGGGGCGCTGGGCTGGGCTAAATCTCTGGCTTCCCCAGTTCTGTTTAAAAACCGAAGTTGGGTTCGGGCCCGACTTTCTCTCTCTTTGCAGAAACTTTTTTGTTTGTTTTGTTGGGTGCAAAAATGTTTGCCCTCTTCAAAGCGGCCTTGTTCAGTGGGGTGGCTGGACTCCTGTCTAAACCCAGACGGAATTTGGGGCCTCCCGCCTGGGAGAGCATCTGGGTCCCCGTCTCCTGGCCAGTCCCGGATCTCCGCGTCCTGGGGGTGCATGTGATATTCAGGTCCCTTGAGTGGCTCCGATCCTAGGGGGTGTCCCCCCCGCCCAAGTGACTTGGTTATGGGTCAGCACAGAGCAAACCCGTTCCTCCCCCAGCCGCTCATTGGTCCCCGTTCCCCCGCTTCCTGCAATTCTGCAACTGATTCGGGGTGTGGGGCTCCCCCCTGATTTGGGCGGTGGAAAGCACCAGATTGCAGAATATGGGGGGACGGACGCTTCCCTCCCCTTCTCCGTTCCCTCCCCATTGCCCCCAGGACCCCAGTCTCTGCCCGCCCCCCCCCAGGTTGGGCCAGGGACCTGCTGCTCATCTACTGGGACCCCTGTGCACCCCCTCTTTTCTCTAGTGCCTGCAGAACTTTGTACCGGGACAGGAGGGGAGGGAGGCGCTCGTCTGGGTGGATTCTGGCACGTGGCCGGGCCCAGGTGCAATGGGGCGCGGTGCCGGGTTTGTATCCGGGCGGGGGCTGTTAAAAGTAGGGCTGGGGTTTGCCAAAGCCCATAACATCCATGGGGACCCCCCCCCCAATATCCTGTCTCCTCCTGGACTCTTGGGTTCTCTCCCTGGCTCTGGGAGGGGAGTGGGGGCTGGTGGGTCAGAGCAGGGGGGGCGAGCAGGATGCCTGGGTTCTCTCCCCGGCTCTGGGAGGGGAGTGGGGGCTGGTGGGTTAGAGCAGGGGGGGCTGGGAGCCAGGACTCCTGGGTTCTCTCCCTGGCTCTGGGAGGGGAGTCAGGGCTGGTGGGTCAGAGCAGGGGGGGCTGGGAGCCAGGACTCCTGGGTTCTCTCCCTGGCTCTGGGAGAGGAGTGGGGGCTGGTGGGTCAGAGCAGTGGGGGCCAGGAGCCAGGACTCCTGGGTTCTCTCCCCGGCTCTGGGAGGGGAGTGGGGGCTGGTGGGTTAGAGCAGGGGGGGCTGGGAGCCAGGACTCCTGGGTTCTCTCCCCAGCTCTGGGAGGGGAGTGGGGGCTGGTGGTTAGAGCAGGGGGGGCTGGGAGCCAGGACTCCTGGGTTCTCTCCCTGGCTCTGGAAGAGGAGTGGGGGCTGGTGGGTCAGAGCAGGGGGGCTGGGAGCCAGGACTCCTGGGTTCTCTCCCTGGCTCTGGGAGAGGAGTGGGGGCTGGTGGGTCAGAGCAGTGGGGGCCAGGAGCCAGGACTCCTGGGTTCTCTCCCTGGCTCTGGGAGAGGAGTGGGGGCTGGTGGGTCAGAGCAGTGGGGGCCAGGAGCCAGGACTCCTGGGTTCTCTCCCCGGCTCTGGGAGGGGAGTGGGGGCTGGTGGGTAAGAGCAGGGGGGGCTGGGAGCCAGGACTCCTGGGTTCTCTCCCCAGCTCTGGGAGGGGAGTGGGGGCTGGTGGTTAGAGCAGGGGGGGCTGGGAGCCAGGACTCCTGGGTTCTCTCCCTGGCTCTGGAAGAGGAGTGGGGGCTGGTGGGTCAGAGCAGGGGGGCTGGGAGCCAGGACTCCTGGGTTCTCTCCCTGGCTCTGGGAGAGGAGTGGGGGCTGGTGGGTCAGAGCAGTGGGGGCCAGGAGCCAGGACTCCTGGGTTCTCTCCCCGGCTCTGGGAGGGGAGTGGGTTATGCTCTGGACCCTCCCTCAGTTTGCAAGGTGGGGCTGCCTCCCATATCTATTCTCAGGGGTGATTGGGACATCCAAGGAGCCCTCCCTCATTCTTGGGCTCAGCAAGCCCCCCTTCCCAAACTCCACCCGGTCCTGCCCCCCTGTGTCCCCGTGGGGGTGGGGGGTGTCTCTCTCCCTCCCCTGGGCTTAGGGACAGTTTGGGGGAGGAAGAGGTTTCAAACCCCCCCCCCCATTACGAGGGTGTCAGTTTCCTATGGAAACTGATAGGGGAGGGGGGGCAGACCAGTGGGGGAGTTGGGTAAGGCGGGGGGCGGGGCTGGGAGGCCAATAGAGGAAATCATTCGAGAATGCGGAAGGCCCTGTCCTGTCCCATCCCCTGAAAATAAGGATCTTCGTGGGGGGGCTGCTGAGACAGGGGAAGTTTGGGGGGTGGTAACACAGCTCAGCCCGTCTGTTCCCTAGAGGAAAAAGGTGAAATTGGGGAGCCAATTCTCTCCCCCCAACAAACTAGGTGAGGAGGGGAAAGCCCCCCCCTTCCAGCTGCCTCTGGTTTTCACCCCATCCCCCCAAAGGCTGCCCCTTTATGACCAGTGTGGATCCAGACTCTGACCCCGGGGGGGCAATCCCTCCCACATGGGTGGATTGTGCCCAGATGGGGGAGTGGGGGGCAGGTGTTTCCTGGTGGAGAATAGATGGTGGGGGCTGGTTAGTGCAGACAGCTGTTCTGGGCCCGGCTGCTGCCCCCCACCCACTGACCCCAGGGAAAGCAGGTGCTGGGAGGGGAGTGAGGCTGGTGGGTTAGAGCAGGGGGGCTGGGAGCCAGGACTCCTGGGTTCTCTCCCCAGCTCTGGGAGGGGAGTGGGGGCTGGTGGTTAGAGCGGGGGGGCTGGGAGCCAGGACTCCTGGGTTCTCTCCCCGGCTCTGGGAGGGGAGTGGGGGCTGGTGGTTAGAGCAGGCGGGGCTGGGAGCCAGGACTCCTGGGTTCTCTCCTCGGCTCTGGGAGGGGAGTGAGGCTGGTGGGTTAGAGCAGGGGGGGCTGGGAGCCCGGACTCCTGGGTTCTCTCCTCGGCTCTGGGAGGGGAGTGAGGCTGGTGGGTTAGAGTGGGGGGGCTGGGAGCCAGGACTCCTGGGTTCTGTCCCTGGTGCCAGAAGAGGCATGGGGTTTGTGGGGGGTAGGGCTCCCCTAGTCTGTCTAGGTGGACCCCTGACCTCTCCCCCTCCCCAGCCGGCGGAGGTGAACGTGCTGGTGTCCAAGGACCGTAGCAGCCTGTTCGTCAATGGGCTGACGCTTGGGGGCCAGAAGTGCTCGGTGATCCGGGACAGCCTGCACGTGGACGGGGAGCACACCATGGACATGCGCACCAAGAGCACGGGCGGGGCCCCCACCTTCAACATTGCAGCCTGCATGACCAACAAGAGTGAGTGCCGGACGCCTGGGTCCTCGCCCTGCCCCTGGCGGGGGGTGCTGGGAATCAGGGCCTGGGGTCTGCTGGCTGGAATGGGAGCCAGGACTCCTGGGTTCTCCCCCCGGCTCTGGGAGGGGAGTGGGGGCTGGTGGTTAGAGCAGGGGGGCTGGGAGCCAGGACTGTCTGGCCCTTGTTTCCCATCTCCCCACCCCAAAGCCAGCAGGGCTGTGTTCCCTCCCAGCAGCTGCTGCCTGCGCAGCCAGAGGCCTGAGCCCTTTCCCTGCGGTGGGGCGCACAGCAGCTGGCCCTGGATAACTGGCCTGGCTCCTTGAACAGCTGTGGGGTGGAGGGTGACAGCAGGACTCCTGGATTCTCTCTGGCTCTGGGAGGGCAGTGGGGGCTGGTGGTTAGAGCAGGGGGGGCTGGGAGCCAGGACTCCTGGGTTCTCTCCCCGGCTCTGGGAGGGGAGTGGGGCCTGGTGGGTTAGAGCAGGGGGGCTGGGAGCCAGGACTCCTGGGTTCTCTCCCCGGCTCTGGGAGGGGAGTGGGTGCTGGTGGGTCAGAGCAGGGGGGGCTGGGAGCCAGGACTCCTGGGTTCTCTCCCCGGCTCTGGAAGGGGAGTGGGGGCTGGTGGGTTAGAGCAGGGGGGCTGGGAGCCAGGACTCCTGGGTTCTCTCCCCGGCTCTGGGAGGGGAGTGGGGCCTGGTGGGTTAGAGCAGGGGGGCTGGGAGCCAGGACTCCTGGGTTCTCTCCCCAGCTCTGGGAGGGAAGTGGGAGCTGGTGGGTCAGAGCAGGGGGGGCTGGGAGCCAGGACTCCTGGGTTCTCTGTAGATGCTGGGGTAGGGGTTACCTGACTGGATCAGATCCCAAGGCCCCATCCGGCCTCTGCCATGAGACCAGTGTCTTTCTCCATCTCCGGCCTGTGGTGGGGAGGGGGCAGTGGGTAGCCTGGGGGGCCCCTCACCCCCTTTTCTCTCTCCCCCCTGCAGCGATAGTGCTGGTCATGGGCAAAGAGGGCATTCACGGGGGCTGCGTGAACAAGAAATGCTTCGAGATGGCCAATCACTTGCGACGTTCGCAGTATTGACGCCGGCCCGGCACTCCGCTGTGGTACTACTGATGCCCACGCTGGCTGGGACCACTCGGGCCCCCGCCCCCCTGCTGGGGCGCACCCCGCCCTGGGGCCTGGAGCAGCCCCCCATTCCTCGCTTTCGGATCGTGACTCCGGCCCACCCCGTCTCTCCGCCACTTTTTCTATCACAGAAATCCTCTTTGTTGCTGCCAAATTTTTTTCTGGTTTTAAAAAAGAAAAAAAAAAGTAGGTTTTTTTTGTTGGGGGGGGGAGGGTAAGGGGGGAAAAAACTATATTGGAACAAAAGAAATAAAAAGGAAATTTGAATAATTCTCAAGGCGCATCTGTGTCTGGTGTCAGCTATGGGGTGCTCAGGACTCCTGGGTTCTCTCCCCGGTGCCGGGAGGGGAGTGGGGGCTGGTGGGTCAGAGCAGGGGGGCTGGGAGCCAGGACTCCTGGGTTCTCTCCCCAGCTCTGGGAGGGGAGTGGGGGCTGGTGGGTCAGAGCAGAGGGGCTGGGAGCTAGGACTCCTGGGTTCTCTCCCTGGCTCTGGGAGGGGGGGCTGGTGGGTTAGAGCAGGGGGGCTGGGAGCCAGGACTCCTGGGTTCTCTCCTCGGCTCTGGGAGGGGAGGGGAGGGGGGGCTGGTGGGTTAGAGCAGGGGGGCTGGGAGCCAGGACTCCTGGGTTCTCTCCCTGGCTCTGGGAGGGGAGGGGAGGGGGGGGCTGGTGGTTAGAGCAGGGGGGCTGGGAGCCAGGACTCCTGGGTTCTCTCCCTGGCTCTGGGAGGGGAGTGGGGGCTGGTGGGTCAGAGCAGGGGGGGGCTGGGAGCTAGGACTCCTGGGTTCTCTCCCCGGCTCTGGGAGGGGAGTGGGGGCTGGTGGTTAGAGCAGGGGGGCTGGGAGCCAGGACTCCTGGGTTCTCTCCCCGGCTCTGGGAGGGGAGTAGGGGCTGGTGCTTAGAGCAGAGGGGGCTGGGAGCCAGGACTCCTGGGTTCTCTCCCTGGCTCTGGGAGCGGAGTGGGGGCTGGTGGTTAGAGCAGGGGGGCTGGGAGCCAGGACTCCTGGGTTCTCTTCCCGGCTCTGGGAGGGGAGTAGGGGCTGGTGCTTAGAGCAGAGGGGGCTGGGAGCTAGGACTCCTGGGTTCTCTCCCTTCTTGGGGAAGGGTTGTGTAGTCAGAGCTCAGCTGGGGGAGGGTGCAGCCTGGGAGACACCCCCCCCCTTGTGCACACACTCCCGGCTGGCAGGAGACACACACACACAGTCGCACACCCTTAGTACACAAGCAGTGCCTGAGTCATGGTGCAGGGAGGGGTGTGAACAGCTGGCCAGGGACCTGCCAGAGCTCTGGCCCCAGGGATCCTGCCTTGGAGTGGGGGGGCTCCCTGCTGTGCTCCTGTCTGTTTTAGGGGGGGCGGGGTCTGGGCCCTGGCCCCAGTGCAGTGGGGCACCCAGGACTGGCTTCCTGCCCATCCCTGCAGCCATATGTTCCACCAGCAGGGAGATGGAGGTGATCTCTAGGGCAGGCACAACTAGGGGTCAGGACACCTGGGTTCTATTCCTGGAGAGGGGAAGGTTGGGGGGGCCAGTTTCCCCCTCCCAGCTGTACTTGAGGCAGGGGGTGATCTGCAAAGCCACAGGGTCTGTGCTGTGCCTGGCATGGGGGGCAGCCCGGAGCTGAGCCGCTCCAGACCTTCCCCAGAAGAACCTGGGCGCTGCCAACGAACTCTGCCCGCTGCTGGTGAGCGAGCCACGCACGAGCGCCCGTCCTGGGCCCAGGTGAGTCCTTGCCCCTCGTCCCAAACGGTGCCCCCCAAGTCTGGTGCTGCTGGGGGAACGGGGGTTACGTACAGGGCACACCCCACCCCCTCCAAAGAGTCAGCGGTCAATTCAGAGCAAGTATCTTTTATTCCAAGCTATGCCCTGACCCCCCCAGCGTCCTCTGGGTGCAGGGCCAGGGTGCCTGGCGTGACCCGCAGCCCCACCCCACCATTGGTTAAAAAAAGCAGCCTAGAAATGAGCTCCAGTAACCCACCCCACCCCAGGGGTTATGGGTTGTAGTGTGAGGGGAACAGGCCCCACATCCTGCTGGGGCAGGGACAGACAAGGTGTTAGTGGGCCCCCAGAGGGGCTGAAAGCACAGACACGAGGTGGGCAGTGGCACCCCCCCATTTTGGTCCAGGAGGCTGTAGAGCAAAGGGGGGGACCATGCTGCACCCCCAGTTTAAGCTACACCTGGCAGGAGCCGGGGTGGGGCTGGCCACCAGGGCAAAGGAGGAAAGGCTGGAACAGTTTTCAGGTTAAAGGGGGTGGAGGAGACATGGGGCCTGTGTCCCTCAAGGAAAGCAGCCCCTGCCCCCTGCTAGCCTCCAAACTGGGTGGTAGCCACTGGGGGCAAGGACAGGTCTGGCTTTGGGCCCACCCTGCCTGGGGGGGGGGTTCAGCAGGACAGAAACAGGACTTGAGCTGAGTCGGATGGATGGGCTATACCCTATGGGGGTAGGGGTGGAGCCCCCCAGAAGTAGTAGCCATGGGCAGGATTCAGGTAGCCACTGCTCCCAGGTCGCAGCCACAGGTTTCTAGCCTAGCGGACAAGTGGGCAAGTCAGCCCCCATTTCTCTGGCCGAGCCCAGAGAGCGATAGGCCCCAGGCTTCATGGTGTCAGGGGCTGGGGGACCCCATAGGGCAGTGAAAGCAGCACCCAGGTGCTAGCCCTGGGGAGGCAGGGACTAGCCCTGTGGGACCAGCTGGGGGGCGGGTTCAGGTGAAAATGCAATAGCCCTTAATTTCACTAACCTGGCACAGGGGAGGGGCACTCAGCTGCAGGGGAGCAGCGTGGGCCTGATACGAGGCCATGAAATGGGGTGGGGGGCAGTGGCTGGTGGAAGCCCCCTCTCCCGAATCCCCACAGCTGGGGCGAAGTGTGCCAGGGAGGCTGGGGGCAGGGCCCAGGCACACACAGGAATGTGGCCCAGCTGCCGTGTTTACACCCAGCCGGCCAGAAGGCACCAGCCGCAGAGCTAGCCCAAGGCTGAGCCTGGGAGGGGGGCGGGTGTGCTTCAGTGCTGGGCTCCCCTCGCCCTGCTGAGAACCCAGGAGTCCTGGCTCCCAGACCCCCTCTGCTCTGACCACTAGCCCCCACTCCCCTCTCAGAGCCAGGGAGAGAACCCAGGAGTCCTGGCTCCCAGCCCCCACTCTCCTCCCAGAGCCAGGGAGAGAACCCAGGAGTCCTGGCTCCCAGCCCCCACTCTCCTCCCAGAGCCGGGGAGAGAACCCAGGAGTCCTGGCTCCCAGCCCCCACTCTCCTCCCAGAGCCGGGGAGAGAACCCAGGAGTCCTGGCTCCCAGCCCCCTCCTCTAACCCACCAGCCCCCACTCTCCTCCCAGAGCCGGGGAGAGAACCCAGGAGTCCTGGCTCCCAGACCCTCTCTGCTCTGACCACCAGCCCCCACTCCCCTCCCAGAGCCGGGGAGAGAACCCAGGAGTCCTGGCTCCCAGCCCCCCTGCTCTAACCCACCAGCCCCCACTCCCCTCCCAGAGCAGGGGAGAGAACCCAGGAGTCCTGGCTCCTCTCCCCTCCCAGAGCCGGGGAGAGAACCCAGGAGTCCTGGCTCCCAGCCCCCACTCCCCTCCCAGAGCCGGGAAGAGAACCCAGGAGTCCTGGCTCCCAGCCCCCCTGCTCTAACCCACCAGCCCCCACTCTCCTCCCAGAGCCGGGGAGAGAACCCAGGAGTCCTGGCTCCCAGCCCCCACTCCCCTCTGGGACTGTGGAGAGAATCTGTCTCCCCCCACCATGCCCCTCCCACCCTGAGCTGTGCAAAAGGCCCTCCCCCCCAAGGCCCTGACACCCCGAGTCCCATAGCCCTGGAGCCTTGGCACATAATCACTGCCCCGGGGTAGGGGCTGCAGGCCTGAAGGGGAGCTGGGGGGTCACCCCACACCACAAGAAGGGGGTCCAAGCCCAGATCCCGACCGGGGGGCCCTGTTTTGTGCACAGTTTAAAATACCAAGAAAGCTTGGGGGGGTAGAGTCCCCTGGGGAGTCCAACCAGCTGCCCCATCCTGGGGGTCAGACAAGGATGCTGCCCTCCTGGCCCTCAGGCGGCCACCCCTGCGGGGCACCCTGGGGCCCATCCTGTTCCTCCTCAGAGCCTTCCTCGCCAGAGGGCGGGCCCTGCACCTCAGCCATGCTGCCGAAGGAGGGGGGGCCGGTGGCAGAGGAGGGGCCCAGCAGTGGGGTTCGCTCTGAGTGGTGCTGCTCTTCCTCCTCCTCCTCCTCCTCGCCCCGCGGGGGCCCCTCGCCCTCCGAGTCCGAGTCCTCGGCCGTCCGCAGCACCCGCTGCTTACACACAGGGCAGGTCTTCTTGGTCCGCGTCAGCCAGGGGTCCACGCACCGGCAGTGATAGGCTGGGGGAGGGGGAGAGCAGTTGGAACCCAGACGTCCGGGCGGCTCCCTGCCCCCCACAACCACCAGACCCACTCCCCTCCAGGAGTCCTGGCTCCCAGCCCCCCCCAGCTCTAACCACTAGCTCCCACTCCCCTCCCAAAGCCAGGCAGAGAACCCAGGAGTCCTGGCTCTCAGCCCCCCCTAGCTCTAACCACTAGCTCCCACTCCCCTCCCAAAGCCAGGCAGAGAACCCAGGAGTCCTGGCTCTCAGCCCCCGCTGCTCTCACCCACCAGCCCCCACTCCCCTCCCAGAGCTGAGGAGAGAACCCAGGAGTCCTGGCTCCCAGCCCCCCCAGCTCTAACCAAGCTCCCACTCCCCTCCCAGAGCCAGGGAGAGAACCCAGGAGTCCTGGCTCTCAGCCCCCCCAGCTCTAACCACTAGCTCCCACTCCCCTCCCAAAGCCAGGCAGAGAACCCAGGAGTCCTGGCTCTCAGCCCCCGCTGCTCTCACCCACCAGCCCCCACTCCCCTCCCAGAGCCGAGGAGAGAACCCAGGAGTCCTGGCTCCCAGCCCCCGCTGCTCTCACCCACCAGCCCCCACTCCCCTCCCAGAGCCAGGGAGAGAACCCAGGAGTCCTGGCTCCCAGCCCCCGCTGCTCTCACCCACCAGCCCCCACTCCCCTCCCAGAGCCGAGGAGAGAACCCAGGAGTCCTCACCATGGGCACAGGGCAGGATCCGCAGCCGGTCGCCCTCCTCATACTCATCCAGACAGATGGCGCAGACGTCATACTCGTCCCCTGGCAGAGAGACGGGAAGGGGGCATTAGCCTAGACAGGTGGGGGAAACTGAGGTACACAGAAGGGGTGGGACCAGGGCAAGCCCATACAGTGAGCAGAACATCCCAGCACCCTGCCTGCTCCAACCCACCAGACCCCACTCCCCTCCCAGAGCCGGGGAGAGAACCCAGGAGTCCTGGCTCCCAGCCCCCCCTGCTCTGACCCACCAGCCCCCACTCCCCTCCCAGAGCCGGGGAGAGAACCCAGGAGTCCTGGCTCCCAGCCCCCCCTGCTGTGACCCACCAGACCCCACTCCCCTCCCAGAGCCGGGGAGAGAACCCAGGAGTCCTGGCTCCCAGCCCCCCCTGCTCTGACCCATCAGTCCCCACTCCCCTCCCAGATCAGGGAGAGAACCCAGGAGTCCTGGGGCCAGGCCTAGCAGTGTACATAGGAACAATGATATACACGGGGCAACATCTCCCTAGGGTCATGTGTTCACATGAAGGTGTCTTAGGCCAAAATTCTCCTTTCCAGCCACATCCCCGCCCTAGAGGTGGCTGCATCTCAGCACCGGGAAACAGGTCCGTGTGTAACTGGCCACCACAGCCTAGAGGTGGCTGAATTTCAGCACCGGGAGAGGGGTCCCCATGTAACAGGCCGCCCTGCCCCAGCGCTGGGTGATGGGTCCCTGGGTAACCGGCCACCCCACCCCAGAGGTGGGCACATCTCCGCACCAGGCGAGGGGTCCCCATGTAACCGGCTGCCCCACCCCAGAGGTGGGCGCATCTCAGCACCAGGCGAAGGGTCCCCCTGTAACCGGCCACCCCACCTCAGAGGTGGGCGCATCTGAGCACTAGGCGAGGGGTCCCCGTGTAACCGGCCGCCCCACCCCAGAGGTGGCTGCATCTCAGTGCCGGGCGAGGGGTCCCCATGGAACCGGCCGCCCCACCTCAGAGGTGGCTGCATCTCAGTGCCGGGCGAGGGGTCCCCCTGTAACCGGCCGCCCCACCCCAGAGGTGGCTGCATTTGAGGACACAGGGCCAGGGCTGGGACTCAAGGCCCGGTTCAGCTCTTGCCTGCTCAGCTCCAGGGCTCGAGCGTCTCAGCGACGAAAACAGGAAGCTCCGGCCCCCCCCCCCAGCGCTGGCCCGGGAGGGGAAGCGGTCAGAGGGGGCTGCGGAGGGAACCCAGCCGCTCCGGCTCAAAGCCTTATAAGGTAACTGCGAGCGCTCCCCTGCCGCTTCCTCCCCAGGCGCTTACTCAACCCGAGAGCGCCCGCTCAGCGGCCCCGCCGGCAGGGAAACGGCTGCAAGCGCTGCCTGGCAGCAGGGCGGGGGAGCCGGACGCCTGGGTTCCACTGGCAGCTCGAGGGGGAGGGGGAGCCCGAGGGCTAGAACCTGGGAGCCTGGACTCCTGGGTTCTCTGCCCGGCTCCGGGAGGGGAGTGGGGGCTGGTGGGTTAGAGCAGGGGGGGCTGGGAGCCAGGACTCCTGGGTTCTCTCCCCGGCTCTGGGAGGGGAGTGGGGGGCTGGTGGCTAGAAGGGTGGGGGGGAGAGGGCTGAGAGGCCACTGGTATTTTCTGCATCCCTTCCCCCTTCAAATGGCAGAAATAAACCCCAGAAGTCCTGGCTCCCAGCCCCCCTGCTCTGACCCACCAGCCCCACTCCCCTCCCAGAGCCGGGGAGAGAACCCAGGAGTCCTGGCTCCCAGCCCCCCGTGCTCTAACCCACAAGCCCCCACTCCCCTCCCAGAGCCGGGGAGAGAACCCAGGAGTCCTGGCTCCGAGCCCCCCCTGCTCTGACCCACCAGCCCCCACTCCCCTCCAAGAGCCGGGGAGAGAACCCAGGAGTCCTGGCTCCCAGCCCCCCCTGCTCTGACCCACCAGCCCCCACTCCCCTCCCAGAGCCGGGGAGAGAGCCCAGGAGTCCTGGCTCCAGCCCCCCCTCCTCTAACCCACCAGCCCCCACTCCCCTCCCAGAGCCGGGGAGAGAACCCAGGAGTCCTGGCTCCAGCCCCCCCTCCCCTCCCAGAGCCGGGGAGAGAACCCAGGAGTCCTGGCTCCCAGCCCCCTCTGCTCTAACCCACCAGCCCCCACTCCCCTCCCAGAGCCGGGGAGAGAACCCAGGAGTCCTGGCTCCCACCCTGTAAGCCTGCGGTGAGCATGCAAGGAGCCAGCCTGCTTCTAACAGGGGAAAGGGGGTGACTCGGGTGGCCCCCAAAACAGGCAGTGGATGAGTGGGGCTGCAAAGGCGCTGGGATCCGAGGCGGGGGGGGCAGCGCTCAGAGCCGGTCTCACACCCTCAGGCACAGCCGCTCGCTCCCCGGCCGGACACCCCCGCTTGGGGTTTGGCGACACGGGGCAGGTGGAGGTGTCTGGGAAGCTGCCGCGTCGGGGTGCAACCGATCGCACCCCCACACCCGAGACTTTCCTGCATCTCGTGTTGGGGCTCAGCCAGGCACCCCACATCTGAGGAGGAACTCACAGCCCCCCCTTCCCCTCCCCTGCACCCCGAAGGGGGCACGTGAGATCCCTCCCAGCTGGAGGGATTGTTCCTTTGATCTGCCCCCGCCCATGGTGTGGGGGGATGGGACCTGCCCCCCCGGGATCCAAAAGGGGCTGTGGAAGGACGGACGGACACATGTGGGGCAGGGGGCCCCTCTGCTGGCAAGAGGCTGCACTGCAGGCTGGATGGGTGAGGGGCAGCTCTGGGCTGGATGGGGGGCCTCCCAGCATGCAGTGCTCTGCCTCCATCATGCCCACTGCATGCTGAGAAGGGCCCCGCCCTGCCACCCCAGAGGCTGTCCTGGGGTGAGGGGTGCCCCCCTGCTCCCATGAGACCCCCCCGCCACGCTGCACCTGCAGGCAACTCTGGGGACCAGTATCACGTTGGGGTGCAGGGGGCCCTGCCCGCCAGGGAGAGCGCCCCCCGCCCCCTAGCGCCACCCTGGGACACTGGGGGAGCCCTGACTCCCAGAGGGGGGGCTGCCTGGGGGCTGTGGCCCGTGGCAGCGCCCCACGGTGGCCAGTTACCTTTCTTGTACTTGTGAACTGGGATTTTCTTCAGCTGCTCCTTGGAGAGCCGGTTACGCCGCAGCCTCTTCCGGTGCTGCACACAGCGAATGATCTGCCAGCACAGACCGGGGGGGGGCTTACAGGGGGGCGCCAAGACTTCCCAGCCCGCCTGCTCCAACCACCAGCCCCCACTCCCCTCCCAGAGCGGGGAGAGAACCCAGGAGTCCTGGCTCCCAGCCCCCCTGCTCTAACCCACCAGCCCCCACTCCCCTCCCAGAGCCGGGGAGAGAACCCAGGAGTCCTGGCTCCCAGCCCCCCTGCTCTGACCCACCAGCCCCTATTCCCCCCTCAGAGTTCGGGGGAGAACCCAGGAGTCCTGGCTCCCAGCCCCCCCTGCTCTAACCACCAGCCCCCCCACTCCCCTCCCAGAGCCAGGGAGAGAACCCAGGAGTCCTGGCTCCCAGCCCCCCTGCTCTGACCCACCAGCCCCTACTCCCCCCTCAGAGTTCGGGGGAGAACCCAGGAGTCCTGGCTCCCAGCCCCCCTGCTCTGACCCACCAGCCCCTACTCCCCCCTCAGAGTTCGGGGGAGAACCCAGGAGTCCTGGCTCCCAGCCCCCCTGCTCTGACCCACCAGCCCCTACTCCCCCCTCAGAGTTCGGGGGAGAACCCAGGAGTCCTGGCTGCCAGCCCGTGCCCCGCACAGTGCGATGGGGCGTCACTCACCAGGATGGTGCACATCACGGCGATGATGATGCCGACCACGCCGGTGAAGGGGATGAGGTAATACCCCAGTGGGAACATGTACTCGGGGATCAGGATAATGTGGGCGCTGGGGGACCGGAGACAGTGGGGTCAGTCAGGGCGGAGATGCTGGCCGCTAGCCCCCACTGCACCTCCAGAGCAGAACCCAGGCGTCCTAGCTCCCAGCCCCCCCTGCTCTAACCCACCAGCCCCCACTCCCCTCCCAGAGCCAGGGAGAGAACCCAGGAGTCCTGGCTCCCAGCACCCACTGCTCTAACTCACCAGCCTCACTCCCCTCCCAGAGCCGGAGAGAGAACCCAGGAGTCCTGGCTCCCAGCCCCCCTGCTCTAACCCACCAGCCCCCACTATCCTCCGAGAGCCGGGGAGAGAACCCAGGAGTCCTGGCTCCCAGCCCCCCCTGCTCTGACCCACCAGCCCCCACTCCCCTCCCAGAGCTGGGGGGAGAACCCAGGAGTCCTGGCTCCCAGCCCCCCTGCTCTGACCCACCAGCCCCCACTCCCCTCCCAGAGCCGGGCGGAGAACCCAGGAGTCCTGGCTCCCAGCCCCCCTGCTCTGACCCACCAGACCCCAGTCCCTTCCCTACTGACGGAGCACCCAGGGAGAGCAAGGCAGGTGGGTGACACACCAAATGTGCCCCGAGAGAGTGTGCCTGGGCCCCGTTGGGGTTCCTCTGAGCTTGGGGGATGGAGGGGGCCAGGAGGAAGATGGGGGGCCCCATAGCTTAAGGCATTTCCCTGCAGGGGGGCCGGCCCGCGCAGTGCCCCCCCCCACCAGAGAGCAGGTGCCTACCCCTTCTCATAGCTGAAGAGGGAGCGCAGGTAGTCAGAGGCCGTCTCCCCCACGAAGACCGACGGGATGGCGATCTGCTCCCGGATCCTCTCTGTGGGGCAGAGAGACGGCAGAGGGGCTCAGCCCGCCCCACACCCGGGGGACGTTTGCCCTTCGGACAGGGGGTTCAGCCCAGCCCAAGGCTCTCCCTGGGGGAGACGGGCGACATGGGGAGCACAGGCTGGGGTGGGGGGGAGGCAGACTGGGGGGATCCTGGCTGTGGGGGAGACAATTAGGGGCAGAAGTGGGCGTGTCTCACTCCTGTCCCATTGCTGTGAGGAGCTGCCACAATCCAGCCTGCAAATGGGGGTCGGGAGCCCCAGAGTAATCCCCACCCATGGCAGAACTTGGGGGCAGAGCCTAGGGAAAGCCCCTCCCCTCCCCTTCCCCACTCACCATCATTCCAGGCCATTTTGAGCAGTTCGTCGGAGCCCGTGTTATGGACAATGGCGGCGTCGAACCCGGCCTGCTGGGCGTGCCACACCTACAGCGGGGGAGAGGGACGGGTCGGAGCCAGGGAGAGAACCCAGGAGTCCTGGCTCCCAGCCCCACCTGCTCTAACCACCAGCCCCCACTCTCCTCCCAGAGCTGGGAAGAGAACCCAGGAGTCCTGGCTCCCAGCCCCCACTGCTCTAACCACCAGCTCCCACTCCCCTCCCAGAGCCGGGGAGAGAACCCAGGAGTCCTGGCTCCCAGCCCCCCTGCTCTAACCACCAGCCCCCACTCTCCTCCCAGAGCTGGGGAGAGAACCCAGGAGTCCTGGCTCCCAGCCCCCCCTGCTCTAACCCACCAGCCCCACTCCCCTCCCAGCAGCGGGGAGAGAACCCAGGATTCCTGGCTCCCAGCCCCCCTGCTCTAACCACCAGCCCCCACTCCCAGCGCCGGGGAGAGAACCCAGGAGTCCTGGCTTCCAGCCCCCCCTGCTCTAACTACCAGCCCCCACTCCCCTCCCAGCGCCAGGGAGAGAACCCAGGAGTCCTGGCTCCCAGCCCCCCCTGCTCTGACCCACCAGCCCCCACTGCCCTCCCATCCCTGCCCCCGAAGCCCCCCCACCTTGATGTCGAAGTTGCATTCGTATCTGCGGATGAGGGCGATGAACTGTGTGACGTTGCTGGAGTCCGGGGGGCCCTCGATGGGCTGACAGGCGTTGCTCGGCTTGGCCTCCACCAGGTAGCCCTGGAGCAAAGCAGGACACCAGAGTCAATACACCACAGGCCTGCAGCCGGGAGAGAACCCAGGAGTCCTGGCTCTAGCCCCCCTGCTCTAACCCACCAGCCCCCACTCCCCTCCCAGAGCCGGGGAGAGAACCCAGGAGTCCTGGCTCCCAGCCCCCCTGCTCTAACCCACCAGCCCCCACTCCCCTCCCAGAGCCGGGGAGAGAACCCAGGAGTCCTGGCTCCCAGCCCCTCTGCTCTGACCCACCAGCCCCCACTCCCCTCTCAGAGCCAGGGAGAGAACCCAGGAGTCCTGGCTCCCAGCCCCCCCTGCTCTAACCCACCAGCCCCCACTTCCCTCCCAGAGCCAGGGAGAGAACCCAGGAGTCCAGGCTCCCAGCCGCCCCCGCTCTAACCCACCAGCCCCCTGGATCTTGGCGCCCAAGCGCCAGCTACGCACCACGAGTCCCTCCCTGGGCAGCAGGGCCCCGAAGAGGGCGGGCAGGTCCGAGAAGTCCATGCTGGAGTTGTGATCCGTCACCTGCGGGGTTGGGGGGAGAAGGCTCAGGCTGGCATGAGGGAGGCTCCGGTTCCCCCTCACCCCATCTGACCGCTCCCTGGGTCCCTGCCCCCATAAGTGCCCCCCTTGTCCCCAGGGCCTGGCACCAGGCCACTCACCGCGTGGATGTAGGCGTCCGCCGGGGGGAGCAGCAGGCAGGCCCGGAGCAGGAGGGCGGCGACGGGGCTGGGGAAGGCGCACTCGGGCCACATCCTGGCGGCCAGCGGAGCCCTGGAAGGGGGAGAGGGGGGAGCCCAGCGTGTGAGACCAGTGTGCACCCCCCTGTCAGAGACCGACACTGCCCCGAAGAACTTCCACAGCACGAGGCAGGAGGGGAAACCGAGGCACAGTCAGTGCCAGAGCTGGGAGCAAACCCTGTCCTTCCAAAGCACCAGAGGGTCTGGCTGGCTGGCACCCAGCCCGGCCCCGTTGGAGTCCTGGAGCTGCCCCCCCGCGTCCTGTCCCCGGAGGGCGGCCGCCGGCCTGTTCGCACGGAGAGACGCCCCGGGGCTCGCAGCCGGGACAAAGGGCCCATTGACCGCCCACGAGGCCACGCTGCGGCAGGCGGACGTGAGATGGGCACCGGCAGTGAACCCCTGACAATAGCGCCGAGGTAAGGGGGGGCCCAGATCCTGGCTGGGGTCCATGGGCCGTCTCCCCGTGGGGTCAACGGGGCCAGATCTCAGCTGGGGTCCATGGAGCCAGATCCCGGCTGGGGTCCATCGGCCGTCGCTCCTCCTCTAACCCACTAGATCCCACTCCCTTCTGGGACAGAACCCAGGAGTCCTGGCTCCCAGCCCCCCTGCTCTAACCCACCAGCCCCCACTCCCCTCTCAGAGCCGGGGAGAGAACCCAGGAGTCCTGGCTCCCAGCCCCCCCTGCTGTGACCCACCAGCCCCCACTCCCCTCCCAGTGCTGGGGAGAGAACCCAGGAGTCCTGGCTCCCAGCCCCCCTGCTCTGACCCACCAGCCCCTACTCCCTTCCCAGAGCCGGGGAGAGAACCCAGGAGTCCTGGCTCCCAGCCCCCTTGCTCTAACCCACCAGCCCCCACTCCCCTCCCAGAGCCGGGGAGAGAACCCAGGAGTCCTGGCTCCCAGCCCCCCTGCTCTGACCCACCAGCCCCCACTCCCCTCCCAGAGCCAGGGAGAGAACCCAGGAGTCCTGGCTCCCAGCCCCCGCTGCTCTAACCCACCAGCCCCCACTCCCCTCCCAGAGCCGGGGAGAGAACCCAGGAGTCCTGGCTCCCAGCCCCCCTGCTCTGACCCACCAGCCCCCACTCCCCTCCCAGAGCCGGGGAGAGAACCCAGGAGTCCTGGCTCCCAGTCCCTCTTGATGAGATGGCACAAAGCGGGGGCCCCGATCTCGCCTGGGACGTGGGGTCAGCGCAGGGCCCTGGGCGGGGCTGGAGGGAGGTGCGGGAGCCCTGCCCGAACAGGCCCGGGCGTGGACCCCAGGCCGACGCTCCCAGTTCCGTGGCCCAGGCCGGGAGGCGCTTGGCTCAGGCTGCCAGAGGGCGCAGCGGCCTGGGTGCCAGGAGGTCCCCGTGCCAGCGGCACAGAACCACGGGGCGAAGTTCAGGGGCGGGAGCGAAGAGCTGGCACCAGGCTGGCTGGGAAGTGGGCAGGTCCAGTTCTAAGATTGGGGTCCCCCATGGGGCCAGGCACAGCAGAAACACGGGGCTGTCCCCGCTCTGAAAGCCTATGGTCAAACTCAGCGAGACGGACTGCGGGTGGGGAAGGGAAACTGAGGCACAGAGGTGCCGGGCCTGGCCTAGCAGGTCAGTGGCCAAGCTGGGACCCGCCCGTGCCCGCTAGCCCATACTGCCAGCCCGAGGGCTGAAGGGGTCACACAAAGTGAGCCCCATTTTCCTTACGCTAGGGCAGGGGTGTGAGGGGAGCTGTGGGGTGAGGGGAGCTCCTTGGGCTGCTGTCTCAGCACCGTTCACTTTGGGGGGACTGAGGGGATGTGTACACGGACTTGGGAGCGCCACTAGCTCAGCAACCCGGCGCTGAGATGCGCCCACCTCTGGGGTGGGGGGGCCGGTTACCCGGAGATCCCTCGCCCAGCGCTGATATGCAGCCACCTCTGGGGAGGGGCGGCCGGTTACCTGGAGATCCCTCGCCCAGCGCTGATATGCAGCCACCTCTGGGGCAGGGCGCCCAGTTACCCAGGGACCCCTCACCCGGCGCTGAGATGCGCCCACCTCTGGGGTGGGGGGGCCGGTTACCCGGAGATCCCTCGCCCGGCACTGAGATGCAGCCACCTCTGGGGTGGGGGGGCCGGTTACCCGGAGATCCCTCGCCCGGCGCTGAGATGCGCCCACCTCTGGGGTGGGGGGGCCGGTTACCCGGAGATCCCTCGCCCAGCGCTGATATGCAGCCACCTCTGGGGTGGGGGGGGCCGGTTACCCGGGGACCCCTCGTCCGGCGCTGAGATGCGCCCACCTCTGGGGTGGGGTGGCTGGTTACCCGGGGACCCCTCGTCCGGCGCTGAGATGCGCCCACCTCTGGGGTGGGGTGGCCGGTTACCCGGGGACCCCTCGTCCGGCGCTGAGATGCGCCCACCTCTGGGGTGGGGGGCTGGTTACACGGGAACTCCTCGCCCGGTGCTGAAGTGCACACTTGGCATTACCCCCCTGTCCTGGCTGGGCTGGGTATGGTCCCCTCTGTCTGAGCCCCCATTCCCTACAGAACACTCTCCCCAAATGGGGGATCCCTTCTCTCAGCCCCCTCCCCAGCAGCACCCCACTCCCCTCTCAGCACCCCCTCCCCGCTCTCAGCCCCCTCCCCAGCTGCACCCCTTCCCCTCTCAGCACCCCCTCCCCGCTCTCAGCCCCCTCCCCAGCTGCACCCCTTCCCCTCTCAGCACCCCCTCCCTGCTCTCAGCCCCCCCTCCCCAGCTGCACCCCTTCCCCTCTCAGCACCCCCTCCCTGCTCTCAGCCCCCTCCCCAGCTGCACCCCTTCCCCTCTCAGCACCCCCTCCCCGCTCTCAGCCCCCCTCCCCAGCTGCACCCCGCTCCCCTCTCAGCACCCCCTCCCCGCTCTCAGCCCCCTCCCCAGCAGCACCCCCTCCCCTCTCAGCACCCCCTCCCCGCTCTCAGCCCCCTCCCCAGCAGCACCCCCTCCCCTCTCAGCACCCCCTCCCCGCTCTCAGCCCCCTCCCCAGCAGCACCCCGCTGCCCTTTCAGCACCCCCTCCCCGCTCTCAGCCCCCTCCCCAGCTGCACCCCTTCCCCTCTCAGCAGCCCCTCCCCTCTCAGCTCCCCCCCAGCAGCCCCTCCCCTCTCAGCACCCACCTCCCCTCTCAACCCCCCTCCCCAGCCGCACCCCTTTCCCTCTCAGCCCCCTCGCCTCTCACCAGCCCCTCCCCAGCAGCACCCCTCCCCTCTCAGCAGCCCCTCCCCTCTCAGCTCCCCCCTCTCCAGCAGCCCCTCCCCTCTCAACCCCTCCTCTCCAGCAGCCCCTCCCCTCTCAGCACCCACCTCCCCAGCAGCCCCCCATCCACTCTCACCACCCCCTCCCCAGCAGCCCCTCCCCTCTCAGCCCCCCCCAGCAGCCGCCCCTCCCCTCAGCCACCTCCCCAGCAGCCCCTCCCCAGCAGCAGCCCCTCCCCTCTCAGCTCCCCCCTCCCCAACCGCACCCCCTCTCCTCCCAGCTCCCCCCTCCGCAGCAGCCCCCCCTCTCAGCTCCCTCCTCCCCTCTCAGCTCCCCCCTCCCCAGCAGCCCCTCCCCTCTCACCACCCCCCCCTCAGCAGCAGCCCCTCCCCTCCCCAGCCGCCAGGGTAGAGGAGGGCGCCCCCCGCTGACCTGCTCGGGGCTGGCTCGGGAACGGGGTCCCCCGCGGGCTGCAGGAAGGGGGGGTGGGGGGGTCTCCCCTCTGGCTCCTCCTGTTTACAACCCTCCTCCCGGGAGCGGCCCGCTCTCGCGAGAGGAGGAGGAGCAACACTGCCTCCCCCGCCCCCCGCGTAGCCCGGATTCCTGGGTTCTCTGCTCTGCTCTGCGCTGCGCTGCGCTGGGAGGGGAGTGGGGTCTAGTGGTTAGAGCGGGGGGGGCTGGGAGCCAGGACTCCTGGGTTCTCTCCCTGGCGCTGGGAGGGGAGTGGGGGCTGGTGGGTCAGAGCAGGGGGGCTGGGAGCCAGGACTCCTGGGTTCTCTCCCCGGCTCTGGGAGGGGAGTGGGGGCTGGTGGGTTAGAGCAGGGGCGCTGAGAGCCAGGACTCCTGGGTTCTCTCCCCGGCTCTGGGAGGGGAGTGGGGGCTGGTGGTTAGAGCAGGGGGGCTGGGAGCCAGGACTCCTGGGTTCTCTCCCCGGCTCTGGGAGGGGAGTGGGGGCTGGTGGGTTAGAGCAGGGGGGGCTGGGAGCCAGGACTCCTGGGTTCTCTCCCCGGCTCTGGGAGGGGAGTGGGGGCTGGTGGTTAGAGCAGGGGGGGCTGGGAGCCAGGACTCCTGGGTTCTCTCCCCGGCTCTGGGAGGGGAGTGGGGCTGCTGGGTCAGAGCAGGGGGGGCTGGGAGCCAGGACTCCTGGGTTCTCTCCCCAGCTCTGGGAGGGGAGTGGGGGCTGGTGGTTAGAGCAGGGGGGCTGGGAGCCAGGACTCCTGGGTTCTCTCCCCGGCGCTGGGAGGGGAGTGGGGGCTGGTGGTTAGAGCAGGGGGGCTGGGAGCCAGGACTCCTGGGTTCTCTCCCTGGCTCTGGGAGGGGAGTGAGGGCTAGTGGGTCAGAGCAGGGGGGCTGGGAGCCAGGACTCCTGGGTTCTCTCCCCGGCTCTGGGAGGGGAGTGGGGGCTGGGAGCCAGGACTCCTGGGTTCTCTCCCCGGCTCTGGGAGGGGAGTGGGGGCTGGTGGTTAGAGTAGGGGGGCTGGGAGACAGGACTCCTGGGTTCTCTCCCTGGCTCTGGGAGGGGAGTGGCGTCTGGTGGGTCAGAGCAGGGGGGCTGGGAGCCAGGACTCCTGGGTTCTCTCCCCGGCTCTGGGAGAGAAGTGGGGGCTGGTGGGTCAGAGCAGGGGGGGCTGGGAGCCAGGACTCCTGGGTTCTCTCCCCGGCTCTGGGAGGGGAGTGGGGGCTGGTGGGTCAGAGCAGGGGGGCTGGGAGCCAGGACTCCTGGGTTCTCTCCCCGGAGGCATGGGACTCCGGCAGCTTGTAGCAGCATGCAGCGCGGTTCGGCCCGAGGTGCAAAACCCGCTTTGCCAAGATTGCCACCCACGGGCGCTGGCTCCTCTAACCAGGAGACCACACTCCCCTCCCAGGAGTCCTAGGAGAGGGTTTGGGGGTGTCTTCTTCCTAGACAGTTGGGCCTTTTTTTACATGCACGGGCCGTGCTGCCATCCAGTTTCGCGCCCCACCTAGTACCAGGAGAGCACTCTCCCTCCCTCGAGGAGGCTGTCCTGTCTCAGCTCCAAAGCCCCATTTCGCAGTGTGGACGCAGCTCGAGCCACCGCCCCCAGTCAGAAGGTGTGGCCTCGTTAGCCCGGCTGTGCGACCCGGCTCCAGCCATTGCACAGCCAGGTTGACAGGACAGTGGAGGCTCCGGCATGGGCCCCACAGCTCTGGGCTCCGTGTAGACGTACTCCTGGAAGCGCTGGGCCATTCGGGAGCACAAGGCCCTGGAAGCTTTGCTGGTGGTGGGGAGGGGGGTGTCTCCTTGGCAGGTACCTGGAACTGGGGATCTCCTATTCTGACTCCACTCCATGGAGGCAGAGGAAGCGGTAGGACGCCTGGCGGTGAGGGGTGGCACAAAGCACCGCAGGATCCTGATGGGGCGTGTTTGCGTGGGAATAATGTCCAGAGATTGCTTAGAGCCTGCACCGGGCAGAGCAGAGGGGCTGCGGCTCAGCGTCCCCCCCCATTTTCTTATGTTGCAGCGGTCAGCCCCAAAACACTGAGGGGCGTTGTTCCAGCTGCTGTTTCGAATTGCTCTCTGACGGGGTAGCGGGCCAGAGCCTTGAGCGACGGCAGGGAAGCCGCTGCTGACTCAGCACGCTAGAGGGGACACAGGAAGCTGGTAACGGGGGCTGGAACAATTTGTACAGTGGGGGTGCTCAGACCCATTGAACTATGCTGGAAAGCCTGTGTGTGATGGGAAGCACGTCAAGCCAGGGGGGGCGGTAACCATGCTGAGTCGCTGTTCTGAAGCTGGTATGGACACACAAAGGACTGATGTCGCTGCGTGGGGCACCCCGGACCCTCGTAGGTAGAAGCTGGAAGCTCGTTGTGAGTGAGCGGTAGATACCGGGGTGCAAAACTGGCCCCCCTCTCTGAAGCACCCATCCGATCCAGCCCGGCCCTGCAGCGAGCAGATCGAGGTGCCAGGGGTAAACCAGATCGGAGCCGTAGCGGTTTATCCTTGGCGTGTCATTCGCACGCAGGCGTTTGGCACGACGGATTGCGTGCGTGGGTCACCGGCTGGTAACGACAGGTACTGGAGTGCTCAGAAGTGAATCCTAGGATTATGTCCAGGTGTAGCATCGAGAAGGAGCCTTCGTCGAGCTGTAGTCTCTTGGCAAGGATAGGGGAATTCCTGGTCTGTGCAAATACTGTCAGAGAGGGGAAAAACGGTAGCACAGAACTGGTTGGTATTGTCTCACCTCCATGCTACATACACAGGACTCCTGGGTTCTCTCCCCGGCTTTGGGAGGGCAGTGGGGGCTGGTGGGTTAGAGCAGGGCGGGGCTGGGAGCCAGAACTCCTGGGTTCTCTCCCCGGCTCTGGGAGGGGAGTGGGGGCTGGTGGTTAGAGCAGGGGGGGCTGGGAGCCAGGACTCCTGGGTTCTCTCCCCGGCTTTGGGAGGGGAGTAGGGGCTGGTGGGTTAGAGCAGGCGGGTTGGGAGCCAGGACTTCTGGGTTCTCTCCCCAGCTCTGGGAGGGGAGTGGGGGCTGGTGGGTTAGAGCAGAGGAGGCTGGGAGCCAGGACTCCTGGGTTCTCTCCCCAGCTTGGGGTTGGGGGCTCTAGTGGTTAAATCAGGGATGTCGAGGCATTAGGAGTATTAATTCCCAGAGTATTATTTCTGGTGTTTGAGCATTGATTGCCAAGTACTATTTCGTAAGGCGCACCATTAGCTGTTGCGGATTAATCCCAAGTGTGACGTCACGCTCCGTATGATTGTATGAAAATATGTTAATGAGTGTGAATATAATGTAACTGGAATATGCTTCATGCAAAAGGTCTCTTGTAAGGTATCATTACAGAGCTTGTAATCTGCTGAGTGTGGTCATGCTATTTGTACAAGTGTATCATTCTTGCATCAAACTAGAAATAGGAAACATAACTCTGAGGTCCTATTGTAATTAAGCAAAGTGTGGGCCAAGAATTATACATTTATACAAATAGGATGACTAGGCTCAGTAGATAACAAGCTTTGTAATGATAGTTTACAAGAGACTTTTGCATGAAGCATATTCCAGTTACACTCATTAACATATTTTCATAAAATCATACGTAGTGCGTCACACCGAGTATTATTACTAAGGGGGGGCATTGACAGTTGAAGATCAACTCCCCCAAGTATTATTTCCGAAGGAAGCAATGTTGGCAGTTGCTGAGTATTGATGCTGAGTATTATTTCTGCAGCGGTGGTATTGGTTGAGTATTAATCGACAATGATTAGGCTCAATCTCCAAGTATTATTTTTGAGGGCGATGGTGGTGGCTGAATATTAATCTCCCGTTATGTCTGAGGGGGCAGCATTGGTTACTGAGTATTAATCTCCTGGTACTTCTAAGTGACAACATTGGCAATTTTAAGATTGACCTTGACCCCTAAGTGTTATTTCTCAAGAGACGTTAGTGGTTGAAGATTGTTTCCTGAGTATTATTTCTGGGGCGCGTATGGAGTATTTATTCCCTCCCAGGATGCTGTGCTGAAGATTGACCCTAGAGTATTATTTATGGGTAGTACTGCCCCACTGAGTATTTCCTGAGTATTATTTCTGGGGCGCGTATGGAGTATTTATTCCCTCCCAGGACGCTGTGCTGAAGATTGATCCTAGAGTATTATTTATGGGTAGTACTGCCCCACTGAGTATTTCCTGAGTATTATTTCTGGGGCGCGTATGGAGTATTTATTCCCTCCCAGGACGCTGTGCTGAAGATTGATCCTAGAGTATTATTTATGGGTAGTACTGGCCACTGAGTATTTATCCCCTGGGGCAGTATGTGCAGAGTATTGATCCACACGTAGTATTTGGGTGGCGCTTCACTGGAGTATTTATCCCGGGAGCGGGGGGATTATTTCCGGGCCACAACGAGTGTTTTATTATTCGTGTGTGGAGTATGTTACTCTCTCCCCCAGGGTACACCATTGAGCTGAGTATTATTTCTGAGGTGGCCGTAGTATGTACCCTCACCCCTGAATATTAGTCGCGTGTGGTGCTGTCCTGAGAGTATTTACCCCTCGGGTATTATTTGTGAAGGACGTTGGGTGTCTAGTATTGATCCCCAAGTATTAGTGGTGGGGGGGGTGTACTTTTGGGTCCAGCATATTATTTTTAGAGGACACTGAGCCGAGCCTGTCATGAGGGCTTTGTTACTCCAGTATTACTGGGGTGTGAGTATGTGGGTCATAGTAGGTATCCTCACACCCGAGTATTACCCCTTGGCGGAGTATCCCCTGGAGTATCCCTCCCTCCGGTATACTTGGGAAGGGTCAGTAGGGGCTGAGTATTAATACTCGAGTATTATTTGATGTGGTGGGGGCAGGGTGTCCCTGCAAGACCCCCAAGTATTAGTTCGGGGGGGAGTATTAATCCGCTCCCCCGCCCCGCGTAGTATTTATTGCTGGCCCCTCCCCCTCCTCAAAGGTCCCGCGCGCCCCCAACGGCAACGCCAACCGCCGTTCCCGCCAAAAGCGCCCGCCCCGCCGCCACGCGCGCAAACCCCTCAGGGGGGAGGGGCGGGTCTGGCTGCGCGCGCAGCCCCCCTCGGCCCCGCCCCCCCGCCCAGCGCTGGTGGCTGCGCGCGCAGCCGGGCTCGCTCCGTCGCTCCAGTCCCGGCGCCGGAGTCACCTTGGTCCCGGCCCGGCCGGACCCGCGATGGCGGCGGCGGCGGCGGCGGCGGCGGGGCCCGAGCGGCCCAAAACCTCCCCCAAGGCCGTGAAGTTCCTGTTCGGGGGCCTGGCCGGGTGAGACCGCGCGCCCCTCCCCCTCCCCCTCCCCCTCCCCACTGACCCCTGCCCCAGTGACCCCTCCCCCCACCCCACTGACCCCTCCCCCACCCCTCAGCGTGACCCCTGCCCCACTGGCCCCTCCCCCACCCCTCAGCGCCCCTCCCCCACCCTCCTCAGCGTGACCCCTCCCCCACTGACCCCTGCCCCAGTGACCCCTCCCCCACCCCCTCAGCGCCCCTCCCCCACTGATCCCTCCCCCTCAGCGTGACCCCACCCCCTCAGCACCCCTCCTCCACTGACCCCTCCCCCACCCCCCTCAGCGTGACCCCTCCCCCACTGACCCCTGCCCCAGTGACCCCTCCTCCACCCCCTCAGCTCCCCTCCACCACTGACCCCTGCCCCAGTAACCTCTCCCCCACCCCTCTCAGCGCCCCTCCCCCTCCCCACTGACCCCTCCCCTCAGCGCGACCCCTCCCCCACCCCTCAGCGCCCCTCCCCCACTGACCCATCCCCCACCCCCTCAGCATGACCCCCGCCCCACTGACCCCTCCCCTCAGCGTGACCCCTTCCCCACCCCTCAGTGCCCCTCCCCCACTGACCCCTCCCCACCCCCCTCAGCGCCCCTCCCCCACTGACCCCTCCCCCACCCTCCTCAGTGCCCCTCCCCCACCACTCAGCGTGACCCCGGTCCCACTGACCCCCCCCACCCCTCAGCGCCCCTCCCCCACTGACCCCTCCCCCACCCCTCAGCGTGACCCCGGCCCCACTGACCCCCCCCACCCCTCAGCGCCCCTCCCCCACCCCCGTCAGCATGACCCCCGCCCCACTGACCCTTCCCCCACCCCCCTCAGCGCCCCTCCCCCCGTCAGCGTGATCCCCGCCCCAGTGACCCCTCCCCCACAGCCCATTACACCACCAGAGACCCCCTCCAGTGTGCTCGACTGAGGATGGGATCCCGCTGGGGCTCAGTCTCCTTCCCTGCTGGGACTGGGGGGTGCTCCTAGGCCCCAGAGACACAGGACCTCTGGGAGGGGAGGGGAGTGGGGGCTGGTGGTTAGAGAAGGGGGGGCTGGGAGCCAGGACTCCTGGGTTCTCTCCCCGGCTCTGGGAGGGGAGTGGGGGCTGGTGGTTAGAGCAGGGGGGGCTGGGAGCCAGGACTCCTGGGTTCTCTCCCTGGCTCTGGGAGGGGAGTGGGGGCTGGTGGGTCAGAGCAGGGGGGCTGGGAGCCAGGACTCCTGGGTTCTCTCCTTGGCTCTGGGACGGGAGTGGGGGCTGGTGGGTCAGAGCAGGGGGGCTGGGAGCCAGGACTCCTGGGTTCTCTCCCCGGTGCTGGGAGGGGAGTGGGGGCTGGTGGGTCAGAGCAGGGCGGGCTGGGAGCCAGGACTCCTGGGTTCTCTCCCCGGCTCTGAGAGGGCAGTGGGGGCTGGTGGGTCAGAGCAGGGGGGCTGGGAGCCAGGACTCCTGGGTTCTCTCCCCGGCTCTGAGAGGGCAGTGGGGGCTGGTGGGTCAGAGCAGGGGGGCTGGGAGCCAGGACTCCTGGGTTCTCTCCCTGGCTCTGGGAGGGGAGTGGGGGCTGGTGGTTAGAGCAGGGGGGCTGGGAGCCAGGACTCCTGGGTTCTCTCCCCAGCTCTGGGAGGGGAGGGGGCTGGTGGGTCAGAGCAGGGGGGCTGGGAGCCAGGACTCCTGGGTTCTCTCCCCGGCTCTGGGAGGGGAGTGGGGGCTGGTGGGTCGGAGCAGGGGGGCTGGGAGCCAGGACGCCTGGGTTCTCTCCCCAGCTCTGGGAGGGGAGTGGGGGCTGGGGGGTCAGAGCAGGGGGGCTGAGAGCCAGGACTCCTGGGTTCTCTCCCCGGCTCTGAGAGGGGAGTAGGGGCTGGTGGGTCAGAGCAGGGGGGCTGGGAGCCAGGACTCCTGGGTTCTCTCCCCGGCTCTGAGAGGGGAGTAGGGGCTGGTGGGTCAGAGCAGGGGGGCTGGGAGCCAGGACTCCTGGGTTCTCTCCCTGGCTCTGGGAGGGGAGTGGGGGCTGGTGGGTCAGAGCAGGGGGGGCTGGGAGCCAGGACGCCTGGGTTCTCTCCCCAGCTCTGGGAGGGGAGTGGGGGCTGGGGGGTCAGAGCAGGGGGGCTGGGAGCCAGGACTCCTGGGTTCTCTCCACGGCTCTGGGAGGGGAGTGGGGGCTGGTGGTTAGAGCAGGGGGGCTGGGAGCCAGGACTCCTGGGTTCTCTCCCCGGCTCTGGGAGGGGAGTGGGGGCTGGGGGGTCAGAGCAGGGGGGCTGAGAGCCAGGACTCCTGGGTTCTGTGCCCAGGACTTGGCACACTGGTGCAGCATGGGGATTACGTGTGTAGCAAACCTGGTGTTGCCTCTTTGCATGGCCAAAAATGTTAATCCACTGGTTGCAGCCTGAGGGTTTCCTTGGACAGGAGGGTCAGGGATTTCGCCTGAGCAGGGGGTGTGAGAGAGACAGTGTGCCCCCCCCCCCCCCCCCCCCCCCAGTGAGCTGCTGTTTCTCTCACTCTTAATCCTCATCAGAACATACCTAGCAAATGTCCTCTTAGCATCTGGCCGCCTGGGACCCTTGCACCTCTGGGGAGCAGCTTCCGGGGGGATTGGCTGGCTGCAGGAGGATACAGGGTCTCTTCCCTCTCGGGAATGGGACCAGCTGGCCCATGGGAATCAGAGAACAGGCTTCAATAGGGCAGTGGTGAGAGTTTTCTAACCTGCGCATGTGAGGGGGCCCCTTTGCGCTGTCCCCGGTAACTCAGTGCCACCTCTGGCTTGTCCAGAGCAAGCCGGACGAGTGTTTTCACTGATGTTAGTAACTGCTGGGCCGGCTTCCTAAATCTCTCGAAATCGGGGGTTGTGGCGTGGATAAACAAGCACCGTCTCTCCCCCCCCCCCCCCACGTGGGTCAGAGTCCGAAGCGGAGTGCGTGTCGGAGAGTTATTTGGTTGTCTGACTTTTGGCCCTGATGCTTTGAAGACTGGGTACGGCTGGCCAGCTGCGGCAGTCGCTTCCTGGCAAGCTGGCTTGCCCCACTTACGGATAAACCGCCCTGTGTTTGTAGTGGGTAGAGCTAGAGGCTAGTGGAGCGGGCTGGCTGTCGGGGCGCCTGTGAGAAATGGAGGAGAATGTTTCCCCAAAGCTTCGGCCGTCAGCTCTTCAGGGGGGTCCTGAGCCATGATCCCAACGCAGATGATCACTTTGGATCCTCGTTAACGGCGCTGGGTAGGCCGGTCTCCTCCGTTTTGTCCTTTGTAAAATACTCTCTGTGGCTCTGCAGCATGGGGGCGACCGTCTTCGTGCAGCCCCTCGACCTGGTGAAGAACCGCATGCAGCTGAGCGGGGAAGGGGCCAAGACCAAAGAATACAAAACCAGCTTTCACGCCGTCAGGAGCATCCTCAGGAAGGAAGGCGTCCGCGGCATCTACACCGGGTATGAGGGGGCGGGGATGGGTGATTGGGGGGCGCCTTCGCGAGGCCTCCTTTGTTCTGACACGGAGGTGAGGAACGGGACATGGGGCCATTCCCCTCTAGGGGGGATCAGCCCCAGAGTGGGAGGTTGGCTGGCTCAGGGAGGTGGGGAAGGGGACGCAGGGCCTCTCCACTGTAGGGGGCGCTGGCTCGGATCCGGCCCCATGGTGGTGGGAACACAGGGCCTTTGTCCACCAGGGGCTGCCAGTTGTGATCTGTCCCCAAGGCAGGGGACAGGCAGCTTTGTGGGGGGGCTGGGAATGGGATATGGGGCCTTTCCCCTCTAGGGTACACATTGTACCACAGCCCCAGCTCTGTAGTGACCAGGATTGTTGCCTACGGCAGGCGCTGACTGGCCCTGTGAGAAATGGGTTGAGCCCAGCGTGGGTACGGTGTTAACGTCTGTCAGTTCTGCTCCCCTGGGGTAAAGCAGGGAGCTCGTGAGGGCCAGGGCACCGTGGTGCTGGCGGGCAGCCAGGAGACCCATGTCTTGTGTCGCTGGAGTGTCCGGCCTTTCCCCGGCCTCGGGCCCTGTGAGCAAACGCACCCAATTCTCATGGTTGCTGCAGAACTGGACCTGGGCCGAGAACCCAGGCGTCCTGACTCCCAGGTGTCCAGCAGCCACGCAGGCCCATAATCCTCCCCCCCTTGCCAGGCTGTCGGCAGGGCTTCTGAGACAGGCAACCTACACCACCACCCGTCTGGGCATCTACACCATCCTCTTTGAGAAGCTCACCAAGGCGGACGGCACGCCGCCCAACTTCTTCATGAAGGCAGGGATCGGCATGACGGCGGGGGCCACTGGGGCCTTTGTGGGCACGCCGGCTGAGGTGGCGCTCATCAGGATGACGGCGGATGGCAGGTGAGCGGGGTTGAACTGCGTGTGATGCGGTAATGCTGCTGTGTCCTCGCCTGGCGGCCGTGCCACTAGCCCCCATGAGAAACCTGGTGCCCCCAGGCTGCTACTGCAACCCACTAGGCCATGCTCCGAGGGGGTCTGTGCCTCTGAACTGCCCCCTTGCTCCCCTCCTCTGTTCCTGTTCCCAGGCTGCCCCCCGACCAGAGGAGAGGCTACACCAACGTCTTCAATGCGCTGCTGAGGATAACCCGCGAAGAGGGCGTGCTGACACTCTGGCGGGTATGGCGCTCGTTAGAGGGCTAGGCCCAGCGGCAGATGCACCCAGGAGAATTTGTTTAGGAGGTGGGGGGCGGCTGGGTTTGTGGGATCAGCCTGTGACCGGTTCCCCCCTGGGATACCACTGAGCCTGCCTGACCCACCAGCCTGGGCTCCCGCTCACCCTGTAATGCTGTGACAAGCTGCAGACGTGCTCCTGGTCTCACACTTTCACCAGCATTCACACAGGTAGGGACACACCCAGCTGCAGAAGCATCCACAGACGCTGAGATCAGCTCTGCGCGGGAAGGCTTCAGCTAAGGGATAGCGTCTTGCACTGCACAGCGGCAGCTCATGGAATTCGCCCCCGCCCTCACTGGGGAGGGGAACATACCCAGCTTAGAAGTTTACCAATTACAGATGATGGAGTTCAAGTGATTATAAGAGATCACAGCAGATGACCTTCTTTGTGTTTATTTACTATCTAAACTCAACATGCTAAAGAAATCGGGTGTGTTTAGCAAATGCAGCTTTAGGCAGGTTGCAGAGATTCTTGAAGGCAAGCTGCACTTGCTTGCAGCTGAAGACTCCAGGTATTGCTTTCACAGGCTAGAAATCCCTCTCGCCTGGGTCCATCCCTTCTCCCCAGTCCAGTCCTTGTTTCTCAGGTGTTTCCAAGCATCTCCTTTGGATGGGGAGTCAGTGAAGAAGAACCAGGATGATGTCAGTCCCCTGCCTTAAATAGCTTTTGCTTAGGGCGGGAACCCCTTTGTTTTCAAGCTTGGTTCCCACCCCCCTCAGTGGAAAAATACTGGTGTTCCAAGATGGAGTCCAGTACCATAACCTTAAGCCTCCCAGGGGGAGATTAGCATCTTCTAAGACCTTTTGTTGTCCCCAATGGTCCGTTGACTCGTTCCCAGCCAGCCGTCCCGCCTGATTGCATTCTGTCAAGTGGGTGTTCCCCAGGTGCAAACGTATTTGTAATAGATACATTAACAATATTCTTAATTTCAGATACCCAAATGATACATGCATGCAGATAGGATAATTGTATTCAGTGAATCATAACCGTTTCAATGACATCTTACAGGACGTATCTTGCACAAAATATATCGTAGTTATGCCATAATCCTGTCATCATATTACTGTGGGGCATAATGCCACAGAGCCTATGGGCAAACACGTTCAGGGGGCCGACGGGGTGTTAGTCTGTGGCAGGCATCTGCTTCTCATGAAAGGCAAGCGCTTAGATTCCCCATCCTCGTGTCTGCATGGTGTTTCCTGCGTCCCATCCCACCCCCGTTAACTGCCTCTCCTCTCTCTGCCTCACAGGGCTGTGTCCCCACCATGGCCAGAGCGGTGGTCGTGAACGCTGCCCAGTTAGCCTCCTACTCGCAGTCCAAGCAGTTCTTGCTGGGCTCCGGTAAGTCCTGGTCACGCTGTGTCTGACATAAAATGCAGGGCTGAGGGATAGCACCGCACTCCAGCCGGGTTCCACTTACTTGGGCCGACCAACATGCCAGTATTAGGATTGGGGCAGCTCCTGTGCTAGCCAGTCCGGACCGCCCCCCAGGAGGTAGTGAAGTGTTACTCACATTGGACAGAAGCACAGAGAGGGGGCGGGGCGGGGCGGCTTCCCACTATCTCAGTGCAAGAGCTGGGAAGAGAACCCAAGAGTCCTGGCTCCCAGCCCCCCCCTGCTCTGACCCACCAGCCCCGACTCCCCTCCCAGAGCCAGAGAGAGAACCCAGGAGTCCTGGCTCCCAGCCCCCCCTGCTCTAACCACCAGCCCCCACTCCCCTCCCAGAGCTGGGGAGAGAACCCAGGAGTCCTGGCTCCCAGCCCCCCTGCTCTGACCCACCAGCCCCGACTCCCCTCCCAGAGCCAGAGAGAGAACCCAGGAGTCCTGGCTCCCAGCCCCCCCTGCTCTAACCACCAGCTCCCACTCCCCTCCCAGAGCCGGGGAGGGAACCCAGGAGTCCTGGCTCCCAGCGCCCCTGTTCTAACCCTCAGTGAGATGGGTGCTTGAATGGCTTAGCTCTGCCCTCCGGGGGCGGGTCCTAAAATCCTCCCTCTCTCTCCTCTCCAGGTTACTTCCGAGACAACATCTTCTGCCATTTCTGTGCCAGTATGATCAGCGGGCTGGTGACCACCGCTGCTTCGATGCCGGTGGATATCGCCAAGACCAGGCGAGTGGCAGGAGCGCTGGGTGTGCCCTTGGCAGAGGCCAGGATGGTTGCGGGGGGCACGGAGATGGGTCAGGAATAGGGAGCGGAGGGTTGTGGGGCCAGTGGAATCCACCCCTGCTCCGTCATTCCTGCCTCATGGGTATTTTGTGAGCTGAGTTGGTGAGTTCTGCCCATCAGCACGGGAGGGAATCACCCCATATCAGCAGCGAACAGGCCACGGGATTTGAACCCTTCCCCACCCCCCCCCGGGGCAGGGATGCACACATAGGGAGCATTACCCAGAGTGCACCTGTTCGGGGGGCCGGTCTGATAAAGACTTGACCTTGCTTGGCTTGCAAGGATCCCAGGGCAAAGCTGGTCTGGACTGCAGGCTTCCCTGTGTCCCAGATCCACCCTTGATCCCCTAGCTACGTGGAAACTGATCTCCATGTCTAAATAAGTGGTGGTCATCTGCTGAGCGCCTGCTGCTGGCTTAAAGCTTCCTCCCCCCTTTCCTCCGGGCACGCAGGATTCAGAACATGCGGATGATTGCCGGGAAGCCGGAGTACAAGAACGGTCTGGTAAGTGACAGCTGGAGACAGGGGACGTGTTGGGATCCGCCGTCTTGTGCCCTTGGTCGCACTTGGGGTGTTGGGTTCCTGCTCCCTGTGTCCAGAGGGCGGGTTCACGCTGCCGCTCCATGGGGCAGGTTTCTATTGACAGCGTGGCTGTGCTTTCCTCCTGGCCGTGGGGAAATGGACAGGAGCTGCCAGTTTGGGGGCGGGGTGGATGATCAGCTGTCCGTGAGCTCCCGGGGCGATGCTGTGACCAGCAGGGCGAATGCCATCCCGGGCTGCGTAAGCGGGAATCTCGTGTAGGGGCAGAGAGGCGATTTCACTGCCGGATCGGGCCCTGCCAGGGCCCACACTGCCAGCTGGAGGGCGATTTAATTGGAGAGGGGGCAAAGAGCCAGGAGAAGCTTAGGGAAGAGGCGGTGAAGGGGTGACTGACCCCGGTCTGTAAGTACCGACGTGGGGAACAGATATTTAGTAAGGTCTAACCTGGCCCGAGGGCTGGAAGCTGGAGAAATTCAGGTGTAAATGTTTGGTGGTGAGAGTGGGCCTGGGCCCGGGCCCGTGGAGTCCTAGGGTGCCCAGTGTGGGGCATCGCCTCAGCCCACATACAGGGGGCTCTGAGCCCCTACGGCGCGGCTAGGAAAGTGACCTCGACAGGCAGGTTATTTCCCTCAGTGAACTCCCGCTCTGTGGTGGTCAGTTCAGGAATTCTTACTGCTGCCCCGTCTCAGAGTCTCGCGCTGGGCAGGGAGCCCCCCCAGGTCGTGTCGCGTTGCCTTGCAGCTGCCAGGGCGAACAGGCCTCCGGGGTGTGGAGGAACATTCTGATCAGGCTTTGAACTCAGAGCCACTCGCCCAGCATGACCCAGGATGTGAATCGGTGTCGCTGGGGCAGGGGGAGAAAACACTTCTCCACGTGCCCGTGTCTAGGGAGAGCAAAGGGGACGCAGGATGGCAGTCCAGTGAAGACCTTCGACGGGCACGTTCAGTGTGGCAGCATCCTTAAATACACGCAGGCTGCGCTGTGCGAGAGGGGGACGGGAATCTCTTCCCCTGGCCTGAATGCATCTGGCCACTGGGGGGCAGTGGCCTGTCAGATATGGGACGTGGGAGAGAAGCCGTGGGACTGGACCGACAGTGCTCCGCCGATATTCCTTAAAGGAGGCTCAGCCCCCGTTCCGGGAGCTCAGGCATATTGTACAGCGAAGGAAAGTGAGGCAGAGAGAGAGAGTGAGAAGTGGCTTTCTGGAGGCTACAGAGGCAGTGACAGAACCCAGGACCCCACCGCTTGCTCGAGCGACTAGCCAGTGCAGGGGCGTTAGCCGGCCGGAGCCAGTGCAGGGCGTCGGGCGTGGCGGCCCCGGAGTATCGTCCGCTGCGTACTGACCTCTGCTTTCTGAATTCCAGGATGTGCTGCTGAAAGTCATCCGCTACGAGGGGTTCTTCAGCCTCTGGAAGGGCTTCACCCCCTACTATGCCCGCCTGGGCCCCCACACCGTCCTGACCTTCATCTTCCTCGAGCAGATGAACAAATTCTACAAGAAGTTCTTCCTTAGTGCCTAAGAGGAGGCCCTGCCCTGCTGCGGCTGGGCACCCCCTCCCCAGACCGCAGCACCTCTGCCAGGCCAGCGTCTGCCTGCTGCTGGGGAACCAGACCCGGCTCTCGCCGGGGTCCGAAGCAAGGATCTGGCAGGAGCCCCTCCCCTTCCTGCGTGTTTGGTGTCAGTCACGTCACCGTTCTTCCCTGTTTCCCGAATCACGTCAGAGGAGCGGCGGAGAGGCTGGCACAGCTTCTGTCTGGACTGGGATGGGGTGCTCCAGATGTCTCTGGATTATTTATTGAGGGGGGCCCAAGACTGGGCCGGTACCTTCCAACGCAAGCCCTTGGGTAGCAATGGCCGACCCGCGTGTGAGCTGTAGGTCTGTGCGTTGGGCTGAGGTTTTTTCTTCTCTCCCCCTTTTATTTGCTTTGAACTCAGTAAACAGATCATGGTCCTATGGGCACGTTTGCTTTGGGGTTCCTGCAAGGGGGGGGCAGGGAGGAAAGACACCTCGTAACGCTCTGCAGCTCATGTCGCAGATTTACAGCACCTGAGTTACGCCCCAGGAGGAACGCCTTCCGTGTGTCAGACCCCCAAGCGGTCCCACAATGCCTAAGGGTCACCTGCACCTCAGGGCTTCACTTGGCGAGCTCTGCCCTGCGAGAGCCGCGTCCGCTCTGCAAGGACCCAGGCGCCCAGCCAGTGTCTGCAGCGACCGGACGTTCGTGTAGAGACAGGCAGGTTCGGGCACAGTGCGTCTTGGCCACGCCATCTTGGTTCTCTCTCTGTCGCAGGTGAGGCCTGTCCCTCTCCAAAGGTTGGCTGCTGAGTTCACATCTTCCACCTGATTGTGGAATTTCTTCTCGTTAGGTGTCAATTGTTCGGTTCTCGCCTCTGGGTTGGTTTTAGCTAGTCCTTTTAAGGACCCGTCCACACAGCCCCAGAGAGTTTGGAGAGAGACGCACCTCCTCGCTCCATTGGCCAGCAGTCCCTGGTCAGGTCAGTCCCTGCCCCGCCTATCAATCAGAAACGCCTCCTGCGTTAAAAGGTGTGACTTTATTTGCTGGAGTGGCCAAAAGAAGTGAAAGTGCTGCCCCGGTCTTGTCAGGACCAAGCGCCCTCAGCACGCTCTGTGTTTACCTCTGCCAGCTTCTGCTTTGCTTTAACGAGACGTGCAGGGCTCTGGTTCCCCCTGTGCAGGTAGGCTGCACCCCATGGGGGCTTTGCCCCTGGAGCAGCGTGCGGGCGGTTTGCTGACAGCCACAGCAGCAGCAGCTCCAGGGCGTTGTCCCGCAGGCCAGCAGCCACCCCGGGGAATCAGCTCCGTGATACCGTTGTGAGCCAAGGCCAGGCGGCTGAGGGCAGCGCCCCCAGGGCGTTGTGGGACAGGATCAGCTCCTGGAGTGAGGGGCCGGTGTGCAGCAACCCCAGGCTCAGGGAGGTGCTGGGGAGGGACACCAGGTGGTTGGCACCAAGCTGGAGACTGCAGGTGACCCTAGGTGGCACACAGGTTAACCGCCGGCCCGGCGCAGCCAACTTCGAGCTGGTGTGTGATCACATTCACCTCACACCCCCAGGGCACCAGCCAGGCCAGGAAGGTGAGGGGCGCCCTGCTCGGGAGCTGGGAGCAAGGTGGGCCCAGAGGAAGGAAGCCACAGGGCCCGTCTACACTCTCCCCACAGCTGCTGTGACAAGGTCCAGACTCCACATGCTTGGACTAGAGCTACTGCCAAAGAGCTCTATGTCCCCAGAATCTCTTCACTGGTCTGGAGGGGAGAGGCGTGGGGCTGAGATGCAGCTGCCTCGGGGTGCGATATGGGGGGCTGATCATAGAGGGATCCCTCATGTAATGCTGTGATGCGTCTGTGCCTGGGGTGGGGTTCATACAGGGATCCTTCGCCCGGTGCCAAGATGCGTCTGTCCGGTGTGGGGGGCGGTTGTTTATACAGGTCTCTGGTGCTGAGATGCATCTGTGTCTGGGGTGGAGTGGCCCTCCCCAGTACCAGCAGCATTTCTGAGCGCAGCTCTGTAGCAGTGCCTGCAGCTGCTTGGGACAGGGGGCTGTGGATAAAAGTTTAGTGACTTCCCCAGGGTACGTCTGGCCCTGGGCCAAGGCTCCTAGACTGTGTGGTCAGGGCTGGCCCCGGTGCGGCGCTAGGAGGTGCTGTGCTGCGGGGCGGGGGGCTCGTATCCAGACATCACCCTCACCCCCATGGCTACCTCATGTGTCTATACCCTGTCAGCCAGGGGAAACGGCCCCTACGGGTGAGGGCAGGGTCCTGGCTACAGGTCCGGCTGTAGGGGGAAGGGGTCGTCGGGCACCTGGTTGAAATGCCCCATGAGGAAAATGCTGAGGGTGCCGATGGTGAAGAGCAGGATGGCAGCACAGAAGCAGAGCTTGTCAATCACTTTCCCGATCAGCACCCAGTTCTCCATCTCCTGCGCAGCAGAGAGAGGGGCGTCAGGATGCCTGGGTCCCCTGCACTTGGAGGGGAGTGGGTTAGAGCAGTGTGGGGAGGAGAGGCAGGGCCTGGGAGCCAGGACTGCTGGGTTCTCTCCCTGGCTCTGGGAGGGGAGTGGGGGCTGGGAGCCAGGACTCCTGGGTTCTCTCCCCAGCTCTGGGAGGGGAGTGGGGGCTGGGAGCCAGGACTGCTGGGTTCTCTCCCTGGCTCTGGGAGGGGAGTGGGGGCTGGGAGCCAGGACTCCTGGGTTCTCTCCGCAGCTCTGGGAGGGGAGTGGGGGCTGGTGGGTCAGAGCAGGGGGGCTGGGAGCTAGGACTCCTGGGTTCTCTCCGCAGCTCTGGGAGGGGAGTGGGGGCTGGTGGGTTACAGCAGGGGGGCTGGGAGCCAGGACTCCTGGGTTCTCTCCCTGGGCTCTGAGAGATTTTCCCCGGGGTGCTGGGGCAGGCTGGTGTGGGGCTCACCGCGTTGCTGGCATTCTGCTGTCTCGTGGTCTCTGTGATGAAGTTGCAGGCCTCCACGCACGCCCGGATCTCGGGGGCTGCACTGGCCAGGTTCTTGTACAAGGTGCTGGTGATGCCCACGTCCACCCCATCTGCAGAGAGAGGGGGCGGGGCAGGGCAAAGTCAGGGACCCAGGAGTCCTGGCTCCAGGACTAACACCAGCTTCCCCTGGCAGTGGGGTGTGGGTAGCCAGCATGCCTGGGGGCGGGGGGGTGTTTCTCACCACAGGCGGGGGTCCTGCTGAGCCCATGCCGCTCCCCCTGCCGCTCAAAGAGGATCTCGCTGCGTGGCTTCTTGAGGATGTACTCCTCGGCTTTGAGCATGATGGCGAAGGAGCTGTGCCGCCGGGCAGGGGGCGCGGCCCAGGGGTCCCCCGTGGGCTCCAGGGCCGAGCCCAGGTACTGTGGCAGCACCTCTAGGAACACCTGGAGGGGAGATACCATAGAACTGGAAGGGACCTCGTGAGGTCTCTAGTCCAGTCCCCTGCACTAAGTATCATCTAGACCATCCCTGACAGGTGTTTGTCCAGCCTGCTCTTAAAAATCCCCAATGACGGAGATTCCCCCACCTCCCAGGGCAATTTATTCCAGTGCTGAACCACCCTGACAGCCAGGAAGTGTTTGCTAATGTCCAACCTAAACCGCCCTTGCTGCAGTTTAAGCCCCTTGCTTCTTGTCCTGTCCTCAGAGATTAACAATAACAATTTTTCTCCCTCCTCCTTGTTAACAATCTTTTACGTACTTGAAAACTGTTCTCACGTCCCCTCTCAGTCTTCTCTTCTCCAGACTAAACCAACCCAAGTTTTTCAATCCTCCCTCATAGCTCATGTTTTCTAGACCTTTTCATCATTTTTGTTGCTCTTCTCTGGACTCTCCAATTTGTCCACATCTTTCCTGCAATGTGGCACCCAAACTGGACACAATACTCCAGCTGAGGCCTAATCAGCGCGGAGCAGAGCGGAAGAATGACTTCTCGTGTCTTGCTTACAACACGCCTGCTCATACAGCCCAGAATGATGTTGGCTTTTTTTTGCAACAGCGTCACACTGTTGACTCATATTTAGCTTGTGATCCACTCTGACCCCCAGATCCCTTCCAGCAGTGCTCCTTCCTAGGCAGTCATTTCCCAACTGATTGTTCCTTCCTAAATGGAGAACTTTGCATTTGTCCTTTTTGAATTTCATCCTATTTACTTCAGACCGTTTGTCCAGATCATTTTGAATTTTAATCCTATCCTCCAAAGTACTTGCAACCCTTCCCAGCTTGGTATCGGCCACAAACTTTGTAAGTGTCCTCTCTATGGCATTATCAAAATCATTGATGAAGATATTGAACAGAACTGGACTCAGACCCAATCCCTGCGGGACCCCACTCGTTATGACCTTCCAGCATGACTGTGAACGACTCTCTGGGAACAGTTTTCCAACCAGTTTTGCACCCACCTTCTAGTAGCTCCATCTAGGTTGCATTTCCCTAGTTTGTTTATGAGAGAAGGTCACGCGAGACAGTATCTAAAGCTTTACTAAAGTCAAGATATACCACAGCTACCGCTTCTCCCCCCCCGCCCAACTGCAAGGCTTTTTACCCTGTCAAGGAAAGCGATCAGGTTAGTTTGACACGATTTGTTCTTGACAAATCCATGTTGACTGTTATTTATCACCTTATTATCTATCCCATTCAATTACGGCTTGTAATGGCAGACAGCTAAAAGGAGACAAATTTTTAAAGAGCTTATATACCAATGCTAGAAGTTAAATAATAAAATGAGTGAACTAGAGACATTGATGTAACAGGCATCACAGAAACTTGGTGAATGAGGATAATCAATGGGACACAGTAATACCAGGGTACAAAACATATCAGAAGGACAGAACAGGTCCTGGTGGGGGAGTGGCATTATGTGTGAAAGAAAGTGTAGAATCAAATGAAGTAAAAATCGTAAATGAATCAAACTGTACCATAAAATATGGATAGAAATTCCATTCTCTAAGAAGAAGAATATAGCGGTAGGGTTATATTTCCGACCACCTGACCAGGATGGTGATAGTGACTGTGAAATGCTCAGGGAGTTTAGAGATGCTATTAAAATAAAAAACTCAATAATAATTAATAATGTGGGATTTCAATTATCCCCATATTGACTGGGTACATGTCACTTCAGGACGGGATGCAGAGATACCTTATATACCTTGGAGCTGCTGGTCTTGGAACCCACAAGGCAATTCTTGATTTAGTCCTAAGTGGAGCACAGGATCTGGTCCAAGAGGTGAATGTAGCTGGCCCGCTTGGTAATAGTGACCATAATATAATTAAATTTAATATCCCTGTGGCAGGAAAAACACCACAGCATCCCAACACTGTAGCATGTAATTTCAGAAAGGGGAACTCCACAAAAATATGGAGGTTTAGTTAAACAGAAATTAAAGGGTACAGTGCCAAAAGTGAAATCCCTGCAAGCTGCGTGGAAACTTTTTAAGGACACCATAATAGAGGCTCAACTTAAATGTATACCCCAAATAATAATAATAAAAAAACCAGTAAGACAACCAAAAAAGAGTCACCGTGGCTAAACAACAAAGTAAGAGAAGCAGTGAGAGGCAAAAAGGCATCCTTTAAAAAGTGGAAGTTAGATCCTAGCAAGGAAAATAGAAAGGAGCATAAACATTGGCAAATGAAATGTAAAAATCCAATTAAGAAGGCCGGAAAAGAGTTTGAGGAACAGCTAGCCAAAGACTCAAAAAGTAACAGCAAAAAAAAATTTTTAAGTACATCAGAAGCAGGAAATCTGCTAAACAACCAGTGGGCCCACTGGATGATCATAGAAGATCAGGGTTGGGAGGGACCTCAGGAGGTATCTAGTCCAACCCCCTGCTCAATGCAGGACCAATCCCCAACTAAATCGAGGTGCTAGAGGAGCACTCAAGGACGATAAGGCCATTGCGGAGAAACTAAATGAATTCTTTGCATCGGTCTTCACGGCTGAGGCTGTGAGGGAGATTCCCACTCCTGAGCCATTCTGTTTAGATGACAGATTGGAGGAATTGTCCCAGATTGAGGAGGTTTGGGAACATAAACAGTACTAAGTCACCAGGGCCAGATGGGATTCACCCAGGAGTTCTGAAGGAACTCAAACGTGAAATTACAGAACCACTAACTGTGGTATGTGAACCTATCATTTAAATCCGCTTCTGGACCACATGACTGGAGGAGAGCTAAAGTGATGCCGATTTTTAAAGAGGGCTCCAGAGGTGATCCCGGCAATTACATGCCTGTAAGCCTGACTTCAGTACTAGCTGAAACTATAATAAAGAACAACATTCTCACACCTATAGGTGAACATGATTTGTTGAGGAAGTCAACATGGTTTTAGTAAAGGGAAATCACGCCTCACCAATCTACTAGAATTCTTTAAGGAGTCAACAAGAATGCGGACAAGGGGGATCCAGTGGATAGAGTGTACTTAGATTTTCAGAAAGCCTTTGACAAGGTCCCTCACCAAAGGCTCTTATACACGGGATAAGAGGGAAGGCCCTCTCATGGACTGGTTAAAAGGCAGGAAACAAAGGGTAGGAATAAATGGTCAGTTTTCAGAGTGGAGAGAGGGAAATCGTGGTGTCCCCCAGGGGTCTGTGCTGAGCCTCGTCCTATTCAACAGAGTCATAAACGATCTGGAAAAAGGGGTAAACAGTGAGGTGGGAAAATTTGCAGATGATACAAAATGACTAAAGATAGTTAAGTCCCAGGCAGACTGCGAAGCGTTACAAAAGGATCTTTCAAAACTGGGTGATTGGGCAACAAAATGGCAGATGAAATTTAATGTTGACAAATGCAAAGTGATGCACATTGGAAACCCTAATCTCAACTGTACATATAAAATGAGGGGTCTAAATTAGCTGTTACCACTCGAGAAAGATCTTGGAGTCATTGTGGATAGTTCTCTGCAAACATCCACTCAATGTGCAGCCTCAGCCAAAAAAGTGAACAGAATGTTGGAAATCATTAAGAAAAGGAGAGAAAATCAGACAGAAAATATCATGTTGCCGCTCTAAAAATCCATGGCACGCCCACATCTTGAATGCTGCCTGCAGATGTGGTCGCCCCATCTCAAAAAAGATCTATTGGACTTGGAAAAGGTTCAGAAAAGGGCAACAAAAAATATTAGGGATATGGAAGGGCTGCCGTATGAGGAGAGATTAATCAGACTGGGACAGTTCAGCTTGGAAAAGAGACGGCTAAAGGGAGATGGGATAGAGGTGTATAAAACAATGACGGGTGTAGAGAAAGTAGATGAGCAAGTGTTGTTTACTCCTTCTCATAACACAAGAACTAGGGGCCACCCAATGAAATGAACAGGCAGCAGGTTTAAAACAAACAGCAGGAAGTATTTCTGCACCCAACACACAGTTAACCTGTGGAACTCCTCGCCAGGGGATGCTGTGAAGGCCAAGACCATAACAGGGTTCAAAGAAGAACTAGAGAAGTTTCTGGAGGACAGGTCCATTGATGGCTGTTAGCCAGACTGGGCAGGGAGGGGGTCCCTGGCCTCTGTATGCCAGAAGCTGGGAATGGGCAACAGGGGATGAGTCACTTGGTGATTCCCTGCTCTGTTCATTCCCATCGGTAGACAGGACATTGGGCTGGATGGACCCTTGGTATGACCCAGTAGGGCCGTTCTTCTGTTAGGTATTTGCAAATTGATTGCTTAATTATTTGCTTCATTATTTTTCCGGGTACAGAAGTTAATCTGACTGGTCTGTAATTCCCCGGGTTGGCATTATTTCCCTTTTCATAGATGGGCACTAGATTTGCCCTTTTCAAGTCTTCTGGAATCTCTCTCATCTTCCACGACTTCAAAGATACTCGCTAGTGGCTCCGATATCTCCCCAGTCACGCCCTGAGTATTCTAGGAGGCATTTCATCCGGCCCTGGTGATTTGAAGACATCTAACTTGTCTACGTAATTTTTTTGACTTGTTTTTTCCCTCTTTTAGACTCTGATTCTCACTGACATTTACTACATTCGATGTCCACTCGCCACCAACCTTTCTTGGTGAAACCCGAAACAAAGATGTCATTACGCACCTCTGCCATTTCCACAATTTCTGTTACGGTCTTTCCTCCCCTCGTTGAGTAACGGGCCTACCCAGTCCTTGGTCTTCCTCTTGCTTCTAGTGTATTTGTAGAATGGTTTCTTGGCACCCTGTATGTCCCTGGCTAGTGTGGTCTCATTGTGTGCCTCGGCCTTTCCAATTTTGTCCCTACACACTTGTGTTATTTGTTTATATTCATCCTTTGTCATTTGACCGAGGTTTCACTTTTTGCAGGACTCTTTCTGCGTTTTAGGTCACTGACGATCTCCTGGTTAAGCCAAGGTGGTCTCTTGCCAGACTTTCTGACTTTCCTAAGCAGTGGGATAGTTTCCTCTTGTGCCCTTAATAACGTCTGTTTGAAAAACTGCCAACCGTCTCCAATTGATTCCCCTCTAGACTTGCTTCCCGTGGGATCTGACCTACCAACTCCCTAGTTTGCTAACGTCTGCCGCCTTGAAACACATGGTCTTTGTTCTGCTGTTCTCCCTCCTACCCATCCATCCCGTAGCATTATGAACTCTGCCATTTCGTGATCACTTTCACCCAAGCTGCCTTCCACCATCCAATTCTCAGCCACTTCCTCCCTCTTTGTCAAAATCAGATCTAGAACAGCCTCCCCCCCCGCCAACTTTCTCCACCTTATGATATAAAAAATCTTCCCCCTGACACATTCCAAGAACTTGCTGCCTGGCTGTGTTGTTTTCCCAACAGATGTCTGGGGAGCTGAAGTCCCCCATCACCGCTAAGTCCTGTGCTTTGGATGATTTTATTGCCATGACATCTCCCTTGGTTTTTACCCCCTGTATTCTTACCCAGAGATTTTCAACAAGTCTGTCTCCTATTTCCAGCTCAGATCTAAGGGTCAAGGCGTAGGCTTTGGACTCTTCCCTTCCCTGAGCCCCCCGGCCCCAGCCAGGATGGGTCCCCCTATTCCCCCTTCGGTTGGTTCCCGGTTCTCCAATTCCCCTCCAAGGCTGGTGCCCTTCACCCCGCATCCCCTGGCACTGATCCCCAGGTCTCCGCGCCCCCTCCTGAGCTCTCCCTCTACCCCCAGCTCCCTGGCACTTCCCCCCCGCGATCCCCCTCATCTCCCCACTGTGCTCTGCCCCCGACGCTCACATGTTTGAGTTGTTCAGACATGCAGTGGGTGTTCGGCGTTCGCAGGGAAACGTTCAGCACAATGACACAGTTCATCACGATCAGCGTCGCCACCCCCATGACGAACATCAGGTACCTGCTGGGGAGAGATCTCAGGAGTCCTGGCGCCCAGCCACCACTCCCCTCCCAGAGCCGGGGAGAGAACCCAGGAGTCCTGGCTCCCAGCCCCCACTCCCCTCCCAGAGTCGGGGAGAGAACCCAGGACTCCTGGCTCCCAGCCCCCCTGCTCTGACCCGCCAGCCCCCTCTCCCCTCCCAGAGCCGGGGAGAGAACCCAGGAGTCCTGGCTCCCAGCCCCCCTGTTCTAACCCACCAGCCCCCACTCCCCTCCCAGAGCCGGGGAGAGAACCCAGGAGTCCTGGCTCCCAGCCCCCCTGCTCTGACCCGCCAGCCCCCTCTCCCCTCCCAGAGCCGGGGAGAGAACCCAGGAATCCTGGCTCCCAGCCCCCCTGCTCTGATCCGCCAGCCCCCACTCCCCTCCCAGAGCCGGAGAGAGAACCCAGGAGTCCTGGCTCCCAGCCCTCCTACTCTGACCCGCCAGCCCCCACTCCCCTCCCAGAGCCAGGGAGAGAAGCCAGGAGTCCGGGCTCCCAGGGAAGCGGGATGGGGGTATCACTCACTTGCCGATGAGGGGAACGCTGAGCGAGGTCTCTGGGACTTTTTGGGCGATGAGGAAGAGGAAGACGGTCTGAGCCAGCAGCACCGAGATGGAGAGGGTGCATTTCTGGCCGCCAGCTGCCAGGGGCAGAGAATAGGGGTGACATGGGACCGTCTGGCTTTCCTCCAACATCCTGCTATGCCCCTTCCTGCCCAGGGCCTGGGGCCCCCCAGAGAGGGACGGTCAGGAGAGATTGGGGTTCATGCCCCTACTGTTTGCTCCTAGTGCCAGCAAACATGTCCCCTGCGTGGGTGTGGTAGGGAGCATCACACCTTGTCCTGTGGCTGGGCGGGGTTTCCTGGGGCCAGGGCGTTCTCGTGGCTAGGCTGGGTGTCCCCGTGGCCGGCAGGGTGTCCCCGTGGCTGGCAGGGCGGGGTTTCCCATGGCTGGGCGGGGCGTCCCCGTGGCTAGGCTGGGTGTCCCTGTGGCTGGCCGGGCGGGGTTTCCTGTGGCTAGGCGGGGTTTCCCGTGGCCAGCAGGGCGTCCCCGTGGCCGGCAGGCATTTCCCATGGCTGACCGGGCGGGGTTTCCTGTGGCCAGCAGGGCATCCCCGTGGCCGGCCGGCGTTTCCCATGGCTGGCCGGGCGGGGTTTCCTGTGGCTAGGCGGGGTTTCCAGTGGCCGGTGGGGCGTCCCCGTGGCTAGGCGGGGCGTCCCCGTGACTGGCCGGGTGGGGTTTCCTGTGGCCAGCAGGGCGTCCCCGTGGCCGGCCGGCGTTTCCCATGGCTGGCCGGGCGGGGTTTCCCGTGGCCGGCAGGGTGTCCCCGTGGCCGGGCGGGGTTTCCTGTGGCTAGGCGGGGTTTCCAGTGGCCGGTGGGGCGTCCCTGTGGCTAGGCGGGGCGTCCCCGTGACTGACCGGGCGGGGTTTCCTGTGGCCAGCTGGGTGTCCCCGTGGCCGGCCGGCGTTTCCCATGGCTGGCCGGGCGGGGTTTCCCGTGGCCGGCAGGGCGTCCCCGTGGCCGGCCGGCATTTCCCGTGGCTGGCCGGGCGGGGTTTCCTGTGGCCAGCAGGGCGTCCCCGTGGCCGGCTGGCATTTCCCGTGGCTGGCCGGGCGGGGTTTCCTGTGGCCAGCAGGGCGTCCCCGTGGCCGGCCGGCGTTTCCCATGGCTGGCCGGGCGGGGTTTCCCGTGGCCGGCAGGGCGTCCCCGTGGCCGGGCTCACCTTGGGCGGGCAGGAAGTAGACCAGCACCACGAGGGAGGAGATGAGCACGCAGGGCACGATGATGTTGATGACGTAGAAGAGGGGCTTGCGCTGGATGATGAGCGAGAAGCGGATCTCCTGGAAGCCCAGCGCCTCCCGGCCCAGCTCTGGGTGCAGCACCTTCCAGGCCGGCCGGTGCTGGATCGCCCACTCCCCGTTCTCTGCAGGGCGACAGGCGCGGGAGGCAGCGGGTTTGGGGGGGGCACCCCCCTGCCCTTTTGGGGAGACCCCAGCAGACACCACCCACCCCTTGGGGCAGATCCACCTACCCCCTGGAGTGGACCTGCTAGGGGGCTGTGGCAGACACCCCCTGCCTCCTGGGGGGTCTGTTTGGGGGTTGGGGGCTGGCAGACACCCTCTGTCCCAGGCCCCCCATACCTGTGAAGGCGGCGGGGTCTATATCGATCTCATCGAAGGGGCGGGCCGTCTCCTCATTGATTGAGAGCTGCAGTTCAACCTCGTTAGCGCTGTACGTCTGGGACCTGGGGGCACATGGCGGGGGGTCAGCAGGGGGCGCCCTCTCCTTAGGGTCAGCTCTGGCACTGGGCGAGGGGTTCCTATTAACCAGCTGCCCCGCCCCAGAGATGGGCGCATCTCAGCACCGGGCGAGGGGTCCCTGGGTAACCGGCCGCCCAGCCCCAGAGATGGCTGCATCTCAGCACCAGGCGAGGGGTCCCTGTGTCACCAGCCGCCCCGCCCTAGAGGTGGGTGCATCTCAGCACCGGGCAAGGGGTCCTTGTGTAACTGGCCGCCCCGCCCCAGAGGTGGCTGCATCTCAGCACCGGGCGAGGGGTCCCTGGGTAACCGGCCGCCCCGCCCCAGAGGTGGGCGCATCTCACTCACTGGAAGACAAGAGAGCAGTTCTGCCAGTCGAAGGGGAAGTAAGTGACTTCAATAGCACAGGTGCTGCGGTAGATGGCGGGGGGTAGCCAGTACATGGCCCCCCCGGGGTACACCAGCACGTTCGCATAGTAGGCGATCTCAAACTGCCCATCGATGCTGTTTTGGGGGAAGCGAAAGGGAGTGTCAGCAAGGGGGGACCCCCAAAATCCCTGCAGCCCAGACCCTCCCCATGCAGCCTGGAAAACAACATCCCTGTGCCCCAAACACAAAACCACCAGCATCCCCTGGTGCCCACGAGACACCCTCGTAATTTGACACACCAAAGCCCGTGCACCCCAAAAAATCGCCCCCCCACCTGCCCTGCAGCCAGAAGCCCCTGAGAGTGAAGGAGCAGGAGGATTCATCTCAGTGGCGAATCCAGCTGGGGGAGAGACCCTGACTTCTGGGGGTGTCCCTGGAAAGACTTTTCTGTGGTCAGGCCGGCTTCTGGGATACCCTGAAAGGGGTGGACTGGGATGTGTGACGCGCCCGGCGTGAGGCTGAACCACTGAAGCAGGGACAGAAACGCCAGGTTGGGGGACAACCAGCCGTACCTGTGCCGAAATAACCGAATCTCACCAGAGGCGTCGTCTGACTTTAACCCAAATCAGCAGAAAGCTCCTAAATCCACCTAGTCCAGCCCCCTACGCAGAGGCAGGACAAAATATTATCTTCTAGACCGTCCGCGACAGGTGTTGGTCCAACCTGTTCTTAAACACCTCCAAAGATGGAGATGTCACGACCTCCCGGGTCATTTGTTCCAGCTTTTCACCACTTTTTCCTAATGTCCAATCTAAACGAAATCATTTCAGAAGGATATTGAACAGAACCGGACCCAGGACAGATTCCCGGGGGACCCCACTCGTTATGCTTTTCCAGCTGGACTGTGAACTGCCAGTAACAACTCTCTGGGAACGGGTTTCCAACCAGTCGTGTGCCCACCACCACGGGTACTCAAAGAGCGTCAGCCCATTTCCAGGATGTGTTTTGTCAGACCCTGCCAACTTGGAGACATCTGACTTGTCTAAGTAACTTTTAACTTGTTCTATCTGTATTTTAGCCTCAGATCCTACCCCCTCCACACTCACTGTGTTAGTCGGCCGGTCACCTGCTAGCTGTTTGGTGAAAACCGAGACAAAAAAAGCTATTTAACATGTCAGCCACTGCTGCGGTTTTTTTTATCATCTTTCCCTCCTCAGTGAGTAATGGGCCTACCCTGTCCTTGGTCTTCATAGACTCATAGAATATCAGGGTTGGAAGGGACCTCAGCAGGTATCTAGTCCAACCCCCTGCTCAAAGCAGGACCAACCCCAACTCAATCATCCCAGCCAGGGCTTTGTCAAGCCTGACCTTAAAAACCTTTAAGGGTGGAGATCCCACCACCTCCCTAGGGAACCCATTCCAGTGCTTCACCACCCTCTTAGGGAAATAGTGTTTCCTAATATCCAACCTCGACCTGCCCCCCTACAACGTGAGACCATTGCTCCTTGTTCTGTCATCTGCCACCACTGAGAACAGTCTGGATCCATCCTCTTTGGAGCCCCCCTTCAGGTAGTTGAAAGCAGCTATCAAATCCCCCCTCACTCTTCTCTTCTGCAGACTAAACAATCCCAGTTCCCTCAGCCTCTCCTCGTAAGTCATGTGCTGCAGCCCCCAAATCATTTTTGTTGCCCTCCGCTGGACTCTCTCCAATTTGTCCACATCCTTCTTGTGGTGTGGGGCCCAAAGCTGGACCCAGTCTCCAGATGAGGCCTCACCAATGTTGAATAGAGGGGAATGATCACGTCCCTCCATCTGCTGGCAATGCCCCTACTTATACAGCCCAAAATGCCGTTAGCCTTCTCGGCAACAAGGACCCACTGCTGACTCAGATCCAGCTTCTCGTCCACTGTAACCCCAGGTCCTTTTCTGCAGAACTGCTGCCTAGTCACTCGGTCCCTAGTCCGTAGCAGTGTCTGGGATTCTTCCGTCCTAAGGGCAGGAAGTCTTTTTGCTTGTAATGTAGTTGTAAAATGCATTCTTGTTACCCTTCATCTCCCTAGCTAGTCGAGTCTCCTTTTGTGCCTTTCTAATTTTGTCCCTACATTTAAATAATCATCCTTGTTAATTTGCTTTCTGTAGGACTATTTTTTGAGTTACACCCCACCCTCCGGGCCAAGACAGGGCCGGTGTTGTGTACGATGAAGCAATCTACTGCAGGGCCCAGTTGATTAAGTGGTGGGAATCCAAATGAATTTGTGAGCTGGGATGAATTCCACGGGGGCGGATGCAGGGAAGTGGGGCCGAAGACGGCATCTGTGATGTTATTGATATAAACTGGAACCATATAGAACATGGGTTGCAACCAAGGTCCTGTAGTGGCACCAAATCCTATGTAAAGGGGGTCATATAAGGTGTCTAAGACCAGGTTACGGATTACTGGTTATGATTATGCTGTCTGTATGTCTGTATCATTTTGTAGTTGAAGTTATAAGTATTGGCTGTATTCTGTCTGTATTTCAAATTGGTGCTACAGTTCTGGGAAACACCCCAGACAAGTTGGTGTTAGCTCTGCCTAGCCTGCTTGATGGCCCATTAAGGACCATCAGCTACACAACTGACCCATGGAGAGGAGGCAGATACGCCTTGTGACTCAGCAGGGTGTGCAGGGACTGGCCCATGTGACTGCAAACTCCATTTTGCTGTAATTTTCCACAGTAAGAACAAAGAGGTTCTTACACCTGGAAGAGCCTATATAAGGCTGATGCCTCATCGCCATCTGGTCTTCAATCCTGCTTCCTACCTCTGGAGGGAATTTGCTACAAACTGAAGCTCTGCACAAAGGATTGAATGACCCATCCCAGCTGGGGATGTTCTCCAGAGACTTGATTTGAACCTGCAGTTTACTCCATCACTGCTACGAGCCTGAACTAAGATCTTTGCCATTACTGGATGTAATAGTTTCTATTTATCCAATTCTAGCTCTCATCTCTACCTTTTTCCTTTTATGAATAAACCTTTAGATTTTAGATTCTAAAGGATTGGCAACAGCGTGATTTGTGGGTAAGATCTGATCTGTATATTGACCTGGGTCTGGGGCTTGGTCCTTTGGGATCGAGAGAACCGTTTTCTTTTACTGGGGTGTTGGTTTTCATAACCATTCATCCCCAGGACGGGTGGCACTGGTGGTGATACTGGGAGACTGATGTGTCTAAGGAAATTGCTTGTGTGACTTGTGGTTAGCCAGTGGGGTGAAGCCGAAGTCCTTTTTGTCTGGCTGGTTTGGTTTGCCTTAGAGGTGGAAAAACCCCAGCCTAGGGCTGTGACTGCCCTGTCTGAGCAATTGGTCCTGAATTGGCACTCTCAGTTGGGTCCCGCCATGCCCGCATCGTCACAGCGTCTCCCACAACACAGCAGCAACGAGAGACGGGAACACGTCCAGGGCAGGAGCCATTGGCAGAGACGGTTCTGCTTGACTTTCAGCGTGGCCGCGGGAATCATGCTGGCGGCCATGACAAAGGGAGCGGACGGAAAGCCACAGAGCCGAGGAAGCGGCTGTCTGAGATATTTGACAAGCTGCGACCGAAAGAACAGCAAACCCTGGCATCGGCCCAGACACCAGCCACATCGGCCGCAGGGTCACCTGAAAGCAGCAGGAAGTCACCAGACGCTGCCAAGGACGGAGGCCGACCTCTCTGCGCCCAGAAAGTGGCCTCACCTCAACTCGTTTGGGAATCGCAGCGAGAGCGTCGGACGAAAGCCGCGGCAGCCAGCGCAAGCGATCAGGAGCCAAGCTGCTGGGAGCGCCAGGCCAGAGCTGTGGAGATCTAGGGTCCGGCCCCCGGCCCCTCTCCAGCTTGGAGGGCTCTTGAAGCCAGACCCAAATGAGCCCCCCGCCGTCTGGCTTCGAGAGCAGGAGGAAAACAGCTGTGCCCTGGGGGCTTTAGCTGAAGGGCTCCGGCGAGGCAGAGAAATCGTTTTATAACTGGGTGGGGCTGGCGGGGGACTTATCCGCCGAACTTTGTAAAAGAAACAGAAACACTTTCCCCTCGTCAGGCCGTTCTGCAAAGGGTGACGTCGGACGCGGGCCAAACACGTTCAGGCCCCCCTGCGCCGAGCCCAGCGACCCGTCAGCAAGCGGGGCTAGACGCTGGCTCGGCTCACAATTAACCGCTGGTTCTCCGAGTCACGGCCCAGTCCGGGCTTCGAGGAGCTGGGGGGTGAACCGCCGGAGGCAGGAGGGCGGACGTTTCCTGGCCCTCTCCCCAGTGGGTTTCCCGTTGGAAGCCCGGTGGCTGCTTGCAAACGGGAAGGAAACCCGGGGGTGCAGGGGGAGCGGGTTGTGGCCCCAGATACCGGGAGGGAAGCGGTAGGAAGCGAGGATGCTGGGAGATGGGTGACATAGGTCTGCACCCCAAACCCACTCTGCAGGGCCCACACAGCACCCCAGACCTGCCCCACGGCCCCCCTGAGATCTGCCCCTCTGGAACTGCAACCACCAGGACCCGTCAAAATCCTGCCAGGCTGAATCCTCCCACCGCCCGAATCTCCCAGGGTCCTTGAGACCGTAAGTCATGCAGCTCCCCCCACAGCCTCCCTCCCGCACATGCCTCGCGGTGTCAACCGCCCCCCCCGGGTCTCACTTGTTCTCCAGAACGATGTCCGGCAGCCAGACCATGTCGGAGGGGACCCGCAGGGAGCGGATCCCTTCGAATTCACTGTTGCTATAATTCAGCCGATAGTCCACCCATTCCTGGGGGCAGAGAGACGGGGTGAGGCTGGGGCACCCCCTGCACCCCCCGCCACAGAGCTGTGTGTGGTGAGCCCAGGGCTGGGCTGGCAGGGGCTGCGGGTCGGGAGTGAGGGGCATCGCAGGGCTGGGGGGCAGGGGCTGCGGGTCGGGAGCGAGGGGCATCGCAGGGCTGGGGGGCAGGGGCTGCGGGTCGGGAGCGAGGGGCATCGCAGGGCTGGGGGGCAGGGGCTGCGGGTCGGGAGCGAGGGGCATCGCAGGGCTGGGGGGCAGGGGCTGCGGGTCGGGAGCGAGGGGCATCGCAGGGCTGGGGGGCAGGGGCTGCGGGTCGGGAGCGAGGGGCATCGCAGGGCTGGGGGGGGCGGGGGCTGCGGGTCGGGAGCGAGGGGCATCGCAGGGCTGGGGGGCGGGGGCTGCGGGTCGGGAGCGAGGGGCATCGCAGGGCTGGGCGGGCAGGGGCTGCGGGTCGGGAGTGAGGGGCATCGCAGGGCTGGGGGGGCAGGGGCTGCGGGTCGGGAGTGAGGGGCATCGCAGGGCTGGGCGGGCAGGGGCTGCGGGTAGGGAGTGAGGGGCATCGCAGGGCTGGGGGGGCATGGGCTGCGGGTCGGGAGTGAGGGGCATCGCAGGGCTGGGGGGGCAGGGGCTGCGGGTCAGGAGTGAGAGGCACCGGCAGGGCTGGGGGGGGCAGGGGATAGTAGCTGCCCCCCTGCAGGACAAGGTCGTTCGCCGAGGGGGGAGGGGGGGGTTTCTACTCACAATCTTTAGCCAGACATTGGTGGTCAGAGTCTCCTCCTTTTCATTCTGCAACAGGATGGAGGCCATCAGCGTTGTTTTGGGGGCGGCACGGCAGGAGCGGGGGGAACCAGCCGGGCTGGGGGTGGCAGGAGTTGGGGGCAGCGGGGCAGGAGCAAGGGTGCTGGCCAGGGGCGGGAGCAGGGGGGTGGGAGCTGGGGATGGTGGAGTGGGAGGTGGCGGGGTGGGAGCTGGGGATGGTGGAGTGGGAGGCGGCGGAGTGGGGGTGGTGGGGCATTATTGGGGGGCGCCGGCTAGGCCAGGGGCAGCGGGGCGGGAGTGGGAGGTGCTGGCCAGGGGCGGGAGCTGGGGACGGAGAGGTGAGAGGCGGCGGGACGGGAGTGGGGGGTTTGGGCCAGGGGCGGGAGTAGGAGGGGGGGGCGCCGGCCGGGCACGGGGTCAGCGGGGGGCACAGTCCGGGCCAGGCGGGGGCGGCAGCAGGGGGTGGCGGGGGAGATGGCGGGAGCGGTGGGGCATTGGGGGGGGCGTCTCACCAGGGAGATGAGGTTGGTCAGCGTGAGCATTATCTGCACCGGCACCGTGTCGTCGGGGCGTCTCGCCGGCTGGGCCGGGGGTGGCGGGAGTGGGGGGCGCTGGCCGGGGGCGGGAGCGGGAGTAGGGGGCGCCGGCCGGGGCGGGCACAGGGGGCGTCTCACCAGGGAGATGAGGTTGGTCAGCGTGAGCATTATCTGCACCGGCACCGTGTCGTCGGGGCGTCTCGCCGGCTGGGCCGGGGGTGGCGGGAGTGGGGGACGCTGGCCGGGAGTGGGGGGCGCTGGCCGGGGGCGGGAGCGGGAGTAGGGGGCGCCGGCCAGGGCAGGCACAGGGGGGCGTCTCACCAGGGAGATGAGGTTGGTCAGCGTGAGCATTATCTGCACCGGCACCGTGTCGTCGGGGCGTCTCGCCGGCTGGGCCGGGGGTGGCGGGGCGGGAGTGGGGGGCGCTGGCCGGGGGTGGGGGGCGCTGGCCGGGGGTGGGAGCGGGAGTAGGGGGCGCTGGCCGGGGCGGGGACAGGGGGGCGTCTCACCAGGGAGATGAGGTTGGTCAGCGTGAGCATTATCTGCACCGGCACCGTGTCGTCGGGGCGTCTCGCCGGCTGGGCCGGGGGTGGCGGGAGTGGGGGGCGCTGGCCGGGAGTGGGGGGCGCTGGCCGGGGGTGGGAGCGGGAGTAGGGGGCGCTGGCCGGGGCGGGGACAGGGGGCGTCTCACCAGGGAGATGAGGTTGGTCAGCGTGAGCATTATCTGCACCGGCACCGTGTCGTCGGGGCGTCTCGCCGGCTGGGCCGGGGGTGGCGGGAGTGGGGGGCGCTGGCCGGGAGTGGGGGGCGCTGGCCGGGGGTGGGAGCGGGAGTAGGGGGTGCTGGCCGGGGCGGGCACAGGGGGCGTCTCACCAGGGAGATGAGGTTGGTCAGCGTGAGCATTATCTGCACCGGCACCGTGTCGTCGGGGCGTCTCGCCGGCCGCGTGTTCTTGTCGTAGTTGGCGAAGAGTTTCTCGTACAGCCGCAGCTCCTCGTTCCCGCCCGAGGCCCCTTGGGGGGCAGGCAGGGGTCAGGCCTGGGTGTGTGGGGCGCAACCTCCCACCACCTTTGTGCCCCTCACCCTGCCCCAGTCCTGGTTCAACCCCTCCCGATTATCCCCCTGTCCCAGCCCCCCACCCCACTGGCTCAGATGCCCCCAAAACACCTCTGCTCCCCACTGGTCAGGGGAACCAGGGCCTGGCGCCATCAGCCCCCAACACAGGTCAGGACCCCAGAGGGCTCAGGTTTCTGCCCCACAACTTACCACTGCCCCCCCCACAGAGGAGGGCACAGAACAGCAGCCCCAGTCCCTGCATCGCGGCTGAATCCCCCTCCTGGCCGCTGCTGATTAAATCAGGGCGAGTTATTTTGAGGTTGATTCTGGCTTCCGGGGTGGGACGGACACTGGATCTCCCCCCCGAATCCACCGGCATCAAGTCACTTTCACCCCCCCTCGCTGCACCTGTTCCCCCCCATCCCAGGGCCTGACAGGCCAGAGACTGTGTTAGAGAGACTGACCCACCAGCCCCCACTGCCCTCCCAGAGCCGGGGAGAGAACCCAGGAGTCCTGGCTCCCCTGCTCTGACCCACCAGCCCCCACTCCCCTCCCAGAGCCGGGGAGAGAACCCAGGAGTCCTGGCTCCCAGCCCCCCTGCTCTGATCCACCAGCCCCCACTCCCCTCCCAGAGCCGGGGAGAGAACCCAGGAGTCCTGGCTCCCAGCCCCCCCTGCTCTGACCCACCAGCCCCCACTCCCCTCCCAGAGCCGGGGAGAGAACCCAGGAGTCCTGCCCCCCACCCCCCACTCTAACCACCAGCCCCCATTGCCCTCCCAGAGCTGGGGAGAGAACCCAGGAGTCCTGGCTCCCAGCCCCCCTGCTCTGACCCACCAGCCCCCACTCCCCTCCCAGAGCCGGGGAGAGAACCCAGGAGAGCCCCCCCGGCCTGCGTACGGCTGACGCGCTTCGTTCCTTGTCGTGTACGGTGACATTTAGCCGTGTTCCAACCAAGGCCTTGGGTTGTGATCCACATTGCTTTGAACCGCGGCCCTGGCCTCTTCCCTAATTCCCACTCCCCCAATGGTTGGGTCATCTGCAAACTTTATCGGGGTGATTTTATGGTTCCTCCCCCCAGATCATCGGTGAAGCTGTTAAGCAGCAGTTCCCAGACCCGAGCCCTGCGGGACACCAGCGGAAAGCGCGGCGCTCGCTGACAATGCTGCGTTTCCAGGTACACTTGAGACCCGTCGGTTAGTTCGTGTAATACGGGCCGCGGGACCTTTCCGTCGGCCGAGTCCCAGTCTGGCACCCAGCGAGCAGGCTGGCTGGGGCGGTTCTGGCTGCCGCAATCCCACGCCCGTCTGCGTTAATTCTCCGCGAAGTGAGTCCCGTGTCGAGCCGCTCCATTATCCCGCCTGCGATCGACGTCAGGCTGACAGGGCTGGAAATACTCGGGTCAGCCCGTGGGCCCGTTTTAAACATCGGCACGACGGGGGGGTTCTTCCCGGCTCCAGGGGTGGCTGAAAACGCACCCGAAGGGCTCAGCGAGCTCCCCTACGACTCTCGGCGGCGTGTCAGACGAGGCGGGGGTTGCGGGTGGGAGGGCCGAGCTCTGCGCCCCCCAGGGCCTTTCTGCAGGCCGGGAGAGGGACTCAGCCCCACAGCTGAACACACGTTTCGAGTGAAGTGGTCATGGGGGCTGGGAGGCACGGGGATGTTCTTAGGGTCACCGTGTCGTTAAATCGGTAGAACCCAGCCTCCATGGGGACCACCTCCTGGAAAAAAAACCTTCCCCGAACCCCCTTTTCTGGCCTTTAACACCCCCCCGAACCTCTCCAGACTCATAATCGGGCGCCAGCGCCCCACAGACCAGCACCCAACAACTCCAAGTGGCGCCAGCCCCTGCCCTGCCGGAACAAGGGGCACAAACCACCCCTTTCATTTCCAGATCCAGGGGTCCCACGCCCGCTTGGGGTACCGCCTCCAGGGCGCTAAATACCCCCCCAGCCATTACGTGGCCCCAGGACTGACCTCACGCAGGGAAACGATAGAAGACAAAATCGCCCCGTCCCCGGTGGGTGAACCCTTCTCACAAAGCGATCGCTCCCCGTCTGGTCCGCAAAGGAAACCTGCCCCCCGCCTCCCAGAGACGAGCCGGGGAGCTGAAACTCATCGCTCTGCCAGACACCAAGAACCAGGGACAGACGTGCTGGATTGGCGGCTTAGGACAGCAGTTCCCGTCCTTCTCCCATGACCGCAGGGGTGTTAACGGGCCACTTCACCTCCAACGCTCCCTCGAAATGTGTGTGAACCCCGTGTCAGGCTTCGGTTTGTCCCCGATACAATGACAATGCGCTTTCCTAACTCCGCCGGCTGTCCAGGTCTCCCTTGGCCTTTAGCTTTCCTCATCAGTGCCCTACAGTTCTGGTTTACACTCGTCACGACTTCCCCCTTTCCGGTGGTCGTACACCCAACACTGCTTTCACCTCCCCTGAACGCCAGGCTGGCTTGTTCACCTCTTTCCTGGGGACTTTGGGGGATTTTCTTAAACAATCCCCACTTCCCGCCGACACCGTCCTGCCAAAACTCTGCAGCACCGGCCAGGCTCTCCGGGTGACTGGTCTGGAGGTTACTGGGGGAATGAGGAAGGGGGTTCACTCGGGGTCCTGACGTAGTTGCAACACCTGCTGGGATAGTGTGGACGGGCCCCATGAACCCCACTGCCTGGCCGTCTCCCCCCGGCCAGGGACACCGGCTTCCTGCTGTTGGGTGCCCACCCCCGGCTGCCCCCTGCCCGCCCCCAGAGGGGTACAGGACGCCAGACCACGCGGGGAAAGTCACAGAATTTGGTTGTTTATTAACAGATGAAATTTCAAGGCCACGGCGCAGGGGGTGTTTGATAGACAGATGCAAGCAACGTACAGAGGAAATTGAATACTGGGGGGGTCCCATGAACTCCACAACCCCCCCCCCCCACTCCATATGGCTCTTGGGGGGCCCCCAGGCAGCACCCCTCAGCTGCAGGGGGGCAGGGAGGGGAATCTGCATGCTGGCTCTGCGCCCCCCCCCCATTAACCCTTGCATTGCTGCTGCAGCCAGGCTCCCATGGGGCCGGGTGTGAGCCGGCGCCCCCTAGAGGAGACAGGCCCCTGCCCCATTCCCTGCCCCCCTGAGCCAGCCAGTCCCTGTCCTGGGGCCGGGGGGGAGCCGGCGCCCCCTAGAGGGCACAGGCCCCTGCCCCATTCCCTGCCCCCCTGAGCCAGCCAGTCCCTGCCCTGGGGCCGGGTGGGAGCCAGCGCCCCATAGAGGAGACAGGCCCCTGCCCCATTCCCTGCCCCCCTGAGCCAGCCAGTCTCCACTCTAAGACCAACTCTCCTGGGTCAGTTTGAGAATAACCCCAAATCTGCCTGGGGGGCGCTCCTGGCCCCCCACAAGACGCAGTCGGGGCTTTAAAGTGCTTTGTTAATGAATTCTTGTTACAAAATAAAAATAATTAAAGCAAAATATACACAGAGCCCGGAGGGACCAGGCCCCCCATGTCCCCCTGTACATTCGCCCTCCCCAGACCCCTGCGGCAGGTCGCCCCATCTGCCCGGACCAGGGGAGGAGTTATGGGGGTGCACGAGGCAGTTGGGGGGCTGCTCTGGGCGTTCCCTACCACCGCGGCTCCCACCCGGGGGGATGAAAAGGCCCCAGCCCTGCCCCACGCCTCCACCTTTAAGCAAAGCGAACTTGGCACAAAGCAATGGGTCTGCGCCCCCCTGCCGTTCCGAGTCCCCACCACAGGGGCCATGGTCAGTGCAGTGACCCACAGCAACAGCACTGGGTGCCCCCAGCCTAGGCCTCCGGCCACCTCCCTCCTTGTGTTTCACAGGGGAGTTTGCCTGTCACCCCACCCATGCCTGGGACCCCTCGCCCGGTGCTGAGATGCAGCCACCTCTGGGGCGGGGCAGCCGGTTACCCGGGGACCCCTGACCTGGCGCGGAGATGCAGCCACCTCTGGGGCGGGGCGGCCGGTTACCCGGGGACCCCTCGCCCGGCGCTGAGATGCAGCCACCTCTGGGGTGGGGTGGCCGGTTACCCAGGGACCCCTGACCCGGCGTGGAGATGCGGCCACCTCTGGGGCGGGGCGGCCGGTTACTCAGGGACCCTTGACCCAGCGCTGAGATGCAGACACCTCTGGGGCAGGGCGGCCGGTTACCCAGGGACCCCTGACCCGGCGCGGAGATGCGCCCACCTCTGGGGTGGGGTGGCTGGTTACCCAAGGACCCATCACCCAGTGTTGAGATGCGCCCACCTCTGGGGCGGGGCAGCCAGTTACCCAGGGACCCCTCACCCCGTGGTGAGATGCGCCCACCTCTGGGGCGGGGCGGCTGGTTACCCGGGGACCCCTCGCCTGGCGCTGAGATGCAGCCACCTCTGGGGCGGGTGGCTGGTTACCTGGGGTCCCCTGGCCCGGCGCTGAGATGCGCCCACCTCTGGGGCAGGGCGGCTGGTTACCCAGGGACCCCTTGCCTGGCGCTGAGATGCGCCCAACTCTGGGGTGGGCGGCTGGTTACCTGGGGTCCCCTGGCCCGGCGCTGAGATGCGCCCACCTCTGGGGCGGGTGGCTGGTTACCCGGGGTCCCCTGGCCCGGCGCTGAGATGCGCCCACCTCTGGGGCGGGGTGGCTGGTTACCTGGGGTCCCCTGGCCCGGCGCTGAGATGCGCCCACCTCTGGGGTGGGGTGGCTGTTTACCCGGGGTCCCCCGGCCCGACATGGAGATTTCGGTCAGGCTATGAACAGAGCAGGTCCACACGGAGTCAGGGGAGCGGCGAGCGAAGCGGGGGGGCAGTCAGTCAGTTGTCAGTCAAAGGGGGGGGACACTGTCACCATGGAGAGGGCCCCCCTCCAAGCAGCATCAGACACAGGTGAGGGGGAAGGTGGTCAAGGCATCGGTTCTGCTGATTGGTCGGTCCTGATCCTCGCTGGCGGTGGGGGCGGAGCCTCTGGCATAGGGATCCAGTGTCTGAGGCGGCCCCGCCCCTTCCCTCCAGAGGCGGGGCCAGCGCTGGGGGCGGGGCCAGCGCTGGGGGCGGGGCTTACCAGTTCATGATACAGTTTCTGTTGAGTGTCATGAAGTAAACCTGGCTGCTGCCCCCCGAGCGGACGGAGGCGAAGAAAACCTGGGGGGCAGAGCAGGAGTCAGTCTGGAATGCGCCCACCTCTGGGGTGGGGACCCCGCCCGGCGCTAAGACGCGCCCACCTCTGGGGTGGAGACGCACCCACCTCTGGGGGGGGGACCCCGCCCGGCGCTGAGACGCGCCCACCTCTGGGGTGGAGACTCCCCGCCCGGCGCTGAGACGCGCCCACCTCTGGGGTGGAGACGCGCCCACCTCTGGGGGGGACACCCCGCCCGGCGCTGAGACGCGCCCACCTCTGGGGGGGGACACCCCGCCCGGCGCTGAGACGCGCCCACCTCTGGGGTGGAGACGCGCCCACCTCTGGGGTGGAGACTCCCCGCCCGGCGCTGAGACGCGCCCACCTCTGGGGTGGAGACGCGCCCACCTCTGGGGGGGACACCCCGCCCGGTGCTGAGACGCGCCCACCTCCGGGGGGGGGACACCCTGCCCGGTGCTGAGACGCGCCCACCTCTGGGGGGGAACACCCCGCCCGGCGCTGAGACGCGCCCACCTCTGGGGTGGAGACGCGCCCACCTCTGGGGGGGGACACCCCGCCCGGCGCTGAGACGCGCCCACCTCTGGGGTGGAGACGCGCCCACCTCTGGGGGGGACACCCCGCCCGGCGCTGAGACGCGCCCACCTCTGGGGGGGGACACCCCGCCCGGCGCTGAGACGCGCCCACCTCTGGGGTGGAGACGCACCCACCTCTGGGGGGGGACACCCCGCCCGGCGCTGAGACGCGCCTACCTCTGGGGTGGAGACTCCCCGCCCGGCGCTGAGACGCGCCCACCTCTGGGGTGGAGACTCCCCGCCCGGCGCTGAGACGCGCCCACCTCTGGGGTGGAGACTCCCCGCCCGGCGCTGAGACGCGCCCACCTCTGGGGGGGGACACCCCGCCCGGCGCTGAGACGCGCCCACCTCTGGGGGGGGACACCCCGCCCGGCGCTGAGACGCGCCCACCTCCGGGGGGGGGACACCCCGCCCGGTGCTGAGACGCGCCCACCTCTGGGGTGGAGACTCCCCGCCCGGCGCTGAGACGCGCCCACCTCTGGGGTGCAGACTCCCCGCCCGGCGCTGAGACGCGCCCACCTCTGGGGGGGGACACCCCGCCCGGCGCTGAGACGCGCCCACCTCCGGGGGGGGACCTCGCTTGGTGCTGAGACGCGCCCACCTCCGGGGGGGGGACACCCCGCCCGGTGCTGAGACGCGCCCACCTCTGGGGTGGAGATGCACCCACCTCTGGGGGGGGGACCCTGCCCGGCCCTGAGACGCGCCCACCTCTGGGGGGGGACCCCGCCCGGCGCTGAGACGCGCCCACCTCCGGGGGGGGGACACCCCGCCCGGTGCTGAGACGCGCCCACCTCTGGGGTGGAGACGCGCCCACCTCTGGGGGGGGACACCCTGCCTGGTGCTGAGATGCGCCCACCTCTGGGGTGGAGACTCCCCGCCCGGCGCTGAGACGCGCCCACCTCTGGGGGGAGACACCCCGCCCGGTGCTGAGACGCGCCCACCTCTGGGGGGGGACACCCCCCTTGGTGCTGAGACGCGCCCACCTCTGGGGGGGGGACACCCCGCCCGGTGCTGAGACGCGCCCACCTCTGGGGTGGAGACGCGCCCACCTCTGGGGGGGGACACCCTGCCTGGTGCTGAGATGCGCCCACCTCTGGGGTGGAGACTCCCCGCCCGGCGCTGAGACGCGCCCACCTCTGGGGTGGAGACTCCCCGCCGGCGCTGAGACGCGCCCACCTCTGGGGTGGAGACTCCCTGCCCGGCGCTGAGACGCGCCCACCTCTGGGGGGGGGACACCCCGCCCGGCGCTGAGACGCGCCCACCTCTGGGGGGGGGACACCCCGCCCGGCGCTGAGACGCGCCCACCTCTGGGGTGGGACACCCCGCCCGGCGCTGAGACGCGCCCACCTCTGGGGGGGGGGACACCCCGCCCGGCGCTGAGACGCGCCCACCTCTGGGGGGGGGGGACACCCCGCCCGGCGCTGAGACGCGCCCACCTCTGGGGTGGGACACCCCGCCCGGCGCTGAGACGCGCCCACCTCTGGGGTGGAGACTCCCCGCCCGGCGCTGAGACGCGCCCACCTCTGGGGTGGAGACTCCCCGCCCGGCGCTGAGACGCGCCCACCTCTGGGGTGGGACACCCTGCCTGGTGCTGATACGCGCCCACCTCTGGGGTGGAGACTCCCCGCCCGGCGCTGAGACGCGCCCACCTCTGGGGGGGGACACCCCGCCCGGCGCTGACACGCGCCCACCTCTGGGGCAGGACCCCCCGCCCGGTGCTGAGATATGCCCACCTCTGGGGCGGGGCCAGAACTAGCTATGGGGAGAGGCCCCCCCCAGCGCGGCGCCCCCTAGTGCCCACCTTGTCGTTGCGCTCGCACAGGAACTTGAGGCGCTGGGCCCGCTTGTGCATGAAAACCCCGTCCAGGTGCCCCGTCTCCACGGAGCGGATCTCGATGGCCTTCTCACCCCAGCCCATGATCTGGTTGGAGCAGATGTACGCTGGGGGGGGAGAGTCAGGGGGGAGACCCTTCCTCAGCGGACCCAGGAGTCCTGGCTCCCAGCCCCCACTGCCCTCCCAGAGCCGGGGAGAGAACCCAGGAGTCCTGGCTCCCAGCCCCTCTGCTCTAACCACCAGCCCCCACTCCCCTCCCAGAGCCGGGGAGAGAACCCAGGAGTCCTGGCTCCCAGCCCCCCCTGCTCTAACCACCAGCCCCCATTCCCCTCCCAGACCTGGGGAGAGAACCCAGGAGTCCTGGCTCCCAGCCCCCCCTGCTCTAACCACCAGCCCCCACTCCCCTCCCAGAGCCGGGGAGAGAACCCAGGAGTCCTGGCTCCCAGCCCCCCTGCTCTAACCACCAGCCCCCACTCCCCTCCCAGAGCCGGGGAGAGAACCCAGGAGTCCTGGCTCCCAGCCCCCCTGCTCTAACCACCAGCCCCCACTCCCCTCCCAGAGCAGGGGAGAGAACCCAGGAGTCCTGGCTCCCAGCCCCCCCTGCTCTAACCCACCAGTCCCCACTCCGCTCCCAGAGCCGGGGAGAGAACCCAGGAGTCCTGGCTCCCAGGCCCCCCTGCTCCAACCCACCAGCCCCCACACCCCTCCCACAGCCCGGGAGAGAACCCAGGCGTCCGGGCTCCCAGCCCCCCAGCGCTGTGGGGGACCCAGGCGTCCGGGCTCACCCACGGAAGTGGGCATCTCCCCCCACTGCAGCACCACGTCCTTGATGATGCGCCCGTAGGTGTTGACGTAGACGCCCTCGTCCTCGTAGCAGAGCAGCATCTCCATCCCCTCCGTGTGGGGCAGGAAGATGATGGCGTGGGGCGTGACGTGCGTCTGGATCTGCCGGCAGAGGGCAAAGGTCACCCACCCGCCCGCCTGCCCCATGGCCTGTGACCCCCAGCTCCCACGGGATGGCCTGACACCCCAGTGCTGTGTGACTCCACCCCCAGTGCCCCACTCCCAGGGGCTCCGTGTGACTCCATCCCCAGTGCCCCACTCCCAGGGGCTCCGTGTGACTCCGCTCCCTGCGCCCCAGTCCCAGGGGCTCCGTGTGACTCCGCCCCCAGCACCCTGCCCCCAGGGGCTCCGTGTGACTCCACCCCCAGTGCCCCACTCCCAGGGGCTCCGTGTGACTCCATCCCCAGTGCCCCACTCCCAGGGGCTCCGTGTGACTCCGCTCCCTGCGCCCCAGTCCCAGGGGCTCCGTGTGACTCCGCCCCCAGCACCCTGCCCCCAGGGGCTCCGTGTGACTCCGCCCCCAGTGCCCCACTCCCAGGGGCTCCGTGTGACTCCGCCCCCAGTGCTCCATCCCCAGGGGCTCCGTGTGACTCCGCCCCCAGTGCTCCATCCCCAGGGGCTCCGTGTGACTCCGCCCCCAGTGCTCCATCCCCAGGGGCTCCGTGTGACTCCGCCCCCAGCACCCTGCCCCCCAGGGGCTCCGTGTGACTCCGCCCCCAGTGCTCCACCCCCAGGGGCTCCGTGTGACTCCGCCCCCAGTGCCCCACTCCCAGGGGCTCCGTGTGACTCCGCCCCCAGTGCTCCATCCCCAGGGGCTCCGTGTGACTCCGCCCCCAGTGCTCCACTCCCAGGGGCTCCGTGTGACTCCGCCCCCAGTGCTCCATCCCCAGGGGCTCCGTGTGACTCCGCCCCCAGTGCTCCATCCCCAGGGGCTCCGTGTGACTCCGCCCCCAGTGCCCCACTCCCAGGGGCTCCGTGTGACTCCGCCCCCAGTGCTCCATCCCCAGGGGCTCCGTGTGACTCCGCCCCCAGTGCCCCACTCCCAGGGGCTCCGTGTGACTCCGCCCCCAGTGCCCCACTCCCAGGGGCTCCGTGTGACTCCGCCCCCAGTGCCCCACTCCCAGGGGCTCCGTGTGACTCCATCCCCAGTGCCCCACCCCCAGGGGATCCATGTGACTCCGCCTCCACTGCCCCACGCCCAGGGGCTCCGTGCGACTCCGCCCCCAGTGCTCCATCCCCAGGGGCTCCGTGTGACTCCGCCCCCAGTGCTCCATCCCCAGGGGCTCCGTGTGACTCCGCCCCCAGTGCCCCACTCCCAGGGGCTCCGTGTGACTCCGCCCCCAGTGCCCCACTCCCAGGGGCTCCGTGTGACTCCGCCCCCAGCGCTCCACCCCCAGGGGCTCCGTGTGACTCCGCCTCCAGCGCTCCACCCCCAGGGGCTCCGTGTGACTCTGCCCCTAGTGCGCCATCCCCAGGGGCTCCCTGTGACTCTGCCCCCAGTGCCCCACTCCCAGGGGCTCCGTGTGACTCTGCCCCCAGTGCCCCACTCCCAGGGGCTCCATGTGACTCCGCCCCCAGTGCACCGCCCCCCAGGGGCTCCATGTGACTCCGCCTCCAGTGCGCCGCCCCCCAGGGGCTCCGTGTGACTCTGCCCCCAGTGCCCCACTCCCAGGGGCTCCATGTGACTCCGCCCCCAGTGCGCCGCCCCCCAGGGGCTCCGTGTGACTCCGCCTCCAGTGCCCCACTCCCAGGGGCTCTGTGTGACTCCGCCCCCAGTGCCCCGCCCCCAGGGGCTCCATGTGACTCCGCCCCCAGGGGCTCCGTGCGACTCCGCCCCCAGCGCCCCGCCCCCAGGGGCTCCGTGCGACTCCGCCCCCAGCGCCCTGCCCCCCAGGGGCTCCGTGCGACTCCACCCCCAGCGCTCTGCCCCCCAGGGGCTCCGTGTGACTCCGCCCCCAGCGCTCCACCCCCAGGGGCTCCGTGTGACTCCGCCCCCAGCGCTCCACCCCCAGGGGCTCCGTGTGACTCCACCTCCAGCGCCCTGCCCCCAGGGGCTCCGTGTGACTCCGCCCCCAGCGCCCCGCCCCCCAGGGGCTCCGTATGGCCCCGCCCACTCACGTGCACGGGGATGTAGATGTCGTAGTTGTTTCCTGAGTCCACGTCAATGGCGTGGAATCCGGCGCACGACCCATAAATGACCTTTAACCTCTGACCCTCCTCCACTGTCAGCTCCACTAGCAGCGGCCGGTGCGGCAGGTCTGCGAAGGACTGAAACGGGGGGGGAAGGGGAGTCAGTGCTCGGGGTCCCCCGAAACCTGTCAGCCCCCCGCTCTAACCACTGCACCCCACGGCCCTCCCCGCACCCCCTCTAAGCACTGCAACCCACAACAGCCTCCCCACTTCCCCCGCTCTAACCACTGCACCCCATGGCCCTCCCTGCACCCCCTCTAAGCACTGCACCCCACAGCCCTCCCCGCTCTAACCACTGAACCCCAAAACAGCCCTCCCTGCCCCCACGCTAACCACTGCACCTCACAGCCCTCCCCACACCACCTCTAACCACTTCCCCCATACTAACCACTGCACCCCATGGCCCTCCCCGCACCCCCTCTGAGCACTGCACCCCACAACAGCCCTCCCCACCTCCCCCGCTCTAACCACTGCACCCCATGGCCCTCCCTGCACCCCCTCTAAGCACTGCACCCCACAGCCCTCCCCGCTCTAACCACTGAACCCCAAAACAGCCCTCCCTGCCCCCACGCTAACCACTGCACCTCACAGCCCTCCCCACACCACCTCTAACCACTTCCCCCATACTAACCACTGCACCCCATGGCACTCCCCGCACCCCCTCTAAGCACTGCACCCCACAACAGCCCTCCCCACCTCCCCCGCTCTAACCACTGCACCCCACGGCCCTCCCAGAGCCGGGGAGAGAACCCAGGAGTCCTGGCTCCCAGCGCCCCCTGCTCTAACCCACCAGCCCCCACTCCCCTCCCAGAGCTGGGGAGAGAACCCAGGAGTCCTGGCTCCCAGCCCCCCCTGCTCTGACCCACCAGCCCCCACTCCCCTCCCAGAGCCAGGGAGAGAACCCAGGCATCCGGGCCCCAAGCCCCCCTAGGTACCTTGAAGGCCATGAACTTGTGGTAGGGTTTGGGGGCCCAGGCGTAGACCTCAACCGAGTTCTTCAGGGCGATCACCAGGAACTTGATACGCTCGTACTTTACTGCCGGGAGATACGGGGCCGGTCACTCCCCAGCCACGGTGCCCAGCCGTGGGGCGAAGGGAGCGGAGATCTGGGGCCAGTGGGGCTGGGACGCAGAGACCAGTGGACAGGGTCTGGCCGAGCCACTGGGGCGGGTGGGGGGTGGCTGCACACTGGGGTTCTGGGGGAGGCCTGTCCTCTCTGCTGGATTAGTAGCTTGGCCAGGTGTCAGTTCATTAGGGCGGTGCGGTATGGTTGGTTAGAGAAACAGGTTACACTGGGCTAGGACTGGTTAAGGGGCAAACAGGACGGAAGTGGGGACTGGTCACCCCAATAACCACAGGGGGTATTGCTGCTCTCTGCTCAGCCGAGAAGCACCAGGGAATGGGGGGGATCAGCCCTCTGACCGCTGTGGGGCTGGGGAGGGAGCGTGGCCAGGCCGCTTTTACCAAAGGTAGATCTGTGAGAAGCTGGAGTTTTTAGGGGATCTAATTTACCTCGATTTCAGGAAGGCGCCTGACACGGTTCCACTCGGGGAATCATTAGCTAACTGGAAAACTGAAGGGCGGGTGAAGGGGAGACGCCAACGGGTCGTATTGAGCAGTTCACCGTCAGGCTGGAGGGAGGCTGCTACAGGAGTTCCTCACGGATCGCTCTGGGGACCAATCTTTTTATTACGGACCTCGGCACAGAACGTGGGAGGGTGCTGACACAGTTTGCGCCTGACAGAAGCTGGGCGGTATTGCTAACACAGAGGGACCGGGAGGTCTTACAGGAAGATCTGGATCCCTTGGAAACAGGAGTGATAGTAACAGGATGAAAAGTGCAAGGTCGTGCATTTAGGGATTAACAACAAGAACTATCGTTATAAGCCGGGGGCGCATCGGGAGAAAGTAACAGAGGAGGAGAAGGACCTCCGAGTGTTGGTTGATCACGGGATGCTACGAGTCGCCAATGTGACGTGGCTGTGAAAAAAGCGAACGCGGTCGTGGGATGCATCAGGCGAGGTATTTCCAGCACAGACAGGAGGCGTTAGTGCCGTTATACAAGGCGCTGGTGAGACCTCGTCTGGAATCCCGTGTGCAGTTCTGGTCTCCCATGGTTAAGGTGAATTCAGACTGGAACAGGTACAGAGAAGGGCTACTCGGATGATGCGAGGAATGGAAAACCTGCCTTATGAAAGCACTCGGCTCGCTTAACCGAACCAAGCGAAGGCTGAGGGGGGATCTGCTCGCTCTCTATAAATAGAGGGATAAACACCAGGCAGGGAGAGGAATTAGTTAAGCTCAGTACCAACGTGGACACAAGAACAAATGGACGTAAACTGGCCATCAGGAAGTTCAGACTTGAAATTAGACGACGGTTTCTAACCGCCTGAGGAGTGACGTTCTGGAGCAGCCTCCCAAGGGGAGCAGTGGGGGGATGTGCCGAAGTGGGGGATTGTCTTGTTCTTCTGTGTTTTCCAGGGGGTTGCATGCAGAGGGAGGGGGACTCGGTGTCCCCGGGTGTTACTGGTTCAACGAGGGGAGGGGAGAGGAAGTTCGTTGGGACACAGGACCGGAGAGGGAACTTGGGACCCCGGCCGATGGCCTGGAGGATGGAGACCCCAGCGACTGACGACCCGGAGACCCAGCCCAGGAGTCACAGCTGGTTCTGGCCCGTGGGGGGACAATGGGCTGCGGGGAGAGGACCCCGGTGACCTGACCGGCCAGAGGGGCCAGAGGTGGCTGAGAGGCGATGAGGCCCAGGCCACCCTGTTTACGACCCTGTCTCCCTGGAGAGAAGCCAATGGACAGAGGGAGCTTGGGGCCGGGGGTATCGGATGCCCAGCTGGGAAGCAGGGGGGCTCGGGGCTGGAGAGGGGGAGCAGGCAGAGCCCCCCTGGCTGCAGGGGGACTGGGATGTGCTGGGCTGGGGGAGGCCAGGCCTGAGGCCCGGAGAGTTTCCTGTGCTGGGCTAATCGCGTGATAACCCCTCCTGTGTTACGCTGGCGGAGAGTCGCTCCGGGCTAGAGAACAGGGGGTGGAGGCCCCGGGGGGCCCAGAGCGAGGGGACTCCCTGGGGGGGCCCACGGCAGAGACAGACGTGCTGAGGCTCAGAGAGGTGCGGCTCCAGGAGGTGGAGGGGCCTGACCCCAGGAGAGAGCAGCCCCCCGAGAAGGGCTGTCGCACTGAACGGGGCACCCCCCACGGGGCCATGCGTGGGCCCGACCTGTGATGTGAGTTGGTGACAGCAAAAGACCCATCCGGCTTCGAGACTGAGCGCGAGAGGTTTCTGGTGCGGCGGGACAGCCTGGTTTTGGCAATGACCGGCCTTTGGCTACTAGCGGTAAATACGCCACTGGCCGTGGTGGGATCTCTGCCGGGCCGGGCTCCGAGTCACCGCAGAGGATCCTCTCCTGGGTGCCGGCTGGTGGGTCCTGCCCATGTGCTCAGGGTTCAGCTGATCGGCAGATTTGGGGTCGGGAAGGAAGTTCCCTCCGGGGCAGATTGGCACAGGCCCTGGGGGGTTTCGCCTTCCTCTGCAGCGTGGGGCAGGGGTCACCGGCTGGAGTCTCTAAGCCACGAGACACGGGGCAGGGGGCTGGGGCCTGCGTTGTGCAGCAGGTCAGACCAGACGATCGTAATGGTCCCTTCTGACCCTAAAGTCTGTGATTCTTACCCACGCAGGAGTGGGAGTGGCCGTGGGGCTGGAGGGGCGTGGCCAGGCCGGGGGGCGGTCCCTCACCCACGCGGTAGTGGGAGTGGCCGTGGGGCTGGGAAGGGCGTGGCCAGGCCGGGGGGCGGTCCCTCACCCACGCGGGTAGTGGGAGTGGCCGTGGGGCTGGAGGGGCGTGGCCAGGCCGGGGGGCGGTCCCTCACCCACGCGGTAGTGGGAGTGGCCGTGGGGCTGGGAAGGGCGTGGCCAGGCCGGGGGGGCGGTCCCTCACCCCACGCGGCAGTGGGAGTGGCCGTGGGGCTGGGAAGGGCGTGGCCAGACCGGGGGGCCGGTCCCTCACCCACGCGGCAGTGGGAGTGGCCGTGGGGCTGGGAAGGGGCGTGGCCAGGCCGGGGGGGCGGTCCCTCACCCACGCGGTAGTGGGAGTGGCCGTGGGGCTGGGAAGGGCGTGGCCAGGCCGGGGGGGCGGTCCCTCACCCACGCGGTAGTGGGAGTGGCCGTGGGGCTGGGAAGGGCGTGGCCAGGCCGGGGGGCGGTCCCTCACCCACGCGGGAGTGGGAGTGGCCGTGGGGCTGGAGGGGCGTGGCCAGGCCGGGGGGCGGTCCCTCACCCACGCGGGAGTGGGAGTGGCTGTGGGGCTGGGAGGGGCGTGGCCAGGCCGGGGGGCGGTCCCTCACCCACGCGGCAGTGGGAGTGGCCGTGGTGCTGGAGGGGCGTGGCCAGGCCGGGGGGCGGTCCCTCACCCACGCGGTAGTGGGAGTGGCCGTGGGGCTGGGAAGGGCGTGGCCAGGCCGGGGGGCGGTCCCTCACCCACGCGGTAGTGGGAGTGGCCGTGGGGCTGGGAAGGGCGTGGCCAGGCCGGGGGGCGGTCCCTCACCCACGCGGTAGTGGGAGTGGCCGTGGGGCTGGAGGGGCGTGGCCAGGCCGGGGGGCGGTCCCTCACCCACGCGGGTAGTGGGAGTGGCCGTGGGGCTGGGAAGGGCGTGGCCAGGCCGGGGGGCGGTCCCTCACCCACGCGGTAGTGGGAGTGGCCGTGGGGCTGGAGGGGCGTGGCCAGACCGGGGGGCGGTCCCTCACCCACGCGGTAGTGGGAGTGGCCGTGGGGCTGGAGGGGCGTGGCCAGGCCGGGGGGCGGTCCCTCACCCACCCGGGAGTGGGAGTGGCCGTGGGGCTGGAGGGGCGTGGCCAGGCCGGGGGGCGGTCCCTCACCCACGCGGTAGTGGGAGTGGCTGTGGGGCTGGGAGGGGCGTGGCCAGGCCGGGGGGCGGTCCCTCACCCACGCGGTAGTGGGAGTGGCCGTGGGGCTGGGAAGGGCGTGGCCAGGCCGGGGGGGCGGTCCCTCACCCACGCGGTAGTGGGAGTGGCCGTGGGGCTGGAGGGGCGTGGCCAGACCGGGGGGCGGTCCCTCACCCACGCGGTAGTGGGAGTGGCCGTGGGGCTGGAGGGGCGTGGCCAGGCCGGGGGGCGGTCCCTCACCCACCCGGGAGTGGGAGTGGCCGTGGGGCTGGAGGGGCGTGGCCAGGCCGGGGGGCGGTCCCTCACCCACGCGGTAGTGGGAGTGGCCGTGGGGCTGGGAGGGGCGTGGCCAGGCCGGGGGGGCGGTCCCTCACCCACGCGGTAGTGGGAGTGGCCGTGGGGCTGGGAGGGGCGTGGCCAGGCCGGGGGGCGGTCCCTCACCCACGCGGTAGTGGGAGTGGCCGTGGGGCTGGGAAGGGCGTGGCCAGGCCGGGGGGCGGTCCCTCACCCACGCGGTAGTGGGAGTGGCCGTGGGGCTGGGAAGGGCGTGGCCAGGCCGGGGGGCGGTCCCTCACCCACGCGGTAGTGGGAGTGGCCGTGGGGCTGGAGGGGCGTGGCCAGGCCGGGGGGCGGTCCCTCACCCACGCGGTAGTGGGAGTGGCCGTGGGGCTGGAGGGGCGTGGCCAGGCCGGGGGGCGGTCCCTCACCCACGCGGTAGTGGGAGTGGCCGTGGGGCTGGAGGGGCGTGGCCAGGCCGGGGGGCGGTCCCTCACCCACGCGGTAGTGGGAGTGGCCGTGGGGCTGGGAAGGGCGTGGCCAGGCCGGGGGGCGGTCCCTCACCCACGCGGTAGTGGGAGTGGCCGTGGGGCTGGAGAGGCGTGGCCAGGCCGGGGGGCGGTCCCTCACCCACGCGGGAGTGGGAGTGGCCGTGGGGCTGGAGGGGCGTGGCCAGGCCGGGGGGCGGTCCCTCACCCACGCGGTAGTGGGAGTGGCCGTGGGGCTGGAGGGGCGTGGCCAGGCCGGGGGGCGGTCCCTCACCCACGCGGTAGTGGGAGTGGCCGTGGGGCTGGAGGGGCGTGGCCAGGCCGGGGGGCGGTCCCTCACCCACGCGGTAGTGGGAGTGGCCGTGGGGCTGGGAAGGGGCGTGGCCAGGCCGGGGGGCGGTCCCTCACCCACGCGGTAGTGGGAGTGGCCGTGGGGCTGGGAAGGGCGTGGCCAGGCCGGGGGGCGGTCCCTCACCCACGCGGTAGTGGGAGTGGCCGTGGGGCTGGGAAGGGCGTGGCCAGGCCGGGGGGCGGTCCCTCACCCACGCGGTAGTGGGAGTGGCCGTGGGGCTGGGAAGGGCGTGGCCAGGCCGGGGGGCGGTCCCTCACCCACGCGGTAGTGGGAGTGGCCGTGGGGCTGGGAAGGGCGTGGCCAGGCCGGGGGGCGGTCCCTCACCCACGCGGTAGTGGGAGTGGCCGTGGGGCTGGGAAGGGCGTGGCCAGGCCGGGGGGCGGTCCCTCACCCACACGGTAGTGGGAGTGGCCGTGTGGCTGGAGGGGCGTGGCCAGCCCGGGGGGCGGTCCCTCACCCACGCGGTAGTGGGAGTGGCCGTGGGGCTGGAGGGGCGTGGCCAGGCCGGGGGGCGGTCCCTCACCCACGCGGTAGTGGGAGTGGCTGTGGGGCTGGGAGGGGCGTGGCCAGGCCGGGGGGCGGTCCCTCACCCACGCGGTAGTGGGAGTGGCCGTGGGGCTGGGAAGGGCGTGGCCAGGCCGGGGGGCGGTCCCTCACCCACGCGGTAGTGGGAGTGGCCGTGGGGCTGGAGGGGCGTGGCCAGGCCGGGGGGCGGTCCCTCACCCACGCGGTAGTGCACGCAGCCCTCCATGTCGCCCACGGTGGTCCAGCCCTGCTTCTTCTCCACCTCGGGGTCGTTGTGCAGGATCTTGTTGCGCAGCCAGGACAGGTAATAGACCCGCAGCTTGTTTCTCTTCCCTAGGCGAGATGGGGGTGAGCTGGGGCACCCCACGGCCGGGGGGCCCAAGGCAGAGCTGGCCGTGGGGCGCTGGGGGTCCCTCACACGAGATGGTGGTGAGCAGGTTGAGCCCCATGGGGGTTGGAGGGGCCGTGGGGTGCTTACCTGAGATGGTGGTGAGCAGGTTGAGCCCCGTGGGGGTCAGAGGGGCCGTGGGGCAGGCCGTGGGGCGGCTGTGGGGCGCTTACCCGAGATGGTGGTGAGCAGGTTGAGCCCTGTGGGGGTCGGGGGGGCCGTGGGGCGGCCGTGGGGCGCTTACCCGAGATGGTGGTGAGCAGGTTGAGCCCCGTGGGGGTCGGGGGGCCCGTGGGGCGGCCGTGGGGCGCTTACCCGAGATGGTGGTGAGCAGGTTGAGCCCCGTGGGGGTTGGAGGGGCCGTGGGGCAGGCTGTGGGGCGGCCGTGGGGCACTTACCCGAGATGGTGGTGAGCAGGTTGAGCCCCGTGGGGGTTGGAGGGGCCGTGGGGCGGCCGTGGGGCACTTACCCGAGATGGTGGTGAGCAGGTTGAGCCCCGTGGGGGTCGGAGGGGCCGTGGGGCAGGCCGTGGGGCGGCCGTGGGGCGCTTACCCGAGATGGTGGTGAGCAGGTTGAGCCCCGTGGGGGTCAGAGGGGCCGTGGGGCAGGCCATGGGGCGGCCGTGGGGCGCTTACCCGAGATGGTGGTGAGCAGGTTGAGCCCCATGGGGGTTGGAGGGGCCGTGGGGTGCTTACCTGAGATGGTGGTGAGCAGGTTGAGCCCTGTGGGGGTCAGAGGGGCCGTGGGGCAGGCCGTGGGGCGGCCGTGGGGCGCTTACCCGAGATGGTGGTGAGCAGGTTGAGCCCCGTGGGGGTCGGGGGGGCCGTGCGGCAGGCCGTGGGGCGGCCGTGGGGTGCTTACCCGAGATGGTGGTGAGCAGGTTGAGCCCCGTGGGGGTCGGGGGGCCCGTGGGGCGGCCGTGGGGCGCTTACCCGAGATGGTGGTGAGCAGGTTGAGCCCCGTGGGGGTCGGGGGGGCCATGGGGCAGGCCGTGGGGCGGCCGTGGGGCACTTACCCGAGATGGTGGTCAGCAGGTTGAGTCCCTCCAGCACGTCCATCTGCTGGAAGCGGCGGCGGCTGATCAGCCCGTAGACCCGGCCCTGCCCGCTGCGATCCAGCAGCATCAGCCCGTTCTCCGTCCCCACCAGCAGGTTCACCCCTAGGGCGGGGGGCAGCGTGAGACCCGCCCCCCACGGCGACCCACGGCACCCCCAGCCCGCCCCATGGAAACCCCTCTCCTCCCTGCCCGCCCCACCCTGGGACCACTGCCCCCTCCTCCCTGCTGGGCCCCACAGCGACCCCCCCTCCTCCCTGCCCGCCCCCCCCGGGACCACTGCCCCCTCCTCCCTGCTGGGCCCCACAGCGACCCCCCCTCCTCGCTGCCCGCCTCACCCTGGGACCACTGCCCCCTCCTCCCTCCTGGGCCCCACAGCGACCCCCCCTCCTCGCTGCCCGCCCCACCCTGGGACCACTGCCCCCTCCTCCCTGCTGGGCCCCACAGCGACCCCCCCTCCTCCCTGCCCGCCCCACCCTGGGACCACTGCCCCCTCCTCCCTGCTGGGCCCCACAGCGACCCTCCCTCCTCCCTGCCCGCCCCACCCTGGGACCACTGCCCCCTCCTCCCTGCTGGGCCCCAGAGCGACCCCTCTTCCCCACTGGGCCCCATGGAAACCCCTCTCCTCCCTGCCCCACCCTGGGACCACTGCCCCCTCCTCCCTGCTGGGCCCCAGAGCGACCCCTCTTCCCCACTGGGCCCCACAACGACCCCCCTCCTCCCTGCCTGCCCCACTCTGGGACCACTGCCCCCTCCTCCCTGCTGGGCCCCACAGCGACCCCCCCTCCTCCCTGCCCGCCTCACCCTGGGACCACTGCCCCCTCCTCCCTGCTGGGCCCCACAGCGACCCCCCCTCCTCCCTGCCTGCCCCACCCTGGGACCACTGCCCCCTCCTCCCTGCTGGGCCCCACAGCGACCCCCCCTCCTCCCTGCCTGCCCCACCCTGGGACCACTGCCCCCTCCTCCCTGCTGGGCCCCACAGCGACCCCTCTTCCCCACTGGGCCCCACAGTGACCTCCCTCCTCCCTGCCCGCCCCACCCTGGGACCACTGCCCCCTCCTCCCTGCTGGGCCCCACAGCGACCCCCCCTCCTCCCTGCCTGCCCCACCCTGGGACCACTGCCCCCTCCTCCCTGCTGGGCCCCACAGCGACCCCCCCTCCTCCCTGCCCGCCCCACCCTGGGACCACTGCCCCCTCCTCCCTGCTGGGCCCCACAGCGACCCCTCTTCCCCACTGGGCCCCACAGTGACCCCCCTCCTCCCTGCCTGCCCCACCCTGGGACCACTGCCCCCTCCTCCCTGCTGGGCCCCAGAGCGACCCCCCCTCCTCCCTGCCCGCCCCACCCTGGGACCACTGCCCCCTCCTCCCTGCTGGGCCCCACAGCGACCCCCCCTCCTCCCTGCCCCCCCACCCTGGGACCACTGCCCCCTCCTCCCTGCTGGGCCCCACAGCGACCCCCCCTCCTCCCTGCCCGCTTCACCCTGGGACCACTGCCCCCTCCTCCCTGCTGGGCCCCACAGCGACCCCCCCTCCTCCCTGCCCGCCCCACCCTGGGACCACTGCCCCCTCCTCCCTGCTGGGCCCCACAGCGACCCTCCCTCCTCCCTGCCTGCCCCACCCTGGGACCACTGCCCCCTCCTCCCTGCTGGGCCCCACAGCGACCCCCCCTCCTCCCTGCCTGCCCCTCCCTGGGACCACTGCCCCCTCCTCCCTGCTGGGCCCCACAGCGACCCCTCTTCCCCACTGGGCCCCACAGCGACCCCCCTCCTCCCTGCCTGCCCCACCCTGGGACCACTGCCCCCTCCTCCCTGCTGCGCCCCACAGCGACCCCTCTTCCCCCCCCGTCCAGCCTGCTGCCCCCGCCCCCGCTCACCCCACAGGGCAGCGCACAGGATCTCCGAGTTGAAACGCTTCTTGTACTTGCGGATCTCGGGGGTGTCGCTGTGGGGCCGCGTGTTTGTGGGGTTCACGTTCACCACCGAGCCCTTGCGCACCTCCAGCTGCAGCTGCTCCAGCTGCCTGGGGTCGGCCCCCACCAGCGCTGGGGGGAGATGGGGGTCAGCAGTCGGGCCTTGGCCCCCACCCGGAGCCCCCCGCCGAGCCCGTCTCCCAGCAGCCGGCGCAGCGTGCCGAGCCCCCCGCAGCCTGGCGCTCCCCGGCACCCTAGTGCCCCCCCATAAACCCAGTGCCTTTGCAGCCCGGCGCCCCCCATAACCCCCCGGACCCCGCCGCAGCCCGGCGCCCCCCCATAACCCCCAGGACCCCCCGGTGCCTCCCGTAGCCCGGAGCCCCTCCCATAACCCCCAGAACCCCCTGGTGCCCCCTGCAGCCTGGCGCCCCTCCCATAAGCCCCAGGTGCCCCCCACAGCCTGGTGCTCCCCAGCACCCGTGTCCCCCCATAACCACAGCGCCTTGGCAGCCCGGCGCCCCCCCATAACCCTCCAGTGCTCCCCAGCACCCCAGTGCCCCCCCCCATAACCCCCAGAACCCCCTGGTGCCCCCTGCAGCCCGGCGCCCCCCCATAACCCCCAGGTGCCCCCCCGCAGCCCGGAGCCCCGCCCATAACCCCAGCGCCTTTGCAGCCCGGCGCCCCCCCATAACCCCCTGGTACCCACTGCAGCCCGGCACACCCCATAACCCCCAGCACCCCCCTGTGACATCAATATACTCTGGGACTGTATAGATCATTGTTGCCCCCCAGCACCTCCCCCCAGCCCAGCACCTCACTCACCGGTGATGGGGACGGTGTCCCCGCTGCCCAGCACCCACCCCAGAACCCCCCCAGCCCGGCGCCCTGCTCACCGGTGATGGGGACGGTGTCCCTGCTGCCCAGCACCCCCCCAGAACCCCCCCAGCCCGGCGCCCTGCTCACCGGTGATAGGGACGGTGTCCCTGCTGCCCAGCACCCCCCCAGAACCCCCCCCAGCCCGGCGCCCCGCTCACCGGTGATGGGGACGGTGTCCCTGCTGCCCAGCACCCCCCCAGAACCCCCTCCAGCCCAGCACCCTGCTCACCGGTGATGGGGACGGTGTCCCTGCTGCCCAGCACCCCCCAGAACCCCCCCAGCCCGGCACCCTGCTCACCGGTGATGGGGACGGTGTCCCCGCTGCCCAGCAGCCCCCCAGAACCCCCCCAGCCCGGCACCCTGCTCCCCGGTGATGGGGACGTTGTTCCCGCTGCCCAGCAGCCCCCCAGAACCCCCCCAGCCCGGCACCCTGCTCCCCGGTGATGGGGACGTTGTTCCCGCTGCCCAGCAGCCCCCCAGAACCCCCCCAGCCCGGCACCCTGCTCCCCGGTGATGGGGACGTTGTTCCCGCTGCCCGGCACCCTGCTCCCCGGTGATGGGGACGGTGTCCCCGCTGCCCAGCACCCACCCGCAGCCCAGTACCCTGCTCACTGGTGATGGGGACGGTGTCCCCGCTGCCCAGCACCCCGCAGAACCCCCCCGCAGCCCAGTACCCTGCTCACCGGTGATGGGGACGGTGTCCCCGCTGCCCAGCACCCCCCCAGAACCCCCCCAGCCCGGCACCCCGCTCACCGGTGATGGGGACGGTGTGCCTGCTGCCCAGCACCCCCCAGAACCCCCCCGCAGCCCAGTACCCTGCTCACCGGTGATGGGGACGGTGTGCCTGCTGCCCAGCACCCCCCAGAACCCCCCCCAGCCCGGTGCCCTGCTCCCCGGTGATGGGGACGGTGTCCCTGCTGCCCAGCACCCCCCCAGAACCCCCCCAGCCCGGCGCCCTGCTCACCGGTGATGGGGACGGTGTCCCTGCTGCCCAGCACCCCCCCAGAACCCCCCCGCAGCCCAGTACCCTGCTCACCGGTGATGGGGACGGTGTCCCTACTGCCCAGCACCCCCCCAGAACCCCCCCCAGCCCGGCACCCTGCTCACCGGTGATGGGGACGGTGTCCCTGCTGCCCAGCACCCCCCAGAACCCCCCCCAGCCCGGCACCCTGCTCACCGGTGATGGGGACGGTGTCCCTGCTGCCCAGCACCCCCCCAGAACCCCCCCCAGCCCGGCGCCCTGCTCACCGGTGATGGGGACGGTGTCCCCGCTGCCCGTGGTCTGGTAGATGCCCAGGTCCACGAACATGGTGAAGGAGCTTTTGCCAGGGGCCTTAACCAGCCCTCGCGACTGGTACTGGGGGGGGCGAGAAGGACAAGGTGAGAAACAGCCCCTCTGCCCTCCCCCTCTGCCCCACCAGCCCCCCATATCCCCTCCCCCTCCGCTTCCCCTCTGGCCCGCCAGCCCCCCATATCTCATCCTCCTCCCCGCCTGCCCCCATATCCCCTCCCCCTCCACTACCCCTCTGCCCTGCCAGCCCCCTCCCTCTCCCCCTCCCGCCTGGTTGGGGCCCCCCCGCGCCCCGGGGGCTCACGTCTCCGACGCTGTCCTTGGCGGGGGAGCCCTGGCCCTTGGGCTCGGTGGGCGAGTGGCTGGGCTGCACCACGTCCGGCAGGTTGGTGTAGCCGTTGCTGTCGGCGTGGAGCCGGCTGCGCTCCTCCTCGGGGGTCTAAGGGGGGCGGAGGGAGTCAGTGGGGGGTATGGCGCCATGCACACCCCCCAGGGCCATCCCCGCCCCGCATCCAGTGCCCCCGTCCTGCCCCCCAGCACAGAGCCATCCCTGCCCCACCCCCGGGCACGGCGCTCCGATGACACCCCCCAGGGCAGAGCACCCCCTCCTCTAGTCTCCGCCCTCCGGGCACAACAGCCCCCCGCCCCCCAGACACCCCCCCGCGCTCACCCGCTGGACCAGCATGGTGCCATCCCCACCGTAGGAGCCGCTCTCCGACCCGCTGCCCGACGGCTCTTCCACCTCATGCACCACCATGGTGCTGACGCTGTCCGTGTCGCCGTCCCCGCTTGGCCTGGGGGGCGAGGGGCGTGGGTCAGTCCTGCCCCCCATGCCCTACCTGGCCACTGCCCCAGCCCCAGAGCCCCCCACCCCGGCCTGTACAACTGATAAATCAAATTGTTTTTAATTGTTCACTGTATTAATGTAACTTCTGTTCACCATCCACTACACTCGCCTGCGTTGTACCTTCTGTTCACTGTTCACCATTCACGACACTCGTCTACATTGTACCTTCTGTTCACTGTTCACCATCCACTACACTCGCCTGCGTTGTACCTTCTGTTCACTGTGCACCATCCACTACACTCGTCTACATTGTACCTTCTGTTCACTGTTCACCATCCACTACACTCGTCTACGTTGTACCTTCTGTTCACTGTTCACCATTCACTACACTCGTCTACATTGTACCTTCTGTTCACTGTTCACCATCCACTACACTCGCCTGCGTTGTACCTTCTGTTCACTGTGCACCATCCACTACACTCGCCTGCGTTGTACCTTCTGTTCACTGTTCACCATCCACTACACTCGTCTACATTGTACCTTCTGTTCACTGTTCACCATCCACTACACTCGTCTACATTGTACCTTCTGTTCATGGTTCACCATCCACTACACTTGTCTACGTTGTACCTTCTGTTCACTGTTCACCATTCATTACACTCGTCTACGTTGTACCTTCTGTTCACTGTTCACCATCCACTACACTCGCCTGCGTTGTACCTTCTGTTCACTGTGCACCATCCACTACACTCGTCTACGTTGTACCTTCTGTTCACTGTTCACCATTCACTACACTCGTCTACATTGTACCTTCTGTTCACTGTTCACCATCCACTACACTCGCCTGCGTTGTACCTTCTGTTCACTGTGCACCATCCACTACACTCGCCTGCGTTGTACCTTCTGTTCACTGTTCACCATCCACTACACTCGTCTACATTGTACCTTCTGTTCACTGTTCACCATCCACTACACTCGTCTACATTGTACCTTCTGTTCATGGTTCACCATCCACTACACTCGTCTACATTGTACCTTCTGTTCATGGTTCACCATCCACTACACTTGTCTACGTTGTACCTTCTGTTCACTGTTCACCATTCACTACACTCGTCTACATTGTACCTTCTGTTCACTGTTCACCATCCACTACACTCGCCTGCGTTGCACCTTCTGTTCACGGTTCACCATTCATTACACTCGTCTACATTGTACCTTCTGTTCACTGTTCACCATTCATTACACTCGTCTACATTGTACCTTCTGTTCACTGTTCACCATCCACTACACTCGCCTGCGTTGTACCTTCTGTTCACTGTTCACCATCCACTACACTCGCCTGCGTTGTACCTTCTGTTCACTGTTCACCATTCACTACACTCGTCTACGTTGTACCTTCTGTTCACTGTTCACCATTCACTACACTCGTCTACATTGTACCTTCTGTTCACTGTTCACCATCCACTACACTCGTCTACGTTGTACCTTCTGTTCACTGTTCACCATCCACTACACTCGTCTACATTGTACCTTCTGTTCACGGTTCACCATCCACTACACTCGTCTACATTGTACCTTCTGTTCACTGTTCACCATCCACTACACTCGTCTACATTGTACCTTCTGTTCACTGTTCACCATCCACTACACTCGTCTACGTTGTACCTTCTGTTCACGGTTCACCATCCACTACACTCGTCTACATTAAATCTTCTGTTCACTGTTCACAATCCACTACACTCTTCTGCGTTGTAGCTTCTGTTCACTGTTCACCATCCACTACACTCGTCTGCGTTGTAGCTTCTGTTCACTGTTCACCATCCACTACACTCGTCTACATTGTACCTTCTGTTCACTGTTCACCATCCACTACACTCGTCTACATTGTACCTTCTGTTCACGGTTCACCATCCACTACACTCGTCTGCGTTGTACCTTCTGTTCACGGTTCACCATCCACTACACTCGCCTGCGTTGTACCTTCTGTTCACGGTTCACCATCCACTACACTCGCCTGCGTTGTACCTTCTGTTCACGGTTCACCATCCACTACACTCGCCTGCGTTGTACCTTCTGTTCACGGTTCACCATCCACTACACTCGCCTGCGTTGTACCTTCTGTTCACGGTTCACCATCCACTACACTCGTCTACATTGTACCTTCTGTTCACTGTTCACCATCCACTACACTTGCCTGTGTTGTACTTTCTGTTCACTGTTCACCACTTGCCTGCGTTGTACCTTCTGTTCACGGTTCACCATCCACTACACTCGCCTGCGTTGTACCTTCTGTTCACGGTTCACCATCCACTACACTCGCCTGCGTTGTACCTTCTGTTCACGGTTCACCATCCACTACACTCGTCTGCGTTGTACCTTCTGTTCACGGTTCACCATCCACTACACTCGTCTACATTGTACCTTCTGTTCAAGGTTCACCATTCACTACACTCGTCTACATTGTACCTTCTGTTCACGGTTCACCATCTAGTACACTCATCTACATTGTACCTTCTGTTCACGGTTCACCATCCACTACACTCGCCTGCGTTGTACCTTCTGTTCACGGTTCACCATCCACTACGCTTGCCTGCATTGTACCTTCTGTTCACTGTTCACCACTTGCCTGCGTTGTACCTTCTGTTCACGGTTCACCATCCACTACACTTGCCTGCGTTGTACCTTCTGTTCTGTTTGCCACACTGTAATCCAACCCCCGATTTCAAACGCTCACTCCACTTTGTAAAAGCTTCCTCCAAGCTCCATTTGTGCAAACCCTGCTGTGCTCTTCTCAGTTAGTTTCGCTGTGTGACTGAGGTGTGGATGGATGATGGACTCAACCTCCAGCCCAGCCTGTCCTGATGAAACGGAGTTCAACGCCCCCCAGCTGAAGCTGCAGCCCAGAGCCCTAACTAAGTAAGCAGAGTCCACGCTAAACAGAGAAGGTGCAATAGAGGGAAGGTCAAAGCCAGGTCCCAGGCTGACAGTCGCCTGCAATGACGGGTGATCAGTCACCACACCCAGGGCAGTGACACAGCGAGACCGATAGACTCTGGATTCAGACTAAAGCCCACAGAAAGGAGGGTGAGATGGGAGACGCTGGAGGGGAACGTTCTGCTGCCAACATGGACGGGCATCAGTTCAGGCCCAACAGAGACCCAGCTCGTCCTTGTGCCCAGCTTTCCTGGCCAGTGACCGCCCCGAGCTACGAACCCAAGCTGGGAAATCAAGGGACTGGTAACAGAACATGTGGGGTGTGTGTGTGTGTGTGTCTGTGTGTGTGTAGATAATAGTTATTGATCATAGATCAGATTGTTATCAGAATAAATGTGGCATCTTTGTCTTGCCCCCTGAAAAGATCCTGTGCAGTTTTGTCTGTACAATAGGCCCTCCACCTGCCCCGGCCCCCCACCTGCCCTGCCCCCCATGCCCTACCTGGCCCCGGCAGGCTCCCCTGCCCTGTCCTGCGGCTCCCCCTCGGCCTCATCGTCCTCCTCCTCGCTGCTGTCCGGCTCCTCGCTGGAGGAGGAATAGTCCATGGCCTTCTTGGGGGGCTTGGGAGGCTCCTCAGGCCGCTCCTTCAGCAGCACAAAGTTCTGGGGGGCCGGGGGGGGTTAGTGCCACGTCCCCCACGCCCGGCCAACAGCCACATCACATACAAGCAGCCAGCGGGGTCCGGCCCCGCAAAGCCCAGGTAAGAACGGGGGGACTGGGAGCCAGGACTCCTGGGTTCTCTCCCCAGCGCTAGGAGGGGAGTGGGGGCTGGTGGGTCAGAGCAGTGGGGGCTGGGAGCCAGGACTCCTGGGTTCTCTCCCCAGTGCTGGGAGGGGAGTGAGGGCTGGTGGTTAGAGCAGAGGGGCTGGGAGCCAGGACTCCTGGGTTCTCTCCCTGGCTCTGGGAGGGGAGTGGGGGTTGGTGGTTAGAGCAGGGGGGGCTGGGAGCCAGGACTCCTGGGTTCTCTCCCTGGCTCTGGGAGGGGAGTGGGGGCTGGTGGGTCAGAGCAGGGGGGGCTGGGAGCCAGGACTCCTGGGTTCTCTCCCTGGCTCTGGGAGGGGAGTGGGGGTTGGTGGGTTGGAGTGCGGGGGGGGGAGAGGGCTTGGAGCCCGGACTCCTGGGTTCTCTGATGGGAAGCACGGGGCAGACAGGACGGGCCGGGCACTGGCACTGGCACAGACACACGGGCACTAACCTCGCCGATGGCGCGTTTATAGCTCTGGTGGCGCGCGGGGAGCAGAGGAAAGAACGGCGCAGACGTTAACGCGGTGCCAGCGAGACCCCCCGACACCCCACCCGCAGCCAGGGGCCCGGACTCCTGGGTTCTCTCCCCAGGGCACAGGCTGAAAGCCTCCTCCCCGATGGCCTGGCCCCCGGAACACCAACGCCCCAGCCCCCCGAGGACAGTTGGCCTGCCCACCGACAGCCCCCCCACCCTAAACACTCTTCCACGGGGCACCCCACGCCAGGCCCTGCCCCCCTGGACACTCACCGCGGGCCGGCCGGGGCGCGAGCGGTGATCCTCCGCCTTGGGCTTGCTCACCGGGGGCAGGATGGGGGAGCTCTCCCTCTTGGACGCGGCTGGGGGGGGGAAGAGTGGGTCAGTGCTGGGGGCGGGGGAGGCTCTGTGGGGCTGAGATTGCAGGGGGGCCCTTGGCATTTCAGGAATAGACCCCTCTCCCTATCTGGGTCTGTTTCAGGGAGCCCCCGTGCTCCCCATGCCATGCCCCACACCCCCGGTGCCCCCCCCGTGCCCTTCCCCACACCCCCTGGTGCCCCCAAAGCCCTGCCCCAGTTCCCAGTGACCCCTGTGCCCTGCCCCCAAAGCCCTGCCCAAGTTCGTCCAGGCCCTGCCCCACACCCCTGGGTGCCCCCAAAGCCCTGCCCCAGTTCCCAGTGACCCCCGTGCCATGCCCCACACTCCCTGGTGCCCCCAAAGCCCTGCCCAAGTTCACCCAGGCCCTGCCCCACACCTCCTGGTGCCCCCAAAGCCCTGCCCCAGTTCCCAATGACCCCTGTGCCGTGCCCCACACCTCCTTGTGCCCCCAAACCCCTGCCCCAGTGACCCCTGTGCCCTGCCCCACACTCCCTGGTGCCCCCAAAGCCCTGCCCAAGTTCGCCCAGGCCCTGCCCCACACCCCAGCTGCCCCCTGTGCACTGCCCCACACCCCCCGGTCCCCCCAAACCCCTACCCCAGTTCCCAGTGACCCCTGTGCCCTGCCCCCAAAGCCCTGCCCAAGTTCGCCCAGGCCCTGCCCCACACCCCAGCTGCCCCCTGTGCCCCGCCCCAGTTCCCAGTGCCCTCGGTGCCCCCTCTTCTGCCTGGTTCTGCGCCAGCCCCCAGGCCGGTCCCTACCCCCTATGCGGTTGCGCTCCAGGGAGCCGGCTTGGGGCAGGTTGGCGCTGCCCGCCTGCAGCAGGCTGTCGGCTCGCTCCCAGCCGGGGTCGCTGCGCCGCAGGTCCGGGTTGCTGCACGGCATGATGGGAAAGCAAAGCAGAGCAGAGCACATCAGGCGATGCCCACACCCCCACCCCGGCCCCCGTGTCCCGGCCCGTCACCAGCGCAGCAGCACCTTGTCCCAAGCAGAGCCACCACCGCCGGCCACGCTCCATTACCTACTGGTGCTTGGTATGGGGGCCGGGGCCCGGCGCTGCCCCCGCCTGGGCGGCTGGGGAGGGGGGGCCGCGGGCTGCACCCTCTCCGGCCGGCAGTGCATGTGGATGTGCCAGGCCGACTTGCTACGGGGTCTGTGGAGTGGAGATGAGGGTCATTGGGGTCTGGAGGGCAGCTGGAGGCAGGGGATCCCTGGGTAATCGGCAGCCCCGCCCCAGAGGTGGGCGCATCTCAGGGCCGGGCGAGGGGTCCCTGGGTAACTGGCCGTCCTGCCCCAGAGGTGGGCACATCTCAGCGCCAGGCGAGGGGTCCCTGGGTAACCGGCCGTCCCGCCCCAGAGGTCGGCGCATCTCAGCGCCGGGCGAGGGGTCCCTGGGTAACCGGCCGCCCCGCCCCAGAGGTGGGCGCATCCCAGCGCCGGGCGAGGGGTCCCTGGGTAACCGGCCGCCCCGTCCCAGAGGTGGGCGCATCTCAGCGCCAGGTGAGGGGTCCCTGGGTAACCGGCCGTCCCGCCCCAGAGGTGGGCGCATCTCAGTGCCGGGCGAGGGGTCCCTGGGTAACCGGCCGCCCTGCCCCAGAGGTGGGCACATCTCAGCACTGGGTGAGGGGTCCCCGGGTAACTGGCCGCCCGCCCCAGAGGTGGCTCCATCTCTGCGTCGGGTGAGGAGTCCCTAGGTAACTGGCCAGTCCGCCCCAGAGGTGGCTGCATCTTGGCTCCAGCTAGCAGGACCAGCTGAAGTGAGACCAGGCCTGGGTGGCGGAGGCGAGGTGGGGCGCTGTGCAGATGCAGAGCCAGAAGTCCCTGCCCCCCACAGCTCTGGAATGAACTGACAAGAGACGGGAGGGGAAACTGAGGCAGAGCACGGCAGCACAACTTGCTGAAGGTGACCAGAAGGTCATTGGCAGAGCTGGGAATAGAACCCAGATGTCCTGGCCACTACAGTCTGTCAGACGCCTGAGGGAAGAGAGGGACGCTGGGGTACTGGGGGGACCCAGGGGATGGGGGCATGGGATACCTGAGTGCGCTGGACATGGACTCCAAGGGATTAAGAGGGCTAGAGCCCTGGTGGGGCTGGGCCCAAGGGGGCAGGGTGACTGGGGGGCGGGCCAGGCCCAGGGCCTGAGGGGGTAGGGTGATGAGGAGCCTGGCCTGTGGCCCGAGGAGTCTGGCTGATGGGGGCGCTGGGCCCAGGAGGGCAGGGTGTTGTGGGGCCGGGCCAGAGGGAGCAGGGTTACTGGGGGGGCTGGGCCCAGGAGGGCAGGGTGACAGGGTGCCCGGGGGGGGCAGGGTATCGGGGCGCGAGGCCCGGGGAGGGCAGGGTGCCGGGGAGGGGCCCGGGGGGGGGCAGGGTGTCGGGGTGTGAGGCCCGGGGAAGGCAGGGTGCTGGGGAGGGGCCCAGGGTGGCAAGGTGTCGGGGGGCGAGGCCCGGGGGGGGCAGGGTGCTGGGGGGGAGCCTGGGGGGAGGGCAGGGTGTCGGGGCGCAAGGCCCGGGGAGGGCAGGGTGCCGGGGGGGGGTCCGGGGTGGCAGGGTGCCGTGGCGGGAGGCCCGGGGAGGGTCCGGGGTGGCAGGGTGCCGGGGCGCGAGGCCCGGGGAGGGCAGGGGGCCGGAGGGGGGGCCGGGGTGGCAGGGTGCCGGGGCGCGAGGCCCGGGGAGGGCAGGGTGCCGGGGGGGGGTCCAAGGTGGCAGGGTGTCGGGGCGCGAGGCCCGGGGGGGGCAGGGTGCTGGGGGGAGCCTGGGGGGAGGGCAGGGTATCGGGGCGCGAGGCCTGGGGAGGGCAGGGTGTCGGGGCGTGAGGCCCGGGGAGGGCAGGGTGCCGGGGGGGGGGTCCGGGGTGGCAGGGTGCCGGGGGGGGAGGCCCGGGGAGGGCAGGGTGCTGGGGGAGGGGGTCCAGGGTGGCAGGCTGTCGGGGCGCGAGGCCCGGGGAGGGCAGGGTGCCGGGGGGGGGTCCGGGGTGGCAGGGTGCCGGGGCGGGAGGCCTGGGGAGGGCAGGGTGCCGGGGGGGTCCAGGGTGGCAGGGTGCCGGGGCGGGAGGCCCGGGGAGGGCAGGGTGCCGTGGCGGGAGGCCCGGGGAGGGCAGGGTGCCGGGGGAGGGGGTCCAGGGTGGCAGGCTGTCGGGGCACGAGGCCCAGGGAGGGCAGGGTGCTGTGGCGGGAGGCCCAGGGAGGGCAGGGTGCTGGGGGGGGCTCCGGGGTGGCAGGGTGCCGGGGCGGGAGACCTGGGGAGGGCAGGGTGCCGGGGGGGGGGCCGGGGTGGCAGGGTGCCGGGGCGGGAGGCCTGGGGAGGGCAGGGTGCCGGGGGGGTCCAGGGTGGCAGGGTGCCGGGGCGGGAGGCCCGGGGAGGGCAGGGTGCCGTGGCGGGAGGCCCGGGGAGGGCAGGGTGCCGGGGGAGGGGGTCCAGGGTGGCAGGCTGTCGGGGCACGAGGCCCAGGGAGGGCAGGGTGCTGTGGCGGGAGGCCCAGGGAGGGCAGGGTGCTGGGGGGGCTCCGGGGTGGCAGGGTGCCGGGGCGGGAGACCTGGGGAGGGCAGGGTGCCGGGGCGGGAGGCCTGGGGAGGGCAGGGTGCGGGGGGGGTCCAGGGTGGCAGGCTGTCGGGGCGCGAGGCCCGGGGAGGGCAGGGTGCCGGGGGGGGGGCCCGGGGTGGCAGGGTGCCGGGGCGGGAGGCCTGGGGAGGGCAGGGTGCCGGGAGGGGTCCAGGGTGGCAGGGTGCCGGGGCGGGAGGCCTGGGGAGGGCAGGGTGCCGGGGGAGGGGGTCCAGGGTGGCAGGCTGTCGGGGCGCGAGGCCCGGGGAGGGCAGGGTGCCGGGGGGGGGCCCGGGGTGGCAGGGTGCCGGGGCAGGAGGCCTGGGGAGGGCAGGGTGCCGGGGGGGAGGGTCCGGGGTGGCAGAGTGCCGGGGCAGGAGGCCTGGGGAGGGCAGGGTGCCGGGGGGGGGGGTCCAGGGTGGCAGGGTGTTGGGGTGCGAGGCTCGGGGAGGGCAGGGTTCCGGGGGGGGTCCAGGGTGGCAGGCTGTCGGGGCGCGAGGCCCGGGGAGGGCAGGGTGCCGGGGGGGGGGGCCCGGGGTGGCAGGGTGCCGGGGCGGGAGGCCCGGGGAGGGCAGGGTGCCGGGGGGGGCCGGGGCCTTACCTGGCTCTGACGGCATGGCCCTGCCGGGCGCCGCCCCCGGCCCCGCTGGCGTTGAGCGTGGTGGCGATGGACGACGTTCGCTGGGGCACCTGGCGGTGGGGGGGGAGCAGAGCGGTGAGGGGGCGTCGGCCCAGGACCCCCCCGCCCCCCCAGACGCCGAGGGGGAGCGGCTCAGGCCCCGTTACCTTGGGCGGGGCCTCGAGCTCGGTGCGGCCCCAGGGCCCCCGCGGGTCGGCGGGGCTGGGCCGGGCGGGCGGGGCGGGGGTCTCCGAGGTGGGGTCTGAGTTCTGGCGGATCATGGGGGCGCGGGGCGGCGCCGGGTCCTGCACCGGGAAAGCCGCCACGTTCTTGGTGGGCTGGTCCTGCAGGGACTGGGAGCGCGGCACCGGCGCAGCGTAGGGCTTCAGCGGGACGCGGTGCGCCAGGTGGCTCTGCGGGGAGGGGAGCCGTCAGCGCCGGGCCCTGCCAGAGCCCCCCCGGGGCCCCCCACGCCGCCCGCCTCCCTTAGGGACCTGCCAGAGCCCCCCCTGGGGCTCCCCGCGCCGCCCGCCTCCCCGAGGGACCCGCCAGAGCCGCCCCCGGGGCCCCCCGCACCGCCCGCCTCCCTTAGGGACCTGCCAGAGCCCCCCCCAGGGCTTCCCGCGCCGCCCGCCTCCCCGAGGGACCCGCCAGAGCCCCCCACACCGCCCACCTCCCCGAGGGACCCGCCAGACCCCCCCCGGGGCCCCTCGCGCCGCCCGCCTCCCCTAGGGACCCGCCAGAGCCCCCCACACCGCCTGCCTCCCCGAGGGACCCGCCAGAGCCCCCCTCGGAGCCCCCCCCCGCCCGCCTCCCCGAGGGACCCACCAGAGCCCCCCACACCGCCCGCCTCCCCGAGGGACCCGCCAGAGCCCCCCCCCAGAGCCCCCCACGCTGCCTGCCTCCCTTAGGGACCTGCCAGAGCCCCCCCCGGGGCTACCTGCACCGCCCGCCTCCCCGAGGGACCTGCCAGAGCCCCCCCCAGAGCCCCCCACGCTGCCTGCCTCCCTTAGGGACCCGCCAGAGCCCCCCCCGGGGCTCCCCGCGCCGCCCGCCTCCCCGAGGGACCCGCCAGAGCCCCCCCCAGAGCCCCCCACGCTGCCTGCCTCCCTTAGGGACCCGCCAGAGCCCCCCCTGGGGCTCCCCGCGCCGCCCGCCTCCCCGAGGGACCCGCCAGAGCCCCCCCCAGAGCCCCCCACGCTGCCTGCCTCCCTTAGGGACCCGCCAGAGCCCCCCCCGGGGCTCCCCGCGCCGCCCGCCTCCCCGAGGGACCCGCCAGAGCCCCCCCCAGAGCCCCCACGCTGCCCGCCTCCCTTAGGGACCCGCCAGAGCCCCCCCCGGGGCTCCCCGCACCGCCCGCCTCCCTTAGGGACCTGCCAGAGCCCCCCCCGGGGCCCCTCGCGCCGCCCGCCTCCCCTAGGGACCCGCCAGAGCCCCCCCCGGGGCTCCCCGCACCGCCCGCCTCCCCGAGGGACCCGCCAGAGCCCCCTCGGGACCCCCCACACCGCCCGCTTCCCTTAGGGACCCGCCAGAGCCCCCCCGGGGCTCCCCGCGCCGCCCGCCTCCCTGAGGGACCCGCCAGAGCCCCCCCGGGGCCCCGCACGCCACTCGCCTTCCTTAGGGACCTGCCAGAGCCCCCCCGTGGCTCCCCGCACTGCCCGCCTCCCCGAGGGACCCGCCAGAGCCTCCCCCGGGGCTCCCTGCGCCGCCCGCCTCCCCTAGGGACCCGCCAGAGCCCCCCACACCGCCCGCCTCCCCTAGGGACCTGCCAGAGCCCCCCCGGGGCTCCCCGCACCGCCCGCCTCCCCTAGGGACCCGCCAGAGCCCCCCCCGGGGCTCCCCCGCACCACCCGCCTCCCCGAGGGACCTGCCAGAGCCCCCCACACCGCCCGCCTCCCCTAGGGACCCGCCAGAGCCCCCCACACCGCCCGCCTCCCCTAGGGACCTGCCAGAGCCCCCCCCGGGGCCCCCCACACCGCCCGCCTCCCCTAGGGACCTGCCAGAGCCCCCCCCGGGGCCCCCCACACCGCCCGCCTCTCCGAGGGACCTGCCAGAGCCCCCCCCGGGGCTCTCCGCGCCGCCCGCCTCCCCTAGGAACCCGCCAGAGCTCCCCTAGGGACCCGCCAGAGCCCCCCCCGGGGCTCCCCGCGCCGCCCGCCTCCCCTACGGGCCTGCCAGGAGTCCTGACCCCGGGTTCGAGGGGAGGGGGGCGGCTCGCATGGCCAGTAGGGTGCATGCCCCGCCCCACACCTTGTGCTGCCCCTCCTGTGGCTCGACGGGGCGCTGCATGGGGGGGCTCTCGGCCGCGCTGCCAGAGCCCAGGGCCACGGACTCCGAGCGCGTCTGCAGGGCCGGGTCGGACACGGTGCTGCCCAGCTTGGTCTGCGCCGCCGGGGAGTTCTGCTTATTCAGCCGCGTCCGCTCCTCCACCTGCAGGGGGCAGAGAGCATGGCAGGGAACCCAGGAGTCCTGGCCCCCAGCCCCCCCTGCTCTGACCCACCAGCCCCACTCCCCTCCCAGAGCCGGGGAGAGAACCCAGGAGTCCTGGCTCCGAGCCCCCCTGCTCTGACCCACCAGCCCCACTCCCCTCCCAGAGCCGGGGAGAGAACCCAGGAGTCCTGGCCCCCAGCCCCCCTGCTCTAACCACCAGACCCACTCCGCTCCCAGAGCCGGGGAGAGAACCCAGGAGTCCTGGCCCCCAGCCCCCCTGCTCTAACCACCAGACCCACTCCGCTCCCAGAGCCGGGGAGAGAACCCAGGAGTCCTGGCCCCCAGCCTCCCTGCTCTGACCCACCAGCCCCACTCCCCTCCCAGAGCCGGGGAGAGAACCCAGGAGTCCTGGCTCCGAGCCCCCCTGCTCTGACCCACCAGCCCCACTCCCCTCCCAGAGCCGGGGAGAGAACCCAGGAGTCCTGGCTCCCAGCCCCCCCTGCTCTAACCACCAGCCCCCACTCCACTCCCAGAGCCGGGGAGAGAACCCAGGAGTCCTGGCCCCCAGCCTCCCTGCTCTGACCCACCAGCCCCACTCCCCTCCCAGAGCCGGGGAGAGAACCCAGGAGTCCTGGCTCCGAGCCCCCCTGCTCTGACCCACCAGCCCCACTCCCCTCCCAGAGCCGGGGAGAGAACCCAGGAGTCCTGGCCCCCAGCCCCCCTGCTCTAACCACCAGACCCACTCCGCTCCCAGAGCCGGGGAGAGAACCCAGGAGTCCTGGCCCCCAGCCCCCCTGCTCTAACCACCAGACCCACTCCGCTCCCAGAGCCGGGGAGAGAACCCAGGAGTCCTGGCTCCCAGCCCCCCTGCTCTAACCCACCAGCCCCACTCCCCTCCCAGAGCCGGGGAGAGAACCCAGGAGTCCTGGCTCCCAGCCTCCCTGCTGTAACCACCAGCCCCCACTCCCCTCCCAGCGCCAGGGAGAGAACCCAGGAGTCCTGGCCCCCAGCCTCCCTGCTCTAACCACCAGCCCCCACTCCCCTCCCAGAGCCGGGGAGAGAACCCAGGAGTCCTGGCCCCCAGCCTCCCTGCTCTAACCACCAGCCCCCACTCCCCTCCCAGAGCTGGGGAGAGAACCCAGGAGTCCTGGACCCCAGCCCCCCCCCCGCTCTAACCCACCAGCCCCACTCCCCTCCCAGAGCTGGGGAGAGAACCCAGGAGTCCTGGCTCCCAGGCCCCCTGCTCTGACCCACCAGCCCCCACTCCCCTCCCAGAGCCGGGGAGAGAACCCAGGAGTCCTGGCTCCCTGCCCCCCCTGCTCTAACCCACCAGCCCCCACTCCCCTCCCAGAGCTGGGGAGAGAACCCAGGAGTCCTGGCTCCCTGCCCCCCCTGCTCTAACCCACCAGCCCCCACTCCCCTCCCAGAGCTGGGGAGAGAACCCAGGAGTCCTGGCTCCCTGCCCCCCCTGCTCTGACCCACCAGCCCCCACTCCCCTCCCAGAGCCAGGGAGAGAACCCAGGAGTCCTGGCTCCAGCCCCCCTGCTCTGACCCACCAGCCCCCATGTGATGTTACTGACAACCTGTGACCGTCTAGATCACGGTTGTGTATTTGCAGCAGGTGCTGCCCGAAGGTTGTGGTGCGAGGTGTCTGTGGAGGGGCTGTGGTGCGCTGGGTGTGACTGTGGGTGTTGTTGCTGATGTCAGGACTGTTGCTCTGTGCCCGCATCTCGAGGTGTGCGACTGTCAGGATCTGCGGGGAGGCCCTGGGGGGCTGTTCTCAAACGCGCCCCGGCGAGAGCCACTTAACGGACCTTGGGGGACGCAACCCGGGACGTTCACAGCAAGGCCTGGTGCCGGGCCGTGTGACTCCAGAGTCCATCCTGCTGCTGGGGTTTGTGCAGTGAGAGCGGAGGGGAAAGTGGGGGGACGTGGGGTTACCCGGGGGGGAGACCAAAGGCCTCTCTGGCTGGCGGGTTTGCTTTGCCTCAGAGGTGGAGAAACCCTCGGAGCCCAGCCCACACCGTGCGCCTGCCCCCCAGCTGCCTGCCCCCCATGCCTGCCCCCCGCGCCCGCCCCCCGGAGCCCTGCCTGCCCCCCGCACCTCACGGGCCCAGGCGGGCTTGTCGGCGCTGTGGGCGGCGCTGCGGCTGTAGTGGTAGAGCGGTTTCTTCTCGCTCGCCGGCGCCCCCGGCTGCTGCTTCTGGAGCTGCTGCTGCTGCTGCAGGGACTTAAGGTAGGCGTGTTCCTGCTGCAGCTGGCGCTGGAGCCGCTCCGACTGCCTCTGCTCCTCCAGCTGCTTCCGCTTGTACTCCTGAGGGGGCGCAGGGTCAGGGGGCTGCGGGGCTGGGCACGGGACCCCGGCGCTGCCACGCCCGGACGCCTGCAGGGGGACCCCGGAACCCTGCCATGCCCAGACGCCCGCAGGGGGACCCCGGAACCCTGCCACGCCCGGACGCCCGCAGGGGGACCCCGGCGCTGCCACGCCCGGACGCCTGCAGGGGGACCCCGGAACCCTGCCATGCCCAGACGCCCGCAGCGGGAACCTGAGGTCCTGCCACGCCCAGACGCCCGCAGGGGGACCCCGGAACCCTGCCACGCCCGGACGCCCGCAGGGGGACCCCGGAACCCTGCCACGCCCGGACGCCCGCAGGGGGACCCCGGCGCTGCCACGCCCGGACGCCCGCAGGGGGAACCCGGGGTCCTGCCACGCCCAGACGCCCGACTGCCACTGCTCCTCCAGCTGCTTCCGCTTGTACTCCTGGGGGGGCGCAGGGTCAGGGGGCTGTGGGGGCTGGGCACGGGACCCCGGCGCTGCCATGCCCGGACGCCCGCAGGGGGACCCCGGCGCTGCCACGCTGGCACACAGGGGACCCAGCACTGCCACACCCAGACACCCGCAGGGGGACCCCAGCGCTGCCACGCCCCGACGCCCGCAGGGGGACCCCGGGATCCTGCCACGCCCAGACGCCCGCAGGGGGAACCCGAGGTCCTGCCACGTCCCGACGCCCGCAGGGGGAACCCAGGGACCTGCCACACCCAGACGCCCGCAGGGGGAACCCAGGGTCCTGCCACGCCCAGACGCCCGCAGCGGGAACCTGAGGTCCTGCCACGCCCAGACGCCCGCAGGGGGAACCTGGGGTCCTGCCACGCCCAGACGCCCGCAGGGGGAACCCAGGGTCCTGCCATGCCCCGACACCCGCAGGGAGACCCCGGGGCCCTGCCACGCCAGCACATGGGGGAACCCAGGCGTCCTGCCACACCCCGACGCCCGCAGGGGGAACCCGGGGTCCTGCCACGCCCCGACGCCCGCAGGGGGAACCCGGGCGTCCTGCCACGCCCCGACGCCCGCAGGGGGAACCCGGGGTCCTGCCACGCCCAGACGCCCGCAGGGGGAACCCGGGCGTCCTGCCACGCCCAGACGCCCGCAGGGGGAACCCGGGGTCCTGCCACGCCCAGACGCCCGCAGGAGGAACCCGGGGTCCTGCCACGGCCAGACGCCCGCAAGGGGAACCCGGGGTCCTGCCACGCCCCGACGCCCGCAGGGGTAACCCGGGGTCCTGCCACGCCCAGACGCCCGCAAGGGGAACCCGGGGTCCTGCCACGCCCCGACGCCCGCAGGGGGAACCCGGGCGTCCTGCCACGCCCCGACGCCCGCAGGGGGAACCCGGGCGTCCTGCCACGCCCAGACGCCCGCAGGGGTAATCCGGGGTCCTGCCACGCCCCGACGCCCGCAGGGGGAACCCGGGCGTCCTGCCACGCCCCGACGCCCGCAGGGGGAACCCGGAGTCCTGTCACGCCGGCACATGGGGGAACCCAGGCGTCCTGCCACGCCCAGACGCCCGCAGGGGGAACCCGGGGTACTGCCACGCCCAGACGCCCGCAGGGGGAACCCGGGGTCCTGCCACGCCCAGACGCATCCAGGGAGAACCCAGGCGTCCTGCCACGCCCAGACGCCCGCAGGGGGAACCCGGGGTCCTGCCATGCCCAGATGCCCGCAGGGGGAACCCGGGCATCCTGACATACTCAAGGAGAGGGAACCTGGGCGTTGTGACACAACCAAACGCAGGCAGGTGGAACCCAGGCGTCCTGACACGCCGGTACGCAAGGGGAACCCGGGTGTCCTGACATGCCCAGACACACGCAGGGGGAACCTGGGCATCCTGCCACACCCAGATGCACACAGGGGGAACCCAGGTGTCCTGACACGCCGGTACGCAGGGGGAACCCGGGTGTCCTGCCATGCCCAGACGCACCCAGGGAGAACCCGGGCGTCCTGCCACGCCCAGACGCCCGCAGAGGGAACCTGGGCATCCTGCCACACCCAGATGCATGCAGGGGGAACCCAAGCGTCCTGACACACATGCTCACACGCAGGGGGAACCCAGGCATCCTGACACATCCAAATGCACGGAGGGGGAACCCAGGCATCCTGACACACGCACACCCTGGAGATAGGCCCTGGGAGGAGGCAGGGCTAGGAGGGGTGAATCTCAGACCCTGTCCTCCCTGGGGGGGCCCACAGCAGCTCTTACCACCCCCACCGGATGGGGGCAGCTATGGGCTGAGGGGGTACTCTGCCCCCCCGGTGGCACAGGCGGTAGGGGGTGGACCCTGCCCCTCTCAAAGCCCCCACCCCCTGCCCCAGGCCAAACACCGCCCGAGGCCTGGCCCAGCCTTGGCGGCGCACTGCATTGTGGGTATTCCCCATGGCCGAGCGCAGCTCAGAGCAGCCCCCAGGCTGCTCCACCGGGGAATGCCCCACCCCAAGCAGGGCTGCGGGGGCGGGGCCCGGTTACCAGAAGCAGGGCCTGTTCCTGCAGTAGCTGCTGCTGGAGGATTTCTAGCTGCCTCTGCTCCTCCTCTAACTTGTGCCTGATATACTCCTGGAGAGGGACGGACAGACAGAGAGAGAGAGACAGGTCACAGAGCAGGGGGAGGGGGCCCAGCCCCCCCGGGGAGACCCGCAGCTGGGGGGCCAGGGGAGATTTCAGCCTGTGGCCCAAGAGCCCCAGTGGGCTGACCCCGGGGGGGGGAGGGAGGAGGAGAGAGGCTCCAAGTTCACAATATCAGAAGTAGGAATAGAAGAGAACCCAGGCGTCCTGGCTCCCAACCCCCCTGCTCTAACCGCTAGACCCCACTGCCCTCCCAGAGCCGGGGCAGAGAACCCAGCCCCCCTGCTCTAACCACTAGACCCGACTGCCCTCCCAGAGCCGGGGAGAGAACCCAGCCTGCTGCTCTAACCACTAGATCCCACTGCCCTCCCAGAGCCAGGGAGAGAACCCAGCCCCCTACTCTAACCACTAGACCCCACTGCCCTCCCAGAGCCGGGGAGAGAAATCAGGAGTCCTGGCTCCCAGCCCCCCCACTGTCACCACTAGCCCCTGAGACTCAGTGCACCGCTAGGCCCCGCGCTAAGACCCTCCCATGAGCTGGCTCGGACAAGGGGGAAGGTGGATGCCAGGCAGCTGAGTCCCTGGGGCGATGGGCTCCCCAGGAAGCAGTGGCGGCGGCAGGGAGTCCCCAGGGTCGCAGCCCCCTGGCCCCGCCCCCCAAGCACCATGGGGGGAGCTGGGGCTGAGCAAGGCCGGTACCTGCTCGCGCTCAGCCTGCCTGCGCTCCTCCTCCCGCCGCAGCACCTGCACGTCCTCCAGCCGCCGCTGCTCCTTCTCCTGCAGCTTCCGCTGCTCCCGCTCCCGCCGCTGCTGCTGTGGGGGGAGGGAGCCAGCGGGGCAGCTGGAACCGGCCAGGGGGCCTGGCGCCAGCCCCCCTGCTCTACCCCCCAGCCCCACTCCCCTCCCACGGCCGGGGAGAGAACCCAGGAGTCCTGGATCCCAGCCCCCCCCTGCTCTATCCACCTGCCCCACTCCCTTCCCAGAGCCGGGGAGAGAACCCAGGAGTCCTGGCTCCCAGCCCCCCCTGCTCTACCCCCCAGCCCCACTCCCCTCCCACGGCCAGGGAGAGAACCCAGGAGTCCTGGCTCCCAGCCCCCCTGCTCTACCCCCCAGCCCCACTCCCCTCCCACGGCCAGGGAGAGAACCCAGGAGTCCTGGCTCCCAGCCCCCCTGCTCTATCCACCTGCCCCACTCCCCTCCCAGAGCCGGGGAGACAACCCAGGAGTCCTGGCTCCCAGCCCCGCTGCTCTGACCCACCAGGCCCCACGCCCCTCCCAGAGCCGGGGAGAGAACCCAGGAGTCCTGGCTCCCAGCCCCCCCTGCTGTAACCCACCAGCCCCCACTCCCCTCCCAGAGCCGGGGAGAGAACCCAGGAGTCCTGGCTCCCAGCCCCGCTGCTCTGACCCACCAGGCCCCACGCCCCTCCCATAGCCGGGGAGAGAACCCAGGAGTCCTGGCTCCCAGCCCCGCTGCTCTGACCCACCAGGCCCCACGCCCCTCCCAGCGCCAGGGAGAGAACCCAGGCGTCCTGGCTCCCAGCTCCCTCGCTCGGACTGGAGCCCCTCCCCTCCGGTTGCGGGGCGAGGCTGGCTGCGGGGAGGGGGACCCAGGCGTCCGGGCGGCTCACCTCCTCCACGCGCCGGCGCTCCTCCTTCTGCTCCTCGATGCGGCGCTGGCGCTCGTGCAGCAGCTGTTTGATGTGGGCCTCGGAGTCGCGGTGCTGGGCCGCCAGCTGCTGCTGGTGCTTCAGCGCCGCCTCCGAGTGGCTCTTGTTCTCCTGCTGCAGGCGCAGGAACTCCCGCCGCAGCGTCGACTCGCCCGGCACGTTCATGATGGAGCTGGGGGGCGCGGGGGGGTCACCGCACGGTCCTGCCAGGGGGGCACGGCCCCGCCCCCACCAACGCGGCCCTGCCCACAGCCCCTCGGCCCTGCCCCCGGTGCATGGCCCCGCCCCCACCAACGCAGCCCCACCCACAGCCCCTTGGCCCCGCCCCAGGCACATGGCCCCGCCCCCACCAATGCAGCCCCGCCCACAGCCCCTCGGCCATGCCCCCAGTGCATGGCCCCGCCCCCAGCAACGCAGCCCCGCCCACAGCCCCTCGGCCCTGCCAGGGTGGCACGGCCCCGCCCCCACCAACGCGGCCCTGCCTACAGCCCCTCGCCCCTGCCCCCGGTGCATGGCCCTGCCCCCACCAACGCAGCCCCACCCACAGCCCCTTGGCCCCGCCCCAGGCACATGGCTCCGCCCTCACCAATGCAGCCCCGCCCACAGCCCCTCGGCCATGCCCCCAGTGCATGGCCCCGCCCCCAGCAACGCAGTCTGGCGCATGGCCCCACCCCCACCAACGCAGCCCCACCCACAGATCCTCGGCCCTGCCACCAGTGCATGGCCCCGCCCCCAGCAACGCAGCCCCGCCCACAGCCCCTCGGCCCTGCCAGGGGGGCACGGCCGCGCCCCCACCAACGCAGCCCCGCCCACAGCCCCTCGGCCATGCCCCCAGTGCATGGCCCCGCCCCCAGCAACGCAGTCTGGTGCATGGCCCCACCCCCACCAACGCAGCCCCACCCACAGATCCTCGGCCCTGCCACCAGTGCATGGCCCCGCCCCCAGCAACGCAGCCCCGCCCACAGCCCCTCGGCCCTGCCAGGGTGGCACGGCCCCCACCCCCAGCAACGCAGCCCCGCCCACAGCCCCTCGGCCCTGCCAGGGTGGCACGGCCCCGCCCTCACCAACGCAGCCCCGCCCACAGCCCCTCGGCCCCGCCCCAGGGGCATGGCCCCGCCCCCAGCAACGCAGCCCCACCCACAGCCCCTCGGCCCCGCCCCAGGCGCATGGCCCCGCCCCCACCAACGCAGCCCCACCCACAGCCCCTCGGCCCCGTCCCAGGCGCATGGCCCCGCCCCAGCCTCTCTGCGCACGGCCCCGCCCCCGCCAGTGCAGTCCCGCCCACAGCCCCTCGGCTCCGCCTCAGCACACGGCCCCGCCCCCACCCATGCAGCCCCACCCACGGCCTCTCTGCACAGCCCCGCCCCCAGCCTCTCTGCACACGGCCCCGCCCCCACCAGTGCAGTCCCGCCCACAGCCCCTCAGCTCCGCCTCAGCGCACGGCCCCGCCCCCACCAATGCAGCCCCACCCACGGCCTCTCTGCAAAGCCCCGCCCCCGCCAGTGCAGTCCCGCCCACAGCCCCTTGGCTCCACCTCAGTGCACGGCCCCACCTCTGCCAATGCAGCCCCGCCCAGAGGCCCTCGGCTCCACCCCATAGCACAGCCCCGCCCCATAGCCCTGCCCCTACCAACACAGCCCCGCCCACAGCCCCTCTGCACGGCCCCACCCCCACCAATGCAGCCCCACCCACAGGCCCTCGGCTCCGCCTCAGTGCAAAGCCCCGCCCATGGTGCATGGCCCCACCCCTGCCAATGCAGCCCCGCCCACAGCCCCTCTGGAGAGGCCCCGCCCCCACCAACACAGCCCCACCCACAGCCCCTCTGCTCTGCCCCAGCACACGGCCCCACCCCCGGTGCATGGCCCCGCCCCCACCAATACAGCCCCACCCACAGGCCCTTGGCTCCACCTCAGTGCAAAGCCCCGCCCATGGTGCATGGCCCCACCCCTGCCAATGCAGCCCCGCCCACAGCCCCTCTGCTCTGCCCCAGCACACAGCCCCACCCCCGGTGCACGGCCCCGCCCCCACCAATGCAGCCCCACCCACAGCCCCTCTGCTCTGCCCCAGCACACAGCCCCACCCCCGGTGCATGGCCCCACCCCCACCAATGCAGCCCCGCCCACAGCCCCTCTGCTCTGCCCCAGCACACAGCCCCACCCCCGGTGCACGGCCCCGCCCCCGCCAATGCAGCCCCTCCCACAGCCCCTCTGCTCTGCCCCAGCACACAGCCCCACCCCCGGTGCACGGCCCCGCCCCCGCCAATGCAGCCCCTCCCACAGCCCCTCTGCTCTGCCCCAGCACACAGCCCCACCCCCGGTGCATGGCCCCGCCCCCACCAATGCAGCCCCACCCACAGGCCCTCAGCTCCACCCCACCCACAGCTCCGCCCTGGCCCCAGCCCCTCGGCCCCACTCACAGCCCCTGGGCTCTGCCCCAGCACCCAGCCTCGCCCCTGGCACCTCGGCCCCACCCCTGCCCACACAGCCCCATCCACAGCCCCTCAGCTCCGCCCCACCTACATGGCCCCACCCATGGCAGAACAGCCCTGCCCACAGCCCCTTGGCCCTGCCCCCCATGGCCCCACCCCCACCCCCTCGGCCCTGCCCCGACCGACACAGCCCCACCCACATGGTCCTTCACAGCCACAGCCCCACCCCTACCCCTATATAGTCAGGGCCCCGCCCACACGCTCCCCAAAAACGTGGCCCCGCTGTGGTGCCCCACAGCCTCACCCACACGGCAGTGCCCTGCCAGCCTGGCCCCACTCACCTGCCCCGTGTCCACAGCCCCACACCCAATGCCCAGGCAGTCCTGCCTCATGCCAGGCCACATGGCCCCATCCCATGTATCACCTGGGCATGGGGCCCCCTCCCTGGCAGCCATCCGCTCCCCCAGAGGCACCCCATAAGAGCCCTTCCCCCATACCCAGCCCATGTGGCTCCACCCCATGGCCCTGAGTTCAGGCCCCATAGCCCCGCCCACTCTGCCCCTCCCCAACAACCGGGCCACGCTGCCCCGGGTCATACGCCCCAGGCGCCTCCCTCTCGTCCCGTACCTGGGCTCCCCTTCCTCCCCGTGGCTGTCGTCCTCCTCCTCGCTGCCGCTGTACTCGTACTCCGTCTCATCTGGGGGGCGAGAGACCCCGTTACATGGCCACGGGCCAGGCGGGGCTGGCACCCCACTCCCTCCCCTGAGCCGGCCAGGGCCCGCCCCACTGCCAGCCCCTTGAGCCAGCCAGGCTCCCCCTCATAGCCCCCCATTCCCCACCCCCTGAGCCGGCCAGTCCCTGCCCCACTCCCCACCCCCTGAGCCGGCCAGTCCCTGCCCCACTCCCTCCCCTGAGCCGGCCAGGGCCCGCCCCACTGCCAACCCCCTGAGCCAGCCAGGCTCCCCCTTATAGCCCCCCATTCCCCACCCCCTGAGCCGGCCAGTCCCTGCCCCACTTCCCACCCCCTGAGCCAGCCAGGCTCCCCCTCATAGCCCCCCACTTCCCGCCCCCTGAGCCAGCCAGGGCCCGCCCCACTCCCTGCCCCCTGAACCAGCCAGTCCCCGCCATGGGGCCAGTGGGAGCCAGCGCCCCCTAGAGGGGACAGGCCCCTGCCCCATTCTCTGCCCCCCTGAGCCAGCCAGTCCCCGCCCTGGGGCTGGGTGGGAGCCAGCGCCCCCTAGAGGGGACAGGCCCCTGCCCCATTCCCTGCCCCCCGAGCCAGCCAGTCCCTGCCCTGGGGCCGGGTGGGAGCCGGCGCCCCCCAGAGGGGACAGGCCCCTGCCCCATTCCCTGCCCCCCTGAGCCAGCCAGTCCCTGCCCTGGGGCCGGGTGGGAGCCGGTGCCCCCCAGAGGGAACAGGCCCCTGCCCCATTCCCCACCCCCCTGAGCCAGCCAGTCCCCGCCCTGGGTCCAAGTGGGAGCCAGCGCCCCCCAGAGGGGACAGGCCCCTGCCCCATTCCCTGCTCCCCCCAGCCAGCCAGTCCCCGCCCTGGGGCCAAGTGGGAGCCAGCGCCCCCCAGAGGGGACAGGTCCCGTCCCACCCCACTCACCCTTCTCTCCTCTCTTCTTCCGGGAGCGGTCGATGTGGTCCTTGAGCTGGATGCGGACCTGGCGCTCTGTGGGCTGGTCACGGATGAAGGGGAATTTCAGCAGCTGCTCTGTGGGCGGACGGCTCATGTAGGCTTTGATCAGGCAGGTGTCTATGAAGTCGATGAATTTCTTGGACCTGGGGGAAGGGGGCGGACACGGGGTGAGCACTGTGCTAGGCGGCTGGGGCCCAACAGGCCTGCGACGCTCGTCCACAGCCACAGTCGGAGCCTGGGCAGGATTATCCAGGTCCTGGCTACACGAACTGGGGCGATCGGGGCCCAGAGACCCGCACCGGGGGGATCGGGGCCCAGAGACCCGCACCGGGGGGATCGGGGCCCAGAGACCCCAAGCTGGGGGGATCGGGGCCCGGTGACCCCAAGCTGGGGGGATCCAGGCCCGGCTAGGCAGTGCGGGTGGCAGGACGAGGCTCTGGCCTTGCTGCGGAACGTACCATTTCTTGGACTTGAGCTTGGGCGGTGGGTTGCGGGGGATGAGGAAGAGCGCTCGCATCGGGTGCATGTCGCACAGAGCTGGGGAGAGAGACATGGTCACATGGGGGCTGCACCCCCTCACTAGCCCCATGGTCCCCTCAGCATGCCCTGCCCCATGCTCACAACGGTCATGGCCCCACGCCGATCCTTACATCCCCTAGCCCTAGTGGGGATCGACCCAGGAGTCCTGGCTCCCAGCCCCCTGTTCTAACCACCAGCCCCTACTCCCCCCCCACAGCTGGGAAAGGAACCCTGGAGTCTTGGCTCCCAGCCCCCCCTGCTCTAACCAACAGCCCCCACTACCCTCCCAGAGCCGGGGAGAGAACCCAGGAGTCCTGGCTCCCAGCCCCTCTGTTCTAACCACCAGCCCCCACTCCCCTCCCACAGCTGGGAAAGGAACCCAGGAGTCCTGGCTCGCAGCCCTCCTGCTTCAACGTACCAGCCCCCACTCCCCTCCCAGAGCCAGGGAGAGAACCCAGGAGTCCTGGCTCCCAGCCCCCTGTTCTAACCACCAGCCCCTACTCCCCCCCCACAGCTGGGAAAGGAACCCTGGAGTCTTGGCTCCCAGCCCCCCCTGCTCTAACCAACAGCCCCCACTACCCTCCCAGAGCCGGGAAGAGAACCCAGGAGTCCTGGCTCCCAGCCCCCCCTGCTCTGACCCCCCAGCCCCCACTCCCCTCCCAGAGCCGGGGAGAGAACCCAGGAATCCTGGCTCCATCCCCGCTGCTCTAACCACCAGCCCCCACTCCCCTCCCAGAGCCGGGGAGAACCCAGGAGTCCTAGCTCCCAGCCCCCCTGCTCTGACCCACCAGCCCCCACTCCCCTCCCAGAGCCGGGGAGAGAACCCAGGAATCCTGGCTCCCAGCCCCCCCTCCTCTCCCAGAGCCAGGAAGAGAACCCAGGAGAGCTAGCGCCTCCCCCCGCTCCCCCCAGGTTTCAAGCCCCCCAAGGGGGGTGCGTGGCTGATCTGGGCGCAGCAAGCCTGGCACTTACGTGGTGCTCCCTCAGCCATCTCGATAGCAGTGATGCCCAGGGACCAGATGTCGCTCTGCAGAGAGAAAGGGGGGATGGGTTGGGAATGGGGATCTCCCTGCACCCCCATGGCTCCAGGTTGCAGCTGGGGAGGGGGTGGGCAGCACCTTTGCCCGCAGGGGGGACGGGGCTGTGGGGGAGCAAGAGGCCAGAGTCGGGGGTACCCAGGGGCATCGGCGTGTGTCTGTGGGGATCGGGGGGGGAGGGATCAAAGTGGGTGGGGCGGGGATTGGGACGACTGGGATACGGAGAATCCAGAGGGGGTCAAAACTGGGGGAGGAACCTGGGGGATCAGAGTGGGGGGAGGACACTGGGGGAGTGGGCAGGGGTCCCAGAGAGGTTTGGATGTGGGGAACCAGGGGATCAGAGTGGGGGGAGGACACTGGGGGATGGAGGTGGAGGGTCCTGGGGGGGCTGGGATGTGGGCAACCAGAAGAATCAGAGTGGGGGAGAACCCAGGGGGGATCAGAGTGGAGGGAGGGTCCCAGGGGGGCTGGGGTGTGGGGAACCAGGAGGATCAGAGTGGAGTAGGACCCAGGGGGATCAGAGTGGGAGGAGGATGCTGGGGGGATTGGGGGGGTCCAAAAGGGGTTCAGATGTGGAGAACCAAGGGGATCAGAGTGCGGGGAGGACACTGGGGGGATTGGGGGGGTCCAAAAGGGGCTGGGATGTGGGGAACCAGGGGGATCAGAGTGGGGGGAGGACACTGGGGGGATAGGGGGCTCCCAGAGGTGTTCGGATGTGGGGAACCAGGAGGATCAGAGTGGGGGGAGGATCCAGGGGGATTGGGGGTGGGGGGTCCCACAGGGGTTCAGATGTGGTGAACCAGGGGGATCAGAGTGGAGGGGAGGACACTATGGGGGTCAGGGGTCCCATGAGACCGTCCCCTACGCTGTGTCCCCCCTAGCGAAGGGCAGGGGCGTAGGGATTCAGTAGGTCCAGGGGTTCGCCCTCTGGCTCTGACCTCCCGGAGGTCGGGGGAATCCCTGGGCTGGGGGGGACTCGGCGGGTGAGCCAGCGGAGGGCCCCCCAGGCCCAGCGAGAGGACAGGCACACCCCAGGGCTGAGATCTGTCGCTTCACAGCCCCATCTCCATGGGGAGCAGGGCAGGATTAGTGTGTGGGGGGGGGAAGAGGGCAGTGCTGACCCGAATGGGGCTGGTTCCCCCCAAAGCCAGGCCCTGCGCCGGCTGCAGGGCACCCTGGAGCGGCTGGGCCAAGGTATCCTGGATCCCACGGCCAGGGATCCCCACCGAGCCCCCAATCCATGGGGCCTGCCCTACCCTGTAGTCGTAGGTGGCGTCGGGGTTCTCATCACAGGCGATCACCTCGGGGGCCATCCAGTAGGGGGTGCCGATGAAGGTATTCCTGCGCCCCACCGTCCGGTCCAGCTGGGCGCTCACCCCAAAATCCACTGGGGAGGGAGGAGACGCAGCCGTCAGCACGTGGAGCCCCCCCCCAAAGAGGCAGTAGCCTGGCCACCCTTCCTTCTCCAGCCAGAAGCTCCCCACCTCAGGGCACCGGCTCTCTGCACACTCAGGCAGCGCCTCTGTGTCAGTCCCATCCCCCCGCTCGGAGCAACGGGCTCAGGCTCTCTGCACACTCAGGCAGCGCCTCTGTGTCAGTCCCATCCCCCCGCTCGGAGCGACGGGCTCAGGCTCTCTGCAGACTCAGGCAGCGCCCCCGCACCAGTCCAATCCCCCCCTCGGAGTGCCGGGCTCAGGCTCTCTGCACACTCAGGCAGCGCCCCTGTGCCAGTCTCATCCCCCCGCTCGGAGCGACGGGCTCAGGCTCTCTGCACACTCAGGCAGCGACTCTGTGCCAGTCCCATCCACCCCTCAGAGCAACGGGCTCAGGCTCTCTGCAGACTCAGGCAGCGCCTCTGTGCCAGTCCCATCCCCCCGCTCGGAGCGACGGGCTCAGGCTCTCTGCAGACTCAGGCAGCGCCCCCGTGCCAGTCCCATCCCCCCGCTCGGAGCGCCGGGCTCAGGCTCTCTGCAGACTCAGGCAGCGCCCCTGCGCCAGTCCCATCCCCCGCTCAGAGCAACGGGCTCAGGCTCTCTGCAGACTCTGGCAGCGCCCCTGTGCCAGTCCCATCCCCCGCTCAGAGCGACGGGCTCAGGCTCTCTGCAGACTCAGGCAGCGCCCCTGTGCCAGTCCCATCCCCCCCTCGGAGCAACGGGCTCAGGCTCTCTGCAGACTCAGGCAGCGCCTCTGCGCCAGTCCCATCCCCCCCTCGGAGCAACGGGCTCAGGCTCTCTGCAGACTCAGGCAGCGCCTCTGCACCAGTCCCATCCCCCCGCTCGGAGCGACGGGCTCAGGCTCTCTGCAGACTCAGGCAGCGCCTCTGTGCCAGTCCCATCCCCCCCCTCGGAGCGACGGGCTCAGGCTCTCTGCAGACTCAGGCAGCGCCCCTGCGCCAGTCCCATCCCCCCCTCGGAGCGACGGGCTCAGGCTCTCTGCACACTCAGGCAGCGCCTCTGCGCCAGTCCCATCCCCCCCCTCGGAGTGCCGGGCTCAGGCTCTCTGCAGACTCAGGCAGCGCCTCTGTGCCAGTCCCATCCCCCCCCTCGGAGCGACGGGCTCAGGCTCTCTGCACACTCAGGCAGCGCCTCTGCGCCAATCCCATCCCCCCCTCAGAGCAACGGGCTCAGGCTCTCTGCAGACTCAGGCAGCGCCCCTGCACCAGTCCCATCCCCCCCCTCGGAGTGCCGGGCTCAGGCTCTCTGCACACTCAGGCAGCGCCCCTGCGCCAGTCCCATCCCCCCGCTCAGAGCGACGGGCTCAGGCTCTCTGCACACTCAGGCAGCGCCCCTGCGCCAGTCCCATCCGCCCGCTCGGAGCGCCGGGCTCAGGCTCTCTGCAGACTCAGGCAGCGCCCCTGCACCAGTCCCATCCCCCTCTCAGAGCAATGGGCTCAGGCTCTCTGCAGACTCAGGCAGCGCCCCCGTGCCAGTCCCATCCCCCCGCTCGGAGCGTCGGGCTCAGGCTCTCTGCAGACTCAGGCAGCGCCTCTGTGCCAGTCCCATCCCCCCGCTCGGAGCGCCGGGCTCAGGCTCTCTGCAGACTCAGGCAGCGCCCCTGCACCAGTCCCATCCCCCACTCGGAGTGCCGGGCTCAGGCTCTCTGCAGACTCAGGCAGCGCCCCTGCACCAGTCCCATCCCCCACTCGGAGTGCCGGGCTCAGGCTCTCTGCACACTCAGGCAGCGCCTCTGCGCCAGTCCCATCCCCCCCTCGGAGCAACGGGCTCAGGCTCTCTGCAGACTCAGGCAGCGCCTCTGCACCAGTCCCATCCCCCGCTCAGAGCAACGGGCTCAGGCTCTCTGCACACTCAGGCAGCGCCTCTGCGCCAGTCCCATCCCCCCGCTCGGAGCGACGGGCTCAGGCTCTCTGCAGACTCAGGGAGCGCCCCTACGCCAGTCCCATCCCCTGCTCGGAGCGACGGGCTCAGGCTCTCTGCAGACTCAGGCAGCGCCTCTGCACCAGTCCCATCCCCCCCTCAGAGCGACGGGCTCAGGCTCTCTGCAGACTCAGGCAGCGCCCCCGCACCAGTCCCATCCCCCCTCAGAGCAACGGGCTCAGGCTCTCTGCAGACTCAGGCAGCGCCCCTGCGCCAGTCCCATCCCCCCCCTCGGAGCGCCGGGCTCAGGCTCTCTGCAGACTCAGGCAGCGCCCCTGCGCCAGTCCCATCCCCCCCTCGGAGCGACGGGCTCAGGCTCTCTGCAGACTCAGGCAGCGCCTCTGTGCCAGTCTCATCCCCCCGCTCGGAGCGACGGGCTCAGGCTCTCTGCAGAGTCAGGCAGCGCCCCTGCGCCAGTCCCATCCCCCCCTCAGAGCGACGGGCTCAGGCTCTCTGCAGACTCAGGCAGCGCCCCTGCGCCAGTCCCATCCCCCCCCTCGGAGCGCCGGGCTCAGGCTCTCTGCAGACTCAGGCAGCGCCTCTGTGCCAGTCCCATCCCCCCCTCGGAGCGACGGGCTCAGGCTCTCTGCAGACTCAGGCAGCGCCCCTGCGCCAGTCCCATCCCCCCCCTCAGAGCGACGGGCTCAGGCTCTCTGCAGACTCAGGCAGCGCCTCTGCGCCAGTCCCATCCCCCCCCTCGGAGCGCCGGGCTCAGGCTCTCTGCAGACTCAGGCAGCGCCCCTGAGCCAGTCCCATCCCCCCCTCGGAGCGACAGGCTCAGGCTCTCTGCAGACTCAGGCAGCGCCCCTGCGCCAGTCCCATCCCCCCCCTCGGAGCGACGGGCTCAGGCTCTCTGCACACTCAGGCAGCGCCTCTGCGCCAGTCCCATCCCCCCCCTCGGAGCGACGGGCTCAGGCTCTCTGCAGACTCAGGCAGCGCCCCTGCGCCAGTCCCATCCCCCCCCTCAGAGCAATGGGCTCAGGCTCTCTGCAGACTCAGGCAGCGCCCCTGCGCCAGTCCCATCCCCCCCCTCGGAGCGCCGGGCTCAGGCTCTCTGCAGACTCAGGCAGCGCCTCTGTGCCAGTCCCATCCCCCCCTCGGAGTGCCGGGCTCAGGCTCTCTGCAGACTCAGGCAGCGCCTCTGTGCCAGTCCCATCCCCCCCTCAGAGCGACAGGCTCAGGCTCTCTGCAGACTCAGGCAGCGCCCCTGCGCCAGTCCCATCCCCCCGCTCGGAGCGACGGGCTCAGGCTCTCTGCAGACTCAGGCAGCGCCCCTGCGCCAGTCCCATCCCCCCCTCAGAGCAACGGGCTCAGGCTCTCTGCAGACTCAGGCAGCGCCCCTGTGTCAGTCCCATCCCCCCCGTCGGAGTGCTGGGCTCAGGCTCTCTGCAGACTCAGGCAGCGCCCCTGCGCCAGTCCCATCCCCCCCTCGGAGCGACGGGCTCAGGCTCTCTGCAGACTCAGGCAGCGCCCCTGCACCAGTCCCATCCCCCCCTCGGAGCGACGGGCTCAGGCTCTCTGCAGACTCAGGCAGCGCCTCTGTGCCAGTCTCATCCCCCCGCTCGGAGCGACGGGCTCAGGCTCTCTGCAGACTCAGGCAGCGCCCCTGCGCCAGTCCCATCCCCCCCTCAGAGCGACGGGCTCAGGCTCTCTGCAGACTCAGGCAGCGCCTCTGTGCCAGTCCCATCCCCCCCTCGGAGCGACGGGCTCAGGCTCTCTGCAGACTCAGGCAGCGCCCCTGTGCCAGTCCCATCCCCCCCTCGGAGTGCCGGGCTCAGGCTCTCTGCAGACTCAGGCAGCGCCCCTGCACCAGTCCCATCCCCCCGCTCGGAGCGCCGGGCTCAGGCTCTCTGCAGACTCAGGCAGCGCCTCTGCACCAGTCCCATCCCCCCCCTCGGAGTGACGGGCTCAGGCTCTCTGCAGACTCAGGCAGCGCCCCTGCGCCAGTCCCATCCCCCCCTCGGAGCAATGGGTTCAGGCTCTCTGCAGACTCAGGCAGCGCCCCTGCGCCAGTCCCATCCCCCCGCTCGGAGCGACGGGCTCAGGCTCTCTGCAGACTCAGGCAGCGCCTCTGCACCAGTCCCATCCCCCCCCTCGGAGTGACGGGCTCAGGCTCTCTGCAGACTCAGGCAGCGCCCCTGTGCCAGTCCCATCCCCCCCTCGGAGCAATGGGTTCAGGCTCTCTGCAGACTCAGGCAGCGCCCCTGCGCCAGTCCCATCCCCCCGCTCGGAGCGACGGGCTCAGGCTCTCTGCAGACTCAGGCAGCGCCCCTGCACCAGTCCCATCCCCCCCGTCGGAGCGCCGGGCTCAGGCTCTCTGCAGACTCAGGCAGCGCCTCTGCACCAGTCCCATCCCCCCCCTCAGAGCAACGGGCTCAGGCTCTCTGCAGACTCAGGCAGCACCCCTGCACCAGTCCCATCCCCCCCGTTGGAGTGCTGGGCTCAGGCAGGGAGAAGTGGCCCATTATAAACCAGGCCAAGGAGATAATCTCTTCCATGGGTGGCTGGTGGAACTCCCTGCCACCGGATGTTGCTGGTCTTCACAGGATTCGAATCAGGACTGATGCTTATAAGGGCTGCTGGAGATAGGAGTGAACGGCAGGGCCAGGGATGGAACCCAGGAGTCCGGGGCGAGTGTCTCTTCAGCAGGAAGGGGGCGTCTGCGCGCTGCCCCTCACTTACCCAGCTTCACCTCGGCGTTCTCCGTCAGCAGCACGTTCTGCCCTTTGATGTCCCGGTGGATCACCTTGTGGGCGTGGAGGTGAGCCAGGCCCTAGGGGCGCAGGAAAAGGCCGGCTGGGACCCAGTCACAGGAACCCAGGAGTCCTGGCTCCCAGCACACCCTGCTCTGACCCACCAGCCCCCACTCCCCTCCCAGAGCTGGGGAGAGAACCCAGGAGTCCTGGCTCCCAGCCCCCACTGCTCTAACTCACCAGCCCCCACTCCCCTCCCCGAGCTGGGGAGAGAACCCAGGAGTCCTGGCTCCCAGCCCCCCTGCTCTGACCCACCAGCGCCCACTCCCCTCCCAGAGCCAGGGGGAGAACCCAGGAGTCCTGGCTCCCAGCGCCCCCTGCTCTAACCCACCAGGCCCCACTCCCCTCCTGGAGCCAGGGAGAGAACCCAGGAGTCCTGGCTCCCAGCCCACCTGCTCTGACCCACCAGCCCCCACTCCCCTCCCAGAGCTGGGGAGAGAACTCAGGAGTCCCGGCTCCCAGCCCCCCCTGCTCTGACCCACCAGCCCCCACTCCCCTCCCAGAGCCGGGGAGAGAACCCAGGAGTCCTGGCTCCCAGCCTCCCCTGCTCTGACCCACCATCCCCCACTCCCCTCCCAGAGCCGGAGAGAGAACCCAGGAGTCCTAGCCCCCAGCCCCCCTGGTGAGAACCCAGGAGTCCTAGCCCCCAGCCCCCCTGGTGAGAACCCAGGAGTCCTAGCCCCCAGCCCCCCTGCTGAGAACCCAGGAGTCCTGGCCCCCAGCCCCCCTGCTGAGAACCCAGGAGTCCTGGCCCCCAGCCCCCCTGCTGAGAACCCAGGAGTCCTGGCCCCCAGCCCCCCTGCTGAGAACCCAGGAGTCCTGACCCCCGGCCTCCCTGCTGAGAACCCAGGAGTCCTGGCCCCGGCCCCCCTGCTGAGAACCCAGGAGTCCTGGCCCCGGCCCCCCTGCTGAGAACCCAGGAGTCCTGGCCCTCGGCCCCCCTGCTGAGAACCCAGGAGTCCTGGCCCTCGGCCCCCCTGCTGAGAACCCAGGAGTCCTGGCCCCCGGCCCCCCCTGCTGAGAACCCAGGAGTCCTGGCCCCCGGCCCCCCTGCTGAGAACCCAGGAGTCCTGGCCCCGGCCCCCCTGCTGAGAACCCAGGAGTCCTGGCCCCCGGCCCCCCTGCTGAGAACCCAGGAGTCCTGGCCCCCGGCTCCCCTGCTGAGAACCCAGGAGTCCTGGTCCCCGGCCCCCCTGCTGAGAACCCAGGAGTCCTGGCCCCCGGCTCCCCTGCTGAGAACCCAGGAGTCCTGGCCCCCGGCCCCCCTGCTGTAACCCCCCGGCCCCCTGGCGGTGGGGCGCAGAGGGCAGGCCCGGCGTACCCGCAGGATCTCCCTGCAGATGTAGGCGATGCAGTCCTCCTTCAGCGCGTTGCCCTTTGTGTTCTTGACCAGGTCCGTGACGGAGCCGGCCCCGCAGAACTCCATCACCAGCTGGGGGGAGCACAGAGTTACCGGCCCGGCCCGGCCCCCCTCCCGGCGCGTGGAGGGGAGAGGTGGCCACAGGAGCTCAGTGCGGCACAGACAGCGCCTGAGCTCAGGGCTGAGCCGCGCCAGGCGCTGCACGGAGCCAGAGAGCTTGTCTGGGAGAGGGCAGCCCCTGCAGGGGGCCCCAGCAGCCAGGCGACCCAAGGGGCTGCCCTGCCCGCCCCGCCGCGCCCCACGTACCCACAGCTGGTCGTCGTTCCCGGCCGGGCTCTTCTTGATAAAGGCGCCGTAGTAGGTGGCGATGTTGCGGTGGTGGGAGTATTTCTTCAGCATGTTGATCTCCTGCTTGATTTCCTCCTCCTCGTCCTGGGGGGGCGGAAAGGACCCGGGTTACGGGGAGCCCCCCACACTGGGATCCCCACCCCCAGCTCTGGGGTGCCCTCAGTCCTGACCCGCAGCCCCTGCTAGCCCAGCCCTGGGCCCCTCCAGCTCTGCTGGTGCCCCTCACTCCCGACCCGCAGCCCCTGCTAGCCCAGCCCTGGGCCCCCCCAGCTCTGCTGGTGCCCCTCACTCCCGACCCGCAGCCCCTGCTAGCCCAGCCCTGGGCCCCCCCAGCCCTGCTGGTGCCCCTCACTCCCGACCTGCAGCCCCTACTAGCCCAGCTCTGGGCCCCCCCAGCTCTGCTGGTGCCCCTCACTCCCGACCCGCAGCCCCTGCTAGCCCAGTCCTGCCCCACCACAGTCCTGCTGGTGCCCCTCACTCCCGACCCGCAGCCCCTGCTAGCCCAGCCCTGGGCCCCCCCAGCCCTGCTGGTGCCCCTCACTCCCAACCCGCAGCCCCTGCTAGCCCAGTCCTGCCCCACCACAGTCCTGCTTGTGCCCCTCACTCCTGACCCGCAGCCCCTGCTAGCCCAGCTCTGGGCCCCCCAGCCCTACTGGTGCCCCTCACTCCCGACCCGCAGCCCCTGCTAGCCCAGTCCTGCCCCACCACAGTCCTGCTGGTGCCCCTCACTCCAGACCCACTGCCCCTGCTAGCCCAGCCCTGCCGGTGCCCCTCACTGCCGACCCGCAGCCCCTGCTAGCCCAGCTCGGAAGCGGTGTGCCTGGGTGCAGAGGAGGGATGCCAGGCTGCTGGGGGATGGCGAGGAGGTGGCAGAGCCAGGCTGGGATAAGCACCCCGGGGGCAGAGGAGGGATGCCAGGCTGCTGGGGGATGCAGAGGAGGTGGCAGAGCCAGGCTGGGATAAGCACCCCGGGGGCAGGGAAGGGATGCCAGGCTGCTGGGGGATGGCGAGGAGGCTGGCAGAGCCAGGCTGGGATAAGCACCCCGGGGGCAGAGGAGGGATGCCAGGCTGCTGGGGGATGCAGAGGAGGCTGGCAGAGCCAGGCTGGGATAAGCCCCCCGGGGGCAGAGGAGGGATGCCAGGCTGCTGGGGGATGGCGAGGAGGTGGCAGAGCCAGGCTGGGATAAGCCCCCCGGGGGCAGAGGAGGGATGCCAGGCTGCTGGGGGATGGCGAGGAGGCTGGCAGAGCCAGGCTGGGATAAGCACCCCGGGGGCAGAGGAGGGATGCCAGGCTGCTGGGGGATGCAGAGGAGGCTGGCAGAGCCAGGCTGGGATAAGCACCCCGGGGGCAGAGGAGGGATGCCAGGCTGCTGGGGGATGGCGAGGAGGCTGGCAGAGCCAGGCTGGGATAAGCACCCCGGGGGCAGGGGAGGGATGCCAGGCTGCTGGGGGATGCAGAGGAGGTGGCAGAGCCAGGCTGGGATAAGCACCCCGGGGGCAGAGGAGGGATGCCAGGCTGCTGGGGGATGGCGAGGAGGCTGGCAGAGCCAGGCTGGGATAAGCACCCCGGGGGCAGGGGAGGGATGCCAGGCTGCTGGGGGATGGCGAGGAGGTGGCAGAGCCAGGCTGGGATAAGCACCCCGGGGGCAGAGGAGGGATGCCAGGCTGCTGGGGGATGCAGAGGAGGGTGGCAGAGCCAGGCTGGGATAAGCACCCCGGGGGCAGAGGAGGGATGCCAGGCTGCTGGGGGGATGCAGAGGAGCCTGGCAGAGCCAGGCTGGGATAAGCACCCCAGGGGCAGGGGAGGGATGCCAGGCTGCTGGGGGATGCAGAGGAGGCTGGCAAAGCCAGGCTGGGATAAGCACCCCGGGGGCAGGGAAGGGATGCCAGGCTGCTGGGGGATGGCGAGGAGGTGGCAGAGCCAGGCTGGGATAAGCACCCCGGGGGCAGGGAAGGGAGGCCAGGCTGCTGGGGGATGGCGAGGAGGCTGGCAGAGCCAGGCTGGGATAAGCACCCCGGGGGCAGAGGAGGGATGCCAGGCTGCTGGGGGATGGCGAGGAGGCTGGCAGAGCCAGGCTGGGATAAGCACCCCGGGGGCAGAGGAGGGATGCCAGGCTGCTGGGGGGTGGCGAGGAGGCTGGCAGAGCCAGGCTGGGATAAGCCCCCCGGGGGCAGAGGAGGGATGCCAGGCTGCTGGGGGATGGCGAGGAGGCTGGCAGAGCCAGGCTGGGATAAGCACCCCGGGGGCAGAGGAGGGATGCCAGGCTGCTGGGGGATGGCGAGGAGGCTGGCAGAGCCAGGCTGGGATAAGCACCCCGGGGGCAGAGGAGGGATACCAGGCTGCTGGGGGATGCAGAGGAGGCTGGCAGAGCCAGGCTGGGATAAGCACCCCGGGGGCAGAGGAGGGATGCCAGGCTGCTGGGGGATGGCGAGGAGGTGGCAGAGCCAGGCTGGGATAAGCCCCCCGGGGGCAGAGGAGGGATGCCAGGCTGCTGGGGGATGGCGAGGAGGCTGGCAGAGCCAGGCTGGGATAAGCACCCCGGGGGCAGAGGAGGGATGCCAGGCTGCTGGGGGGATGGCGAGGAGGTGGCAGAGCCAGGCTGGGATAAGCACCCCGGGGGCAGAGGAGGGATGCCAGGCTGCTGGGGGATGGCGAGGAGGCTGGCAGAGCCAGGCTGGGATAAGCACCCCGGGGGCAGAGGAGGGATGCCAGGCTGCTGGGGGATGGCGAGGAGGCTGGCAGAGCCAGGCTGGGATAAGCACCCCGGGGGCAGGGGAGGGATGCCAGGCTGCTGGGGGATGGCGAGGAGGCTGGCAGAGCCAGGCTGGGATAAGCACCCCGGGGGCAGAGGAGGGATGCCAGGCTGCTGGGGGATGGCGAGGAGGTGGCAGAGCCAGGCTGGGATAAGCACCCCGGGGGCAGAGGAGGGATCCCAGGCTGCTGGGGGATGGCGAGGAGGTGGCAGAGCCAGGCTGGGATAAGCCCCCCGGGGGCAGAGGAGGGATGCCAGGCTGCTGGGGGATGGCGAGGAGGCTGGCAGAGCCAGGCTGGGATAAGCCCCCCGGGGGCAGAGGAGGGATGCCAGGCTGCTGGGGGATGGCGAGGAGGCTGGCAGAGCCAGGCTGGGATAAGCACCCCGGGGGCAGGGGAGGGATGCCAGGCTGCTGGGGGATGGCGAGGAGGCTGGCAGAGCCAGGCTGGGATAAGCACCCCGGGGGCAGAGGAGGGATGCCAGGCTGCTGGGGGATGCAGAGGAGGTGGCAGAGCCAGGCTGGGATAAGCCCCCCGGGGGCAGGGGAGGGATGCCAGGCTGCTGGGGGATGGCGAGGAGGCTGGCAGAGCCAGGCTGGGATAAGCACCCCGGGGGCAGAGGAGGGATGCCAGGCTGCTGGGGGATGCAGAGGAGGCTGGCAGAGCCAGGCTGGGATAAGCACCCCGGGGGCAGAGGAGGGATGCCAGGCTGCTGGGGGATGGCGAGGAGGTGGCAGAGCCAGGCTGGGATAAGCACCCCGGGGGCAGGGGAGGGATGCCAGGCTGCTGGGGGATGGCGAGGAGGCTGGCAGAGCCAGGCTGGGATAAGCACCCCGGGGGCAGGGGAGGGATGCCAGGCTGCTGGGGGATGCAGAGGAGGCTGGCAGAGCCAGGCTGGGACAAGCACCCCGGGGGCAGAGGAGGGATGCCAGGCTGCTGGGGGATGCAGAGGAGGTGGCAGAGCCAGGCTGGGATAAGCACCCCGGGGGCAGAGGAGGGATGCCAGGCTGCTGGGGGATGGCGAGGAGGCTGGCAGAGCCAGGCTGGGATAAGCACCCCGGGGGCAGAGGAGGGATGCCAGGCTGCTGGGGGATGCAGAGGAGGCTGGCAGAGCCAGGCTGGGATAAGCCCCCCGGGGGCAGAGGAGGGATGCCAGGCTGCTGGGGGATGCAGAGGAGGCTGGCAGAGCCAGGCTGGGATAAGCACCCCGGGGGCAGAGGAGGGATGCCAGGCTGCTGGGGGATGCAGAGGAGGCTGGCAGAGCCAGGCTGGGATAAGCACCCCGGGGGCAGGGGAGGGATGCCAGGCTGCTGGGGGATGGGAGGGCTGCAGAGCCAATGGGGCTGAGGCGGGAGGCAGGACACCCCCAGGGAAGGGCAGGGGGCAGCTGCTGCACTGCCATATAGGCGAGGTCCCAGGGACTGATGTTGGGACGCCCCCCACCCCAATCCTTCTTACCTCGGTGACGTCCATGACTTTGATGGCTGCCAGCTGCCCTGTCTTGACATGGCGGCCCTGGGGAGGCAAAGGCGCGGGGGGTCAGCCCTTGAGCGTGGGGTGCAGAGGGGCGGCAGGGGAGCTCCGCTGGCACAGCACTCGGACCCAGCTCTGGGGTCCTGGCCAGCGGAACTGACCGCCACTGGATCTCCACGGCAATGGACAGTAGCAGGCTCTGGGGCAGAGCTGACCCTCGACTAACAGGGAGCGGGGGAAATCCCCCCACCCCCCTGCACACCATGGGGCTGGGGAACATGTGTGATTAACAAGCCCCCTGGAGATCAGGCCCCAGTCCTGCCAGGCGCTGCCCAGAGCGCCCGCCTGCCCCCCAGCTGAGATCAGGCCCCAGTCCTGCCAGGCGCTGCCCAGAGCGCCCGCCCGCCCCCCGGCTGAGATCAGGCCCCGGTCCTGCCAGGCGCTGCCCAGACCGCCCGCCTGCCCCCCAGCTGAGATCAGGGCCCCTTCCTGCCAGGCGCTGCCCAGACCGCCCCCCAGCTGCGATCAGGCCCCAGTCCTGCCAGGTGCTGCCCAGACCGCCCGCCCGCCCCCCGGCTGAGATCAGGCCCCAGTCCTGCCAGGTGCTGCCCAGACCGCCCGCCCGCCCCCCAGCTGAGATCAGGCCCCGGTCCTGCCAGGCGCTGCCCAGACCGCCCGCCTGCCCCCCAGCTGAGATCAGGCCCCAGTCCTGCCAGGCGCTGCCCAGACCGCCCGCCTGCCCCCCAGCTGAGATCAGGCCCCAGTCCTGCCAGGCGCTGCCCAGACCGCCCGCCTGCCCCCCGGCTGAGATCAGGGCCCCATTGTGCTGGGCTCCACGCAAGGTGCTGTACAGTCAGCAGGGGGCACCAGGCCCTCAGTCACGGTCCAGCAGAGCCACCCGGCCCCACTCCTCACAGGGAAGGGAATGTCCTACTCCCCGAGCGAGGGGCCCAGCACCAGAGATAGACCCCAGGTCTGCCAGCCCCCCGTTCTACTCACCAGCCCCCACTCCCCTCCCGGCTTCTCTCCCCAGCTCTGGGTGGTTAGAACGTGGGGGGGGCTGGGAGCCAGGACTCCTGGGTTCTCTCCCCGGCTCTGGGAGGGGAGTGGGGGCTGGTGGGTCAGAGCAGGGGGGCTGGGAGCCAGGACTCCTGGGTTCTCTCCCCAGCTCTGGGAGGGGAGTGGGGGCTGGTGGGTTACAGCAGGGGGGCTGGGAGCCAGGACTCCTGGGTTCTCTCCCCGGCTCTGGGAGAGGAGTGGGGGCTGGTGGGTAGAGCGGGGGGCTGGGAGCCAGGACTCCTGGGTTCTCTCCCCAGCTCTGGGAGAGGAGTGGGGGCTGGTGGGTAGAGCGGGGGGCTGGGAGCCAGGACTCCTGGGTTCTCTCCCCAGCTCTGGGAGAGGAGTGGGGGCTGGTGGGTTACAGCAGGGGGGCTGGTGGGTAGAGCGGGGGGCTGGGAGCCAGGACTCCTGGGTTCTCTCCCCAGCTCTGGGAGGGGAGTGGAGGCTGGTGGGTTAGAGCAGGGGGGCTGGGAGCCAGGACTCCTGGGCTCTCTCCCGGCTCTGGGAGAGGAGTGGGGGCTGGTGGGTAGAGCGGGGGGCTGGGAGCCAGGACTCCTGGGTTCTCTCCCCAGCTCTGGGAGAGGAGTGGGGGCTGGTGGGTTACAGCAGGGGGGCTGGTGGGTAGAGCGGGGGGCTGGGAGCCAGGACTCCTGGGTTCTCTCCCCAGCTCTGGGAGAGGAGTGGGGGCTGGTGGGTTACAGCAGGGGGGCTGGTGGGTAGAGCGGGGGGCTGGGAGCCAGGACTCCTGGGTTCTCTCCCCAGCTCTGGGAGGGGAGTGGAGGCTGGTGGGTTAGAGCAGGGGGGCTGGGAGCCAGGACTCCTGGGCTCTCTCCCGGCTCTGGGAGGGGAGTGGGGGCTGGGGGGTCAGACCAGGGGGACTGGGAGCCAGGACTCCTGGGTTCTCTCCCCGGCTCTGGGAGGGGAGTGGGGGCTGGTGGGTTACAGCAGGGGGGCTGGTGGGTTACAGCAGGGGGGCTGGGAGCCAGGACTCCTGGGCTCTCTCCCGGCTCTGGGAGGGGAGTGTGGGCTGGTGGTTAGAGCAGGGGGGCTGGGAGCCAGGACTCCTGGGTTCCCTCCCCGGCTCTGGGAGGGGAGTGGGGGCTGGTGGGTTAGAGCAGGGGGGCTGGGAGCCAGGACTCCTGGGCTCTCTACCGGCTCTGGGAGGGGAGTGTGGGCTGGTGGTTAGAGCAGGGGGGCTGGGAGCCAGGACTCCTGGGTTCTCTCCCCGGCTCTGGGAGGGGAGTGGGGGCTGGTGGGTTACAGCAGGGGGGCTGGTGGGTTACAGCAGGGGGGCTGGGAGCCAGGACTCCTGGGCTCTCTCCCGGCTCTGGGAGAGGAGTGGGGGCTGGTGGGTAGAGCGGGGGGCTGGGAGCCAGGACTCCTGGGTTCTCTCCCCAGCTCTGGGAGAGGAGTGGGGGCTGGTGGGGAGAGGAGTGGGGGCTGGGAGCCAGGACGGCCGGATGCTAGCACTCATCTCCCGCAGTATGAATCCCAGAGGATGGCGCTGGGCTCCAGCCCCCGGCCGGCCGGCTGGGTGAGGACTCCTCACGCCCGGCTCCAGGGCAGGCTGGAGAATCTCGGAGCCCCTGAGGGGGATAAAGCAGCGCAGGGCTGAAGGGCTGGAGACCCCCTGGGTGGCTCCCCTTGACCCCTGCGCTGCAGAGCCCCCCCAGCCCTCTGCCATGTGCCTGCATGGTGCCATGTGCTGGGGGCGTGGGCGGCTGTCGCCTAGCAACCGCCTTCTGCTCCTCTGGGCTGGGGATTGATGGGGGGGCGTGGGAGGAGGCCTCCTGCCCCCACAGGAGCTGCTTGCTGCCAGGGGGGGGATCTTCCTTCTCCTGTCTCTAGGCGGCTGCCCCCACGCCAGCCTGAGCAGGGGCAGGGGAACAGGGCACTCACGGCGCAAGGCTGGGGCCGGACGGGCATCTGCCCTCCTGGGGGGCCCAGCCCTGCACCCAGGAATCCCAAGGCCCCGTCTGGAGCAGCTCTGCTCCAGCTCAAGTGCCTGGGCTTGGCGCACCCATCCCCCTAGCCTCTGGTCTGCCCCACGGCAACCAGCCAGGTCCCTGTGGCTCCTTGCTGGAGAAGAGCTGCTCCAGACGGGGCCTTGGGATTCCTGGGTGCAGGGCTGGGCCCCCCAGGATGGCAGATGCCCGTCCGGCCCCAGCCTTGCGCCGTGAGTGCCCTGTTCCCCTGCCCCTGCTCAGGCTGGCGTGGGGGCAGCCCCCTAGAGACAGGAGAAGGAAGATTCCCCCCCGGCAGCAAGCAGATCCTGTGCGTAAGGGGCTCGAGATCCGCTGGCAGAGGGGCTGGGGCAGGGGGCTGGCAGTTCCCGCCCGGCTCCCACTGTCCTCTCCCTGCCTGGCCCTCGGGGAGCCCCTCGAGCTGTGTGAGCTGGCTCACGGCGCGGTTCTCCCTGTGCCATGGGTCGCCTGCTGGATCAGTGGGGCCCGGGCGCTGGGGGCCCCTGGCTCTCTGCCGGGACCCAGGCCAGCCGAGCCCCGAGGGCTGAAATGCTTCCGTCTCCGGCCTGTGCCCCTCTCAATGCCACGCTCCGGTGCCCCCTGCAAAGGGGGTCCCAGCTCTTCCCGGCGCGCGCTCGGCTGCCCCGGGAGCTCGCAGCGCAGTGGCGGGGCCCCTGGATGGGGTTATTTTTACCCAGCCTGGATTCCAGGAGCAGGGGGACGTTCCAGAAAACAGAGCCGGGGTTTCCATGGGAACTCAGCGCGCCGACACAAAGCAGAGCAGAAGGAAAGCCATTTTCACCCCACATCGAACAGTCTGGGCAGCGCCTGGCACAGCTGGGGCCCCTGATCTCAGCTGGGGAGTTCACGCAGTGCCCCCAAACCTTACAAAAAGACCTTTTTCCAATCAGTCTCTCAGCGTTTCAGGCCCCGACTCCCGGGTTCTGAACACACATTCCCATGCGACCCCCCCGACGTGCCAAGCCCAATTATCATGAGCCGGGCTCTCAAAAGCCGTGAGATTCGCTTAGAAATCCATCTTCAAAAACCCCAAACCAGTTCTGCCACTTTCCCTTCGCTTCCTGCGCTCTGAGGGGCACCTGGGCCCTGCAGCCGCAGGCCTCGGAACGGGTGGATTTGGTTTTAATGAAAAGTGGAGCTTCTCCCACCAGGCGCGGCCCCCGAGGAACAGGAACATTGAGAAATTACAACACCACAATCTCAGACACACACACACCCTACGAACCCCGCCCTTTGCTTCTCCCGCAGCAGCCTCCACCCCTGGCTGCAAACGCACCTCTGTCCTCAGTGGACCCGATCCTTAACCGGGCCGCCCAGCTGCTCCGGGGTGGGGGCGGAAAAGCTGCGCCCCCTCGCCGACCGTCTCATACAGCCCATCCCACGCTGCCTGGGCAGGTGAGGACGCTGGGCCTGCCTCTGCAGACAAAGCGCTGATCTGACCAGACGGCCCCCCGGCTGTACCAGCCTGCCAAAGTGGAGAAGGAATCGGCCCTTGTGGGAGATTTTGGGGCAGAGCCGGGCTGGGGAGACTAGGAGAAAAGTGGGGGTTGTTTGGGTTATTTTTTAACCAGGTGGCAAAATCCTATTGTGACAAAGTGGAGATTTTGGGAGCGTTTTACATGAATAGCGTGTGCCTGCCTCAGTTTCCCTGAGTGCTGCGTGTTTAACGAGGTGGCGGGAGAACCAGGTGTGACCTCACCTGGCAGATGGGAGCCCCGGACAATGGCCTGCCTGGAGATGGGGAACCCCAACAACTGGTGACCTGGAGACTAAGGGGCCCACCCCAGCTTGGCCCTCAGCCGGTTCTGGCCAGTGGGAGGACAAAGGACGGAAGGGAGGGGGCCTAGCGACCTGTTTCCCTGGGACAGAGAGGAGCTGGGGGGGCTGGTGATATTGGATTGGCTGGAAGGAGGTGGCTGCTGGACTAGGAGCTGTCGCACTGAAGGGGGGTCCCCCCAGGGACCCTATGGGGCCAAGAGTGGGCCCGACCTGTGTGTCCATGGCACCTGTATGTGCACAAGGCAGCTGGGGTCTGGCCATGCAGTACCCGCCTCCTTTCCCCCAGTGTGGTGTGAGAAAGTGCGGGGGGGTTTCCTGGGTTTTTTGTGTTTTCCAGTGGGTTGTGGACAGAGGGGGAGCTTGGGGTATCAGATGCCCAGCAGGGGCTGGAGAGGGGGAGCAGGCAGAGCCCCGCTGGCTGCAGGGGGACTGGGATGTGCTGGGCTGGGGGAGGCCAGGCCTCAGCCCCGGAGAGTTTCCTGTGCTGGGTTCATCGCTCGATAACCCCTCCTGTGTTACGCTGGCGGAGAGTCGCTCCGGGCTAGAGAACAGGGGGTGGCGGCCCCGGGGGGGCCCAGAGCGAGGGGACTCCGTAGGGGGGGCCATGGCAGAAACAGATGTGCTGAGGCTGAGAGAGGTGCGGCTCCGGGAGGTGGAGGGGCCTGACCCCGGGAGAGAGTGGCCCCCCGAGAAGGGCTGTCGCACTGAATGGGGCACCCCCCACGGACCGCACGGGGCCCGATCTGTGAGTCCGTGACATGTGGGCACACCCACGGGGCTCCACATCACACTCAACACGCTGGGTTCAATTCACGCCCTGGCCCCCAAGGATGGCTCATGCCGGCTAGCCCAGACGTGACCCGATCCGGCCCGAGGGACTGGCTCAGCCCAGGGGGAGCAGAGTGAAACCCTCCGCCCGTGTCCCGCAGGGGTTGGACTAGATGATCTGGGGATCAGAGACACACCGCACGCCGGGCGGGCTGCTGGGGAGGTCAGCAGGTGGAAGCAGAGATGTGCGGGAGAGCGGGAGGCTGCGGAGAGGCTGGGGTGCCGCGAGGAAAGGAGGACAGAGGTGCTTTCAGGCCTGTACCCGGAACCAGAGCGACAGCAGAAGCACATCCTGCCAGCCAGACCCCTCTGCCGGGAACCAGCACAGCTAGGAACTGACCTACAACGCTGGAGAGATTTCCCGGGGGTTCACCTCATCAGCCTGCATTAGCCCAGCCGGCTCCTCTTGGGGGAAGGACAGGCTGCCAAGGGCAGCGGTATAACGCTCAGCACACTTCTTACCACAAACTCCGCACTGAAGGGCAGTGAGGGCTAGCGGTCAGAGCAGGGGGAGGCGGGGAGCCAGGACGCCTGGGTTCCTCCCCAGCGATGGGGGAAGTGGGGACTGGTGGGTTAGAGCAGCGGGGGCTGGGAGCCAGGACTCCTGGGTTCTCTCCCCTGCTCTGGGAGGGGAGTGGGGGCTGGTGGGTCAGAGCCGGGGGGGGGGCTGGGAGCCAGGACTCCTGGGTTCTCTCCCCGGCTCTGGGAGTGGAGTGGGGGCTAGTGGTTGGAGCAGGGGCGGGCCGGGTGTGTGTGTGTGGGGGAGCTGGAGACAGAACCTCTCTCGTCCTCCCCGGGCTCCAGTTATGTGTGATTCACGGGTGCTCTAATACCGGACTGATCAGCCCACCTCTGCCAGGGCTGGGATGCTCGGGACACGCACTCAGCATTAACCCCTGCAAAGCCAACCTTAACGAGAAGCAGGCCTGGTCTGCCCGCCAGCTGCTGCCCCCAGGGCACAGGCCGGCCTAGCTCAGCGTGAGCACTCACAGCAGGCTCAGAGGCAGCGATCACTCGAGGATGGGGAGCACCAGCGAGGAGATGACCCCCCACACCAAACCGCTAGCCTACCTGTGGGAGGGGACAGGAGAGGCGCTAGCTGGAGCGCAGAGCCTGGGCCAACCTGGCGGTGAAGAGACCCCCAATGAGAATCCAACCCCCCAGCCCAGTACTGCTAAAGCCACGGCAAGACCCTCGAAATCCCGAGACTCCAACACACACACAAGGAACGCTGGGTTCTGGTTCCCATTCGCGTCTCAGTCTCAAGCTTTCTGCAGCCAGGACAGCTGGCAGCTTCCCCTGGCAAGGAAGAAGGAGGCAGGATTCCCCAGCAATACCATGACTCCAGCAGCTGGGGCTTTAAGGGAGTTGGCAACGCTGCTCTCGGTCTCCCGCGTACCAGGCCCCGCGGCAGAGACTGTCAGACACAGGGGTGCCCCCCCACATGCCAAGTCTCACAATTGTGGTGAAACAGTTGAAATTTCCATTTGGGAAGGCGTCGTTCAGATGCAGCACACGCCCTTTGTTCACCTCCATGGGCCCAGCTCTCTGCCTGGACTCCATCTCCCAGGATGCACCGCAGGTGCTTTTTCAGCTGAGCCACCGCTCTGCCTCATGGGAGATGTAGTCCAACCATACAGACCACCGGCATGGGGCACCCAAACTACAACTTCCACGAGGCAGCGGGGCAGCATTTCCCAATTGTGGGATGACAAACTGGGGACTGGGGAGACTGGGTTTGAGTCTCTGCTCAGCCAGACTTCCCGTGTGACCCTGGGGAAGTGATTTTGTGGCGCCGTGACTCAGTTTCCCCATCTGGGTTTGCAACAGTTATTCCAGTGCAGCACTGGGCTATTGCAGCCACAGAAGCGTTAGGGTAAAAATAACCAAGTCAGTCACCTCCACGCTGCTGATCCCTCGTGCCACGCCCGGACAGATGGATCTGGGGTCCCAGCAGGGAGACTTCACCACAGCCATGGGGTCCGTCTCTTCCAGCCTCGTCTCGTCTCCCCCCCATTCACGGGGGAAATTAAGTCCCCCCCTCACCATCCTAGCATGCAAATAGCCAGGACTGGGATGGCAGTTCATTACCCTAACGAGCAGAGCCACAGACTCACCCACCGCAGGCTCACAGCTTGGGCCCTGCACCAGTCACCGCTCGTCTGCGCACACCCAGCTGGTGGGACAGGGAGGCTCCTGCTCACGGGGGGGGCTCACGGCTCCCCCCACGCTCTCCCTGAAGGCCGAGCCCACGGGCCGCCTCCAGCCTGGGGGGTGCTGCTAGCTGGCTGGAGCCAAGGAGGCCGGCTCGCTGGGCCCACTGAACGGGGGCTGGGACAGCGCCAGGCCTGTGGAGCTGGGGGGACGAGTGACTGAGCATGTCAACTCCGTGGGGCCAGGAGAGACGCTTCGGGCTGTTTGCACAGCACCTAGCACCACGGGGCCCTGGCCACGGCTATGCCGACACTACCGTAATACACCTAATGTACAGCACACAGCGCCACGGGGCCCTGGCCACCGCTACACCAACACTACCGTAATACATCTAATAATGTACAGCACCCAGCGCCACGGGACCCTGGCCACGGCTACACCCACACTACCGTAATACACCTAATAATGTACAGCGCCCAGCGCCATGGGACCCTGGCCACGGCTACACCCACACTACCGTAATACACCTAATAATGTACAGCACCTAGCGCCACGGGGCCTTGGCCATGGCTGGGGTACGCCAACACTACCATAAAACACCTAATAACGTACAGCACACAGCACCATGGAGCCCTGGCCATGGCTATGCCGAGACTACCGTAATACACCTAATGACATACAGCACACAGCACCATGGAGCCCTGGCCATGGCTATGCCGACACTACCGTAATACACCTAATGACATACAGCACACAGCACCATGGAGCCCTGGCCATGGCTATGCCAACACTACCGTAATACACCTAATAATGTGCAGCGCCCAGGGCCACGGGACCTGGTCACGGCTGGGGTCCCCTGACACTACCGTAATACATGTAATAAATAACACACCCCGCCTAGCACAATGACAGGGCTCTGAGGCAACATCGCCCTACAGCTCAGCACCGTTCTCACCACAGGAGCACACGGTGAGCACATGGGATGCCGTGGAGTCCTAGACAACATGTGCTGGGATTGGGCTGGGGGCTCAGGACTCTGACTTCAGGGGATTTACTGCCCTGCTGTGTGTGTCTGTGCAGAATTCCCATCCTTCAGCTATTTATAGCCTGCTGGCGCTGGGGGGCTGGGACCTTCTCTCCCCGGGGTCTGCACAGGCCCCAGCCTCAGTTGTGGGGGAGATGTAAGGCTTCAGAGGGCCCCCATCTCGGCTGTGCAGCACCCACCAAGGCAGCTCTCCCCTCCCTGCCCACCTTCCCCAGCAGCCAGGGGGGTGCTTGTCCTGGCAATGAAGGATCACACGCACGAGACCTCTCCATCTCCAAGGGCGGCCCCACGTTCAAACGCCCCACAGCCTGGGAACATGGAACTGTCCCCTAGCAGGTGAGTGGCAGGGCAGGGCTCCCGTCTCCAGATGCTCAGGGTCACAGTGAGCTGGCCTTGCCGTAGAGGATTGCTCCTGCCGTTGGGTGGCTCTGGCTGGTGCCCGGGGACGGGGAGGATGAATGGCGTGGGCCGGCCACGAACTCACCTTGTAGACCTGTCCATATGTCCCGTTTCCGACCACCTCCACCAGTTCGAATATGCCGGCAGGGTCCTGGGGAGGACAAAGAGACAATGTCAGGCGGGATCATGCCACAAACAGACCCTCCCCGTGCCAGCATGCCACATCCTGCCCCTCACCTCAACTCCAGTCCCTGCCCCCCATGCTGGCCTGCCCTGGAGACCCCCCCCCTTCCCCCCGCCACACACCAGCCCACCCTCCCATTCCACTTGGCGCTGGGCGGGGGCTCTGCAGCGGATCACACCGCAGAGCTATTAATACCATGGCCGGGGCCTGATGCAACATGGCCCCCTGGGCGCACAGCATGTGCCAAGTGCTAACCTATATTGGAGGGGGAGGGACGAGCTCCAGACCAGAGGCAGCTGCATCCATACAGCCTTCCTGGGCAGCAGCTCCTGCTGGCTGAGTAGTGCCTGGTCAGCCACACGGTCAGGTCCAGGCAGCCAGGTTAACAGCGCTAAGCATGGGGGCCTGATGCCCCACCCCTCTCTCTGACCTCCTCCCACATGGATGTAACCCGTAGCAAGGCAGTATCTACAGAGCCCAGACCTAGATGGGCGACCCTGTCATGCTAGCGCCAGGAAAACCACTCCTGGACGGAGATCAGGGCCCCCACAGCAACCGGCAACGCACAGACCCCTCCCGGCCGGAGACTGGGGACCCCGCGGGGCAGAGACCCCTCCAAGACGGAGATCAGGGCCCCCGCAGTGTCCAGCGCTGTGCAGACCCCTCCCGGGCGGAGAGCAGGGCCCCCATAGTGTCTGATGGTCACTGAACCCTCCCTCCCTGACTCAGATTGGGGTCCCCATCACAGTGGGTGCCACACAGACCCCCCCAGGCCAAGATCAGGGCCCTCCATTGTTCCGGGTGCTGCACAGACCCCGCCAGACCAAGGTTTCCCCCCCGTTCTCCACTGGCTCAAACACCAACCCTTCAGTTTCTGGCTCCAGGCCCTCTGCTGCCCGTCCCCACCCACCTGATCCTCTCTGGCGCTACCGCCCCCCCAGCTCTGAGCAGAGCCACCAGCCTCCATCGCCCACTGGCTCCGTTGTGAGCCCCATGGTGCCTTCTCCCATAGCCCCCTCCTCACATGCTCCTTTGCCACACTGCCACCAACCCAGCCCACGGTTAGCCCGCGCCTGGCCTCCCCAGGGCCGGACACGCTGGCTCTCTCTCAGACTTTGAGGGAGGAAGGTTTCACCTCCACGCTGCTCTGCGGTCGCAGATCGGGGAACGTGCCTTGTGCCCCGAGCCCTTCCACGGGCACTGCCAGGGTTATTGGCTTCCAGAAGCACTTTGGGGCTGTGTCAAAGCTGCAGAGCGAGGCTATATGAGCCGGCCGGTCCTTCCCCACGGCCCTCCGGCTGCAGGGCACCCGCGGGGCCCCTCTGGCCCCCGGTGCCGAGCAACTGACGTGACGCCCAGACGCTATCGGTCAAGTTAATGCAAGCCAGTCTGCAAAGAACACCCCAGCGCTGGGGCGGGAATTTTACAGAGGCTGCAGGGAGTGGGGGTCAGAGAGGTGCAACAGACATGATGCAGGGCTGGAGAAGCTGCCGTGCGGTGAGAATGCAGCTGAAACAGCTCGAGTCCTTAACCAAAAGCTCACGTGGTGGCTTGTTGGCAGCATGGCAGCTCAGCCCCTCCACAGGAAGAAACCCCAGAGGCTGAAGGGCTCTTTGATCTGGCAGGGCAGGACCCAGCGGGGAAAACAAGGCCCCACTTTTTCACAGACGGGGTGATGAGCCATGAGACCCTCCTCCCCAGGGCAGCGGTGGCGTCATGTCTTCCTCTCTGCCCACCCAGCCTGGAAGGTGCTTTAGTGAGGGGGCTCAGCACAGGGGGAGGAGGGTGAGACCCTCTGTTCTGGGTTCCCTAGACAGTCTAGCGGCCCCATATATTAGACGGGTGTCTCAGCGGAGGAACTTCCACCAGGTACAAGGAACGACTCCAGAAGACTCAGAGAACGCGGGGCTCCTGCTGTGCGACATTTCTCACAAGGGCACAGGAAGGTGGCTGAAGGTTTCACATATTCAGCAGGGCAGGGACCAGACCTCACAATGTCACATGGCAGGAGCATCCGTTAGCGATCGGCTGTTCACTCTGGGTTGTGTGCCAGGCCGGGGTGCACAATAAACACCCCCTCGGGAGCTGGGACGGTGTGAGAATCCCTAGGGGAAGTTGCGGGCATCGCCCGCAGGTCAGGGGAGCCGATCAGCACGGGGCATCCTGGCTGTCGGCTCCGTGAACCACTGGGCGTGTCCATGCAGCCCCCTTAGTACTTAGTACGGTAGCCCCCCCCCGCCCCCATCTCAGCCCAGGGGTCTGTGCAGTGCCTGGCACAATGGGACCTTTGTACCAACCTTTCACTGCTCTGATCCACCAGCCCTCACTCCCCTCCCAGCACCAGGGAGAGAACCCAGGAGTCCTGGCTCCCAGCCCCCACTCCCCTCCCAGTGCCGTGGAGAGAACCCAGGAGTCCTGGCTCCCAGCCCCCCCTGCTCTAACCCACCAGCCCCAGCTCCCCTCCCAGCGCCGGGGAGAGAACCCAGGAGTCCTGGCTCCCAACCCCCACTCCCCTCCCAGCGCCGGGGAGAGAACCCAGGAGTCCTGGCTCCCAGCCCCCCTGCTCTAACCCACCAGCCCCTACTCCCCTCTGAGTGCCGAGGAGAGAACCCAGGAGTCCTGGCTCCCAGCCCCCCCTGCTCTGACCTACCAGCCCCATCTCCCCTCCCAGCGCTGGGGAGAGAACCCAGGAGTCCTGGCTCCCAGCCCCCCCTGCTCTGACCCACCAGCCCCCACTCCCCTCTGAGTGCCGAGGAGAGAACCCAGGAGTCCTGGCTCCCAGCCCCCCTGCTCTAACCCACCAGCCCCTACTCCCCTCTGAGTGCCGAGGAGAGAACCCAGGAGTCCTGGTTCCCAGCCCCCCCTGCTCTAACCACCAGCCCCCACTCCCCTCCCAGAGCCGGGGAGAGAACCCAGGAGTCCGGGCTCCCAGCCCCGCCCTGCCCCGGAACGGCTCGGTTGGTTGGAGATGGTGCAGCGCTCTCAGGGCCTGCCATTCAGTCGCTCCCTCCTGGGCCTTACGCCACCCAGAGAGTGGAGCACAACAGAGGCCTCGGAGCAGCTGAGCCCGAGCCCTGGCACACAAAGGAACAAGGAGAGAAGCCAGGCCAGGATCAGTCACAAGGGGCCCGGGACACAGGCCAGCGAACAGGGCTTTGTACTCCCCTCTCTGGCCCGGACGCCAGGGTCCCTGCTGGCAGCTCAGCGTACGCCAGCCCCACCAGGGCCAAGCGACTCAGGTTACCCTGTGGGGAAGGCACCCAGGCACCACGGGGACTGCGGGGAGCCTCTGCCTGGCACCTGGAAAATCCCAAGGGTCCTGGTGGGCTGAGGTGTAGAGATAGCACGGCCTAGTGGGTAGGCCACCAGGCTGGGAGACCTCGGGCCTGTCCTTTCCCCGCCCCAGGCCCCTGCTCCTTCCCCTCCGTCCCAGCTTGGGACAGGGACTGCCACGCAGCCTGTCTGTGCCGTGCCCGGGGGCCTCGAGCTCCGTTCGGTGCGATGGGCCCTGATTCAGGTCAGGGGGGCTGTGCTGCGCCCGGCACAGTAGGGTCCCTAGATCTGACGCAGGAACCTGTTCAGTGCCCGGCCCAACGGGCCCCCATTTCAACTGGGGGGTGCCATGCTGGGCACCACAGGGACCCCGGCCTGAGGCTGCGGCTCTGACACCGGTTGGGCTCTGCTCAGCAGACTCCTGGAGAAGCAGCAGCGTCGGCAGACAGGGAGCCCACGCGCAGCCCAGCCAGCCGGCGCGTTTCCAGGGGAAGGGGCCGAGCGTGGGAGAGGAGCACGGGGCTGAGCCGGGCAGCGGGGGAGAGGCAGCGCGGGGCTGAGCCGGGCAGTGGGGGGCTGAGCCGGGCAGCGGCGGGGAGGCAGTGCGGGGAAGCCAGGGAACCGGGGTTTATCTTGGAGAAGGGGACTGGAGCTGGGGATTCTCGGGTCCTGCCCCTGCACTGCTGGGCCCAGCGGAAGCCGCCTTCCCTCCCCCCCTTCCTGGCATCACACCTCCAGAGTCAACAGGACTTTGTACTCGGAGCAAGCGCCTGCCAGCTGCCCGCCCCGCCCGCATTCCCGTCTCAGAGAACAGCCTGACCTAGAGAGGAGAGCGGGCAAGGGAATATCCAAGTGCACAGCCCCCTGCCCCCAACCCACCCACTCCTAGAGCCGCGGAGAGAACCCAGGAGTCCTGGCTCCCAGCCCCCCTGCTCTGACCCACCAGCCCCCACTCCCCTCCCAGAGCCGGGGAGAGAACCCAGGAGTCCTGGCTCCCAGCCCCCCTGCTCTGACCCACCAGCCCCCAGTCCCCTCCCAGAGCCGGGGAGAGAACCCAGGAGTCCGGGCTCCCAGCCCCCCTGCTCTAACCACTAGCCCCCACTCCCCCCCCAGCGCCAGGGAGAGAACCCAGGAGTCCTGGCTCCCAGCCCCCCCTGCTCTAACCACTAGCCCCCACTCCCCCCCCCAGCACCAGGGAGAGAACTCAGGAGTCCTGGCTCCCAGCCCCCCTGCTCTGACCCACCAGCCCCCACTCCCCTCCCAGAGCCGGGGAGAGAACCCAGGAGTCCTGGCTCCCAGCCCTCCTGCTCTGATCGACCAGCCCCCACTCCCCTCCCAGAGCCAGGGAGAGAACCCAGGAGTCCTGGCTCCCAGCCCCCCTGCTCTAACCCACCAAGATAGGGGTGGGCCCATGCTGGGCACTGCACAGACACCCAGCCCCTGAGCTCAGGTGCCCCCCATCACGCCAGGCGCTGCACACGAGGCACCTGAGCTCCAGGACTGCACAGCGCTTCCCGTCTAGGAGCCAGAGAAAGGCCCATGGCCCCCGCTGCATTCAGCGGGGCCCCGGGAGATCCCAGCCCCAGTGGCCTTGCCCCCCAAACCCCAGAACACAGCCCCCGCTGGGCTCCTGCCCCAGCACCAGGCCAGGCGTGCCAGCCTCCAAAGGGGGCCCTGGGCTGTCTCAAGCCCACTGGCGACAGCACTCCCAGCTGCCATGAGGGGGCTGAGCACAGGGAGCCTCTCCTCCGGCGGGTGGGGGGGTCCCCAGCTCAGTGCCCTGCTCCCCCGCCCCAGAGACGTCCCCCAGTTCCCCTCCCAGGCAGTGTGTACAGCCTAGGGCCGGCAGCGACACGCGGAAAGCCAACCTGAGCCCGAGACGGGCAGGCGGCGGAGAGGGACGAGGGGCCTGTACCGAAGAGCACGGGGCTGGGGTCACATCCTGGCCCCGGTGCTGACGCCCTGCGAGCACCGCGTCCTTGGGCTGTCTGCAGCCAGCAGCCGCAGGATGGAGTGTGGACAAGCCCCGCTGCCATCCGCACACAAAGCCCTCCGAGGGTTTGTCCGACGCACACGGCTCGGGAGGACGACGAGAACCTTTCAAGCCCAGGCAATTCGCAAAACTCGTGTGTGATGAAGTGGGGAGGTTTCTTGGTTTCCTATGGGGCACGGTTTGCATGCCGAGGGGCTGGGACTCAGTTTCCCCGAGTGTTACTGGTTCAACGAGGGGAGGGGAGAGGAAGTTCGTTGGGACACAGGACCGGAGAGGGAACTTGGGACCCCGGCCGATGGCCTGGAGGATGGAGACCCCAGCGACTGACGACCCGGAGACGCAGCTCAGGAGTCCCAGCCGGTTCTGGCCCGTGGGGGGACAATGGGCTGTGGGGAGAGGACCCCGGTGACCTGACCGGCCAGAGGTGGCTGAGAGGCGATGAGGCCCAGGCCACCCTGTTTACGACCCTGTCTCCCTGGAGAGAAGCCAATGGACAGAGGGGGCTTGGGGCCGGGGATATCGGATGCCCAGCTGGGAAGCAGGGGGGCTCGGGGCTGGAGAAGGGGAGCAGGCAGAGCCCCGCTGGCTGCAGGGGGACTGGGATGTGCTGGGCTGGGGGAGGCCAGGCCTGAGGCCCAGAGAATTTCCTGTGCTGGGTTCATCGCTCAATAACCCCTCCTGTGTTACGCTGGCGGAGAGTCGCTCCGGGCTAGAGCACAGGGGGTGGCGGCCCCGGGGGGGCCCAGAGCGAGGGGACTCCCTGGGGGGGCCCACGGCAGAGACAGACGTGCTGAGGCTCAGAGAGGTGCGGCTCCAGGACGTGGAGGGGCCTGCCCTGGGAGCGAGTGGCCCCCCATGAAGGGCTGTCGCACTGAAAGGGGCACTCCCCACGGACCATCCGGGGCACAATCTGTGAGTCCGTGATGCTGTGGAAGTCCCCAGGATGAGGTGGTGAAAGGATGTGGCGCCTGCTTCGGGGGGGCGGGGGGGAGAGGATGATTTGACCCACGTAATCAATCTCTGGTTCCCACCACAGACTCTCACTCCTCAGTGTATTTGGCATCATAGCTGGCATGGCAGGGAGCGAAATGGTACACATGGGGAAACTGAGGCACAGCGCAGCTGAGCGACTGGTCCAGGGTCGCACAAGAAGTCTGTGGCAGAGCAGGAACCTGAGCTTGGCTCTGGCATCTCCTAAGCTAGTGCCCCATCCACTGGGCCACACTTCCCCTCGACCCCCTGAATTAGCCTGCGGAACTCACTGCCACAAGAGCGGTAGTCAGCAGCCATTTCTCCAGCTAGCGGGGACCCCCGGGCTGGGAGAGGGAGGGATTCAGAACACAACCAAGGGGGTGGCTGGGGGAATGCAGCCCCCACAGCCCTACTGCGCCCGCCGCAGGGATGCAGCAAGCCCTGGCTGGCCTGTTAGGGGGACCCAGGCTTCTGAGCTGCCTCCCTTCGCAGAGCCATCACCCAGCCCTGGCTCCACAGGCTGCTGGCACCATGCAGGGCAGAGACCCCGGGAATGGCCCATCCTGGAACACCACAACCCCTTCCCTGCCCTCCGGCGTTCTCCCCAGACAACGCACCTCCCATCAGCTCAGGCCTGGCCCGGAGTCTGTGGTGCAGGCAGGTTCAGACAGACCCAATCAGCCCTACCCTCTGCCAGCTGGCAACATGGCAGTCAGACAGCAGTCGGAGCCTAGGATTCGAGGAAGGGGCAGCTCTGGGGGGCTGGGAGCCAGGACTCCTGGGTTCTCTCCCCGGCTCTGGGAGGGGAGTGGGGGCTGGAGGGTCAGAGCAGGGGGGCTGGGAGCCAGGACTCCTGGGTTCTCTCCCCGGCTCTGGGAGGGGAGTGGGGGCTGGAGGGTCAGAGCAGGGGGACTGGGAGCCAGGACTCCTGGGTTCTCTCCCCAGCTCTGGGAGGGGAGTGGGGGCTGGTGGGTTAGAGCAGGGGGGGCTGGGAGCCAGGACTCCTGGGTTCTCTCCCCGGCTCTGGGAGGGGAGTGGGGGCTGGTGGGTCAGAGCAGGGGGGCTGGGAGCCAGGACTCCTGGGTTCTCTCCCCAGCTCTGGGAGGGGAGTGGGGGCTGGTGGGTTAGAGCAGGGGGGGCTGGGAGCCAGGACTCCTGGGTTCTCTCCCCAGCTCTGGGAGGGGAGTGGGGGCTGGTGGGTTAGAGCAGGGGGGGCTGGGAGCCAGGACTCCTGGGTTCTCTCCCCAGCTCTGGGAGGGGAGTGGGGGCTGCTGGACTGGAGCGGGGCTGGGAGCCAGGACTCCTGGGTTCTCTCCAGAGCTCTCGGAGTTATCTATCTCGGTAGCACCCTGGAGGGCCCAGCCTAGAACCGAAGCTGCCGCACAGACCGAGGTCGGGGTCCCCCCCACGCCAGGCCCTGTACAAACAGCCCCTCCCTCCAAGGATCTTTAAGGCCGTATGAAAATCGAGGGCCAAAATGTCCTCGAGTAACTTTTTATGCGCCCCACAAGTTCCTGTGAGCTGGGCCGTGCTGGGCCAAAGCTACCTGCAGGTGCAACGAGTCGCAGCCGCCATTTCTGCAGGGCCGGAGCTGACTGCCCCAAACCGTAACTTCAACACACCCCGGGTGCAACTTTTGAACCAAAATGTTTTTAAAAAGTCACCACTGTTTCCAGCCTTAACCATGTGACAGTCTAGGGGCCTGACCCAATCCGCTGCCAGGCCCCTGAGTCCCAGCCTCCTCCAGCAACTTGATTCAACCCGGGATCATGCACAGGGGGAATATCCAGCGGCCTTGGGCCCTTTCAGCCAAGGTTAACAGGCCAAACCATTCCTCGTTGCCCACCAGTCCCCATGCAGCAGTGATCCCCCCAAGTCTAACGCTACCGCGTGCTTTCCATCCACAGCTCTCACAGCGCTTCACTCTGGGGATCACTGTCCTCAGTGCACAGATGGGGGAAACTGAGGTAGGCGGCAGTGAAGGGACACGCCCAAGGGCACTCGGTGGCAGATCTGGCTCTCTCGTGTCACCCGCCCCGTGGCTCTCAGTGAGCCTCTGACCACAGCTAGCTCACGCTGTCCCGGGAGAGCCACCGGCAGCTATCGATAACCACAAACGTACCCGGCTCCAGCCACCGGGAAATCGCCTGGCCCCCGCGCGCCCCCATCACAGGGCTGTTCCTCCCCCTCCCAGACAACCAGGAGGTCACCACATCACTTACACGGCTAAGACAGCAGGTCTCGCTGCAGGAGGCTCGCCGCGCCGCAAAGAAAAGGGATGGGGGGAAAGCAGATGTGACACAGCAGGCAGGGAACCCCAAGTCTGGGGTCTAAGCTCCCTGCCCCCCAGAGGGACCTGGCTGAGGGGGCCTGGTTGTACCTACAAGCCCCGCTTGGGACCGGCTTCCTGTCGGCTAATAAACCTTCTGTGTCACTGCCCGGCTGAGAGTCCCAGGGAATCGCAGATGTGGGGGGGAGCCGGGCCCGGACTCCCCCATGCTCCATGACAGCAGGGCGTCGGAAAGGCCCCGATCCTGCTTTTTGCTGAGCTCCAGATTGATGACTAAGGTTTCCAGTATCAAAGACAAACCAGAGAAGATCCCGGAGGATGGGCCTGTCGATGGCTACTAGCCAAGCTGGGCAGGGATGGTGTCCCTGGCCTCTGTTTGCCAGCACCTGGCAATGGGCGACAGGGGCTGGGTCACTCGGTGATTCCCTGTTCTGTTCACTCCCTCTGGGGCGCCTGGCAGTGGCCGCGGTTGGCAGACAGGACCCTGGGCTGGATGGGCCTTTGCTCTGACCCATAGGGCCGCTCCTCTGTTCAGCCAGCCCCCTGGTGCTGCTTTGTACCACGGCCCACTGCAGAGCAGGGAGAGAGCCAGCACCTCCCTCCCTCGGCGCCAAATTACAGCTCCGCTGCCCACTGCACAACGGGCTGGGTCGCATTTCGCAGCAGGTGTGGGGGGGGAAAAGGGGATCGGGAAAGCGCAGCTAACTGAAGGGTTGTGCCGGAAGGCGGGCTCGGTCAGGCCCCACACCACAGAGAGAGGTCTGGGCCCCCCGAAAGCTGCCTGAAATCCATCCCGGATACCTGGGGTTTTCAGCTCTGCTCCAGCCTGGCTGCGTGATCGGGGGGCAGCCCTCCGGCCTGTGATCACAACGGGCCCTGCTGGCCTGAATCTAGGGAGAACCCCAGGGGAGTCCCTGCGTCTCTGGGCCTCAGTTCCCTTGCCTGTACAATGGGGCTAAGGTGTCTGCCTCCAGGGCGGGCACTGCTGTATTCTGGCTGTGTAGTGCCTGGCGCCGTGGGGGCCACCACCTGGGGTCCTCCCCCACAACCCTCCCGAGGCAGGGACCTGTCCAGGGCCCCAGCTCAGCAGCCACCGTTCTGCACAGAGCCTTTCACAGCCTGGGATCCGGGGGGCACGGAGCAGCCCCCACGGCATCGCACGACACGCTGCGGCACGTGCCCCTGGGCCAACGCACCGAATCCAGCGCTGGGCAGTTCCAAAAAGGGAGATGTTTGCTCAGCCGCTGACTTGGGGCGGGTTGGGACATGCCCAGCCCAGGCAGAGAGCCGAGAAGCACCCCACCCTGTTCGCACCAGAGAGGCAGCACGGCCGGCTGGAATTCGTGATACCCCCTGCGGCCTCCCTGCCAACCCCAAAGCACCCCCACCCCCGCTCACAACCCTGGGTTCCCCCCTGCGGCACCTCTGCCAGCCCCCAACACGCTTCTACCACAGCACCACACTGTGCCAGGCGCTGTACGTTAGGGGTATTACGGCAGTCCCCAGGCGCCCCATCAGGGCCCAGCACCTCACTGTGCCAGGCACTGTACGTTAGGGGTATTACGGCAGTCCCCAGGCACCCCATCAGAACCCAGGACCCCACTGTGCCAGGCGCGTATGTTAGGGGTATAATGGCAGTCCCCAGGTGCCCCGTCAGGGCCCAGCACCCACCGTACCAGGCGCTGTACGTTAGGGATATTACGGCAGTCCCCAGGCACCCCGTCAGAACCGAGGACCCCACCGTGCCAGGCGCTGTACGTTAGGGGTATTACGGCAGCCCCCAGGCGCCCCGTCAGGCACCAGCATCACACTGTGCCAGGCGCTGTACATTAGGGGTATTATGGCATTCACCAGGCGCCCCGTCAGGCCCCAGCACCCCACTGTGCCAGGGGCTGTACGTTAGGGGTATAATGACAGTCCCCAGGCGCCCCATCAGGCCCAGCACCCCACTGCGCCAGGCGCTGTACGTTAGGGGTATTATGGCAGTCCCCAGGAGCCCCGTCAGAACCCAGGACCCCACTGTGCCAGGCGCTGTACGTTAGGGGTATTACAACAGCCCCCAGGCGCCCCGTCAGGCCCCAGCACCCCACTATGCCAGGCGCTGTACGTTAGGGGTATTACGGCAGTCCCCAGGCGCACCGTCAGGGCCCAGCACCCCACTGTGCCAGGCGCTGTACGTTAGGGGTATTACGGCAGTCCCCAGGCGCACCGTCAGGGCCCAGCACCCCACTGTGCCAGGCGCTGTACGTTAGGGGTATTACGGCAGTCCCCAGGCGCCCCGTCAGGCCCCAGCACCCCACTGTGCCAGGCGCTGTACGTTAGGGGTATTATGACAGCCCCCAGGCGCCCCGTCAGGCCCCAGCACCCCACTGTGCCAGGCGCTGTACGTTAGGGGTATTACGGCAGTCCCCAGGCGCACCGTCAGGGCCCAGCACCCCACTGTGCCAGGCGCTGTACGTTAGGGGTATTACGGCAGTCCCCAGGCGCACCATCAGGCCCCAGCCGAGAGGCAGAAGAAGGTGCCGGTACCAGCCTCAGGTGGCTCATTGGCAGCAGTCTCTGTTCCCTGCTGAAGATCCCACGGCGGCTCTCCAGGGATTGTTCCATGACAATGGGACCCAGCTCTGCCTCCGACCTGCTGGTGGACTTGGGCATGTCTCTTGCTATGGTCCTACATAGCGCCTGGCAGAGGCAAGGACCCTCCAATGTTGAGGGGGGCTGCAGGCAGCGCTTCCCCCCAATCTCGGTCAGGGAGGGGAGAGACGGCGGGCAGTGCTCCCCCCTCCATCTCGGTCGGGGAGAGGGGCGGTGGCGGGCAGCGCTCCCCTGCCTTTCTCGGACGTGGAGGGGGGAGGCACCGGTCATTGCCCCCCAATCTCAGTCTTGGAGCGGAGAGGCGCCGGCCAGCACCCCCCGGCCAGCACCCCTCAATCTCAGTCGAGGCAGGTGGGGGCATCCGAGTAGTGCTCAGCACAGCCAGGGCCCCCCTAGTCTCAGTTGTGGAGGGGGCAGGCGCCGGCCAGTGTCCCCCAATCTCGGTCAGGGAGGGGAGAGACGGCGGGCAGTGCATCCCCCTCCATCTCGGTCGGGGAGAGGGGCGGCGGCGGGCAGCGCTCCCCCGCCTTTCTCAGATGTGGAGGGGGGAGGCACCGGTCAGTGCCCCCCAATCTCAGTCTTGGAGCGGAGAGGCGCCGGCCAGCACCCCCCAATCTCAGTCGAGGCAGGTGGGGGCATCCGGGTAGTGCTCAGCACAGCCAGGGCCCCCCTAGTCTCAGTTGTGGAGGGGGCAGGCGCCGGCCAGTGTCCCCCAATCTCGGTCATGGAGGGGGAAGGCAGCGGGCAGTGCTCCCCCAATCTCGTTCGTGGAGCAGGAGGCACCGGGCAGCGCCCCCCAATCTCAGTCGGGAGAGGTGGGGGCCTCCGGGTAGCACTCAGCACAGCCAGGTCCCCCCAGTCTCGGTCGTGGAGGGGGGAGGCGCTGGCCAGTGTCCCCCAGTCTCGGTCGTGGAGGGGGGAGGCGCTGGCCAGTGTCCCCCAATCTCGGTCGTGCAGGGGGGAGGCGCTGGCCAGTGCCCCCCAATCTCGGTCGTGGAGGGAGGAGGCAGCGGGCAGTGCTCCCCTAGTCTCGTTCGTGGAGCGGGAGGCACCGGGCAGCGCCCCCCAATCTCAGTCGGGAGAGGTGGGGGCCTCCGGGTAGCACTCAGCACAGCCAGGTCCCCTAATCTCGGTCGTGGAGGGAGGAGGCAGCAGGCAGTGCTCCCCCAGTCTCGTTCGTGGAGCAGGAGGCACTGGGCAGCGCCCCCCAATCTCAGTCGGGGGAGGTGGGGGCCTCCGGGTAGCACTCAGCACAGCCAGGGCCCCCCACGTCTCGGTCGTGGAGGGGGGAGGCGCTGGGCAGCGCCCCCCAATCTCAGTCGGGGGAGGTGGGGGCCTCCGGGTAGCACTCAGCACAGCCAGGGCCCCCCAGTCTCGGTCATGGAGTGGGGAGGCACCGGGCAGTGCCCCCCAATCTCAGTCAGGGGAGGTGGGGGCCTCCGGGTAGCACTCAGCACAGCCAGGTCCCCCCAGTCTCGGTCGTGGAGGGGGGAGGCACTGGCCAGTGTCCTCCAGTCTCGGTCGTGGAGCAGGAGGCACCGGGCAGCGCCCCCCAATCTCAGTCGGGAGAGGTGGGGGCCTCCGGGTAGCACTCAGCACAGCCAGGTCCCCCTAGTCTCGGTCGTGGAGGGGGGAGGCGCTGGCCAGTGTCCCCCAGTCTCGTTCGTGGAGCAGGAGGCACCGGGCAGCGCCCCCCAATCTCAGTCGGGAGAGGCGGGGGCCTCCGGGTAGCACTCAGCACAGCCAGGGCCCCCACGTCTCTGTCGTGGAGGGGGGAGGCGCCGGGCAGCGCCCCCAATCTCAGTCGAGGCAGGTGGGGGCCTCCGGGTAGCACTCAGCACAGCCAGGGCCCCCCACGTCTCGGCCAGGACAAGGAGAATACAAAAGCTGTTTCTGAAGTGGATTTTTGGCAGCGCTGGGCCGTTGGAGCAGCAGGGGCCGGGCGTGTTTTCTGGGGCGCTTGTCAGGAACAGATATTAAAAGCCCTTATTAGCTCGCTCTGTTCCTTCCCAGCAGCTGTGAGCGGGAGCCACGTGACGCCCGTTCAAGGACAGAAGCAACAAGAACACGAAGGTGGCGAACGCACAAGAAAAGAGCCTCCGATTCAAAGCCACGCACTGCACTCAACAAGTCCTACCTAGCAACCGGCTCCGGGCTGAAGCCCGCAGGCGCACGGCCTGGAGCCGAGCTGACGCAGGCGGAGCGACACGGAGCCAGCAGCTGCAGCACAGGGCCTTGGCATTGTGTCACACTCAGCAGCCGCTCCCGTGTGAGGGCGATGCGGCTGCATCTGGGGCGGGGGCCAGTCTTCAAGCCACCCGCCCGCTGTCCTGGATACCGCACAGAGGCCATTCTTTCACAGCGAGACTGGCATACCAAAGCCTGTGCCAGGCTCACAAAGAGAGACAGCCCATCTCCAGAAGCTCACAAGCTAAATAGACAAGAGAAGTGTTCTTAGCCCCATGTTACAGGTGGGCAAGTCACCGCATCGCTCCAGGCCTCAGTTTCCCCATGGCGGAAGGGAAAGCCTGCCCTATGGGAGACGACAGGAGCTGGCTCAAAGGGGCGACGGGGTGGCTTGATCACAGTCTATAAGCACCTAGACGGGGCACAAATGTTTACCAGCGGGCTCGGCAGCCTAGCAGTGCATGGTCTAACCCGCCCAACGCGCTGGAAACCAACGCAAGACGAAGGCATTACTGAGCGATCCAGCCAGCCCCAGCTTCTGGCCATCGGCGCATGGGCGGAGAGTGGGAAGTTTTTCGAAGAGATCTGCTCCGTTCACACAGGGATCCATTCAGGGCCTGTACTGTACAGGGGGTCAGACTAGATGGTCCCTCCATGAACCATGGAATCTCAGAGTTGGAAGGGACCTCAGGAGGTATCTAGTCCAACTCCCTGCTCAAAGCAGGACCAACCCCCAGACAGATTTTTGCCCCAGATCCCTAAGTGGCCCCCTCAAGGACTGAACTCCCAACCCTGGACTTAGCAGGCCAATGCTCAAACCACAGAGCTGTCCCTCCCCCTGCTCTAGTCCCACTCAGAGAAGGCCTTTCCACCCAGGCCCCAGCCCCACGTCTGCACTCCGGTTCTGAACATACCCATGGGAAGACTTCCTGGTGCGGCTGGGGCAGTGATTCCAGTTCGGGCAGCCAGACGGGACACACATGGGTATTAGTTCTCACCCACCCACACACACTTCAATCCGAAGCTGCAAAGGTCATTGAGTCCAGCCCCCTGCCTTCACTAGCAGGACCAAGTACTGATTTTGCCCCAGATCCCTAAGCACCCCTCAAATTGAACTCACACCCCTGGGTTTAGCAGGCCAACGCTCAAACCACTGAGCTATCCCGGCCCCCCAGTCACCAGTGAGGCAGAACCCAAGGAGCGAAATGAAGACCCCGGCCCCGCTGGCAGGGCATGAACGTGGCCCTTCGGGAAACCCAGAGAGTCAGCCATGCGCTCCCAGTGCATGGCAGCGATACCGTGTCCAGTGCTCGCATCCGCGTGTTACACACGAGCTACGAGGAGGATTCCCGAGCTGGCAAACACAGCTCCCAAAGCAGCTCGCAGTCTTCAGCTTACCAAAGACACTAACCACGGTCAGTAAGTACCTCCATGGGGAGTAAACAGCTGGAGGCGAAAGCCATGCAAATTCCCATTAGAAATAAGGCATGCGCTTGCCACAGCGCCAGTGATTAACCATTGAAACAAGGCCCCGAGGGCAGGGGTGGATTTTCCTTCACTTGCCGCCTTCCCACCTCTCTGGAAGACGCTTTAGCACAATACATGGGGATCTGGGTGAAATTCTTGTGTCTGTAACGTACTAGATTATCTAATAGTCTCTTCTGGCTTTCCTCTATGAATCTGGGCAAGCAGATGGGACGACCAGATTCTGTGCTTCGGCTGCTGTTTAGCAAAGGCTGAGGCATACCAGGGCTTTGCTCCAGAAATGCACCATGCCCAGCCCCTGCACTTCCAATCAGATAAGAAATTCGTCACTTCCTGTCCTAAAACACTGCAATTGTTGCATTCCACCCTACTGGCTCCGCAATTTCTATCAGCATAAGAATCGCCAGAACCAGGGTCTGCTCAGCCCGTCTCCGACAGCTGTTACAAGAAACCCTTCAGCCATGGGATAACCTGCCTGTTACACAGAGGATGAGTCGTGCTTGCGCCCTGAAGAACGAGAGTCTAACTCTTGCTTTTCTTTCTAATCCTTACTAAAAAACGTCTGATCGTTTGTTTAAACTCTTGGCCTCTTGTGGCACTGAACTCCACATGCTTTTAAAATGCAGTCCACAGTGTATTTCCATTGGTCAGTTTTCAATGCGCTGACTTCCATTTTCATTCCACGTCACCTCGCTCGAAGGCTGTTTTGTTCGCTGCTTGTGCAGCACCCAGCACCTGTCACAGGCCGGGAGGAACCATCAGCTCGCTAGTCTGACTCCCGGATGGCACAAGCCAGAGAATTCCACACAGTTACCCCCTTTGAGCCCAACCGCTCGCAACACAGCTCATCCAGAAAGGCACGCGGGCTGGATCGGAAGCCATCAAGAGATGGAGAATCTACCACTGCAGCAGGCAGTTTGGGCCAATGGTTAGTCAGCCACATTGTACAAAACCTGTGCCTTATTTCTAGCATGAACGTGCCTGGCTTTGCCTGCCAGCCACTGCCTTCCGGATAGAGTAAAGAGTGCCCTGGTACCAGGTATCTTCTCCCCATGGAGACACAGTGTGATCAGGGGGTCCCTGACTACGACCATCTGAATAAATAACACAGAGAGGCACTGGGGATCCTCTGGGAAGGACAGAGACTGAAGCAAGCTGGGAACAACTTCCACCCACCCACCAGCAATGACATCTGCACAGAGCCAGTGTTACGAAACCCGCCTCGTTCGTTCGGCTGGGAGATAGAGGGTGGTTTGAAAAGAGATGTAATCACATTCCACAGCACTCCGGAGCTTGGCTCCCGGAGCGGTTCTGCTGACGGAGGCGAGAATTCACAGTGCAGGCCAACCTGCAGCAGACATCTCGGGTTTGTGCCTAGTAAACGCAGTTATAAACCATGATTCCTGTACAAAACAAAAAAAGGCTTTGCCAGGGACTTTTTATACAGGCACCAGATCGAATTATACCGGTAGAAAAGCAGCGTTGCCTTGGATAGAGCACTGGGAGACTGTCTATTCCCAGCTCTGACACTGATCTGTTAGGTGACCTTTGATAAGCAGCATACCCACTCTCTGCCTCGGTTTCCCCATCTGTAAAATGGGGGTAATGATCGACGGATGAAAAGCCTTAGCCGTCGTTATTACAGGTGATTACGCTGGTATAACTATATCGAACTCAGGGCTATGCTACACTGGTACCACTTCTGCATAGACACTACCTACCCCGCCAGGAGGGGTTCTCCCGTCGGCGTATGTAACCACCTTCCCCAAGAGGTGGTAGCAAGGTCGAGGGAAGGAAAGCTCCACTGCTCTGCACCGCTGCATGAAACCCCTGGCACGACCGGCTAATCACTATTCACCAGCTCGCCTCAATCCCAAGCAAAGCCGCCGCTCTGCACTGCCAAGGCTTTGTGGTGATGGCCTAAAGAACGCCTGCTCGTTAGCACTAACGGAGCCGGGGACGTCAGTCACTGTTCCCACACGCGGGCACTGGCAGCGTGGGGGGTGGGTTGAGGGCGGTTTACCACCAGCCCGGCACTGCAGAGGTTAATACGCCAAGACGGAGCCGGTTATTAAACATTTGAAAATCGGATTTGGGGCCTAGCAGGTTAACGTGGGCCAGGACAGTGACCCCATGATCCATGCCCACGCTCTGCTGTGAAGCACTGCAGCAACAGCTGCCCACTCTGCCCCGAGCCAGCTCCCTGCACCGCTTCCTAATGCAGCGGCTGGGCACCGAGCGCTCAGCGGTGAAACAGGAGAGATGGAGGAGGAGAGGACAGGGTAACGCAGCAGCATGTGTGGGGAAGAGCGAGTGAGATCATTGCAGAGATGGGGGGACGCCAGTGGGGAGGAGAGCAAAGGGGGAGAACAAAGAGTCAGGGTCACCGCAGCCACGCTGGGTGGGGGGGCAGGAGACCAGGGAATCAGGGCCACCACAGCCACGCTGGGCCGGGGAACCAGGAAATCACCGCAGCCACGCTGGGGGAGGGGGGGGAGACCAGGGAATCAGGGTCACCGCAGCCACGCTGGGTGGGGGGGCAGGAGACCAGGGAATCAGGGCCACCGCAGCCACGCTGGGCCGGGGGAGCAGGGAATCACCGCAGCCACGCTGGGCAGGGAGACCAGGGAATCAGGGTCACCGCAGCCACGCTGGGTGGGGGGGGCAGGAGACCAGGGAATCAGGGCCACCGCAGCCACGCTGGGCCGGGGGAGCAGGGAATCAGGGTCACCGCAGCCACGCTGGGCCGGGGGAGCAGGGAATCAGGGCCACCGCAGCCACGCTGGGCCGGGGGAGCAGGGAATCAGGGTCACCGCAGCCACGCTGGGCCGGGGGAGCAGGGAATCAGGGCCACCGCAGCCACGCTGGGCCGGGGAACCAGGAAATCACCGCAGCCACGCTGGGGGAGGGGGAGGAGACCAGGGAATCAGGGTCACCGCAGCCACGCTGGGTGGGGGGGCAGGAGACCAGGGAATCAGGGCCACCGCAGCCACGCTGGGCCGGGGAACCAGGAAATCACCGCAGCCACGCTGGGGGAGGGGGGGGAGACCAGGGAATCAGGGTCATCGCAGCCACGCTGGGCTGGGGAAGGGGACCAGGGAATCAGGGTCATCGCAGCCACGCTGGGCAGGGAGACCAGGGAATCAGGGTCACCGCAGCCACGCTGGGCGGGGGAGCAGGGAATCACCGCAGCCACGCTGGGCGGGGAGACCAGGGAATCAGGGTCACCGCAGCCACGCTGGGCGGGGAGACCAGGGAATCAGGGTCACCGCAGCCACGCTGGGCCGGGGGAGCAGGGAATCACCGCAGCCACGCTGGGCGGGGGGCCCAGGGAATCAGGGCCACCAGAGCCACGCTGGGCCGGGGAACCAGGAAATCACCGCAGCCACGCTGGGGGAGGGGGAGGAGACCAGGGAATCAGGGTCACCGCAGCCACGCTGGGTGGGGGGGCAGGAGACCAGGGAATCAGGGCCACCGCAGCCACGCTGGGCCGGGGAACCAAGAAATCACCGCAGCCACGCTGGGGGAGGGGGGGGAGACCAGGGAATCAGGGTCATCGCAGCCACGCTGGGCGGGGGAGCAGGGAATCAGGGTCACCGCAGCCACGCTGGGCCGGGGAACCAGCAAATCACCGCAGCCACGCTGGGGGAGGGGGGGGGAGACCAGGGAATCAGGGTCACCGCAGCCACGCTGGGCCGGGGGACCAGGGAATCACTGCAGCCACGCTGGGCCGGGGGTGGGAGGGAGACCAGGGAATCAGGGTCACCGCAGCCACGCTCAGCGGGGGGGGGGGGGCGGACCAGGGAATCAGGGTCATCGCAGCCACGCTGGGTGGGGGACCAGGGAATCAGGGTCACCGCTGCCACGCTGGGCTGAGGGACCAGGGAAGCAGGGTCACCGCTGCCACGCTGGGGGGGGGGGGGCGGAACCAGGGAATCAGGGTCACAGCAGCCACGCTGGGCTGGGGGACCAGGGAATCACCACAGCCACGCTGGGCCGGGGGGCAGGGGGGGAGACCAGGGAATCAGGGTCATTGCTGCCACGCTGGGTGGGGGGACCAGGGAATCAGGGTCACAGCAGCCACGCTGGGCCGGGGGCGGGGAGGAGACCAGGGAATCAGGGTCACCGCAGCCACACTGGGCCGGGGGAGCAGGGAATCAGGGTCACCGCAGGCACGTTGGGCGAGGGGGGACACCAGGGAATCAGGGTCACCGCAGCCACGCTGGGCCGGGGGAGCAGGGAATCACTGCAGCCACGCTGGACGGGGGGCCCAGGGAATCAGGGTCACCGCAGCCACGCTTGGCGGGGGGGCGGGCAGGGAATCAGGGTCACCGCAGCCACGCTGGGCCGGGGGACCAGGGAATCACTGCAGCCACGCTGGGCCGGGGGTGGGAGGGAGACCAGGGAATCAGGGTCACCGCAGCCACGCTCAGCGGGGGGGGGGACCAGGGAATCAGGGTCATCGCAGCCACGCTGGGTGGGGGACCAGGGAATCAGGGTCACTGCTGCCACGCTGGGTGTGGGGGGGCGGAACCAGGGAATCAGGGTCACAGCAGCCACGCTGGGCTGGGGGACCAGGGAATCACCACAGCCACGCTGGGCCGGGGGCAGGGGGGGAGACCAGGGAATCAGGGTCATTGCTGCCACGCTGGGTGGGGGGACCAGGGAATCAGGGTCACTGATGCCACGCTGGGGGGGGGAGACCAGGGAATCAGGGTCACCGCAGCCACGCTGGGCCGGGGGAGCAGGGAATCAGGGTCACCGCAGCCACGCTGGGCCGAGGGAGCAGGGAATCACTGCAGCCACGCTGGGCGGGGGGCCCAGGGAATCAGGGTCACCGCAGCCACGCTTGGCGGGGGGGCGGGCAGGGAATCAGGTTCACCGCAGCCACGCTGGGCCGGGGGACCAGGGAATCACTGCAGCCACGCTGGGCGGGGGGCCCAGGGAATCAGGGTCACCGCAGCCACGCTTGGCGGGGGGGGACACCAGGGAATCAGGGTCACCGCAGCCACGTTGGGCGAGGGGGGACACCAGGGAATCAGGGTCACCGCAGCCACGCTGGGCCGGGGGAGCAGGGAATCACTGCAGCCACGCTGGGCGGGGGGCCCAGGGAATCAGGGTCACCGCAGCCACGCTTGGCGGGGGGGCGGGCAGGGAATCAGGTTCACCGCAGCCACGCTGGGCCGGGGGACCAGGGAATCACTGCAGCCACGCTGGGCGGGGGGCCCAGGGAATCAGGGTCACCGCAGCCACGCTTGGCGGGGGGGGGACACCAGGGAATCAGGGTCACCGCAGCCACGTTGGGCGAGGGGGGACACCAGGGAATCAGGGTCACCGCAGCCACGCTGGGCCGAGGGAGCAGGGAATCACTGCAGCCACGCTGGACGGGGGGCCCAGGGAATCAGGGTCACCGCAGCCACGCTTGGCGGGGGGGCGGGCAGGGAATCAGGGTCACCGCAGCCACGCTGGGCCGGGGGACCAGGGAATCACTGCAGCCACGCTGGGCCGGGGGTGGGAGGGAGACCAGGGAATCAGGGTCACCGCAGCCACGCTCAGCGGGGGGGGGGGGGACCAGGGAATCAGGGTCATCGCAGCCACGCTGGGCTGAGGGACCAGGGAAGCAGGGTCACCGCTGCCACGCTGGGTGGGGGGGGGGCGGAACCAGGGAATCAGGGTCATCGCAGCCACGCTGGGCTGGGGGACCAGGGAATCACCACAGCCACGCTGGGCCGGGGGCAGGGGGGGAGACCAGGGAATCAGGGTCACCGCAGCCACGCTGGGCCGGGGGAGCAGGGAATCACCGCAGGCACGCTGGGTGGGGGGACCAGGGAATCAGGGTCACTGATGCCACGCTGGGGGGGGGGGACCAGGGAATCAAGGTCACCACAGCCACACTGGGCCGGGGGAGCAGGGAATCAGGGTCACCGCAGCCACGTTGGGCGAGGGGGGACACCAGGGAATCAGGGTCACCGCAGCCACGCTGGGCCGGGGGACCAGGGAATCACTGCAGCCATGCTGGGCGGGGGGCCCAGGGAATCAGGGTCACCGCAGCCACGCTTGGCGGGGGGGCGGGCAGGGAATCAGGGTCACCGCAGCCACGCTGGGCCGGGGGGACCAGGGAATCACTGCAGCCACGCTGGGCCGGGGGTGGGAGGGAGACCAGGGAATCAGGGTCACCGCAGCCACGCTCAGCGGGGGGGGGGACCAGGGAATCAGGGTCACCGCTGCCACGCTGGGCCGGGGGACCAGGGAATCACTGCAGCCACGCTGGACGGGGGGCCCAGGGAATCAGGGTCACAGCAGCCACGCTTGGCGGGGGGGCGGGCAGGGAATCAGGGTCACCGCAGCCACGCTGGGCCGGGGGACCAGGGAATCACTGCAGCCACGCTGGGCCGGGGGTGGGAGGGAGACCAGGGAATCAGGGTCACCGCAGCCACGCTCAGCGGGGGGGGGGGGGACCAGGGAATCAGGGTCACCGCTGCCACGCTGGGCTGGGGGACCAGGGAAGCAGGGTCACCGCTGCCACGCTGGGTGGGGGGGGCGGAACCAGGGAATCAGGGTCACAGCAGCCACGCTGGGCTGGGGGACCAGGGAATCACCACAGCCACGCTGGGCCGGGGGGGAGACCAGGGAATCAGGGTCACCGCAGCCACGCTGGGCCGGGGGCGGGGAGGAGACCAGGGAATCAGGGTCGCGGCAGCCACGCTGGGCCGGGGGCGGGGAGGAGACCAGGGAATCAGGGTCGCGGCAGCCACGCTGGGTGGGGGGACCAGGGAATCAGGGTCGCGGCAGCCACGCTGGGCCGGGGGCGGGGAGGAGACCAGGGAATCAGGGTCACCGCAGCCACGCTGGGTGGGGGGACCAGGGAATCAGGGTCACCGCAGCCACGCTGGGCCGGGGGCGGGGAGGAGACCAGGGAATCAGGGTCACCGCAGCCACGCTGGGTGGGGGGCAGAGGGGAGACCAGGGAATCAGGGTCACCGCAGCCACGCTGGGCCGGGGGCGGGGAGGAGACCAGGGAATCAGGGTCGCGGCAGCCACGCTGGGCCGGGGGCAGGGGGGGAGACCAGGGAATCAGGGTCACCACAGCCACGCTGGGTCGGGGGCGGAGAGGAGACCAGGGAATCAGGGTCACCGCAGCCACGCTAGATGGGGGGACCAGGGAATCAGGGTCACCGCAGCCACGCTGGGCCGGGGGCGGGGAGGAGACCAGGGAATCAGGGTCGCGGCAGTGATGAAGGGGAAAACGGCAGCGGATCGGGGTGGCAGAGTCACTCCAGCGACACTGGGGGGACACAGTGAGTCAGGGGAAATGCAATGACGACGGGAGGGGGCTGGCGAACGGGGAGCGAGGGTCATTGCGGGGGGCAGGATATAGGGCGGTGGACAGGTGCGGATGAGGGGCTGAGCCCAGTGGGCGAAGGGAAGCAGCAGGACCAGAGAAGGGGACGACACAGACATTATGTGAAGGGAACTTGGCTACTGCAGCAGCCACGGGGTGTGTGTGGGTGACTCGGGGTTTATCCTGGGAGCGGCCCCCACCCCTCACCCCCATTTAACCATGGGGAGTGCCTGGGTCCGCCCCCTCCTCCAGGGAGGATCCCCCGAGACCCTCCCCCCGGCAGAGCGATATGGGGGGGGAGCCCCCGAGACCCCCCCCGGCAGAGCGATATGGGGGGGAGATCCCCCGAGTCCCACCCCCCGGCAGAGCGATATGGGGGGGAGCCCCCGAGTCCCCCCCCGGCAGAGCGATATGGGGGGGAGCCCCCGAGTCCCACCCCCCGGCAGAGCGATATGGGGGGGAGCTCCCCCGAGTCCCCCCCCGGCAGAGCGATATGGGGGGGAGCTCCCCCGAGTCCCACCCCCCGGCAGAGCGATATGGGGGGGAGCTCCCCCGAGTCCCACCCCCCGGCAGAGCGATATGGGGGGGAGCTCCCCCGAGTCCCCCCCCCGGCAGAGCGATATGGGGGGAGCCCCCGAGTCCCCCCCCCGGCACAGCGATATGGGGGGGAGCTCCCCCGAGTCCCCCCCCGGCAGAGCGATATGGGGGGGAGCTCCCCCGAGTCCCCCCCCGGCAGAGCGATATGGGGGGGATCCCCCGAGTCCCCCCCCCGGCAGAGCGATATGGGGGGAGATCCCCCGAGTCCCCCCCCCCGGCAGAGCGATATGGGGGGGAGCCCCCGAGTCCCCCCCCCGGCAGAGCGATATGGGGGGGAGCTCCCCCGAGTCCCACCCCCCGGCAGAGCGATATGGGGGGGGAGATCCCCCGAGTCCCACCCCCCGGCAGAGCGATATGGGGGAGATCCCCCGAGTCCCACCCCCCGGCAGAGCGATATGGGGGGGGAGATCCCCCGAGTCCCACCCCCCGGCAGAGCGATATGGGGGGGATCCCCCGAGTCCCCCCCGGCACAGCGATATGGGGGGAGGTCCCCCGAGTCCCCCCCCGGCACAGCGATATGGGGGGAGCCCCCGAGTCCCCCCCCGGCAGAGCGATATGGGGGGAGATCCCCCGAGTCCCCCCCGGCACAGCGATATGGGGGGAGCCCCCCGAGTCCCCCCCCGGCACAGCGATATGGGGGGAGATCCCCCGAGTCCCCCCCCGGCACAGCGATATGGGGGGAGCCCCCGAGTCCCCCCCCGGCAGAGCGATATGGGGGGAGGTCCCCCGAGTCCCCCCCCGGCACAGCGATATGGGGAGGAGCCCCCGAGTCCCCCCCCGAGTCCCCCCCCGGCACAGCGATATGGGGGGGATCCCCCGAGTCCCCCCCCGGCACAGCGATATGGGGGGAGATCCCCCGAGTCCCACCCCCCGGCAGAGCGATATGGGGGGGAGCCCCCGAGTCCCCCCCCGGCAGAGCGATATGGGGGGGAGATCCCCCGAGTCCCCCCCCGGCACAGCGATATGGGGGGGAGCCCCCGAGTCCCACCCCCCGGCACAGCGATATGGGGGGGAGCCCCCGAGTCCCCCCCCGGCACAGCGATATGGGGGGAGATCCCCCGAGTCCCCCCCCCGGCAGAGTGATATGGGGGGAGCCCCCGAGTCCCCCCCCGGCAGAGCGATATGGGGGGGAGATCCCCCGAGTCCCCCCCCGGCAGAGCGATATGGGGGGGATCCCCCCGAGTCCCCCCGGCAGAGCGATATGGGGGGGGAGCCCCCGAGTCCCCCCCCCCGGCAGAGCGATATGGGGGGAGATCCCCCGAGTCCCCCCCCGGCAGAGCGATATATGGGGGGAGCCCCCGAGTCCCCCCCCGGCACAGCGATATGGGGGGGAGCCCCCCGAGTCCCACCCCCGGCAGAGCGATATGGGGGGGAGCCCCCCGAGTCCCCCCCCGGCAGAGCGATATGGGGGGGAGCCCCCGAGTCCCCCCCCCGGCAGAGCGATATGGGGGGATCCCCCGAGTCCCCCCCCCGGCAGAGCGATATGGGGGGGGAGCCCCCGAGTCCCCCCCCCGGCAGAGCGATATGGGGGGGATCCCCCGAGTCCCCCCCCGGCAGAGCGATATGGGGGGGAGCCCCCGAGTCCCCCCCCGGCAGAGCGATATGGGGGGGGGATCCCCCGAGTCCCCCCCCCGGCAGAGCGATATGGGGGGAGCTCCCCTGAGTCCCCCCCCCGGCACAGCGATATGGGGGGGAGCTCCCCCGAGTCCCCCCCCCCGGCACAGCGATATGGGGGGGAGAACCCCCGAGTCCCCCCCCCCCGGCAGAGCGATATGGGGGGGAGCCCCCGAGTCCCCCCCCCGGCAGAGCGATATGGGGGGGAGCCCCCGAGTCCCCCCCGGCAGAGCGATATGGGGGGGAGATCCCCCGAGTCCCCCCCCCCGCCAGAGCGATATGGGGGGAGCCCCCGAGTCCCCCCCCCGGCAGAGCGATATGGGGGGAGCCCCCCCGGTCCCCCCCCCCAGCAGAGCGATGTGGGGGGAGCCCCCGAGTCCCCCCCCCGGCAGAGCGATATGGGGGGAGCTCCCCCGAGTCCCCCCCCCGGCACAGCGATATGGGGGGGAGCTCCCCCGAGTCCCCCCCCCTGGCACAGCGATATGGGGGGAGCCCCCGAGTCCCCCCCCCCCGGCACAGCGATATGGGGGGAGCCCCCGAGTCCCCCCCCGGCAGAGCGATATGGGGGGGAGCCCCCGAGTCCCCCCCCCGGCAGAGCGATATGGGGGGGAGATCCCCCGAGTCCCCCCCCCGGCAGAGCGATATGGGGGGGATCCCCCGAGTCCCCCCCCGGCAGAGCGATATGGGGGGGAGATCCCCCGAGTCCCCCCCCCGGCAGAGCGATATGGGGGGAGCCCCCGAGTCCCCCCCCCGGCAGAGCGATATGGGGGGGAGATCCCCCGAGTCCCCCCCCCGGCAGAGCGATATGGGGGGAGCCCCCGAGTCCCCCCCCCGGCAGAGCGATATGGGGGGAGCCCCCGAGTCCCCCCCCGGCAGAGCGATATGGGGGGGATCCCCCGAGTCCCCCCCCCCGGCAGAGCGATATGGGGGGAGCCCCCGAGTCCCCCCCCCGGCAGAGCGATATGGGGGGGATCCCCCGAGTCCCCACCCGGCAGAGCGATATGGGGGGAGCCCCCGAGTCCCCCCCCCGGCAGAGCGATATGGGGGGGATCCCCCGAGTCCCCCCCCCGGCAGAGCGATATGGGGGGGAGATCCCCCGAGTCCCCCCCCCGGCAGAGCGATATGGGGGGAGCCCCCGAGTCCCCCCCCCGGCAGAGCGATATGGGGGGAGCCCCCGAGTCCCCCCCCCGGCAGAGCGATATGGGGGGGATCCCCCGAGTCCCCCCCCCGGCAGAGCGATATGGGGGGATCACCCGAGTCCCCCCCCCGGCAGAGCGATATGGGGGGAGCCCCCGAGTCCCCCCCCGGCAGAGCGATATGGGGGGAGCCCCCGAGTCCCCCCCCCGGCAGAGCGATATGGGGGGGATCCCCCGAGTCCCCCCCCGGCAGAGCGATATGGGGGGAGCCCCCGAGTCCCCCCCCGGCAGAGCGATATGGGGGGAGCCCCCGAGTCCCCCCCCCGGCAGAGCGATATGGGGGGATCCCCCCCGAGTTCCCCCCCCGGCAGAGCGATATGGGGGGAGCCCCCGAGTCCCCCCCCGGCAGAGCGATATGGGGGGATCCCCCCCGAGTTCCCCCCCGGCAGAGCGATATGGGGGGAGGTCCCGGGTTCCCCCTGACGTCACGCCCCCTGACCTTTGACCCCGTTGCCAGGCAGCGGCCGCGGCCCCCCCCCTTACCCGGAGGGCGGAGAGGTCGATGTCATCCAGGCTGCGGGCGGGGGCCGGGTCCGCCATGTCCGGGGCGGGCGGGGCGGGGCCTGGCCGGCTGCTCACTGCGGCCTCATGGACCCGGCGCCGGGCTCCGCCGCACCGACTGACAGCGGCCGCCGAGCCCCGCCGCACTGCGCAGGCGCGGCCAAGGGGGGCGGTTGGGCGCGCGCCGCGCCTGCGCCTGCGCCCACCCCCGGCCGGGCGGCACGTGAGGCGGAGGAGGGTCACGGGTCGGCGCATGCGCGTGGTGGGGGGGGGCGGACGGCGAGGCGGACGCGCATGCGTGGAGAGAGGAGGGGCGCGAGGGGAAAGCGGCGCAAGGCGCGTGCGCGGCAGCGCCCGTCAAAGGAAAACGAGGCCCGCGCGTGCGTCTGGCAAAGAGGAAGGCCCGCGCATGCGCCAGGGAGGAGCCGACCGGGATGGGCCGCGCTTCTTTTACGCATGCGCCGGGTGCGAGACGGGGCTAGGGGCGGGGCAAGTGGAGCACGCGCGGGGCGGGGCTGTGAGGGCGAACAGGGCGCGAGGCGGCTGTTCCCGCCTTTTTCACCTGCTGGGGGGCGGGGCCTCCATCTAGAGCGGGGAGGGGCCTGTTTCTCGGGGAGAGGCGGTCTGAGGAGGAGGAGCTGATTGGGAGGGGTGGGCTCTGTGGGCGGGGCCTGTTCCTGAGAGGGCGGGGCCTATGTTCAGAACAGGGCGGGGCTCAAACCTGTGTCTGTGGAGGGGAGGGGGCGGGGCTTGATCCTGGTGGGGGAGGGGTGGTGTGAAGGGGCGGGGCCTGTTCTTGAGTGGGGGGCAGGAAGGGGGAGGGGTCTCCCCACTAGGTTGAGGACTTCACAGGGGGGCAGGGAATGGGGCAGGGGCCTGTCCCCTCTAGGGGGCGCCGGCTCCCACCCGGCCCCAGGGCAGGGACTGGCTGGCTCAGGGGGGCGGGGAATGGGGCAGGGGCCTGTCCCCTCTAGGGGGCGCCGGCTCCTCCCGGCCCCAGGGCAGGGACTGGCTGGCTCAGGGGGGCGGGGAATGGGGCAGGGGCCTGTCCCCTCTAGGGGGCGCCGGCTCCCCCCGGCCCCACGGCAGGGACTGGCTGGCTTGGGGGGTAGGGAATGGGGCTGGGGGCTGTACCCTCTGGGGGGCGCCGGCTCCCCCCGGCCCCACGGCAGGGACTGGCTGGTTCGGGGGGGCAGGGAATGGGGCTGGGGGCTGTACCCTCTGGGGGGCGCCGGCTCCCCCCGGCCCCAGGGCAGGGACTGGCTGGCTCAGGGGGGCAGGGAATGGGGCTGGGGGCTGTACCCTCTGGGGGGCGCCGGCTCCCACCCGGCCCCAGGGCGGGGACTGGCTGGCTCAGGGGGGCGGGGAATGGGGCAGGGGCCTGTCCCCTCTAGGGGGCGCCGGCTCCCACCCGGCCCCAGGGGAGGGACTGGCTGGCTTGGGGGGTAGGGAATGGGGCAGGGGCCTGTCCCCTCTAGGGGGCGCCGGCTCCCCCCCGGCCCCAGGGCGGGGACTGGCTGGCTCAGGGGGGGCAGAGAATGGGGCAGGGGCCTGTCCCCTCTAGGGGGCGCCGGCTCCCCCCCGGCCCCAGGGCGGGGACTGGCTGGCTTGGGGGGCAGGGAATGGGGCAGGGGCCTGGCCCCTCTGGCTCAGTTTTACTCGGCTGGGCGTTGGCGTGTAGATTGGGCAGGGGGCCACGCAATGTTGGGGGCTGGGGGTCTCCCATTTTTTTGTCAGCTAATGCGCATCCAACGTAATTTTCACGCCAAGCAGAAAACATCCTGGCGCGAACGCGGAGCCCAGCATGGAGCAGGACGCACCGGCCTGGCACCATCCTGGCACCAGCCTGGCTCCCCTTCGCAGCTGCTCACCGGAGCGGGGTGAGTGCCCCCTGCGGAGCCCCACTTCCCTGCCCCGGAGGCGGGGGGCGCGGAGGGTCCTGTCTCTTGCAGGATCCCACAGCAGCCAGGGCTGGAGCGTGGGGCTGCTCTGGGCAGGTGGCATCTCTGTCATGCAGCGTCCCCGGTGCCACGCGCTGACCGCAGGGGGCACACGCCCCCTATGGAGCCCCCTGCTACTGCCCCCTCCCCACCCCAGTGCTGCCGGGGGGCAGCAGGGTCAGCATGGGGCCTGGCCTGCAGCATCAGCCTAGGGCCATTGTGCCGGGGACGGCATGGACCCTGGCCCCGGGGGCGGCACGGACCCTGGCCCCGGGGGCAGCCGGCTCCACTGTCCCCGCCCTGGGCGTCTTCCCTTTGCCCGCCAGCCGCTTCTTCCTCCCACGGCCACGTAATGCCACGTGCCCATGGCGCCCGTCTCCCTCACACGCCCGGCCCCGAGCCCCCGAATCCGCGGCAGTCTCTGCCGTCCCTGGCCACACGCTCCTCTGGGGCTAGGACGGAGCTGGCAAAACGAGGGGGCCTTTTCATCTCACCCAGTGGGGGGCACTCAGGGAGCGGAGCCCCCTAGGGTGTGTATACACCCCCCCACACACAGTGTGTACACCTACACAGACACACACACACACCTGTACACCCCCACACACACAGTGTGTACACCTATATAGCTACACAGACACACACATACACACAGTGTGTGCACACACCTATACCTGTACACCTACACAGACACACACACCTGTACACCCCCCACACAGTGTGTACACCTATATAGCTACACAGACACACACATACACACAGTGTGTGCACACACCCGTACCTGTACACCTACACAGACACACACACCTGTACACCCCCCACACAGTGTGTACACCTATACACCTACACAGACACACACATACACACAGTGTGCACACACCCGTACCTATACACCTACACAGACACACACACCTGTACACCCTCCCCACACTGTATACAGCTACACAGACACACACATACACACAGTGTGCACACACCTATACCTCTACACCTACACAGACACACACACACACCTATACACCCCCCCCACACAGTGTGTACACCTATACACCTACACAGACACACACATACACACAGTGTGTGCACACACCCGTACCTATACACCTACATAGACACACACACACCTATACACCCCCCCACACAGTGTGTACACCTATATAGCTACACAGACACACACATACACACAGTGTGTGCACACACTATACCTGTACACCTACACAGACACAATGTGTACACACACCTATACCCCTACGCAGACACACACACAATGTGTACACACACCTATACCTATACACCTACGCAGACATACACAGTGTGTACAGACACCTATGCTTATACACCTACACAGACAGATAGTGTGTACACACACCTATACCCCTACGCAGACACACACAGTGTGTACACACACCTATGCTTATACACCTACACAGACAGACACACAGTGTGTACACATACCTATACTTATACCCCCCCCACAGCCTAGGGTGTGCACACGCATGTGCGCGCACACACACACACACACTATGTACACACACCTATACCCCCCACAATGCATACACACACATCTATGCACTTACACCCACACCCACAGTGTGTACACCCCCACGCATACCCACATCCCCTAGGGTGTGTAGATAGACACTAGAGTGTCCATCCCCACCCCCACAGAGTGTGTACACACCCACACCCCCAACAGGGATGTAAACACACAAGAATGTGTACATACACACACCCCAGAGTGTGCACACACCCCCACCCTAGGGAGCGTATCCACCCAGCCACCCACCCAGCAGGAGTGTACATACACCCACTAGGATGTGTAGATACACACCCACAGAGTGTGCACACCCCAGGGGTGCGCGCACACACACACACACACACACACACACACACACACACACACAGCAGGGGCTGTACATACTCACACCCCGACACCCCACTCTCGCTGCAGCATGCCCCTCCTGCGGGCACGGGACAGACGCACCAGACTTTCTCTATGTAGCCAGTCCCCGTGCGCCTCCCACTGGCCTCTCCCTGCCTCTGCCAAGCCAGCGCCCACCTGGCACCCACAGGGGCCGTCCCCCGGGAGCCTGGCGCCCCTTCCCGGAGCGGAATAACCACAGGGACGGGCTGCGGTTTCAGAGCGTTTATGTAACAAACCAGCTCGGAAAAGCAGGTTAGGAGCAGGCTGCGGAGCTGGTCGCGGTACAGGGGGATGGTGATGCCAGGCAGCGAACCCCCAGGGACCGCCCTCGCCTGCCCTGGGGGCCACCCTGCTGCAGGCGGGGTAGATCCCGGGGCGAGTGTGAGTCCCTCCCGTGCCCACCTCTGGCATCCCAGCGGGCAGCGGTAGTGTTGTGTGGGTCTGGGCCCCGAGGGCTCCCGCTGGCCGGGGGGTGCCCAGTGGGCAGGACTGGGGTGACACTCAGCAGTTAGTAGCAGCAGGGAGGGGGTGCGATGCCCCCCCGGTGGGAAGTCGGCCTCTGGAATGTAGTGATGGGGGGGAAGTGCAGGGCGGCGGGGGCAGGCCGTCCGCCAGGGGTCTGCCCTTGGGGTCAGGGAAGGGGCTGAGCGGTAAAGGGGCTGAGCAGCACCCTGGGCGGGCAGAGAATTGGTCCCAGACCCCCTCGCAAGCCGGAGGGGGTCTCTGGTCACCGCCGGGGGGTGCCCAGAGCAGGGTGGATGGAGCAGGCACGCCCCAGGCAGGGAGAGGTCCCAGCCCCCCTCGCCGGCCGGAGGGGGTCTCTGGTCACCGCCGGGGGGTGCCCAGAGCAGGGGGGATGGAGCGGGCACGCCCCAGGCAGGGAGAGGTCCCAGCCCCCCTCGCAGGCCGGAGGGGGTCTCTGGTCACTGCCGGGGGGTGCCCAGAGCAGGGGGGATGGAGCGGGCACGCCCCAGGCAGGGAGAGGTCCCAGCCCCCCTCGCAGGCCGCAGGGGGTCTCTGGTCACTGCCGGGGGGTGCCCAGAGCAGGGGAGATGAAGCGGGCACGCCCCGGGCAGGGAGAGGTCCCAGCCCCCCTCGCAGGCCGGAGGGGGTCTCTGGTCACCGCCGGGGGGTGCTCAGAGCCGGGGGGGAGATGAAGCGGGCACGCCCCAGGCAGGGAGAGGTCCCAGCCCCCCTCGCAGGCCGGAGGGGGTCTCTGGTCACCGCTGGGGGGTGCCCAGAGCAGGGGGATGGAGCAGGCACGCCCCAGGCAGGGAGAGGTCCCAGCCCCCCTCGCAGGCCGGAGGGGGTCTCTGGTCACTGCCGGGGGGTGCCCAGAGCGGGGGGGGAGATGAAGCGGGCACGCCCCAGGCAGGGAGAGGTCCCAGCCCCCCTCGCAGACCGGAGGGGGTCTCTGGTCACCGCCGGGGGGTGCCCAGAGCGGGGGGGAGATGAAGCGGGCACGCCCCGGGCAGGGAGAGGTCCCAGCCCCCCTCGCAGGCCGGAGGGGGTCTCTGGTCACCGCCGGGGGGTGCCCAGAGCGGGGGAGATGAAGCGGGCACGCCCCAGGCGGGGAGAGGTCCCAGCCCCCCTCGCAGGCCGGAGGGGGTCTCTGGTCACCGCCGGGGGGTGCCCAGAGCAGGGGGGATGAAGCGGGCACGCCCCAGGCAGGGAGAGGTCCCAGCCCCCCTCGCAGGCCGGAGGGGGTCTCTGGTCACCGCCGGGGGGTGCCCAGAGCGGGGGGGAGATGAAGCGGGCACGCCCCGGGCAGGGAGAGGTCCCAGCCCCCCTCGCAGGCCGGAGGGGGTCTCTGGTCACTGCCGGGGGGTGCCCAGAGCAGGGGGGATGGAGTGGGCACGCCCCGGGCAGGGAGAGGTCCCAGCCCCCCTCGCAGGCCGGAGGGGGTCTCTGGTCACCGCCGGGGGGTGCCCAGAGCAGGGGGGATGGAGCAGGCACGCCCCAGGCAGGGAGAGGTCCCAGCCCCCCTCGCAGGCCGGAGGGGGTCTCTGGTCACCGCCGGGGGGTGCCCAGAGCAGGGGGGATGGAGCGGGCACGCCCCGGGCAGGGAGAGGTCCCAGCCCCCCTCGCAGGCCGGAGGGGGTCTCTGGTCACTGCCGGGGGGTGCCCAGAGCAGGGGAGATGGAGCGGGCACGCCCCGGGCAGGGAGAGGTCCCAGCCCCCCTCGCGGGCCGGAGGGGGTCTCTGGTCACTGCCGGGGGGTGCCCAGAGCAGGGAGGATGGAGCGGGCACGCCCCAGGCAGGGAGAGGTCCCAGCCCCACGAGCGTCTAGGTCCACACCTCCACGGGGATCATGCCCTCCTTGCTGTTGAGGGGGGGCAGGAGGGACTCCTCGGCCAGGAACCGCAGGGGGAACTGCACCAGGTGGCCCCGCACCTGGGCCAGGTGTTGGCGGGCCAGGTCCGGGCTGACGCCGGCCAGGTTCTGCACCCCGGCGTACTCCCGCAGGGCCCGGAGCGACCGCACCGCGTTGCTGGGGAGGCAGCGGAACACCTGGGGGGGGGGCGTGGGTCAGAGCCAGGCGGGGCTGCAATCCATGCCCCTCACTCCTGACGCGCAGCCCCTGCTAGCCCAGCTCTGGGCCCCACCAGCTCTGCTGGTGCCCCTCACTCCTGACCCGCAGCCCCTGCCAGCCCAGCCCTGGGCCCCCCAGCTCTGCTGGTGCCCCTCACTCCTGACCCGCAGCCCCTGCCAGCCCAGCCCTGGGCCCCCCAGCTCTGCTGGTGCCCCTCACTCCCGACCCGCAGCCCCTACCAGCCCAGCCCAGGGCTCCCCCAGTCCTGCTGGTGCCCCTCACTCCTGACCCGCAGCCCCTGCCAGCCCAGCCCTGGGCCCCCCAGCTCTGCTGGTGCCCCTCACTCCCGACCCGCAGCCCCTACCAGCCCAGCCCAGGGCTCCCCCAGTCCTGCTGGTGCCCCTCACTCCTGACCCGCAGCCCCTGCCAGCCCAGCCCTGGGCCCCCCAGCTCTGCTGGTGCCCCTCACTCCCGACCCGCAGCCCCTACCAGCCCAGCCCAGGGCTCCCCCAGTCCTGCTGGTGCCCCTCACTCCTGACGCGCAGCCCCTGCTAGCCGAGCCCTGCCCCCCCCAGCTCTGCTGGTGCCCCTCACTTCCGACCCGCAGCCCCTGCCAGCCCAGCCCTGCCCCCCCCAGCCCTGCCGGTGCCCCTCACTCCCAACCCGCAGCCCCTGCCTGCCCAGCCCTGCCGGTGCCCCTCACTCCCGACCTGCAGCCCCTGCTAGCCCAGCCCTGCCCCCCCCAGCCCTGCCGGTGCCCCTCACTCCTGACGCGCAGCCCCTGCCAGCCCAGCCCTGCCCCACCCAGCCCTGCCGGTGCCCCTCACTCCCAACCCGCAGCCCCTGCTAGCCCAGCCCTGCCCCCCCCAGCCCTGCCGGTGCCCCTCACTCCCGACCCGCAGCCCCTGCCTGCCCAGCCCTGCCCCCCCCAGCCCTGCCGGTGCCCCTCACTCCCAACCCGCAGCCCCTGCCTGCCCAGCCCAGCCTTGCCCCCCCCAGCTCTGCCGGTGCCCCTCACTCCCAACCCGCAGCCCCTGCCAGCCCAGCCCTGCCCCCAGGCTCCGCACACACCTGATCGTAGATGTTGGCGTTGGCCAGGGCGGTGGCTTTCCAGACCCCATGGAAGAAATCGTCGCTGACAGGATCCTGGACGTCGAGGCCGGAGGCACCTGATCCCCCCAGAAGCAACCTGCGGAGAAGGGCCCAGCGCTGGGATGAGGAGCCGGTGCCCAGGTAACGGCCCAGCGGGGGGCGTGGGATTGCACCCCGAGTCTGCAGGGCGAGGGGGGGGGACTCGCATGCACACCTGAAACAGTCGAGGCGCAGGCTGAGTGCGAATTTCCCCGCCTGGTACGGCTGCCCATCCATGACCGACGGGACCAGCTCCGTGTCCTCCACCAGCATGGCCAGCTCGCTGTCCCGCCTGCCCAGCAGGCTGCGGTCGTTGATGTTGGCAGAGCCTGGGGGGGCAAGGGACGGGGCAGAGCTCTGCCGGTGCCCCTCACTCCCGACCCACAGCCCCTGCCAGCTCTGCGGGTGCCCCTCACTCCCGACCCACAGCCCCTGCCAGCTCAGCCCTGCCAGTGCCCCTCACTCCTGACTCACAGCCCCTGCCAACCCTGGGCTCCCCCCAGCTCTGCCGGTGCCCCTCACTCCTGACCCGCAGCCCCTGCCAACCCTGGGCTCCCCCCAGCTCTGCCAGTGCCCCTCACTCCCGACCCACAGCCCCTGCCAGCCCAGCCCTGCCGGTGCCCCTCACTCCCGACCCGCAGCCCCTGCCAGCCCTGGGCTCCCCCAAGCTCTGCCAGTGCCCCTCAATCTTGACTCAGCTGGGAGCCAGAACTCCTGGGTTCTCTCCCCGGCTCTGGGAGGGGAGTGGGGGCTGGTGGGTCAGAGCAGGGGGGCTGGGAGCCAGGACTCCTGGGTTCTCTCCCCGGCTCTGGGAGGGCAGTGGGGGCTGGTGGGTTAGAGCAGGGGGGGCTGGGAGCCAGGACTCCTGGGTTCTCTCCCAAGCTCTGGCAGGTGAGTGGCCTTTCCTGAGTTAGCGGTGGAGGGAGGTGGGGAGCCAGGACTCCTGGGTTCGCGCCGGCTCTGGTAGGCGAGTGGCCTTTCGTGGGTTAGCGGTGGAGGGAGGTGGGGGGCCAGGACTCCTGGGTTCGCGCCGGCTCTGGTAGGCGAGTGGCCTTTCCCAGGTTAGTGGCAGAGGGAGGTGGGGGGCCAGGACTCCTGGGTTCGCGCCGGCTCTGGTAGGCGAGTGGCCTTTCGTGGGTTAGCGGTGGAGGGAGGTGGGGGGCCAGGACTCCTGGGTTCTCTCCCCAGCTCTGGTAGGCGAGTGGCCTTTCCCGGGTTAGCGGTGGAGGGAGGTGGGGGGCCAGGACTCCTGGGTTCGCGCCGGCTCTGGTAGGCGAGTGGCCTTTCCCAGGTTAGTGGCAGAGGGAGGTGGGGGGCCAGGACTCCTGGGTTTGCGCCGGCTCTCACTCACCGATAAGCACCCGGCGGTCGTCGGCGATCAGCAGCTTGCTGTGGATGTAGATCAGCTCGGTGAGCAGGGAGCCGCCCAGATCCCCGTGGGTGCGCAGCCCGCAGATGGAGATGTAGTTCTTCCACTCATCCCCGACTGTGGGGGGGGGGGGGAGAACGGGGGTTACTCAGCCCCCCTGGGTGCCAGGGCTGGGGGTCCTCAGCTCATGGGGGGCTGGGGTCCTTCCCTGGCCAGGATACTGACCTCCGACATAGCCCTCACTCCGGGGTTCTCTCCCTGGTGCTGGGAGGGGAGTGGGGGGCTGGGAGCCAGGACTCCTGGGTTCTCTCCCCGGCTCTGGGAGGGGAGTGGGGGCTGGCGGATCAGAGCAGGGGGGCTGGGAGCCAGGACTCCTGGGTTCTCTCCCCGGCTCTGGGAGGGGAGTGGGGGCTGGCGGATCAGAGCAGGGGGGCTGGGAGCCAGGACTCCTGGGTTCTCTCCCCGGCTCTGGGAGGGGAGTGGGGGCTGGTGGGTCAGAGCAGGGGGGCTGGGAGCCAGGACTCCTGGGTTCTCTCCCCAGCTCTGGGAGGGGAGTGGGGGCTGGTGGTTAGAGCAGGGGGGCTGGGAGCCAGGACTCCTGGGTTCTCTCCCTGGCTCTGGGAGGGGAGTGGGGCTGGTGGGTCAGAGCAGGGGGGCTGGGAGCCAGGACTCCTGGGTTCTCTCCCTGACTCTGGGAGGGGAGTGGGGGCTGGCGGGTCAGAGCAGGGGGGCTGGGAGCCAGGACTCCTGGGTTCTCTCCCCAGCTCTGGGAGGGGAGTGGGGGCTGGTGGTTAGAGCAGGGGGGCTGGGAGCCAGGACTCCTGTGTTCTCTCTCCAGCTCGGGGAGGGCAGTGGGGGGTCAGAGTGGAGCCCTCCCGTGCGCCCCCCCCGACACTCACTGGCGGCTTGCAGGCGGCACAGGATGGAGGAGTCGCCCCGGCAGAGCGTCCTGGGGGACAAAGAAAGAAGCAGCCAATGAGTGGGACCTCTCTGCCCCCCCCAGTTCACCCTGTCCTGGGCCCCCTCCCCCATTACACTAGTTCTGGGCCCCCCTTCCCCCACCCCCGGTGGCTCCCCCCCGTACCGGTAGGTGAAGTGCAGGATGGCCTGGATAGAGTTCCCCCCCCCCTCGGCGATGTCCCCCTCAAAGCCGGGCAGCAGGGGCAGCAGCACAAAGACCCTGAACCGCGTCTTCTCTCTGGGGGGGGGGGACAGGGAGACGTTAACCCCCCCACACCCACAGGGACAGCCCCTCCCCCACGGGGGCTGGGGTCCCAGAGTTAGTCCTGCCCCCGCCCCGCGAAACATGAGGTGTGTCCCCCTCCCCAGGGCCAGTCCTGGGGTTCCCCCATCCTGGTCCTGAGCGACCCCCCCTCGCAGCCCACCACAATGAGACCCTGCCCCCTCCCCCACCCCAGGGCGTGACAGACACCGGGACCCCCGCCAGAGCGTGACAGACACCGGGATCCCCCCCCGGGCGTGAGAGACACCGGGATCCCCCCCCCAGGGTGTGACAGATGCCGGATTTCCCCCCCCCCAGGGCGTGACAGACACCGGGATCCCCCCCCCAGCGTGTGACAGATGCCAGATTTCCCCCCCCCAGCGCGTGACAGACGCCAGGGTCCCATCCCCCCCGGCATCGGGGTGACCTGTGGGCGCGCAGGATGCGGCCGACGATGGCGTCCCCCACCATGTTGAGCACCGCCCGCCCGTCCGCGCAGCTGATGAAGAACTGGTTCTGGGGGGAGATGGGGGGTGAGAGCCGGGCAGAGCACCCCCCCCAGCCCCAGCGCCCCCCCCCGCCCCCGGCCCAGCCCCACCTCGATGTAGACGTAGTGCCGGCTGCTCTCGATCACGCTTAGGTAGGCGTTGTAGATGGAGCACTCGTGGGTCCCGGCCGACCAGCGATCCACCGAGCGCAGCACCTGGGGGGCGGCGGGGGGCAGGCTGAGGGGGGGACCCTACAATTGCATGTCCCCCACCCCGAGATCCCTAATGCCCTGGGCCCAGAGAGTGACCCTCTAGGCCCATACAGTGATTCCCTTCCCCACCCCCCCATTCCCTGGGCCCATCGGGTGATTCTCCCCCATTCCCTGGGCCCATAGGGTGATTCCCCCCCCATTCCCTGGGCCCATACGGTGATTCCCCCCCCCATTCCCTGGGCCCATCGGGTGATTCCCCCCCCCATTCCCTGGGCCCATCGGGTGATTCCCCCCCCCATTCCCTGGGCCCATCGGGTGATCCCCCCCCCATTCCCTGGGCCCATCGGGTGATTCCCCCCCCATTCCCTGGGCCCATACGGTGATTCCCTTCCCCAGCCCCCCATTCCCTGGGCCCATCGGGTGATTCCCCCCCATTCCCTGGGCCCATCGGGTGATTCCCCCCCCCATTCCCTGGGCCCATCGGGTGATTCCCCCCCCATTCCCTGGGCCCATCGGGTGATTCCTCCCCCCCTTCCCTGGGCCCATCGGGTGATTCCCCCCCCATTCCCTGGGCCCATAGGGTGATTCCCCCCCCCATTCCCTGGGCCCATCGGGTGATTCCCCCCCCATTCCCTGGGCCCATCGGGTGATTCCTCCCCCCCTTCCCTGGGCCCATAGGGTGATTCCCCCCGCATTCCCTGGGCCCATAGGGTGATTCCCCCCCCATTCCCTGGGCCCATCGGGTGATTCCCCCCCCCATTCCCTGGGCCCATCGGGTGATTCCCCTCCATTCCCTGGGCCCATCGGGTGATTCCCCCCCCCATTCCCTGGGCCCATAGGGTGATTCCCCCCGCATTCCCTGGGCCCATCGGGTGATTCCCCCCCCATTCCCTGGGCCCATCGGGTGATCCCCCTCCCATTCCCTGGGCCCATACGGTGATCCCCCCCCCATTCCCTGGGCCCATACGGTGATTCCCTTCCCCAGCCCCCCATTCCCTGGGCCCATCGGGTGATTCCCCCCCCTGCCCTTCCCTGGGCCCATAGGGTGATTCCCTCCCCATTCCCTGGGCCCATCGGGTGATTCCCCCCCCCTTCCCTGGGCCCATAGGGTGATTCTCCCCCCCTTCCCTGGGCCCATACGGTGATTCCCTTCCCCAGCCCCCCATTCCCTGGGCCCATCGGGTGATTCCCCCCCCCATTCCCTGGGCCCATCGGGTGATTCCCCCCCCCCATTCCCTGGGCCCATCGGGTGATTTCCCCCCCCCCATTCCCTGGGCCCATCGGGTGATTCTCCCCCCCATTCCCTGGGCCCATCGGGTGATTCCTCCCCCCCTTCCCTGGGCCCATAGGGTGATTCCCCCCCCATTCCCTGGGCCCATAGGGTGATTCCCCCCCCCATTCCCTGGGCCCATAGGGTGATTCCCCCCCCATTCCCTGGGCCCATAGGGTGATTCCCCCCCCCCATTCCCTGGGCCCATCGGGTGATTCCTCCCCCCCTTCCCTGGGCCCATCGGGTGATTCCTTCCCCCCTTCCCTGGGCCCATAGGGTGATTCCCCTCCCATTCCCTGGGCCCATAGGGTGATTCCCCCCCCCATTCCCTGGGCCCATCGGGTGATTCCCCCCCCCATTCCCTGGGCCCATCGGGTGATTCCCCTCCATTCCCTGGGCCCATAGGGTGATTCCCCCCCCATTCCCTGGGCCCATCGGGTGATTCCCCCCGCATTCCCTGGGCCCATCGGGTGATTCCCCCCCCATTCCCTGGGCCCATCGGGTGATCCCCCCCCCATTCCCTGGGCCCATACGGTGATCCCCCCCCCATTCCCTGGGCCCATACGGTGATTCCCTTCCCCAGCCCCCCATTCCCTGGGCCCATCGGGTGATCCCCCCCCCATTCCCTGGGCCCATACGGTGATTCCCTTCCCCAGCCCCCCATTCCCTGGGCCCATCGGGTGATTCCCCCCCCTGCCCTTCCCTGGGCCCATAGGGTGATTCCCTCCCCATTCCCTGGGCCCATCGGGTGATTCCCCCCCCCTTCCCTGGGCCCATAGGGTGATTCTCCCCCCCTTCCCTGGGCCCATACGGTGATTCCCTTCCCCAGCCCCCCATTCCCTGGGCCCATCGGGTGATTCCCCCCCCCATTCCCTGGGCCCATCGGGTGATTCCCCCCCCCATTCCCTGGGCCCATCGGGTGATTTCCCCCCCCCATTCCCTGGGCCCATCGGGTGATTCCCCCCCCCATTCCCTGGGCCCATCGGGTGATTCTCCCCCCCATTCCCTGGGCCCATCGGGTGATTCCTCCCCCCCTTCCCTGGGCCCATAGGGTGATTCCCCCCCCATTCCCTGGGCCCATAGGGTGATTCCCCCCCCATTCCCTGGGCCCATAGGGTGATTCCCCCCCCATTCCCTGGGCCCATAGGGTGATTCCCCCCCCCCATTCCCTGGGCCCATCGGGTGATTCCTCCCCCCCTTCCCTGGGCCCATCGGGTGATTCCTTCCCCCCTTCCCTGGGCCCATAGGGTGATTCCCCCCCCATTCCCTGGGCCCATAGGGTGATTCCCCTCCCATTCCCTGGGCCCATAGGGTGATTCCCCCCCCCATTCCCTGGGCCCATCGGGTGATTCCCTCCCCATTCCCTGGGCCCATACGGTGATTCCCTTCCCCAGCCCCCCATTCCCTGGGCCCATCGGGTGATTCCCCCCCTGCCCTTCCCTGGGCCCATAGGGTGATTCCTCCCCCATTCCCTGGGCCCATAGTGTGATTTCAGCCCCCATTCCCTGGGCCCATACGGTGATTCCCTTCCCCAGCCCCCCATTCCCTGGGCCCATCGGGTGATTCCCCCCCTCTTCCCTGGGCCCATCGGGTGACCTGTGCCCCTTCGGTGCCCCCCAGCCCTCGCCCCCCAGGGCTCCCGCTGACCTGCACGTCGGCACACTGGGCACCGGCGAGGGTGCCGGGCAGGCGCTGGGCAGCTCTGAGCGACTTGGGGAGCAGGCAGGGGTACTCCGGGCCCCGGTACTTGTTCTTCACCATCTGCAACGGGAGGGGAGGTGGGCGGTGGGAGCGACCGCAGGTACCACCCCCCCTCCCCGGGACACGGGCCCGCCCCGCTGGGACCCCCCCTGCCCCCCAAGTCGGGCCCCGGACCTTGGTGAAATTCCAGCGCTGGATGAAGTGACGGGCGACGTCGCGGGCAGCTCTGCCGTGCACGGCCACCCCCACGTCCCGCCAGGGCATCCGGGGCATCCGGGTCCTGTCGATGAAATCTGACCCCCGGCGGGAGCCGGTCAGCAGCCGGGCAGGGGCTGGAACCCGTGTCCAACAGTCCCCAGCCTTGGGTCACCTTGGCTACAGGGCGGAGTCGGGGGTCGGACCCCACCCACTGAGGGAAGAGGGTGCTGTGTTGTGAAGGGGAGGGGGGAGGTCCACTAGGGCTCCCTCCATGGAAGGGCACAGTTAAGGAGATGTAACACTTTCACAGGAACAGTTAAGGGGATGTAACGCTCTCAGGAGCACTGTTAAGGTTATGTCAAGCTCTCAAGGGCTCACTTACTGGGGTGTAATGCTCTCACAGGTACTGTTAAGGAGATGTAACACACTAATGGGCCCAGTTACGGAGGTGTAACACTCAGGGGCACAGTTAAGAGGCTGTAATGCTCTCAGGGGCATAGTTAAGGGGATGTAATGCTTTCATGGGCACCATTAAGGAGGTGTAACACTCTAACGGGCACAGTTAAGGGGGTGTAATGCTTTCAGGGGCACAGTTAAGGGGATGTAACACTTTCACAGGAACAGTTAAGGGGATGTAACACTGTCAGGGGCACAGTTAAGGTGATGTCAAGCTCCCAAGGGCTCAGTTACTGGGGTGTAATGCTCTCAGAGGCACAGTGAAGGAGATGTAACGCTCTAACAGGCACCGTTAAGGAGGTGTAACGCTTTCAGGGGTACAGTGACGCTGTTAAGGGTGTGTAATGCTCTCAGGGGCACAGTTAAGGGGGTGTAATGCTTTCATGGGCACTGTTAAGAAGGTGTAACCCTCTCAGGGGCACCGTTAAGGAGATGTAATGCTCTCAGGGGCACAGTGAAAGGGATGTAATGCTCTAACAGGCACTGTTAAGGGTATGTAATGCTTTCATGGGCACCGTTAAGGGGGTGTAATGCTCTCATGGGCACAGTTAAGGGGATGTAACGCTCTCATACACACGCCAGGGGCAGAGTTAAAGGGAGGTAGTCCATAGTCAGCCCGCGGCACGCACTGGCTGCCACGCACACTGCCCAGCCCAGCTCCCCACCCCAGCCAAATGCCGGAGGGACCCCCCGATCACCTTCGAAGGGCCGGTCGAGCTGCACCCAGTCCTTGGTGATGAGGTTGCTGTAGTCTTTGCCCAGCCAGAGTTGCTGGTTGGCAGCCAGGTCGACGGGCGGCTCTTCCCCAAGGAGGGCCCCGCTCTGAGGGAGACAGCGCCCAGCGTAGGGAGTGGGGTCACTGCCCAGGGAGAGAAGGGGGGAGGCCTGGGGCAGGCGGCTCCCCAGGGCAGGAGGGGGCTCTGACCTTGGTGTGAGGGGGCAGGTCGGTGAGCCGGTAGTGGTGGTCATCCCAGCGCCCATAGGCCAGGTCCAGCCCCCCGAGAAAGGCCACGCTCTGGTCCACCACCACCAGCTTCTCGTGGTGAGCCCACAGGAACACGACGGAGGAGACGTGGTCGGGGTGGCGCATCACCTGGGCCGGGGGGCGACACGGCTTAGAGACCCTTCACCCGGGTCAGTCTCCCCTCCCTGCGCCGCCCTCCCGGATGCCGGGGTCCCGTCTCCCCTCCCTGTGCCACCGTCACAGACGCCCGGGTCCCGTCTCCCCTCCCTGTGCCGCTGTCACGGACGCCCGGGTCCCGTCTCCCCTCCCTGCGCCGCCCTCCCGGGTCCCGTCTCCCCTCCCTGCGCCGCCCTCCCGGACGCCGGGGTCCCGTCTCCCCTCCCTGTGCCGCCGTCACGGACGCCCGGGTCCCATCTCCCCTCCCTGCGCCGCCCTCCCGGGTCCCGTCTCCCCTCCCTGCGCCGCCCTCCCGGACGCCGGGGTCCCGTCTCCCCTCCCTGCGCCGCCCTCCCGGACACCCGGGTCCCGTCTCCCCTCCCTGCGCCGCCCTCCCGGACGCCGGGGTCCCGTCTCCCCTCCCTGCGCCGCCCTCCCGGACGCCCGGGTCCCGTCTCCCCTCCCTGCGCCGCCCTCCCGGACGCCTGGGTCCCGTCTCCCCTCCCTGCGCCGCCCTCCCGGACCCCGGGGTCCCGTCTCCCCTCCCTGCGACGCCCTCCCGGACACCTGGGTCCCCTTTCCCCTCCCCAGGGCCTGTTGGGGGCGAGCACCCTGAGCCGCTGTTCTGGACGCCTGTGTCCCATTCTCAGGGGCGAGCGCCCTGAGCCGCTGTCCCGGACGCCTGGGTCCCGTTCTCAGGGGCGAGCGCCCTGCGCTGTCGTCCCAGATGCCTGGGTCCCACTTCCAGGCCCCCTGTTCTGCATCCCGGATGCCTGGGTCCCCTACCTTGACGTTGGGGTGCAGCAGCATGAGGGCCCGCTTGCTGTAGCCGCTGTTGATGCCCAGGGCCAGCTCCACCTCCTTGAAGAGCAGTACGCAGACCCGCACGCCCTCCTCCTGGGGGGGCAGGCAGGGCATTAGAGGGGCCGGGGGGGCTGTGGGGACCCCCGCGCCCCGGGGCACTCACCGCCTTGTGCTTTAGGAGAATATCCAGGCGCCAGTCGTCCGTCTGCGCCGGGCGCTTCAGGTGCATCTCAGGGCTCAGCCTGCGGGCACAGAGGGGCCTGGATTGGGGTGGGTTTTGCCCCCGGCAACCCCTCTGCCAGGCTTAGCGTGGGGGGCTGGACCCCTCGAGGTCCCACCCTGCCTGGCACGACCCCCAAGCTGTGGGGCTGCGGCGTCCAAGATCTCCGAGCGGCAGATCAGTGGGATCCAGCGCACTCCCAGGAGGGGCGTGGGGCTGGGCCCCAGACGGGGAGGCAGGGCCAAGGTTGGGGGCAGAGCTGTAGAGCGGGGAGGGTGAACAGCACAGAGTCAGGACCTGGGGGGGGCAGAGGGTGTGTGTGAGGTCCAGGGGGCAGCAGGGGGCAGGCCAGGGCCTGGGGGGGCAACAGAGGGGCAGGCCAGGGCCAGGGGGGCTGCAGGGGGGCAGGCCAGGGCCCGGGGGGGGGCAGCAGGGGGGCACTCACCACCAGTCAGCGATATAAATTTCCTCCTTCGCTTGCATCAGTGCATCAGCCACAGCCGCAAAGTACCCGGCGCCGTTCACGAACCTGCCAGGGGGGCGGGAGAGAGACTGGAACCTCGGGGGGCTGGTGACCCCCCCATCCGCCCCCATTACCCCGATTCCCCAGCGCGGAGACCTGCCCCATCTCACTCCCAAGTGTCCCTGGCCCCCCCTCACCAGCGGGCGGGGGTGCCCTCACGGACGGGCGCGAAGGCCTGGTGGCGATGCAGCCGCAGGAAATCCTTCCCCTGCTCCGCGGCCAGGTCCATGATCTCCTGCCCCCACCAGCGTGCCTGCCGGTAGCTGCTGCACTTCAGTATCAGCGTCCTGCTGGGGGGGGGGGGGGAATCACAAACCAGCCCCCACTCCTCTCCCACAGCCAGGGAGAGAACCCAGGAGTCCTGGCTCCCAGCCCCCTTGCTCTGACCCCCCAGCCCCCACTCCTCTCCCACAGCCCGGGAGAGAACCCAGGAGTCCTGGCTCCCAGCCCCCCCTGCTCTAACCCACCAGCCCCACTCCCCTCCCAGAGCCAGGGAGAGAACCCAGGAGTCCTGGCTCCCAGACCCCACTGTCACCCCCCCTTGGCGGGGTGGGACCCTGGCGTCCGGACCTGGCACTGTTCTCGATGCGGACCCCGTACTTGCTGTCGGTGGATTTCTTCCCCACCATGACGCTGAATCCCGGGTCGAAGAGCAGCACGAAGGAGACGACCCCCGACTCCGGCTTGAGGTACAGCAGGAAGGAATCCTTCACCACCAGCCACCTGGGGGGAGACGGGGCCAGTGAGGGGCGAGGGGGCCACATAGACCCCGGCCCCGCCCTGGCCCCCCCAGCTCACCTCTTCGACCAGCGGTAGCAGATCTGGTGGTGCCCACAGCAGTTGAGCCCCTGGATTCGGTGCCCGCCGGAGCGTTTCAGGATCATGCCCTCCCTGCAGCAGGAGCCAGGTCAGTGAGGAGAGAACCCAGGAGTCCTGGCTCCCAGCCCCCCCTGCTCTGACCCACCAGCCCCTACTCCCCTCCCAGAGCCGGGGAGAGAACCCAGGAGTCCTGGCTCCCAGCCCCCCTGCTCTGACCCACCAGCCCCTACTCCCCTCCCAGAGCCGGGGAGAGAACCCAGGAGTCCTGGCTCCCAGCCCCCCCTGCTCTGACCCACCAGCCCCCACTCCCCTCCCAGAGCCGGGGAGAGAACCCAGGAGTCCTGGCTCCCAGCCCCGCTGCTCTGACCCACCAGCCCCTACTCCCCTCCCAGAGCCGGGGAGAGAACCCAGGAGTCCTGGCTCCCAGCCCCCCCGCTCTAACCCACCAGCCCCCTCTCCCCTCCCAGAGCCAGAGGGAGAGCCCAGGAGTCCTGGCTCCCAGCCCCCCTGCTCTGACCCACCAGCCCCCACTCCCCTCCCAGAGCCGGGGAGAGAACCCAGGAGTCCTGGCTCCCAGCCCCCCTGCTCTGACCCACCAGCCCCCACTCCCCTCCCAGAGCCAGGGGGAGAACCCAGGCAGAGAAAGTGAACTGGACTCACAGGCCCTTGGGTCCCAGGTCGGGGATGAAGGAGAGCTGGCTGACATCCAGGAACTCCACCTGCAGGGGAGAGCTGCTCAGAGCGGCAGGCGTGGGGAAACTGAGGCACAGAGGCAGGGCAGGGAATGGAACCCAGGAGTCCTGGCTCCCAGCCCCCCGTGCTCTAACCCACCAGCCCCCACTCCCCTCCCAGAGCCAGGGAGAGAACCCAGGAGTCCTGGCTCGCAGCCCCCCTGCTCTAACCCACCAGCCCCCACTCCCCTCCCAGAGCCGGGGAGAGAACCCAGGAGTCCTGGCTCCCAGCCCCCCCTGCTCTAACCCACCAGCCCCCACTCCCCTCCCAGAGCCGGGGAGAGAACCCAGGACTCCTGGCTCCCAGCCCCCCCTGCTCTAACCCACCAGCCCCCACTCCCCTCCCAGAGCCGGGGAGAGAACCCAGGAGTCCAGGAAGTTGAAGGGGGGGCCGTGGGGGCCGATACGTTACCATGGCGTTGTAGTTGCGGTAGAAGGACATTGCCAGCAGGGAGTTCAGGTAGCTCTCGAGGTACTTCTGTGGGGAGCAAGGGAAGGCGTGAGAGCCCCCCACTGAGAGAGGGAGTTTGGCCTGGGCCCCCCCCCCAGCTGCCCCACACGTCCTGTGCTGCCTTCAACGGCTCCCTATCTCCCCGTCTCTCCAAGGGGCTCCCTCTGCCCTAAATGTCTGCTCCCCTCACCGGCACAGGGGATAAACCCCCCTGGGTTGGACGGAACCAGGCCGAGATCTACTAGCTCTAAAAGCTGCCAGGACGCGGGGACCGGACACAGTTGAGTTCTCTAGCACCAGACCCTGCTTCCCTTGGTCCGTGGCTCCCTCCTGAACGCCGGACGGGCCGAGAGCCCGGGTCTTACCAGGCCAGCGGGTCTAGGGCAGGTGCATTTGAGTAATGAAAATGCTTTCACTTGACGTGAATTCGACTTTCCACCCGAGTGGGGCAGAGAATGGAACCCCCGAGTCGTGGCTCCCAGCCCCCCTGCTCTGACCCACCAGCCCGGGGAGAGAACCCAGGAGTCCTGGCTCCCACCCCCCCTGCTCTAACCACCAGCCCCCACTGCCCTCCCAGCCCGGGGAGAGAACCCAGGAGTCCTGGCTCCCACCCCCCCCTGCTCTAACCACCAGCCCCCACTGCCCTCCCAGCCCGGGGAGAGAACCCAGGAGTCCTGGCTCCCACCCCCCCTGCTCTAACCCACCAGCCCCCACTGCCCTCCCAGCCCGGGGAGAGAACCCAGGAGTCCTGGCTCCCAGCCCCCCTGCTGTAACCCACCAGCCCCCACTGCCCTCCCAGCCCGGGGAGAGAACCCAGGAGTCCTGGCTCCCACCCCCCCCTGCTCTAACCACCAGCCCCCACTGCCCTCCCAGCCCGGGGAGAGAACCCAGGAGTCCTGGCTCCCACCCCCCCTGCTCTAACCACCAGCCCCCACTGCCCTCCCAGCCCGGGGAGAGAACCCAGGAGTCCTGGCTCCCAGCCCCCCTGCTCTAACCACCCGCCCCCACTCCCCTCCCAGAGCTGGGGAGAGAACCCAGGAGTCCTGGCTCCCAGCCCCCACTGCTCTAACCCACCAGCCCCCACACCCCTCCCAGAGCCGGGGAGAGAACCCAGGAGTCCTGGCTCCCAGCCCCCCTGCTCTGACCCACCAGCCCCCACTGCCCTCTCAGAGCCGGGGAGAGAACCCAGGAGTCCTGGCTCCCAGCCCCCCTGCTCTGACCCACCAGCCCCCACTGCCCTCTCAGAGCCTGGGAGAGAACTCAGGAGTCCTGGCTCCCAGCCCCCCTGCTCTAACCCACCAGCCCCCATTGCCCTCTCAGAGCCGGGGAGAGAACCCAGGAGTCCTGGCTTCCAGCCCCCCCGCCCCCAGCTGTAACCCACAAGCCCCCAGAGCTGGGGAGAGACCCCAAACCGTGACTCAGTCTCTCGGGAACCTCGGCTAACAGACAACGAGGCCGCCCCCGGCAGTAATTTCGGACTCCGGAGGAGGCCAAGCCGGATGGCGTCTCTGGGGAAATGAGGGCGTGAAGCCAGAGCCTTGACTCCTGGCCAGCGCCGGGGGGCCCGGGCCGCGGCCACCGGCCGGCGAGAAAACCCCACATGCCAAACGTCTGTGATTTCGCACCGGGCGGCGGCTCGTGGATTTCCAGCCGTGTTAGAAACCAGGGATGTCTTGCTGTCCGGCCCACCTCCCGGGCTCCTCTCGGCCCCCCGGAATCCACACGGGGCCCCCCACGCTGCCCACAGCCCCTCCTAGCCCTGCAACCCCCCCACCCCCTACCTGTTTGCTGGAGGGGCGTCTGGAAGTGCCATCACCCCCATGGGGCAGGGCAGGCATCTCCAGAGAGGTGGCCTCTGTGCGCGACCCATGGACAGCAAACCTGGGGGGAGGTGGAGTCAGAGATGGGGTGAGACTTAGTGGGGACAGGCCCCTGCCCCACTCCCTGCCCCCCACCCGAGCCAGCCAGGCCCTGCCCCATTCCCTGCCCCTCACCCGAGCCAGCCAGGCCCTGCCCCACTCCCTGCCCCCCACCCGAGCCAGCCAGTCCCTGCCCCACTCCTTGCCCCCCACCTGAGCCAGCCAGTCCCTGCCCCACTCCCTGCCCCCCACCCGAGCCAGCCAGGCCCCTGCCCCAGTCCCTGCCCCACACCCGAGCCAGCCAGGCCCTGCCCCAGCAGGGTTATTCTGGGATGGCTTTGGGCAGCTGCTTGCTTTGCAGAGCAGTCTGGGGCCAGGCCTGGAGACCGCGGCTCAGGGGAAGCAGGGACCGGGGCTGGGGGGAGGCCTGGGGCACAGGCCCCACTGCAGGGGGGGGTCAGACCTGGACAGGGGCAGGACGCTCATGAAGATCTTGTGTCTCATCAGGTCGCGGTGCAGCTCCTGGAAATGCCGGAATTTCTTCTTCATGGTCCAGGTGAAATCCCCGTGGGTCAGCCGCAGGGAGTACAGCGTGCTGGGCCGGATCTGTGGGGAGAGACCCCCGGAGTGCAGGCTGCCAGCCCCTGCTCTGACCCACGGCCCTCCTAGAGCCGGGGAGAGACCCCCGGAGTGCAGCCTGCCAGCCCCCCTGCTCTGACCACCAGTCCCTCCTAGAGCCGGGGAGAGACCCCCGGAGTGCAGGCTGCCAGCCCCCGCTCTGACCCACGGCCCTCCCAGAGCCGGGGAGAGACCCCCAGAGTGCAGGCTGCCAGCCCCCGCTCTGACCCACAGCCCCCACTGCCCTCCCAGAGCCGGGGAGAGACCCCCGGAGTGCAGGCTGCCAGCCCCTGCTCTGACCCACGGCCCTCCTAGAGCCGGGGAGAGAACCCAGGAGTGCAGGCTGCCAGCCCCTGCTCTGACCCACGGCCCTCCTAGAGCCGGGGAGAGAACCCAGGAGTGCAGGCTGCCAGCCCCTGCTCTGACCCACGGTCCCCACTGCCCTTCTAGAGCCGGGGAGAGACCCCCGGAGGGCAGGCTACCAGGCCCCGCTCTGACCCACAGCCCCCACTGCCCTCCCAGAGCCGGGGAGAGACCCCCGGAGTGCACCTGCCAACCCCTGCTCTGACCCACGGCCCTCCCAGAGCTGGGGAGAGAACCCAGGAGTCCTGGCTCCCAGCCCCCCTGCTCTGACCCACCAGCCCCCACTCCCCTCCCAGAGCCGGGGAGAGAACCCAGGAGTCCTGGCTCCCAGCCCCCCTGCTCTGACCCACCAGCCCCCACTCCCCTCCCAGAGCCGGGGAGAGAACCCAGGAGTCCTGGCTCCCAGCGCCCCCGCTCTGACCCACCAGCCCCCACTCCCCTCCCAGAGCCGGGGAGAGAACCCAGGAGTCCTGGCTCCCAGCGCCCCCGCTCTGACCCACCAGCCCCCACTCCCCTCCTAGAGCTGAACAGAGAGCCCAGGCGTCCGGGCCCCCTGCCCTACTCACCTTGGACCCTGTGGTGTACCGCTCGGTGCCCTCCACCCGGGCGGTGACGGGCACCCCCTTGGCAAACACCGGCCCCTGCGATTTGAATGGCTTCAGGTCATAGACCACCAGGAAGGGGTGGTGTGGGCCCCCTGCGGGACGGACGGATGGGTCAGGGGGGCAGACACACAGACGCCCCCCCATCTCCCTCCCCCACATGCATGGAGGCGGGAAAGCCTCCTGCTGAGTGCCGGAAACGGACACTCCGAACCCCAGCTCGGGCGGGCTGGGCACCAGGACGCCTGGGTTCCTGGGGAGGGTCCCAACACTCAGCCCTTGGCTGTGAGGTTTGGGCTGCCCCCCCTCCATGCCGTGCCAGGGAGCCCCCCCCACCTCCTGGTGCCTCCCCACTCACCTGCCTCCTCGCCCTCCCGCAGCCCCTCCACTTCGTCGCCGTCCACCTGCAGGTCCGAGGCGTCCAGCGAGGTGCCCCCTGTGAAGGGGCCAGCCAGGGTCTGCATGGTGCCGGCCTGTGCCCGGAGAGGAGCTGAGATGGGGAGGGGGGGAGAACCCAGGAGTCCTGGCTCCCGGCCCCCCCTGCTGTGACCCACCAGCCCCCAGTCCCCTCCCAGTGCCGGGGAGAGAACCCAGGAGTCCTGGCTTCCAGACCCCCTGCTGTGACCCACCAGCCCTCACTCCCCTCCCAGTGCCGGGGAGAGAACCCAGGAGTCCTGGCTCCCAGCCCCCCTGCTGTGACCCACCAGCCCCCACTCCCCTCCCAGTGCCGGGGAGAGAACCCAGGAGTCCTGGCTCCCAGCCCCCCGGTCTACGCACAAGCCCCCACTCCCCTCGCAGAGCCAGGGAGAGAACCCAGGAGTCCTGGCTCCCAGCCCCCCCTGCTTTAACCACCAGTCCCCACTCCCCTCGAAGAGCCAGGGAGAGAACCCAGGAGTCCTGGCTCCCAGCCCCCCCTGCTCTAACCCACCAGCCCCCACTCCCCTCCCAGAGCCAGGGAGAGAACCCAGGAGTCCTGGCTCCCAGCCCCCCCTGCTGTGACCCACCAGCCCCCACTCCCCTCCCAGAGCCGGGGAGAGAACCCAGGAGTCCTGGCTCCCAGCCCCCACTCCCCTCCCAGAGCAGGGGAGAGAACCCAGGAGTCCTGGCTCCCAGCCCCCCCTGCTCTAACCCACCAGCCCCCACTCCCCTCCCAGAACTGGGGAGAGAACCCAGGAGTCCGGGCTCCCAGCCCCCCTGCTGTAACGCACCAGCCCCCACTGCCCTCCCAGAGTCGGGGAGAGAACCCAGGAGTCCTGGCTCCCAGCCCCCCTGCTCTGACCCACCAGCCCCCACTCCCCTCCCAGAGCCGGGGAGAGAACCCAGGAGTCCTGGCTCCCAGCCCCCTCTGCTCTGACCCACCAGCCCCCACTCCCCTCCCAGAGCCAGGGAGAGAACCCAGGAGTCCGGGCTCCCAGCCCCCCTGCTGTAATGCACCAGCCCCCACTGCCCTCCCAGAGCCGGGGAGAGAACCCAGGAGTCTGGGCTCCCAGCCCCCCTGCTGTAACCCAGCAGCCCCCTGGCAGTGGGAAATCCCTGGGGTGAGCGATTTCCTCATGCAGCTGATGGGGGGACCCAGGAGTCCGAGAGGTAAGGATGGGGAATGCAGCCAGGTCTCCAGCAGGGCATTGCTGGGGGGATGGGACCCAGGTGTCCGGGACGGCAGCACCGGGCACTCACTCCTAGGGGCCCAGGGAGGAGGGGAGAGGGAACCCAGGCATCCGGGATGGCAGCGCAGAGTGCCAAGGGTGGGGGCTGGGTTTCCTGGGACAAATTCCTGGTGGGGGGTGTCAGGCCCGGCTCCCCCCCCGGATAATGCCCCCCCCAGGGGAAGTGGGGGATGACCCAGGTTGATCCATCGGTGACGTGGGGGCCATTGTGGGGTTAATCGGGGGGAGCCGCCCCCCCCCGGCTGTTTATGTAACAGCGGGCTTTGGCCTGCGGCCCAGTCAGTCGCTAGGGGGATGGGGAGGGCTCGAGGGAGGGGCCTGTGCTGGGGGGGGGGACACGGCCTTTGACTGCAGCCCTCCCTCACCCCCCAGCTAGGCCAGGGCCGGGGGGCGAGATCCCCACCCAACCCCACTGCGCTTCCAGATCCCTTTCCTCTGACCCCACAGGCCCCCCACCCATCATCCTGCCCCACCAGACCCCCCAGTCCACCCCGCCCCACAATCCTCCCGCCCCACCTGTGGCCCCCAGTCCCACCAGCCTCAACCCACAGCCCTTGCCAACCCCCTGGTGCTGCTCAATCCTGCCCCACAGCCACGCCAGACCCCCCAGTCCACCCCGCCCCACAATCCTCCTGCCCCACCTGTGGCCCCCAGTCCTGCCAGCCTCAACCCACAGCCCTTGCCAGCCCCCTGGTGCTGCTCAATCCTGCCCCACAGCCCTGCCGGTGCCCCTCACTCCTGAGTCGCAGCCCCTGTCCCCCTACCCCCAGGTCTGGGGTGCCCCTCACTCCCGACCGCAGCCCCCCAGCCCAGCCTGCGGTTGTAATTAGCAAACAGAGATTTTGAGTCAGTTCCGAGTCACGTGGGGGACCGAGACTGGCGGGGGGGGGTTGATGGGGGGGCAGAGAGCGGCTCTGTCCCCATAGCCCCCCCCACACGGCTGCTTCTGGGGAGGGTCCCGTCGTCGGCGAGGAGCAGGGGCCTGAGGTTGCTCCGGGTAACGGGGAGGGGTGAACGGGACCCTCCCCTTGTTATGGGGCGGGGACCAGGTCTCCCCCCCCAGGGGAGGGACCTGCAGCAACAGCGACCCACAGGGCGAGGGGCTTCCCGGGGGGTGGCAAGAGGAGGGGGTCTAGGATCTCCCCCCCGCGGGATACCCCGACACTTACCCAGGGGTGTCCCCGCCCGGCCCCACGGCCTGGGGGTGCGCGGCTGGGTGGGTCCCGGCGGCGCTGGGCCGGGAAGGGGAAGTTGTGGGGGGAGCTTGGAGCGGGTCCCGGGACAGCCCAGGCCGGCCTCCTCCGGCTGCCAGGGAGACACCCTGCCCCACAGACGGGAGGGGGCGGCCCGCGGCCTGGGGGGGTCCCTATCGGGGGGAGCTGGGGCAGTGGTGGGACCCCCTGGGATGGGGCTCCGCGGAGACCCTACAATAACAAACCCTCCTGCGCTGTCCTGGGCACCCCACGGCCCCCACCAGTGCCCCTCACTCCTGACCCGCAGCCCCCCCACAGCCTAGTCCCAGAGCTGGGGAGAGAACCCAGGAGTCCTGGCTCCCAGCCCCCCTGCTCTGACCCATCAGCCCCCACTCCTCTCCCAGAGCCAGGGAGAGAACCCAGGAGTCCTGGCTCCCACCCCCATGCTCTGACCCACCAGCCCCCACTCCCCTCCCAGAGCTGGGGAGAGAACCCAGGAGTCCTGGCTCCCAGCCCCCCCTGCTCTGACCCACCAGCCCCCACTCCCCTCCCAGAGCCGGGGAGAGAACCCAGGAGTCCTGGCTCCCAGCCCCCCCTGCTGTGACCCACCAGCCCCCACTCCCCTCCCAGAGCCGGGGAGAGAACCCAGGAGTCCTGGCTCCCAGCCGCCCCAGCTCGGACCCCCCATCCCTACCCGCAGCCCGTTAGCTCAGCCCCTGGCGGGGGGGGGCAGTATTTGCCAAGGGCGGGCGGGCCCCAGCCAGTCCCAGGCCGCTCCGGCAGACACACCCCAGAGCCAGCTGCAGCGAGGGGGGACACCTCGCGCTGGGGCAGCCCCAGAGCCGAGAGCAGGGGGGGGCAGCAGGGGCCCCTCCCAGCCAGAGACCTCCAGGTAAGGAGTGGCTGGGGGGATGGCCAGGTCGTTGGGGGGGGGGGGGAGGACAGGGTTGGGGGCACAGCACGAGGTGTAGGGGGACCCCCAGGGAAGAGGGGTGCAGCAGGGGGGCCTAGGGAAAGAGCCCAGGAGGGGGGAGAACCGGGGGTGCAGCGGCACAAGAGGGGTGGGCCATGGGGGTCTGTGCCCCACTGATTGGGGGATGCTCTGGGCTCCCAGCCTCGTTGGTACTGGGCCATGGCAGCCGGGGGTGGGTCAGCTCCCACCCCAGTGACATGGGGGCAGAGTCCCTGCACCCCCCATCTGGGCCCTGCCTGACCCCCTGCTCTGCCCCACAGACCCCCAGCAGGATGGGGGCGAGGCTCCTGCGCTGCTTCTCCTGGGCCGGGCGCCGGAAACACCGCAGGAAAGGGGCCCCCAGCCCCCCAGGTGAGAGCACCCCCCACAGCCTCCTCCCTGCCCCCCTTCCCCTCCCTGTCCACCCCTACGTCCTTCCTGCCCCCCGAGATCTACCCCCCATTCCTCTCCATGGGCGCCCCCCACCAGATCTGCCCTGCCCCCTATCCCCCTCCCTGCCCCCCAGATCGGCCCCATTCCCCCCACCAGATCTGCCCTGCCCACCCCCACATCCCTCCTACCCCCATATCCCCCTCCCTGTCCACCCCTACGTCCTTCCTGCCCCCCGAGATCTACCCCCCATTCCTCTCCATGGGCGCCCCCCACCAGATCTGCCCTGCCCCCATCCCCCTCCCTGCCCCCCAGATCAGCCCCATTCCCCCCACCAGATCTGCCCTGCCCCCATCCCCCTCCCTGCCCCCCAGATCAGCCCCATTCCCCCCACCAGATCTGCCCTGCCCCCCATCCTCCTCCCTGCCCACCCCCACATCCCTCCTACCCCCATATCCCCCTCCCTGCCCGCCAGATCTGCCCCATTCCCCCCCACCAGATCTGCCTTGTCCCCCCATCCTCCTCCCTGCCCACCCCCACATCCCTCCTACCCCCATATCCCCCTCCCTGCCCCCCAGATCGGCCCCATACCCCCCACCAGATCTGCCCTGCCCCCATCCTCCTCCCTGCCCACCCCACATCCCTCCTACCCCCATATCCCCCTCCCTGCCCGCCAGATCTGCCCCATGCCCCCCCACCAGATCTGCCTTGTCCCCCCATCCTCCTCCCTGCCCACCCCCACATCCCTCCTACCCCCATATCCCCCTCCCTGCCCCCCAGATCAGCCCCATTCCCCCCACCAGATCTGCCCTGCCCCCCATCCTCCTCCCTCCCCACCCCCACATCCCTCCTACCCCCATATCCCCCTCCCTGCCCCCCAGATCGGCCCCATTCCCCCCACCAGATCTGCCATCCCCCAGATCCTCCCGATTCCCCCCCTCCTGCGCCCCCTTTCCCATTGGGGCCCCACTCCGAGCCCCCCCGGGATCCTGTTCTCAGCTCCCTCCCTCCCCCTTCTCTGCCCCCCAGATGCCCCCGCCCGCCCCACAGAGGGGGCCCTAATGTCCTGCGCCCGCTCCACGCCCTCCACCAGCAGTGAGCCGGACGGGGCCTTCTTCAGCGGGAAGGCGCGAGTCTCCTTCCGCCACCAGCTGGACTCCGCCACCATGGCCATCGACTCCCCCGGCTGACAGGGGGCTGCCCCACGGCATCGACTCCTCCGGCTGACGGGGGGCTGCCCCACGGCACCCGCCAACGCCCCACGGCATCGACTCCTCCGGCTGACAGGGGGCTGCCCCACGGCACCCACCAGCGCCCTGCAGCATCGTCTCCACCGGCTGATGGGGGGCTGCCCCACAGCACCTGCCAGCCCCCTGCGGCATCGCCTCCACCGGCTGACAGGGGGCCACCCCATGGCACCCACCAGCCCCCTGTGGCATCGTCTCCACCGGCTGACAAGGGGCTGCCCCACGGCACCCGACAGCCCCCTGCAGAATCGACTCCACCAGCTGACGGGGGGCTGCCCCACGGCACCCACCAGTGCCCTGCGGCATCGTTTCCATTGGCTGACGAGGGGCTGCCTCACGGCACCTGCCAGGCCCCCCGCGGCATCGTCTCCACTGGCTGACGAGGGGCTGCCCCATGGCACCCATCAGCCCCCCGTGGCATCGTCTCCACTGCCTGACGAGGGGGCCGCCCCAAGGCGCCCGCCAGCCCTAGCGGCATTGCCTCCACCGCGATGAGGGGGCCGCCCCATGGTGCCTGCCAACCTCCTGCGGCACTGCTTCCACCCTGACAGGGGTCCACCCCACGGTGCCCGCCAGGCGCCCCCAGCATCGCTTCCACCAGCTGACGGGGGGCCTGCCCCACGGCGCCCGCCAGCCCCCACGGCATCGCCTCCACTGCTTGATGAGGGGCTGCCCCACGGCGCCCGCCAGCCCCCGCGCCATCGCCTCCACTGACAGATGGGGGCTGGGACCCCCAGCACCAACTGGCCCAGACACCACCCGAGCGGGCAAGCGGGATTCCTCCACCCCCGCTGAGGACCCTGCAGCCACCCGCCAGCCCTGCAGAGGGCGCTGGCCTGGGGGGGCGATATGGGGCTGGACTCGAGGGGGGGTGGCTGGGGGGGGCTCCTGCTGGGGGTGTCGCAGTGAGTGGGGGGGGATTTCACCAGCATTTCCATAAAGGAGGGTTGAGAGTCAGTGGGGTCTGGTGTCTGGGGCCGAGATCCGGCGCTGCCGGCTGGGAAAAGCCCCCGGCCCGGCCCGGGGGGGTGATAAGGGCGACGCCGGCGCCGGGCAGCAGCTTCCTGCCTTACACCCGGCAGGGCCAGGGTGGGGCCAGTGGGCAAATCCCCCCCCCCCCCCGCCCATTTGCTCAGCTCAGCGCTGCCGGGGAACCAGCAGGGGAGCCCCTCCCGCCCCCCAGCCCAGGGGCTGGAAATGGGGAACGGCCTGCCCCACAGGAACCCAGGAGTCCTGGCTCCCGGCCCCCCCTGCTCTGACCCACCAGCCCCCACTCCCCTCCCAGAGCCAGGGAGAGAACCCAGGAGTCCTGGCTCCCAGCCCCCCCTGCTCTGACCCACCAGCCCCCACTCCCCTCCCAGAGCCAGGGAGAGAACCCAGGAGTCCTGGCTCCCAGCCCCCCTGCTCTAACCCACCAGCCCCCACTCCCCTCCCAGAGCCGAGGAGAGAACCCAGGAGTCCTGGCTCTCAGCCCCCCCACTCTGACCCACCAGCCCCCACTCCCCTCCCAGAGCCAGGGAGAGAACCCAGGCGTCCTGGCTCCCACCCCCCTCCCCTCCCCGGCAGGCAGAGAACCCAGGCGTCCTGGCTCCCACCCCCCTCCCCTCCCCGGCAGGCAGAGAACCCAGGCGTCCTGGCTCCCAGCCCCCTCCCCTCCCCGGCAGGCAGAGAACCCAGGCGTCCTGGCTCCCAGCCCCCTCCCCTCCCCGGCAGGCAGAGAACCCAGGCGTCCTGGCTCCCAGCCCCCTCCCCTCCCCGGCAGGCAGAGAACCCAGGCGTCCTGCTGGAAGGACAGAGGCCGGGCGTGGGGTCCCATAGTTTAATCCGTGCGTTGCAGGGGGTGTCGGGGTGGCCCCCCTCAGGGGGAGGAGACGCGCGGCAGCCGGTTGCCCAGGACGACCTGGCGCTCCACGCCCTGCTCCGTGATGGCGGCCAGCCGGATCACCCCACCGCTGGAGCCGTCCCGCTCCATGGCCAGCGCCAGCGCTGCAAGGGGAGAGGAGAGCGCGTCAGGGGGAGGGGCGCGGCCCGGACTCCTGGGTCCCAGCCCGCCGCGCAGGGAGCCGGGGGGCAGGACGTTACCATTGGCCGTGAAGCTCAGACACTCCTCCCGGCTCATGCCCGGCTTGTAGGAGGCGTCGACGAAGCCGTAGATGTAGGAGCTGCCCGAGCCGCCCACCGAGAAGGGCTGGCGAACCATCATCCCGCCCATGGGCACCGCGAACACCTGGGGAGAGAGAGCCAGAGAGCGCGGCCGGCCCTGAGATGTGCCCAGCTCTGGGGCGGGGCGGCCGGTTACCCAGGGACCCCTGACCCGGCGCTGAGATGCGCCCACCTCTGGGGCGGGGCAGCCAATTACCCAGGGACCCCTCACCCGGCGCTGAGATGCGCCCAGCTCTGGGGCAGGGCGGCCGGTTACCCAGGGACCCCTCGCCCGGTGCTGAGATGCAGCCACCTCTGGGGTGGGGTGGCTGGTTACGCAGGGACCCCTCGCCCGATGCTGAGATGCAGCCACCTCTGGGGTGGGGTGGCTGGTTACCCAGGGACCCCTCGCCCGATGCTGAGATGCAGCCACCTCTGGGGTGGGGTGGCTGGTTACGCAGGGACCCCTCACCCCGTGGTGAGATGCGCTCACCTCTGGGGCGGGGCGGCCAGTTACCCAGGGACCCCTTGCCCGGCGCTCAGATGCAGCCACCTCTGGGGTGGGGCGGCTAGTTACCCAGGGACCCCTCGCCCAGCGCTGAGATGCGCCCAGCTCTGGGGCGGGGCGGCCAGTGACACAGGGACCCCTCCCCTGGCGCTGAGATGCGCCCACCTCTGGGGCGGGGCAGCCAGTTACCCAGGGACCCCTCGCCCTGCACTGGGATGCAGCCACCTCTGGGGCGGGGTGGCTGGTTACCCAGGGACCCCTCGCCCAGCGCTGAGATGCAGCCACCTTTGGAGCAGGGCGGCTGGGGACCCAGGGACACCCCAGGGCGAGACGAGGCGGCCGGGGACACCCCTGGGCCAGGACGGGGCGGCCGGGGACACCCCTGGGGCAGGACGGGGGGCTGTGCCAGACGCTGCACGGGGACAGGGACTGAAGGCCCCCGTATCTCTGGGACACGCTATGGGGCTGACAGAAGCAGGTGGAAGGGAAGCACGTGGGGCACCGGGCCCAGCCCCGACTCCGCAGCGCCCTGGGGGCCGCTCACCTGCCCCCCCTTGCGCCTGTCCCAGCCGGCGACGATGATGCCGGCCATGAGGTCCTCGCGGTAGCGGTAACACATCTCCTTGAAGAGGCTGGCGGCCGTGTGCACCAGGGGCGGCTCGTCCAGCTCGATGCTGCGGGGCAGGGAACGGGTCAGGGGCCTGTCCTCCTCCCTCCCCCCGGCGGGGAATGGAGCCAGGGGCAGGGAACGGGTCAGGGGCCTGTCCTCCTCCCTCCCCCCGGCGGGGAATGGAGCCAGGGGCAGGGAACGGGTCAGGGGCCTGTCCCCCCCCCGGCGGGGAACGGAGCCGGGGCCAGGGAGAGGGTCAGGGGCCTGTACCACCCCCCGGCAGGGAATGGGGCCAGGGGCAGGGAGAGGGGCAGGGGCCTGTACCACCCCCCGGCAGGGAATGGGGCCAGGGGCAGGGAGAGGGGCAGGGGCCCGTAGTGCTCCCCCCAGTCCCAGGGCAGGGAATGGACTCAGGGGGCGGGATCCAGGGCCAGCACCTGTGGAAGCCCAGCTGATAGCCACAGCATCAACTATGGTCTGGGGGCGGGGCCAGGAGCCAGGGGGCGGGGCCAGGAGCCCGGGGGCGGGGCTAGGGGCCAGCACCTGTGGAAGCCCAGCTGATAGGCCACAGCGTTGGCGATGGCCTAGGGGCGGGGCTAGGACCCAGAGGTGCAGGTAGTGCCCTGGGGCGGGGACAGGGGCGGAGCTAGGAGCCCAGGGGCGGGGCTAGGGGCCAGCACCTGTGGAAGCCCAGCTGATAGGCCACGGCATCAGCGATGGCCTAGGGGCGGGGCTAGGACCCAGAGGTGCAAGTAGTGCCCTGGGGCGGGGACAGGGGCGGAGCTAGGAGCCCAGGGGGCAGGGCCAGTACCTGTGGAAGCCCAGCTGATAGGCCACGGCATCGGCGATGGCCTAGGGGCGGGGCTAGGACCCAGAGGTGCAGTTAGTGCCCTGGGGCGGGGACAGGGGCGGAGCTAGGAGCCCAGGGGGCAGGGCCAGTACCTGTGGAAGCCCAGCTGATAGGCCACGGCGTCGGCGATGGCCTAGGGGCGGGGCTAGGACCCAGAGGTGCAGGTAGTGCCCTGAGGCGGGGACAGGGGCGGAGCTAGGAGCCCAGGGGGCAGGGCCAATACCTGTGGAAGCCCAGCTGATAGGCCACGGCGTCGGCGATGGCCTAGGGGCGGGGCTAGGACCCAGAGGTGCAGTTAGTGCCCTGGGGCGGGGACAGGGGCGGAGCTAGGAGCCCAGGGGGCAGGGCCAGTACCTGTGGAAGCCCAGCTGATAGGCCACGGCGTCAGCGATGGCCTAGGGGCGGGGCTAGGACCCAGGGGTGCAGTTAGTGCCCTGGGGCGGGGACAGGGGCGGAGCTAGGAGCCCAGGGGGCAGGGCCAGTACCTGTGGAAGCCCAGCTGATAGGCCACGGCGTCAGCGATGGCCTAGGGGCGGGGCTAGGACCCAGAGGTGCAGTTAGTGCCCTGGGGCGGGGACAGGGGCGGAGCTAGGAGCCCAGGGGGCAGGGCCAGTACCTGTGGAAGCCCAGCTGATAGGCCACGGCGTCGGCGATGGCCTGGGTGTCGGCGGCGGAGCCGGAGCGGCAGCAGAAGATGCGCTCGTGGATGGGCGTCAGTTTGTCCGTCACTCGATTAGCCACGTAGGAGCTGCGGGAGGCAGAGCCGGAGCATCACAGACCCAGAGAATCCAGGGTTGGATGGGACCTCAGGAGGGATCCAGTCCCACCCCCTGCTCAAAGCAGGACCCACCCCAAGTAAATCATCCCAGCCAGGACTTTGTCAAGCCGGGCCCTAAAAACCTCTAAGGGTGGAGATCCCACCACCTCCCTAGGGAACCCATCCCAGTGCTTCACCACCCTCCTAGGGAAATAGTGTTTCCTAATTCATAGACTCACAGACGCTAGGACTGGAAGGGACCTCGAGAGGTCATCGAGTCCAGTCCCCTGCCCTCATGGCAGGACCAAACACGGTCTAGACCATCCCTAATAGACATTTATCTAACCTACTCTTAAATATCTCCAGAGATGGAGATTCCACAACTTCCCTAGGCAATCTATTCCAGTGTTTAACTACCCTGACAGTTAGGAACTTTTTCCTAATGTCCAACCTAAATCTCCCTTGCTGCAGTTTAAGCCCATTGCTTCTTGTTCTATCATTGGAGGCTAAGCTGAACAAGTTTTCTCCCTCCTCCTGATGACACCCTTTTAGATACCTGAAAACTGAATCATGTCCCCTCCCAGTCTTCTCTTTTCTAAACTAAACAAACCCAATTCCTTCAGCCTTCCTTCATAGGTCATGTTCTCAAGACCTTTAATCATTCTTGTTGCTCTTCTCTGGACCCTCTCCAATTTCTCCACATCTTTCCTGAAATGCGGTGCCCAGAACTGGACACAATACTCCAGTTGAGGCCTAACCAGCGCAGAGTAAAGCGGAAGAATGACTTCTCGTGTCTTGTTTGCAACACACCTGTTAATGCATCCCAGAATCACGTTTGCTTTTTTTTGCAACAGTATCACACTGTTGACTCATATTAAGCTTGTGGTCCACTATGACCCCTAGATCTCTTTCTGCCATACTCCTTCCTAGACAGTCTCTTCCCATTCTGTATGTGTGAAACTGATTGTTCCTTCCTAAGTGGAGCACTTTGCATTTATCTTTATTGAACTTCCTCCTGTTTACCTCAGACCATTTCTCCAACTTGTCCAGATCATTTTGAATTTTGACCCTGTCCTCCAAAGCAGTTGCAATCCCTCTCAGTTTGGTGTTGTCTGCAAACTTAATAAGCTACTTTCTATGCCAACATCTAAATCGTTGATGAAGATATTGAACAGAGCCAGTCCCAAAACAGACCCGCCCCACTGCAACTTGAGACCATTGCTCCTTGTCCTGTCACCTGCCACCACTGAGAACAGCCGAGCTCCATCCTCTTTGGACCCCCCTTCAGGTAGTTGAAGGCAACTATCAAATCCCCCCTCACTCTTCTCTTCTGCAGACTAAACAATCCCAGTTCCCTCAGCCTCTCCTCGTAAGTCATGTGCTCCAGCCCCCCGAATCATTTTTGTTGCCCTCCGCTGGACTCTCTCCAATTTGTCCAAATCCCTTCTGTAGTGGAGGGCCCAAAACTGGACACAGTCTCCAGATGAGGCCTCACCGATGTCAAATAGAGGGGAATGATCACGTCCCTCGATCTGCTGGCAATGCCCCTACTTATACAGCCCAAAATGCCGTTAGCCTTCTCGGCAACAAGGGCCCACAGCTGACTCAGATCCAGCTTCTCGTCCACTGTAACCCCAGGTCCTTTTCTGCAGAACTGCTGCCTAGTCACTCGGTCCCTAGTCTGTAGCAGTGCATGGGATTCTTCCATCCTAAGGGCAGGACTCTGCACTTGTCCTTGTTGAACCTCATCAGGTTTCTTTTGGCCCAATCCTCTAACTTGTCTAGGTCCCTTTGAGCCTCCCCCCACCCCCAGAGACCCTACCAAAACACTGCACCCCCCCAGAGACCCATCGTAAACAACACCCCCCCCCGGACAGGGAGAGACAGCCACAGATGGGAGCTCAACTGCCCCTCGTCCGCCCCCCCCCATAACCACCACCGCCCGGGCAACCCTACCATAACACAGCAGCACGTTCCCCCTCCCCCGCCCCGACAGCCGGGGGCCGGTCCCGGAGCGACCCAAACCCATCGATGGGGGGGGGCCCGGGGACCAGGACACGCCCCCCCCCGGCTCACCCCGTGGTTGTCCGCGAGTCGGCGCCGATCACGACCCCCCCGTCGAACTCCACCGCGATGATGGTTGTCTGGGGGGAGAGGAGGGTGAGCGCAGCGCCCCCCCCGCGCCTGGGACCCCCTCCCTGCCCCCCCGGGATCCCCCCTCCCTGCCCCTCCCTGCCCCTCCCCCCCCCGGGACCCCCCCTTCCTGCCCCTCCCCCCCCCGCGCCTGGGAGCCCCCCTCCCTGCCCCTCCCCCCCGGGAGCCCCCCTCCCTGCCCCTGGGAGCCCCCCTCCCTGCCCTTCCCCCCCGGGATCCCCCCCCTGCCTGCCCCTCCCCCTCGGGATCCCCCCTCCCTGCCCCTTCTCCTTGCCCCTCCCCCCCGCCTGTCCCTCCCCCCCGTGCCTGGGACCCCCCCCCTGCCCCCCCTGGGATCCCCCCTTCCTGCCCCTCCCCCCGCGCCTGCCCCACCCCCCGTCTGCCCCTCCCCCCCGTGCCTGGGGCCCCCCCTGCCTGCCCCTCCCCCCGCTCACCCCGGTGCTCAGGGGCCGCCCCGCCCAGTCCGGGGCCCCCCCCGCCGGCCCGACCCGGAGCCCGGACACCGCCAGCGCCGCCATCGTCCCCCGGCGCCGCGCGACACTGTCGTAAAGCCGGGCCGCCGCGCGAGGGCATGGCGAGGCGCTTTTACGACACCTCTTTCGCCGTCGCCGCCCCAGCCACCCACCGCGCTTTACGGCAAGGTGAGACGGCGGTATCTGTGCGCGGGGGGGGGGGCGGAGACGCTTTACGGCCACGCTCAGCCCTCGCGGGGGGCGGTTTTACGGCAGCCGCCCGCGTCGCGCTTTACGGCAGCGTGGCGGATTCCGCCCTTCGCTCCACAGCGGCCCCTTTGGCTTTACGACACACGAGGCGGTATCGCTTTACGGCGGCGCGGCCGCCCGCCCCGCTTGCGACATGCTCCGGCCTTGTTTTACGGCAGCGGGTCCAATTCCCCTTTGCGACGCCCGCTGGGGCCGCTTTACGGCAGAGTGGCCACCGCGCGAGCCCCGCGCACCGCTGTCAATCGATCTGACGTCATCGTTCGACTCACTGACGTCACCGGACCACGGCTACGTCACCAAAACATCTCCATGTGTCATGATGTCATCACATATCGCGTGTGATGTCACCGTGGCGTCACCAGGGAGCGGGGTGACATCACCCCTTGTGCCTGGCATGGCTGTGATGTCACTGCCTGGGGCTATGATGTCAGCAGGGCTGGGTGTGACGTCATCACATCACGTATGACGTCACCGCCTGCTTCCCTGGCCCCCTCCACCCTGTGTCCCCCCCAGCCCTGCCCCACGGCCCCTCCCCCAGCACCCTGTGTCCCCCCACCCTGCCCTGTGTGTCCCTCCCAGCTCTGCCCCACGGCCCCTCCTCCAGCCTCGCCCTGTGTCCCCCCCAGCCCTGACCCACGGTCCCTCCCCAGCCCTGCCCTGTCCACATTGCGCCCCCCAGGGAGGAGCTGCCCACAGGGGTCACACGGCTGCGCTGAGACCCACCCCGTGCGCCCCCGGCAGGGGTCAGGCACTGGCCTGGAGGGGCTGCCCCACATTTCCGTTGGGGGTGAGGAGCGACCCCTGTGGGATTCTCCCCCCCGAGGAGGCTCAGAGACCAGCCTGGCCAGGCGGCGAAACGCGTCTCGCGACAAAAGACTCCGGCGACCACGTCGAGCTCGGGGCGTCTCTTTACTTGGCCCCATTTCTGGAGCTGCTGGTTCACAACCGTGCCCAACACCCTGCCCTAGAGGGGACAGGCCCCTGCCCCATTCCCTGCCCCCCTGAGCCAGCCAGTCCCTGCCCTGGGGCCGGGGGGGAGCCGGTGCCCCCCAGAGGGAACAGGCCCCTGCCCCATTCCCCACGCCCCTGAGCCAGCCAGTCCCCGCCCTGGGGCCGGGGGGGAGCCGGCGCCCCCCAGAGGGGACAGGCCCCTGCCCCATTCCCTGCCCCCTGAGCCAGCCAGTCCCTGCCCTGGGGCCGGGGAGGAGCCGGCGCCGCCCCAGAGGGGACAGGCCCCTGCCCCATTCCCTGCCCCCCAAGCCAGCCAGTCCCTGCCCTGGGGCCGGGTGGGGGCCGGCGCCCCCTAGAGGGGACAGGCCCCTGCCCCATTCCCTGCCCCCCAAGCCAGCCAGTCCCTGCCCTGGGGCCAGGTGGGAGCCAGCGCCCCCTAGAGGGGACAGGCCCCTGCCCCATTCCTCGTCCCCCTGAGCCAGCCAGTCCCCGCCCTGGGGCCGGGTGGGAGCCGGCGCCCCCCCAGAGGGGACAGACCCCTGCCCCATTCCCTGCCCCCCTGAGCCAGCCAGTCCCCGTCCTAGGGCTGAACAGACCCGGCGCCCCCGGTGCCCTCCAACTTTTCCCCTCCGGCGCCCCCCGGCGGCAACTCAGGGCAGCTCCAACAGGCCGCGGGCGGCGTACAGCTGCTGGGTGACGTTATACACCCCGGCGATGGTGCCGACGGCCTCCAGCAGCACGGCCTGGACCTCCCGCTCCCCCTCGGCGCAGACGAGCCCGTACAGCTCCCGGCGCGAGGGCAGGGCCAGGAAAGCCAGCCCGGCTGCCTGCTGCACCCACCAGCTGTGGTACCGGGCCAGGGCCGCCTGGTAGGCCTCGGCGCACAGCTGGGAGGGGTCGTCCTCTGCCCCACTGCGGCCCAGCTTCCCCAGGAACAGCTCCAGCCACTTGAGGGCCCGGTGGAGGCGCAGCAGGGTCCGGCTCCCCGAGGGGGGCTGGTCCGGGGGCAGCACCCGGAGCCCCACCCGGCCCCGCCGCAGCTCGAAGGCCACCATGGCCTGCAGGGTGCGGTAGTGAGGGGCGTGCGGCCCCGAGCGGTGCCCCTCCAGGATCTCCATCTTCGTCTGCGTCTCCCGGGCCAGGAGCCCAAACGCGGCCCCCAGAGTGTCTATCAGTCTAGGGGGGAGAGAGAGGGGACAGCTGAGCCCTCACCCGGCATCGAGATGCGCCCACCTCTGGGGCGGAGCGACCAGTTAAACAGGGACTCCTCGCCCAGCGCTGAGATGTGGCACCTCTGGGGCGGGGCGGCCGGTTACCCAGGGACCCCTCACCCAGCACTGAGATGCAGCCACCTCTGGGGCGGGGCGGCCGGTTACCCAGGGACCCCTCGCCCGGCGCTGAGATGCAGCCACCTCTGGGGCAGGGCAGCCGGTTACCCAGGGACCCCTCGCCTGGCGCTGAGATGCAGCCACCTCTGGGGCGGAGCAGCTGGTTACACAGGGACCCCTCACCCAGCGCTGAGATGCAGCCACCTCTGGGGCGGGGCGGCCCGTTACCCAGGGACCCCTCACCCGGCACTGAGATGCACCCACCTCTGGGATGGGGCGGCCGGTTACCCAGGGACCCCTCGCCCAGCGCTGAGATGCAGCCACCTCTGGGGCGGGGCAGCCGGTTACCCAGGTATCCCTCGCCCAGCGCTGAGATGCGACCACCTCTGGGGCGGGGCGACCAGTTAAACAGGGACCCCTCACCTGGCGCTGAGATGCGCCCACCTCTGGGGTGGGGCGGCCAGTGACACCGGGGTGGACTCACTTGATCAGTTCTTTCCAGCCGGCCAGATACTCCCCCAGCAGGATTTCTCCCTCCGGAGTCACACAGGCCCTGAAGGCTGCCAGGAGGCTGCTGATCTGGAAGCCTTGGCCCGGGCAGCGGGGGGCCCGGTGCGGAGGGGGGGTCCCGTGTCTGGGAAGGGGCAGGCGGGAGCCTCTCGTCGGGGAGAGATGAGGCGGCTGCAGAGGGGACACAGCAGACAGGTTCTCTGTGGGGCGGCGTGGTGGGGGGTCAGGATCAGGATGTGAGGCAGGTGGAACGGAGGGGTGGGGACGTTTTGGGGTAGGGATGGGGGCAGGAGTCAGGGCTGGGAGGGGGGCGAGATTTGGGGCAGGTTTTGGAGGGGAGCACAAGGGGGGGTCTCACCTTCCCATCCTGTTCAGGGGGGGCCGTCGCCCCTCTGCCCCCAAGCCAGCTGCAGGGCCACCCGCCCCGAACGCAGGCCGAGAGCTGCACCTCTGCTGTTCCGGGGGGTGGGGGAAGGACAGAGCTCAGCCACAAGGACAGACAGTCCCCCCCCCAATTCCCAATGGTCTCCCCGGTTTGCACACGCTAACGACACGCATGACGCATACGGGGAGGTACTTGCACCGTCCCTGCAGGCCTCCGGCTTTGCACACACTAACAACAGACAAGCGTCCGGCCAGTAGTCTAGGCACAGGGGCAGGCTACACGCAGGTGACACGCTAAGAACATGCCTGGTACATGCAACAGCCCATGCAGGCCAGAGCACCGCCCCCCCGCTGCCCCACAGACCGACACAATCCGCCCCTCACCCCCTATTCATACAGAGCCCGGCACGCAGCGGGGCGGGGCTGGGGGGCCCGGTGGGGGGGCAGTGGGGGAGCAGGTCTGTGGGGCTGGCCCGCTCACTCCCGGAGGCAGAGGCTGGCGTGGGTTCTAGGCGGGGGTCACTGCGGGGGGGGTGTCACCCAGTGGGGGAGCGTGAGGGAGCTGTGGGGAGTCCCATGGGGCCAGAGGGGGTTTATGGGGCACGATGGGGGGGCTGAGGCAGTGCATGTCGGCCAGGGGAGGTCACTCGTGGGGCGGGCAGCCGGTGGGGAGATGCGGGGGGGGGGGTCACTCACGGAGCCGGAGGCCGGAGAGGAAGAGGAGGCCGAGAAAGGCCACCGCAGGGAGCAGGACACGCGGCAGCCGCCGGGGGCCCATCCCCACACATCCCAGCCCCACAGCCTTGCCCCCTGCCCCTGCCCGGCCCAGCTGCTCACTGCAGATAAGGGCCTGTTATCGGGGCGGGGCTCCCATCCCCCCACCCCAGAGAGCCCCCCCACCCCACATCCGCCCCCGAGGGGAAATGCCCCATGTCCAGTTCCCTGGCAGACACTGCGCTGGGGGCGGGTGGCTGCTCCCCCCCCACCCCATGGCTCAAACTCTGGGTGACTGGAGGTCAGATGGGGGGCGGAGAGATGGTCAGGTTAAAAATTAACAGTGGAAGGGACTTTGCCCCACAGAGTGGAATTGGGGGGAACCTGAGGGCAGAAGAAGGCTGGAGTTTGGGGGCTCCCAGCCCCCCCTGCTCTAACCCACCAGCCCCCGCTCCCCTCCCAGAGCCAGGGAGAGAACCCAGGAGTCCTGGCTCCCGGCCCCCCCTGCTCTGGCCCACCAGCCCCCACTCCCCTCACAGAGCCAGGGAGAGAACCCAGGAGTCCTGGCTCCCAGCCCCCCTGCTCTAACCCACCAGCCCCCACTCCCCTCCCAGAGCTGGGAAGAGAACCCAGGAGTCCTGGCTCCCGGCCCCCCTGCTCTAACCAGCAGCCCCCACTCCCCTCCCAGAGCTGGTGAGAGAACCCAGGAGTCCTGGCTCCCAACCCCCCTGCTCTAACCCACCAGCCCCCACTGCCCTCCCAGAGCTGGGAAGAGAACCCAGGAGTCCTGGCTCCCAGCCCCCCCTGCTCTGACCACCAGCCCCCACTGCCCTCCCAGAGCCAGGGAGAGAACCCAGGAGTCCTGGCTCCCAGCCCCCCTGCTCTAACCCACCAGCCCCCACTCCCCTCCCAGAGCCAGGGAGAGAACCCAGGAGTCCTGGCTCCCAGCCCCCCCGCTCTGACCCACCAGCCCCCACTCCCCTCCCAGAGCCGGGGAGAGAACCCAGGAGTCCTGGCTCCCAGCCCCCCTGCTCTAACCCCCCAGCCCCCACTCCCCTCCCAGAGCTGGGAAGAGAACCCAGGAGTCCTGGCTCCCAGCCCCCCCTGCTCTGACCACCAGCCCCCACTGCCTTCCCAGAGCCGGGGAGAGAACCCAGGAGTCCTGGCTCCCAGCCCCCCTGCTCTAACCCCCCAGCCCCCACTCCCCTCCCAGAGCTGGGAAGAGAACCCAGGAGTCCTGGCTCCCAGCCCCCCCTGCTCTGACCACCAGCCCCCACTGCCTTCCCAGAGCCGGGGAGAGAACCCAGGAGTCCTGGCTCCCAGCCCCCCTGCTCTAACCCACCAGCCGCCACTCCCCTCCCAGAGCCAGGGAGAGAACCCAGGAGTCCCTGGTTGCACAGACTCAGCAGCTGTGGGGCAGCAATGGGGTTGTGGGGGGCAGTGTGGGGGGCTGAGTTCCCCAGTGCACAGAGTCCGTCTCAAAGGAGGTTTTTTAAGGCTTTATTGACCAATAGCCAAGCTCGGTGTGTCAGGGGGTGTCAGAGATACCGGGGGGGGCAGGATTAGCAGGGGCTGAGGGGTCACCATTGCAGCCGGCACGGGACAGCCGGGGTGAGGGCTAGAGGTTCCAGGCAGGGGATGTGGGGGGCCAGTTCGGGGGTGTTCCCGGTCCCCAGGCAGGGGTCACTGCAGGGGGGATCAGTGGGGCACAGCAAAGGGGGGCTGGGCAATCTCATTTGAAGCGACGCTCCTGGCCAGCTCTCCGCTGGGCTCCCGGTGGGGGTGGGGGTGGCCCCGGATGCCTGGGTTCCCGCAGACCCCGCAGCCCCATGAGGAGGGAGACCCCCAGACTGTAGAGGCAGCTGGCGGCCAGCATCCCCAGGTAGCAGCGCCAGGCCGTCAGCAGGATCCGGCCCAGGCTCGGGGCCCCTGCGGGGGAGAGGGGACAGTTAGGGGGGCGTGGCTGTGACCCCAAAGGGGGAGGGTTGGGGGTCCCGTACCGGTGCTCTGGAGGGCGGTGCTCTCCGTGGTCCCGTTACCAAGAGGGTCAGGCGGCGGGATAGGGTCTCCGGCGGATACCGAGCAGCCTGCGTGGGGGGGAGAGACAAACTGGGGGTGAGTTACCGTGGGGGGTGCGGGGGGAGGTTGGGGTTCGGGGGGATCTCACCTCGGCGGCCGGCCCCCTTCACCTCGCCGCTGCTCTGCTGGGCCTGGGTCTCGTGTTCCACCCGGCAGGTCACGCGGGCCCCCTCCAGCCAGGCCCCGGGCGGGAGGTGGAGCAGGCTGGCGGCTCCGGCCCCATCCTGGCCCTCTGCCGGCGGTGACGCCTCCCCGGGGCCCAGCTCCCGCCCGTCCACTTGCCAGCGCACCCGGATCGGCTCCGGGGAGAACCCCCAGGCCAGGCACAGGAAGGCCGGGCCGGGCGCCGGAGCCGGGCCCAACAGGGCCACCTGCGGCCGGCGCTTCTCCCTGGGGTCACCTGGAACCGGAGAGGGGAGAGGGTCAGGTTGGGGGGAGAGGGGGCTTGGTTCTAGGTGGGTTCTAGCTCTAGATCACATCTAGGTGGGTGCTGGAGCGGTTCAGTCTCTGTTCTAGGCATTTAGGGGCTGGTTTTGTGGGGGGTTCTAGACTGGGTTCTGGGGTGGTCCCGGCGCCAGCCTTCGGCTGGGTCGATGGGTCTCCTGGGCCGGCTCTAGATGGGATCCAGTTGGGCTCTGGACCAGTCCTCGACGGTCAGAGAAAGGTTCTGGATCTGGTTCTCCGCATGTTCCAGACGCGGTGCCGACTGGCCGCGCACGGCTTCCCGCACGTTTCTAGGGCTCTGGCCCAGAACGCTTCGCCTCACAATCGAGATCACCGCCCTGCGGGTTCTAGATGTGCCCCAGCAGGTCCCTCTGGAACCACCCAGAATGGCTCAGCGTGTTATCTAGATCGATTTGGGGTGGGGGTCTAGATCAGCCCTGGGTCTTTTCCTAGGCATGGCCCTAAATAACTTCCCCCAACTGATGGGCCAGAAACCAGAACGTTTTTGTGGCTTTGATCTGGAAGGATTTTGGACACATTCTAGAGTGATTCAGGGTGGGTTCTAGATCAGTTTCACGTATTCCCCCAGCACGGTCCCCACTAATCATGTGCCAGCTCCAGAACACTTCGGCGGCTGTGATCTGGAAGGGTTCTGGGTACATCCTAAGTTGAGCCATGGTGGGTTCTAGATTGAGCCACTGTGGGTTCTAGATCAGTATGCAAATGGTCCCCGCTAATCAGGTGCCAGCTCCAGAACATTTCCGCGGCTCTGATCCGGAAGGGTTATGGGGTGTTCTAGATTTATTTGGGGTGGGTTCTAGATTGGTTCACTGTCTCTGTCTTCTGGTCGCAGCTCCAGCCGGCTCTGGACCAGCTCTGGCATCAGCCTGGCGCCAGCCGCTCCAGAACCCGCTCCAGAATGCCCCGCTGGGTTCTAGCCATGCTCCGGGCCGGTTCCGGGTCCCCCCCATCCTCGGTGGCTCACCTCCCAGGATGAGGCGGGTGCCCTCTCCGAAGAGGTACTGGTTGGCGTACCAGACGGCGCAGAAGTAGGTGCCGGCGTCGGCGGGTTTGACGTTGCCGATGGTGAGGCTGAAGGTGTTGGTGTCACGCTCCAGGCTGGCGATGAAGCGCTCCGAGATGCCGACCCCGTACGCGGGCTTGCTGTCCCCGGCCCGGTGACTCAGCAGGAAGATGGGGCCCTGCCCGGGGGGCTGGTGGTACCAGGACAGGACGTGGGCGGTGATGTCGCTCCCCGACATCTGGCAGTGGAGCCGCGGGATCTTCTCATCCACCACGTGGGACGGAGACGGCTGGGTCAGCCGGGGCGGCCCGGCCAGGGCCCCTGCGGGGGGAGTGGAGAGGGGTGAGGGGGTGGGCTGGGCCCTTGGGGGCTTGGAGCTCACACTCACACAGACCCCGACACCGGTGCACACAGCCACACACGAGTGGGGGTTGGGAGCCAGGACTCCTGGGTTCTCTCCCTGGCTCGGAGTCGGGCGGGGGGCTGGGAGCCAGGACTCCTGGGTTCTCTCCCTGGCTCGGGGTGGGGCGGGGGGCTGGGAGCCAGGACTCCTGGGTTCTCTCCCTGGCTCGGAGTGGGGCGGGGGGCTGGGAGCCAGGACTCCTGGGTTCTCTCCCTGGCTCGGGGTGGGGCGGGGGGCTGGGAGCCAGGACTCCTGGGTTCTCTCCCTGGCTCGGGGTGGGGCGGGGGGCTGGGAGCCAGGACTCCTGGGTTCTCTCCCTGGCTCGGGGTGGGGCGGGGGGCTGGGAGCCAGGACTCCTGGGTTCTCTCCCTGGCTCGGGGTGGGGCGGGGGGCTGGGAGCCAGGACTCCTGGGTTCTCTCCCTGGCTCGGGGTGGGGCGGGGGGCTGGGAGCCAGGACTCCTGGGTTCTATTCCAGCCCCGGCAGGACTGTGGGAAATGCCGTGACCCCAGTTCTCGTGGCCGGGGATCCGGCCTCCGGGTGTTGCTTTCGGGGCAGTTTGCTGCGGCCCTGCCCCGGCGCAGTCCTGGTGGGGGACCGAGGTGCCGTTCCACAGGGCACCTGGTCGGGGCTGCTAAGCAAGTTCACTGTGTGGCCACCTAACCCCCCCCCACACCACATCGCCTCCCCGGGAACCTACATCCGCTGAGTCAGCACCTTCACAAACCCCACTAGAGTCCAGCCAACCACGGGGGCTGGGGGAAATTTTGGGGGTCACAGACCCAACAGCCCTGTCCCCTCCACAGATCACAGACAGAGGTGGGTAGATATTGCCTCTGTTACCCAGCATCTGTTCCTGTGTCCCCCTAGCCGTCCGTCCGTCCAGCCCCAGGTACCCCCCATCCACCCGTCCATCCATTCATCCATCCCTATGTACCCCCGTCTGTCCGTCCAGCCAGCCCTGTGTCCCCCCATCTGTCCGTCTGTCCCTATGTACCCCATCTGTCCATGCATCCATCCATCCATCTCTGTGTCCCCTCTAGTCATCCGTCCATCTGTCCATCCATCCATCCAGCCCTATGTACCCCCATCCATCTGTCCATCCATCCAGCCCTATGTACCCCCATCCACCCGTCTGTCCATCCATCCATCCATCCAGCCCTATGTACCCCCATCCGTCTGTCCATCCATCCATCCATCCATCCATCCATCCATCCATCCAGCCCTATGTACCCCCATCCATCTGTCCATCCATTCATCCATCCAGCCCTATGTACCCCCGTCCACCGTCCATCCATTCATCCATCCAGCCCTATGTACCCCCATCCATCTGTCCATCCATTCATCCATCCAGCCCTATGTACCCCCGTCCACCGTCCATCCATTCATCCATCCAGCCCTATGTACCCCATCCATCTGTCCATCCATCCAGCCCTATGTACCCCCATCCACCCGTCCATCCATCCATCCGTCTGTCCATCCATCCATCCATCCAGCCCTATGTACCCCCATCCGTCTGTCCATCCATCCATCCAGCCAGCCAGCCCTATGTATCCCCGTCCACCCGTCCATCCATTCATCCATCCCTATGTACCCCCGTCTGTCTGTCCATCCAGCCCTGTGTCCCCCCATCCGTCCGTCTGTCCCTATGTACCCCTGTCCGTCCATGCATCCATCCATCTTTGTGTCCCCTCTAGCCATCCGTCCATCTGTCCATCCATCCATCCAGCCCTATGTACCCCCATCCATCTGTCCATCCATCCAGCTTTATGTACCCCCGTCCACCCGTCCATCCATCCATCCGTCTGTCCATCCATCCATCCAGCCAGCCCTATGTACCCTCGTCCACCTGTCCATCCATTCATCCATCCCTATGTACTCCCGTCTGTCTGTCCATCCAGCCCTGTGTCCCCCCATCCGTCCGTCTGTCCCTATGTACCCCCGTCCGTCCATGCATCCATCCATCTGGCTCTGTGTCCCCTCTAGCCATCCGTCAGTCTGTCCATCCATCCATCCAGCCAGCCAGCCCTATGTACCCCATCCATCTGTCCATCCATCCAGCCCTATGTGCCCCCTTCCACCCGTCCATCCATTCATCCGTCCATCTGTCCCTGTGTCCCCCCAGCCGTCCAGCTGTCCAGCCTATGTACCCCCCGTCCACTCGTCCATCCATTCATCTGTCCATCCATCCCTGTGTCCCCTCTAGCCATCCGTCCATCTGTCCCTGTGTCCCCCCAGCCGTCCAGCTGTCCAGCCTATGTACCCCCCGTCCACTCGTCCATCCATTCATCTGTCCATCCATCCCTGTGTCCCCTCTAGCCATCCGTCCATCTGTCCGTCCATGCATCCATCCAGCCCTATGTCCCCCCATCCTTCCGTCCATCTGTCCATCCCTATGTACCCCCGTCCGTCCATCCATCCATCCAGCCCTATGTTCCCCCATCCATCCATCTGTCCCTATGTACCTCTGTCCGTCCGTCCATCCATCCATCCCTGTATCCCCTCTAGCCATTCGTCCATCTGTCCCTATGTACCCCATCCATCTGTCCATCCATCCATCTATCCAGACCTATGTCTCCCCATCCATCCATCTTTCCGTCCGTCCATCGCCATGCATCCCCCCCATCCATCCATCCCCATAATGCACCCATCCATCTATGGCTCGCCATTTCCCTGTTGGGGCAGGCCAACTCCATTTCTCCCATTCAAGTGCTCTCCATCCCTGGGGTGTCTCCTCCCCAAACCCCGATTCCCCGGATTGGGGCTCCCCACCCCCCGGGCTGCATGCCCCCCCTGCAGCGGACTCACCCGCGAAGTGGAGAACGAGGAGAAAAGGCCCCATTGGAGGCTCCATGGCGCCACGGTCCCCGGGTGATTCTGTCTCTGTGATGGCGCTATGGGACGGGACCCATTTCCTGACCCCCCCGGGGACGGGGTTGGGGGATGATGTCAGAGGCGGCAGCAGGGTGGACCCATTTCACACGCAGACTCACCTCCTTCCGGGTGCTTCTGCTGCATCCGTCACCTCTGGGCCATGCAGTCCTGGGTGAGGCTCCGGGAAGGGGAAACTGAGGCATGGCAAGCTGCTGGAAGTGGCACGGGGTCAGCTGGGAACAGGACCCAGGCATCCTGCGCCCCAGCCTAGGTGTGTCAGGATGAGGCCAGGCTGCTGACAGGCAGATCACAGCTGGGTAGAAGGACGGCACGGATGCACACTCAGACGGCTACACCCCACCATTCAATTGCCTGCAGCTGCATTGGGGTGACAGGCTCAGCAAGGTTGTCAGCATGTAAAAGAGACAAATTCCCTTCACACACACGTGCAAACATGCACACTCGTGCAAGGAGATTAACATGTGCAAACACACTCGTGCAAGCAGATTCACACACACAGAGCCACCCATCACACGGACCCTCACACGCTCAGACTCCCCCCCCCCCCAAACTGCCTGGCACCCATCACGCTTGCATGATAAGACCCAGGTGTGATCAGAGAGACCAATTCCCCCCTTCCCCCCAACAGCCTGGGAGTGTGTAACCCCCGGCCCCAGGACCACAACTCCCCCAGCCCACTGCTGTCTGGTTCTGATCTGGGGAGGGGAAGACTGAGGGGGCTGGGGCTGGGGGTCTGATCTGGGGGAGGGGAGGATACCAGGCTGGCAGGCCCATGGGGCTGATCTGGAGGGGAGCAGGAGTGGAAAGCTGCCTTTGTCCTCTCCACAACACTTAAGCCCCCAGAGAGATCTGGACCCCAAATATCCCCTCCCTGCACCCACACACCCGGCGGCCCTTTGCCAGTGGCTGAGCCCAGTACTGCCGTGTCCCCCCCCAGCTCACTGGAGAAGGGTCGGGGCCGAGGCTAACCCGATCACCAGCTTCCTCGCCTGCCATTCACCCTTTGGCGTGCGATGGGGGCAGCTCATGGGGTCCCCCAGCCAGAGGATTTCACCCAGGCTACAGCCCAGTCGCTCGTGCTTGGCCGGTGCCTCTCGCCCAGGAAGGGGATGGACATGGCACCGTGGGCCTCACGGGCTGCCCTGCCAGCGGGGTGCCATGTGCACCATTAAATGGGGGGACGGCCCCGAAGCCCCGTCGGCGGGATGAGCGGCTGCTGTTTGGGATAGCGGCTGCTCCCGCCTGTTTCCAGCCGGCCGAGCGTTCCCGGCCCGGTGTGTGTGGGGGGAGCTGCTGATCTGGTAGGGGCCGCTGGTGAGGGGGGGCAGCTGTGTCTTAGCAGCGCTAATGCACCAGTTACCACCTGGCTGCATCTCTGTGGTTTCCTCCTGGCCGGGGTTTGCTGTCTGCTCGGCGGGGACGGGGGGAGCTGGTAGGGGAAGGCGCGGGGGGCGGGAGGGGGAAGTGGTTGGTGGCCGGGGCCAGAGCACCTCGTTATCAGGAAACGAGCAAAGCTGAATCAACATAGATAAGGAGGCCGAAATGTCTCTGTCTCCCCCCGCACCTCTGTTGCTGTGTGTCACCCTCCAGGCCCCTCTCCCCTCACATTTCTCCCCCCACACTGTGCACCCAAAATCCCTACCCCAGGCCCTTCGGCCCTTCAACACCCCCAAGGCAATTCACCCTTCTCCCTCCCTATGGACGCCCCAGCCTTATTCACCTCACCCGCCACCTCCCCCTCCCCACTTCCCCCTCCCACACCTCAGCCCCCCTTGAGTGGAGATCCCAGCTGTTCATATCCGTTAGCCACTCAGGGCTTGTCTCTGGGCACCTGATTCACATGGGTTTAACCCCCATCCCTGAACCGGCAATCGCCCCATCTCACCCCCCCAGGACTGTGACAACGGCCAGTGCAGCCCATATCAGATCCCGTCCCCGATCAGAGCTACAGGCTTGTCTAGAACCACTGAGGCAGGGGGTTGCGGGTTGGGAGTGAGGGGCACAGGCAGGGCTGGGGGGGCAGGGCTGGGCTGGCAGGGGCTGCGGGTCAGGAGTGAGGGGCACCGGCAGGGCTTGGGGGGGCAGGGCTGGGCTGGCAGGGGCTGCGGGTCAGGAGTGAGGGGCACCCCAGCGGTGGGGACGCCGGGTCTGGAGTGCAAAGGGGGCGGGGGGGCCGGGCCGGCCTGGGGCACGGTGACCCCGCCCCAGAAGATAAGGCCCTGTGTGCATTGGCAGGGGCCCAGGGACAAGCCAGGTACAAACTCCCCCGCAGGGCCCAGTCCAAGCCCCCGAGTCCGGACGCAGCCGTGATGCAGCTCGGTGCCCTTCTCTGCCTGCTGCTGGCCCCGGGGGCCATGCTGGGGGGCCAGGCCAAGGTGCCCCCCTCCCGGCCTTACAACCAGGTCATTGTGGTGCCCAACGGGGCCCCGCGTGGGGTGTGGGGGCCTGTGGAGATGTGCCCTGAGGGCAGCTACGCCAATGGCTTCAATTCGAAGGTAGCAGCTCCCCCTCCCCACTTATACACCCCCCTTTATATCCCTCCCCCTCTGACCCTTATCCCCTGCCCCCCACCTGCCCCATATCCCCCTCCCCCAACATCCCCCTTATCTCTCGCCCCCACCAGTCCCCTTTTCCCCCCACCCCCCAACAGGCCCCTTATCCCTCCACCCCCCCAACAGCCCCTTATCTCCCTGCCCCCAATAGCCCCCCTATCTCCCACCCCCTTTTCCTCCTCCCATCCACCAACCCCCTCTCCCTGCCCCCTCTCTGACTCTCACCCCCCCACCTCACCCTGTCTCTGCCCCCCGCTCCCAGGGCAATGCGCCAGGGGAGGACAACACGGGGCTAAACGGGATCCGTCTGCACTGTTCCGACGGCACCACCATCCAGTCCAGCGTGGGAGCGTGAGTACTGGACGCCTGGGTCCCTCACGGCAGCCATGGGCCCACCCCACCTTGTGTCAGCCCCCAAGGGCTAGACCCCTTCTGAGCCCCCACCCAAGGACTCCGCCATATGGAGAGGGAGGGATGCATAGACAGATCGGGATGTGGGGATGGACGTGGGGTGAGGAAGGGATAGGTGGATGGAGGAGGGATGTATAGACAGATGGGGGTGTGGGTACCAACATGGGGGGAGAAAGGGGTGGGTGGATGGGGGTGGGATGTATAGACAGATGGGGGTGTGGGTACAGATATAGGGAGAGGAAGGGGTGGGTGGATGGGGGTGGGATGTATAGACAGATGGGAGTGTGGGTACGAACATGGGGGGAGAAAGGGGTGGGTGGATGGGGGAGGGATGTATAGACAGATGGGGGTGTGGGTACGAACATGGGGGGAGGAAGGGGTGGGTGGATGGGGGTGGGATGTATAGACAGATGGGGGTGTGGGTACGGACATGGGGGGAGGTAGGGGTGGGTGGATGGGGGTGGGATGTATAGACAGATGGGGGTGTGGGTACGGACATGGGGGGAGGAAGGGGTGGGTGGATGGGGGAGGGATGTATAGACAGATGGGGGTGTGGGGATGGACATGGGGGGAGGAAGGGGTGGGTGGATGAGGGAGGGATGTACAGACAGATGGGGGTGTGGGTACGGACATGGGGGGAGAAAGGGATGGGTGGATGGGGATGGGATGTATAGACAGATGGGGGTGTGGGTACAGATATGGGGGGAGGAAGGGGTGGGTGGATGGGGGTGGGATGTATAGACAGATGGGGGTGTGGGTACGGACATGGGGGGAGAAAGGGGTGGGTGGATGGGGGTGGGATGTATAGACAGATGGGGGTGTGGGTACGGACATGGGGGGAGAAAGGGGTGGGTGGATGGGGGTGGGATGTATAGACAGATGGGGGTGTGGGGATGGACATGGGGGGAGAAAGGGGTGGGTGGATGGGGGAGGGATGTATAGACAGATGGAGGTGTGGGGATGGACATGGGGGGGAGAAAGGGGTGGGTGGATGGGGGTGGGATGTATAGACAGATGGGGGTGTGGGGATGGACATGGGGGGAGGAAGGGGTGGGTGGATGGGGGTGGGATGTATAGACAGATGGGGATGTGGGGATGGACATGGGGTGAGAAAGGGGTGGGTGGATGAGGGAGGGATGTATAGACAGATGGGGGTGTGGGTACGGACATGGGGGGAGAAAGGGGTGGGTGGATGAGGGAGGGATGTATAGACAGATGGGGGTGTGGGTACGGACATGGGGGGAGGAAGGGGTGGGTGGATGGGGGAGGGATGTATAGACAGATGGGGGTGTGGGTACAAATATGGGGGGAGGAAGGGGTGGGTGGATGGGGGAGGGATGTATAGACAGATGGGGGTGTGGGTACGGACATGGGGGGGAGGAAGGGGTGGGTGGATGCGGGTGGGATGTATAGACAGATGGGGGTGTGGGGATGGACATGGGGGGAGAAAGGGGTGGGTGGATGGGGGAGGGATGTATAGACAGATGGAGGTGTGGGGATGGACATGGGGGGAGGAAGGGGTGGGTGGATGAGGGAGGGATGTATAGACAGATGGGGGTGTGGGGATGGACATGGGAGGAGGAAGGGGTGGGTGGATGGGGGTGGGATGTATAGACAGATGGGGGTGTGGGTACGAACATGGGGGGAGGAAGGGCTGGGTGGATGGGGGTGGGATGTATAGACAGATGGGAGTGTGGGTACGAACATGGGGGGAGAAAGGGGTGGGTGGATGGGGGTGGGATGTATAGACAGATGGGGGTGTGGGTACGGACATGGGGGGAGGAAGGGGTGGGTGGATGGGGGAGGGATGTATAGACAGATGGGGTGTGGGGATGGACATGGGGGGAGAAAGGGGTGGGTGGATGGGGGAGGGATGTATAGACAGATGGGGGTGTGGGTACGGACATGGGGGGAGGAAGGGGTGGGTGGATGGGGGAGGGATGTATAGACAGATGGGGTGTGGGGATGGACATGGGGGGAGAAAGGGGTGGGTGGATGGGGGAGGGATGTATAGACAGATGGGGGTGTGGGTACAGATATGGGAGGAGGAAGGGGTGGGTGGATGGGGGTGAGGGATGTATAGACAGATGGGGGTGTGGGGATGGACATGGGGGGAGGAAGGGGTGGGTGGATGGGGGAGGGATGTATAGACAGATGGGGGTGTGGGTGCGAACATGGGGGGAGGAAGGGGTGGGTGGATGGGGGAGGGATGTATAGACAGATGGAGGTGTGGGTACGAACATGGGGGGAGGAAGGGGTGGGTGGATGGGGGAGGGATGTATAGACAGATGGGGGTGTGGGGATGGACATGGGGGGAGGAAGGGGTGGGTGGATGGGGGAGGGATGTATAGACAGATGGGGGTGTGGGGATGGACATGGGGGGAGGAAGAGGTGGGTGGATGGGGGTGGGATGTATAGACAGATGGGGTGTGAGGGGGTAAAGGGTTCGGTGGGTAGTGGGGGTGGGTGGATGGAGGGTTAGTTGGGTAGAGCAGTGGGAAGGTGGGTGGAGGGACAGATGAACAGACAGGTGGGTAGGTGGGTGGATAGATGGACAGATGGGTGGGTGGGTGGATGGATGGATGGACGGGTGGAGGGATAGATGGATGGACGGGTGGAGGGGTGGATAGAGGGACGGATGGATGGATGGGTGGCTAGATGGATGGACAGGTGGAGGGGTGGATGGGGAGGTGGGTGGGTAGATGGATGGTCAGGTGGAGGGGTGGATGGACAGGTGGGTACGTGGGTGGAGGGATGGATGGACAGGTGGGTGGATAGATGGACAGATGGGTGGACAGGTGGGCGGAGGGACGAATAGACAGGTGGATAAGTGGGTGAATGGATGGACGGGTGGAGGGACAGACAGATGGACAGATGGGTGGGTGGGTGGATGGATGGATGGACAGGTGGGCGGGTGGAGGGATAGATGGACGGACGGGTGGAGGGATGGGTAGATGGGTGGAAGGACAAATGGACAGGTGGGTAGGTGGGTGGACGGGTGGGTGGGTGGAGGGACAGGTGGGTGGGTGGGTGAACACATGGATGGATGGGTGGGTGGATGGACCGTGGAGAGGTGGGTAGGTGGGTGGGTAGATGGACGGACGGTTGGGTGGAGGGCGGGATGGACAGACAGGTGGGCAAGTGGGTGGATGGGTCAGTAGGTGGGTGGATAGATGGGTGGATGAGTGGAGGGATGGATGGGTGGGTGGGTGGGTGGATGGAGAGATGGGTGGAGGGATGGATGGACAGGTGGAAGGACAGATGGACAAGTGGATAGGTGGGTGGGTAGGTAGGTGAGTGAATGGGTGGAAGGATGGGTTGACGGGTGGGTGGGTGGAGAGGCGGATGCACGGACGGGTGGAGGAACGGACAGACAGACTGGTAGGTGGGTGGAGGGACGGACGGACAGGTGGGTGGATGAATGGATGGACAGGTGGATGGGTGGGTGGAGAGACCAATGGACAGAGATGAACAGATGGGTGGATGGGTGGAGGGACAGATGGACGGGTGGGTAGGTGAGTGGATACATGGATGGATGGGTGGGTAGATGAGTGGAGGGATGGACGGACGGGAGGAGGGACAGATGGATGGGTGGACAGGTGGAAGGATGAGTAGATAAATGGACGGACGGGTGGACAGGTGGAAGGATGAGTAGATAAATGGACGGACGGGTGGACAGGTGGAGGGATGGATGGGTGGATGGGTGAGTAGATGGGTGGGTGGAGGGACGGACGGATGGGTAGGTGGATACATGGGTGGGTGGAGGGATGGACAGGGGGGCAGGCGGACAGGTGGGTGGACGGATAGGTGGAGGGACGGGTGGGTGGAGGGACAGGTGGAGGGATGGATGGATGGGTGGAGGGACGGACGGATGGGTAGGTGGGTAGATGGGTGGGTGGAGGGATGGACAGGGGGGCGGGCAGACAGGTGGGTGGACGGATAGGTGGAGGGACGGATGGGTGGATGGGTGGGTGGAGGGACAGGTGGAGGGATGGATGAATGGGTGGAGGGACGGACGGACAGACAGGCACCTCTAACCCCTTCCTCCCCCGGCTCAGGTGGGGCTGGTGGCAGAGGGCCCGGTACTGCCCCTGGGGCTACCTTCGCGCCTTCTCGCTGGGGGTGCAGCCGCGGCAGGACGCCAGGGACGACGTGGCCGCCACCAGCCTGCGCGTGGCCTGCTCCGACGGGGAGCTGCTGGCCGGCGACGCCGGGGACCGGGAGGGGCCCTGGAGCCACCCCTGCCTCTCTGGCTCCGTCTGTGGCCTCCAGACCCGGGTGGAGGAGCCGGGGGGCCAACGGGGGGCCAACACGGCCCTCAACGACTTCCGTTTCTTCTGCTGCCCGCCCTAGGGCCCCCCCGGGGGCACCTGCCCATTAAATCTGGCCCAGGGCCTCTTCCCAGCCGCCTCGTGTCTTTATTGGGGGCTGGGATTGTGGGGGGAGCCTGGCCTGGGGGTCTGGGGGGACAGGCCTAGTGCACCCTGGAGGAGTGGAGGCAGGTTCTGGGGGGATTCGGGGTTCATTGGGGTTCCTGTGTCATGGGGGGGGAAGGATTCGGGGTTGGTAGAGGGGAAGCCAGGCAGGGGAACCCGCTCAGACCCCTAGACCCTCTGCTGTCAATGCCCCAGTGTGGGGGGACCCCCACATCAGGCTGCCTCTCAGCCCGTCCTTTGGGGGGGCATCGTAGTCCCCCCCACTGCTCCTGCTGGCACCCTGGACCCAAGCACAGCTCCGTGCGGGGTGGGGAGCATCCGGCTGGGGTTCAACTGAGCAGCCTGCCTCAGTTTCCCAGAATGGCTCCCTTGTCTGACAGGACCCCTCCTTGTGGGGGCAGGCATGGGGAGGGGGGGTGCCGGGAGCCAGCTTGTTACCAAGCCAGAGGGCAAAATAATCCCCCCACCACCAATGCGTTCTCCCCCACCCCCCATGACATCTCATCCTCTGGCGCCCCATGCACCCCACTCCTGGGCTGTTCGTCCGCCCTCCAGCCCCCCAGGTTCCCCCTCCCCCGGGCCCCACCCCGCCCGCGACCCCCACATCTTCCCACACCTGGCTTCACGGGGTCCCCACGCACAGGCCAGCCCTGTGTCCACCCTGGCTGGGTTGGGGTCTCTCCCGGCCCACCCCTCCGGAGCTCCCCCCTTCTGGCCTCGCTAGGGAATTAACGGCTCCAACCCAGGTGCGGGTCCTAGGTCGTTCCCCGGGGTACGGACGGGGAGCGTGTAGCTCAGTCGCTCGCCTGGCACCATTTACACGTCCGGCTTAGCCAAACCCAGGGGCATTGGTAGCAGGAGATAAAGAAAAATTCAGAGGAGGGGGTGTCACGGACCCGCAGGTGCCCACACTCTGCGGTCCGTGGGGGGTGCCCCGTTCAGTGTGACAGCCCTTCTCGGGGGGCCACTCTCTCCCGGGGTCAGGCCCCTCCACCTCCCGGAGCCGCACCTCTCTCAGCCTCAGCACATCTGTTTCTGCCATGGCCCCCCCTACGGAGTCCCCTCGCTCTGGGCCCCCCCGGGGCCGCCACCCCCTGTTCTCTAGCCCGGAGCGACTCTCCGCCAGCGTAACACAGGAGGGGTTATCGAGCGATGAACCCAGCACAGGAAATTCTCAGGATCCCCAGGCCTGGTGCAGTTGTAAAGTTTTATGTTTGTATTTTATATCATGAGGGCAGGGGACTGGACTCGGTGACCTCTCGAGGTCCCTTCCAGTCCTAGATGTGGTACGTATGAAATGTATTGGGGTATACAGATCAAATATCATATATCCACAAACGGGCGAGGTATATGCACCCCCAGTCATGGAGGTGCTGGGCCATTAGCAGGAGGATTAGAGTCCGCTCCGACCCGTCTGTTGGGGGAATATACCCGCGGTCGTAGCGGGGTCGAGCCCAGATATTGGGGGCTTTGCATTCCCCACTCCATCTCTGTCAGGCAGAGCTGTTTTCAGTGGGTATAATGCAGGGCAGGCAACCTATGTCACGTGTCCCGATGGCGGCACACGAGCTGATTTTCAGTGGCACTGACACTGCCCGGGTCCTGGCCACCGGCTCTGCATTTTAATTTAATTTTAAACCAAGCTTCTTAAACATTTTAAAACCCTTATTTACTTGAACATACAACAATAGTTGAGTTCTCTGTTATGGACTTAGAGAAAGAGACGCTCTAAAAAAGTTCCAATGTTTTCCTGGCCCGTGAAGCCTGAGATGAGAGTGAATAAATGAAGGCTCGGCGCCTCGCTTCGGAAAGGTGGCCGACCCCTGAGATGGACGTTTGTGTCGCGTAAGTCCCAGCACGAGTGTGGACGTGGAAGAGTTGTGAAGATAAAGAGATTCAGAAAGAATCATGTTTGGGTGGGACTTTCTGTGGGACACCCAATGCTGAAGGATCACCCCACTTTCTGTGGGACACCCAACGCTGCTTGAAGTTTGGCAATGTAGTATTTTCGGCGAGCGGCGTTGTGGAGATTTCACCATTTTGAAAGCAATGTTTAAGGGAAGGGGCCAGGAGGGGTGGGGGCTAGTTAAGGATCCCACCCTCCTTGCTAAATTGGTAGTGGGACGAAACCTGTGTCCGTGAAAAGGGATGACGGTTTTACGAGGGACGCAGGGTTGGGCCCAGACAAGCAGGCAGGCAACTGATACAAAAAAATTGGAAAACAGGTTGGAAGCCCTGAGGGCAGAGTGTCAGGAGTAAGAAAAAAAATAAAACATAAGCACAGGCGTGGGGAATTCGGATCCCTGGGACAGTACTGGGAAGGGTGGAATCGGAGTGGACGAAGGCGTCATCCGGGGAGAGAAGCAAGGGATTTAAGGAGAGAGAGGGCGACGTTAGCTCTGCAGAGGCTGGAGGGAATGACGCAGTGAAACGTTGGACCTTAACTGGGTACAGATGTCATCGGCGTACAGCTGTGTAAAACTGAAGGCAACGTAAGGAATGTTAAAAACAAAAGAACACCAGCGAATAAATCGATTGTGTAAATCTGTGGAACGTTTCGGACCTAAGCCAACAACCCGATTTGTAAAACTCTTGTTCTGTAGATTGAAACCAAATGGGTTTTGTGTTCACATAACACCACTAGAATCCATCGGAATCTTCCCGTTCGAAGTTGCAAAACTGAAAAAACACATTTTGCCAGGCACAGGTAACGCGCGTTGTTTGGCATTGGGATTTAACGTGTAACCCGGAAGGTGCCTGAATGCTTTATACGTTGAATATCTTTTTCAAGCTGCAGCAGGGCAGTCAAATCGGGAGAAGGGGGAAAGATTCTGGAGCTGTCTTTTCAGTAACAAAATAGCAGTAGTAAAAGACAGTGGCTCTGTGTAATCCAAGGTCCCGTTGCTAAGGATTCATGCAAACTCTGTGAGCACAAAAAAACCAGTTATGCCTTACGGAAAAATCGATATGGCTGATGTTATCGGTGTTAAACTATGGCAGGAATGTGCCTGTCCCCTCCCAGAACACGGGCCACGTATGTTACAGAAGGGGAAAAAGAATTGTGAAAACCTGACAAACTTGGTCTGCTGCATAAAAGGGGGAAACTGAGGCACAGGCTCAAACACTAATGCTCAGTCAGGAACCGGGGTTCAAAGGACCTGGAGGCAAGGGTCAGTTGGTGCTACCTCAGGTTACACACCTGGGCCCGGTCGTGGGAGAAGAAGGGAGACAGGTAGGTCAGAGAAAGGTCAGGGCGCTACCGACACTCACTCTTTAAGGGTACTGCTAGGAGGATTCAGTTTTCTTAGCCCACCCGTTTATAAATATGCCAAAATCCCTCACCTATTGTGGAAACTGCTACAGAGAAAGGCAGGCCGGGAATGAGGAACAGAGCAGGACCTCGCTTTAACCCTGCCCGGCGTTCCCCTGCTGAATCCCGGCCTTTTGTTATTCCTTTGGCGGCTAATGACCTGGCCTCAGCTGCCGCGGGATTGGAAAATATTGAAAACGGGGACCGACATGAATGGCCAGAGGTCGCTCTGCAGCAAAGAATTGCCTTGGTAGAGGCACCCCCACTGTAAGAATCAGATCTCGTGGGCCAAGAAAAGCAGGTCCGGTTGAATGACGGGAGTCAGGGCCGGCGCCGGTGTTTTTGCCGCCCCAAGCGGCAAAAAAAAAGAAGAAGCCGAGATCATGATTGGCGGCAGCTCCACCGTGCTGCTTTCTTCTTAGGCAGCAATTCAGCGGCGGGTCCTTCCTGCCAAGCTGGTGCCCAGAGCCGGCCCTGATGGGAGAGCATGGTAGTACGAGGGAAAAGATGGGTAAAATACGCTGCTGTTAACTTAGCAGAGGAAGTCATTCAGGGACGACTTAGACCACGGATCGGCTGGGCCTGCCGAGCGCCGCGGAATTGATCAGTGTGGCCATTTAAGGCAGTGTGGCCATTCCCCACGGCCCGTGTGTATTTCTGCCAATTGTGATTTTTGTGTAAAAAAAAGACAGGTTTTAATACAGGACTGGTATAGGAATGGGTCAAAAGCAGCAAATAAATATTGGACGTTTACATACAATGGAAAAGAACATCTGTGCTAACCCAGCTAAAAAATGTACCAGTGGGTAACAAAACCCCCATATGTGACATGTAAGGGAACGGGTATGGAGACCACGGGAAATAACCGGGTAGATACAAGTGCGTGACGTAGCCGTTGGAACCAGACGTCAGAAAAGGGACGTCTGTGCTGAGAACTGGCCCCACAGGTCGCCCTCGCCGAGTTCCAGGAAAAAGAGACAGCCGGGAGTTACTTAACGTAGCGCCTCTGTTTGCCCACGGAGGTGAGGAAGGGATTTCAAGGCCAGAGCAGGCCGCAGAACGGAGGCATATAAAAAACGATGTTACAACCTGGGTGTGAAATTGTGTGCGGTGCGCTCGGGACAAGGCTTGTCCTCCACACTGGTGACCACTGATCTGGTGATTGTGGGTAGCTGGAACTCCAGGTGGTATCCCCATAGAGACTCTCTGTTTTAACCTTTATTCCCAGTGGTTTGATATTCCTGTGGGTGTTTATAAGGTGAATTTTAAGTCCCACTTGCCTTTGCCAGGCAGACATATTGGTATTTTTTAAGGGTTTTAAGAGTTGGTTACTGTTTTTATCACACCGTTTTATGAGGCTCACAGGATTATGGGTAGGAATCCATGATTGGTTGGCGGGGAGTGAATTATTACTTAAATATTGGCATATAAGGAGGGCTGCATCTTCTCCCAGAATCGCTCTAATTCCCCGGGCCCTGAGCTTTCCCCGAAGAGCAGGTCAAACCCAAACCTTACACTGGCGTTTCATTTTCGGCTTTGCGCTCGGATTCCGGGACATCCTGTTCTGCAGAGAATCCAAACGTCGTTATTTCCGTCAGCGGTTTAGTTTGCGAAACGTGGACCCATTTCAGGTTCTAGGCTCAGTCATTAGGCGCATGGGATGTCCAAACAGAATGCGATAGGGTTACATGTTTGTCCTTAGTCTGTTACTGCTGCGGATGGCAGAGAAAATCAGAGGCAGTTTATCCGGCCAATCTTTCCCCGTGTGCTTTGCTACCTTCTGGAAAGGTTCCTTAACCGTGCGGTTCACGCACTCTCCTTGGCCTGAGGCCGGAGGCCGGAGCTTCTCTCTAACTTCCTTCCTTCCTCCTTGGCAATTTAGCAATAAAATCAGTTTGAACCCCATGCCCCGTGCCCTCGGTGCATCGTCAGCTGTGGGCCCTTGTTGCCAAGAAGGCTAATGACATTCTGGGCTGTATAAGTAGGGGCATGGCCAGCAGATCGAGGGACGTGATCATTCCCCTCTATTCGACATTGGTGAGGTCTCATCTGGAGACTGGGTCCAGTTTTGGGCCCCCCACTACAGAAGGGATTTGGACAAATTGGAGAGAGTCCAGCGGAGGGCAACGAAAATGATTGGGGGCTGGAGCACATGACTTACGAGGAGATCCTGAGGGAACTGGGATTGTTTAGTCTGCAGAAGAGAAGAGTGAGGGGGGATTTGATAGCTGCTTTCAACTACCTGAAGGGGGGCTCCAAAGAGGATGGATCTAGACTGTTCTCAGTGGTGGCAGATGATAGAACAAGGAGCAATGGTCTCTAGTTGCAGAGGGGCAGGTCGAGGTTGGATATTAGGAAACACTATTTCCCTAGGAGGGTGGTGAAGCACTGGAATGGGTTCCCTAGGGAGGTGGTGGGATCTCCACCCTTAGAGGTTTTTAGGGCCTGGCTTGACAAAGCCCTGGCTGGGATGATTGAGTTGGGATTGGTCCTGCTTTGAGCAGGGGGTTGGACTAGACACCTCCTGAGGTCCCTTCCAATCCTGATCTTCTATGATTTGTCAAGAACAAATCATGTCAAACCAACCTGATCGCTTTCCTTGACAGGGTAACAAGCCTTGCGGATGGAGGAAGTGGTAGAAGTGGTATATCTTGGCTTTAGTAAAGCTTTTGATACTGTCCTGCGCAACCTTCTCATAAACAAACTAGGGAAAGGCAACTCAGATGGAGCTACTATAAGGTGGGTGCAAAACTGGGCGGAAAACAGCTCCCAGAGAGTCGTTATGAGTGGTTCACAGTCATGCTAGAAGGGCATAACGAGTGGGGTCCCGCAGAGATCAGTTCTGGGTCTGATTCTGATCAATATCTCCATCAATGATTTTGATAATGGCATAGAGAGGACACTTATAAAGTTTGTGGCCGATACCAAGCTGGGAAGGGTTGCAAGTACTTTGGAGGATAGGATTAAAATTCAAAATGATCTGGACAAACTGGAGAAATGGTCCAAAGTAAATAGGATGAAATTCAATAAGAAGAAATGCAAAGTTCTCCATTTAGGAAGGAACAATCAGTTGGGAAATGACTGCCTAGGAAGGAGCACTGCAGGAAGGGATCTGGGGGTCAGAGTGGATCACAAGCTAAATATGAGTCAACAGTGTGACGCTGTTGCAAAAAAAGCCAACATCATTCTGGGCTGTATTAGCAGGAGTGTTGTAAGCAAGACACGAGAAGTCATTCTTCCGCTCTGCTCCGCGCTGATTAGGCCTCAGCTGGAGTATTGTGTCCAGTTTGGGTGCCACATTGCAGGAAAGATGTGGACAAATTGGAGAGTCCAGAGAAGAGCAACAAAAATGATGAAAAGGTCTAGAAAACATGAGCTATGAGGGAGGATTGAAAAACGTGGGTTGGTTTAGTCTGGAGAAGAGAAGACTGAGAGGGGACGTGAGAACAGTTTTCAAGTATGTAAAAGATTGTTAACAAGGAGGAGGGAGAAAAATTGTTATTGTTAATCTCTGAGGACAGGACAAGAAGCAAGGGGCTTAAACTGCAGCAAGGGCGGTTTAGGTTGGACATTAGCAAATACTTCCTGGCTGTCAGGGTGGTTAAGCACTGGAATAAATTGCCCTGGGAGGTGGGGGAATCTCTGTCATTGGGGATTTTTAAGAGCAGGCTGGACAAACACCTGTCAGGGATGGTCTAGATAATACTGAGTCCTGCCAGGAGTGCAGGGGACTGGATTAGAGACCTCGCGAGGTCCCTTCCAGTCCTACGATTCTATGACTCTGGGTTGCCTCAGTTTCCCCATGGGGAGAATGGTGTCCCCCTCTTTGGTAAAGTGCTTTGAGGTCAGGAGGGAGCACTGGGCAGGTTCGATTTCGAAGGGTCTGACGACGCGTCGCGGATAAGCACGAGCAGGACCACGCAGAGGGCGAGACATTGCAGTGTTTGTGGACGAAGGTGCTAGGAAGAGGGTTGGAGACATAAGCTCTTGTATCAGAGGCCTGGCATGAGGCAGGACCTGCTCACCGAATCTGGCAAGAACAGGGCTGACACTTCAGGAATTCACATTCCTCGGAAGTGCTGCTCGCCGAGCGCTGACACAAACACCTCCCGATATCCAGAGGTACCGGAACATCCTGATACCAAGGATGGGATGAAAACATTGCCCAGGGACAACAGGAACACATGGTCCCTTCCTCAAAGATAAGGTCAGGACGACAGAACGTGACAGAGATGGTTTGTTCGAACCAATTTGTACAAAGTGATGGGTGATGACTGGCCACGTCGGGGGAAGTAATGAACTGGGGCAGAGGCAGTATGTAACTTGTTTGTATCAGGGTACAAAGCTGGATCTCAGAGGGAGTGTCTTTGTCTGGCCTAGGGAGGAACAGAAAGTCCGGCCGTTCGCTGAGCTGCTCACTGTTACAGGCACACATGTATTAATGGTCCGGTAGCGTCTGCGGGATATTAGTACTATGCTTCGTCAACAATTAACCTAGCCAGGTGCCTTCATCCCTTAACCGATCTTGTGGTCATTGGGCGGTTCGCTCGAGGTCTCTGCAGGGCAAGGCCGGTACGCAAACACAGCCCAACATCTATCAACCTCTATCCACACCCGCGAACCCAAACGCGCCGGTGAACAGAGTTGGCACAAAACTTGCACTAACCCAGGCCAATTAAAGATCGAAATCAAAAACCTCATCCAAACGCACCAAAGCCACGGGATAAAGCAATATGGCTGGCTCAGTGGAGGAGGGAATGGGGCACAGGGCCTCCCATCTGGCCCCAGGCCAGGGCTGGATCGCTGCTGTCTCTCCTGCTTCGCTGGCCCGGCATCTGGAACCCGGTCGGACCAGTCCCTGATCTTGTGCCAGGCCCTGCAGCGTCCCCAGGCTTGTTCCTTGCTGCGTTAATTAGCGGAGTGACTCCAGTTCCTGAAGGAAGCGTCGCCTCACCTCTGGCCCAGGCCCAGGGCAGGATCATCGTCAGCCAGCCCCTAACGACGCCCGCCAGGCGGCCGACGTTGGCACCAGGGTGTCATGTGCATTCCAGGCATCCGGAGTGTCTCTCCCCATCGTGTGGGATGCAGCTGCAATCCTCCTGGGCATCTGTCACAGCCTCTGCTCCAGCCTCGGCCCTGCTCCCGCCTCTCCCTGCCGGCACCGGCCTCCCCAGAGCCTGGCCCTGAACACGGCTGGTCACGTTAACCGATCCCAGCACCAGTCCACCCCTTCCACGCCAGTCCCCCCGCAGCGCGGTCACCTGCCTGCCATCCATTCTGAACGGCTCGAGGATGGGAGACGGGGGTTGGCTCACTGTGCCCGGTGCTGGGGGGCCCTGGCCACAACATATTGGGCACTTCACTGCCCAGAGTGATGGTTTCAAGGCCACACGGTGCAATCGTAGGAAAACTTGGAAAAAATACCTGCATGGCATCAAGCAGGCTGTTCCTCCGGGAAGTTCTTTGCGTGCGAGCGAGTGCTGAGGCTTGGGAGAAATGCTTCATGGATCTTAGTGAGGTTGGTGATGCAGATGCCTTTTGGGGAAAGCTGGTGCCACCAGGAGGTCAGATCTCTCCTCGGACCTGGGCTGGGAATCGAGTCTCTCCCCGGGCAGCGGTTGCTGGTGTCCGGGTGAGATTTCCGATGGACGGGGACGGCGTCAGGTGCTGTTCAAGGGCTGGGATCTGGAGCGTGAAATACAGAAAGGGGGTAATATTTGCTCCCTGCTCGGGTACTTACACACTGGGATCAAGCCTCCCCTCAGCCGTCTCTTTGTTATGGCGAGAGACAGCGGCCAATGCCAGGTGCCCCAGAGGGAATGAACAGAACAGGGAATCCCCGAGTGACCCAGCACCTGTCGCCCATTCCCAGCCGCTGGCAAACAGAGGCTATGGACCCTGTCCCTGCCCAGCCTGGCCAGTAGCCATCGATGGCTTGTGATCCACACCGCTCTGAACCAGTGCCCCGGCCTCTCCCTCATTCCCCACTGCCCTGATTCTTTGGGTCATCTGCAAACTTTCTCAGGGGTGATTTTATGTTTTCTTCCGCTCTTCGATAAAACAATTAACTAGCGTCGGACCAGGAACCGAGCCCCGCTGAACCCCACTGGAAAGGAACCGGCTCGCTGACGACGTCCCATTTCCGATTCCGTTCGGAGATCCATCAGTTAGCCAGTTTTGAATCCATTTCCTACGTTCATTCAAGGCCCTTCTAGTTTTTCAATCTAGATGCCGTACGGCACGCAGTCAGACGCCTCCCAGGCACCAGCGGTTCTTACAACAGCACTATTATTTTGATCAGTCAATTCTGTAATTGCTCTGACAAAAGGCCCCATTCTCCACCCAGCCCTGCTGAGCGGCATTTGTTGCATTACACTCTCTTAATTCCTTGTTAATTGACTCCCCCTATCAGCTGCTTCATTATCTCACCCAGGATCTCTGTCAGATGAAGAGGCCTGTAATTATAAGGAATGACGCTGATATCTGTGGGTACTGGGTGTTTCCGAGAAACAGGAAGGTGGGGCAGTTGCCATCCAGAAGGGGAAATAATATGTCAGGAGTGGAGAATGTAGGCATTGTGGCAATCTCAGTGTGAACTAGTGGTGTGACTCAGTTTCCCCAATTAATTATGGATCGCCACCTGGCGGCTGCAAGGGAGGGAAATCCCTCCCCCGGAGGTCACCCCGATGGCTGCCTGGCTCTGAGAATGACCTCGGAGGTACAGAAACACTTAACTAGTAATGAGCGGTAGGGGCTGTGGGGCTGGGCGGGAGTAGACAGGCTTTGGTGACCTGGGCGTGGCCACATTTTAACACTTATCACTGATGGCAAATCCGCTGCGACCCTGGGAACAAGCCCCCCTTCACTGTTAGACCTTTTCCACCTTGTTTCCAGTCCGAATTCGTCTGGTTCCAACTCCCGGCCCTCGACCGGGTTCGACCTGCCTCTGCCAGTGAAACATTTGCTCCCCACGTCAGTACTTCCAGACCGGGGTCAGTCACCCCTTCACCGCCTCTCCCCTAAGCTAACTGACCTCCTGGAGTCTCTCACTTCTCCTGGCTCCTCTGCCCCCTCTCTGACTGAATCGCCCGCCCGGCTGGCACTGTGGGCCCCGGCAGGGCCTGATCTGGCAGTGAAATTGCCTCTCTGCCCCTACTCGAGATTCCCGCTTATGCAGCCCGGGATGGGGTTCGCCCTGTTAGTCACAGCGTCGCCCTGGGAGCTCACGGACAGCTGATTATCCACTCCGCCCCCCAAATCTGCTTCAGAGTCACTGCTGTCCAGGAGAGACTCCCTTGGCCCCTGTACGGTGACATTTAGCTGCATTCAAACCATCATACTGGGCAGTGATCCACACCACTCTGAACCGGGGACCCGGCCTCTTCCCTAGTTCCCACTCCTTATTTCCCGCTGAAGTGTTAACAGGGGATCCTGGTGCCATAACAGCATAGTGGTGTGAGCAGTGGGATACTGTGTCCCAAGAGGTAACAATGGGATGCTGGTGCCGTAACAGCATAGTGGTGTGAGCGGTGGGATACTATGTCCGAAGAGGTAATGGTGGGCTGCTGGTGCCGTAACAGCATAGTGGTGTCAGCGGTGGGATACTATGTCCCAAGAGGTAATGGTGGGCTGCTGGTGCCGTAACAGCATAGTGGTGTCAGCAGTGGGATACTATGCCCCAAGAGGTAACGGTGGGATGCTGGTGCCGTAAAGGTACCTGGTGTTGCGGGGGGAGGATGGTTGCATTGTTTGGCATGAGGCCGGAGGTGTTGTCACATGACGTGTTTGCTCTGGGTGTTTCCGAGAGTCGGGCCGATGAGGCAGCAAAGCCCTGGGTGGTGGTGCCAGGAACCTTGCGCCATGCGCCCTGGAGCAGCTGGGAGCAGGATTAACCTAATTATAGTCCTGGCCTCGTGCCAAGAGAAGGTGAGGCCGGCCCCTTTGCACTGCCCCCACAAGCCAGAAACCAGCCCAGCCTGCCCTCCCCAGGTATAAAACACCCCTGCCCCGTGTCAGGAGCTGCACATTCGCTGCTGGCTCCCTCCTCTCACCTACCCAGCCATGGACAGCTCCCTGCACACCACGCTCAGCCTTGTGCTGGGCTGCTGCCTGTGGGGCGCGTGGGGCCAGGAAAAGATCGACGTTAGCAATGGAGGGATGTGGGGCACGTGGGGCGAGGAACAGTCCTGCCCCGGCAACAGCTTCGCCATTGGGTTCTCCCTGAAGGTAAAGATTCACCCCTGCCAGGCCGGCTCCCCCCTGCCCCACTCCCTGCCCTCTTCACCCTCCCCACAGCCCCTGCCCCCTTCCCCAGCCTGGCTCCCCCCTGCCCCACTCCCAGCCCCCTTCACCCTCCCCACAGTCCCTGCCCCCTTCCCCAGCCCGGCTTCCCCCTGCCACACTCCCTGCCCCCTTCCCCAGCCCGGGTCCCCACTGCCCCACTCCGTGCCCCTTTCACACTCCCCACATCCCCAGCCCTTCCCCAGCCCGGCTCCCCCCTGCCCCACTCCCTGCTCCCTTCACCCTCCCCACATCCCCTGCCCCCTTCCCCACCTTGGCTCCCCCCTGCCCCACTCCCTGCCACCTTCCCCAGCCCGGTTCCCCCTACCCCACTCCCTGCCCCTTTCACCCTCCCAACAGCCCCTGCCCCCTTCCCCAGCCCAGATCCCCCCTGCCCCACTCAATGCCCACTTCATCCTCCCAATAGCCCCTGCCTCCTTCCCCAGCCCTGCTACCCCTGCCCCTGCCCCTGCTCTCCACCCCAACCTGGATCCCCCTACCCCACAGCCCTGAGCCCCTCTGCTTAATTTCCCCCTCCCCACACCCCTCTGCCCCAGCTCCTTGTACTGAAGGGATAGGGGACCAGTCTCTAATGCCCAGGCTTGCTGCCCCCCATGCCCCATTGCAGGTGGAGCTGCCCCAGCTCGCCGGGGATGACACGGCGCTGAACGGCATCCGGCTGCTCTGCTCCGACAACAGCACCATCCAGTCCAACGTGGGGCCGTGAGTACCGTGGGGAGGGGCCCAATGGAGGGTGCGGGCAGCTGGCAGAGGGGGCACCAGGCTCTGTGCGCACCAGTGGAATAGGGGTGTCACCAACAGAGCTGGGTCGGCGGGGGCTTAGCAGTGCCAGAGACGGGAGGGTGGCCTCGATGGTGGAAGGTCGGCGTCAGCAGCGGGTTAGTGGTGACAGGGGAGGGATCGTGGTATTGACAGCGGGTTAGTGGTGACAGAGGAGTGATCGTGGTATTGACAGCGGGTTAGTGGTGACAGAGGAGGGATCGTGGTATTAACAGTGGGTTAGTGGTGACAGGGGAGGGATCGTGGTAGTGACAGCGGGTTAGTGGTGGTAGAGGAGGGATCGTGGTACTGACAGCGGGTTAGTGGTGACAGAGGAGGGATCGTGGTATTAACAGTGGGTTAGTGGTGACAGGGGAGGGATCGTGGTAGTGACAGCGGGTTAGTGGTGGTAGAGGAGGGATCGTGGTACTGACAGCGGGTTAGTGGTGACAGAGGAGGGATCGTGGTATTGACAGCGGGTTAGTGGTGACAGAGGAGGGATCGTGGTAGTGACAGCGGGTTAGTGGTGACAGAGGAGGGATCGTGGTATTGACAGCGGGTTAGCGGTGACAGAGGAGGGATCGTGGTACTGACAGCGGGTTAGCGGTGACAGAGGAGGGATCGTGGTATTGACAGCGGGTTAGTGGTGACAGAGGAGGGATCGTGGTATTGACAGCGGGTTAGTGGTGACAGAGGAGGGATCGTGGTACTGACAGCGGGTTAGTGGTGGCAGAGGAGGGATCGTGGTACTGACAGCGGGTTAGTGGTGACAGAGGAGGGATCGCGGTAGTGACAGCGGGTTAGTGGTGACAGAGGAGGGATCGCGGTAGTGACAGCGGGTTAGTGGTGACAGAGGAGGGATCGTGGTATTGACAGCGGGTTAGTGGTGACAGAGGAGGGATCGTGGTATTGACAGCGGGTTAGTGGTGACAGAGGAGGGATCGTGGTAGTGACAGCGGGTTAGTGGTGACAGAGGAGGGATCGTGGTATTGACAGCGGGTTAGTGGTGACAGAGGAGGGATCGTGGTACTGACAGCGGGTTAGTGGTGGTAGAGGAGGGATCGTGGTATTGACAGCGGGTTAGTGGTGACAGAGGAGGGATCGTGGTACTGACAGCAGGTTAGTGGTGGCAGAGGAGGGATTGTGGTATTGACAGCGGGTTAGTGGTGGTAGAGGAGGGATCGTGGTACTGACAGCAGGTTAGTGGTGGCAGAGGAGGGATTGTGGTATTGACAGCGGGTTAGTGGTGGTAGAGGAGGGATCGTGGTATTGACAGCGGGTTAGTGGTGATAGAGGAGGGATCGTGGTACTGACAGCAGGTTAGTGGTGGCAGAGGAGGGATCGTGGTATTGACAGCGGGTTAGTGGTGACAGAGGAGGGATTGTGGTATTGACAGCGGGTTAGTGGTGACAGAGGAGGGATCGTGGTAGTGACAGCGGGTTAGTGGTGGTAGAGGAGGGATCGTGGTATTGACAGCGGGTTAATGGTGGTAGAGGAGGGATCGTGGTACTGACAGCGGGTTAGTGGTGGCAGAGGAGGGATCGTGGTATTGACAGCGGGTTAGTGGTGACAGAGGAGGGATCGTGGTATTGACAGCGGGTTAGTGGTGGTAGAGGAGGGATCGTGGTATTGACAGCGGGTTAGTGGTGACAGAGGAGGGATCGTGGTACTGACAGCGGGTTAGTGGTGGCAGAGGAGGGATCGTGGTACTGACAGCGGGTTAGTGGTGACAGAGGAGGGATCGTGGTACTGACAGCGGGTTAGTGGTGGCAGAGGAGGGATCGTGGTATTGACAGCGGGTTAGTGGTGACAGAGGAGGAATCGTGGTATTGACAGCGGGTTAGTGGTGACAGAGGAGGGATCGTGGTATTGACAGCGGGTTAGTGGTGACAGAGGAGGGATCGTGGTATTGACAGCGGGTTAGTGGTGACAGAGGAGGGATCGTGGTAGTGACAGCGGGTTAGTGGTGACAGAGGAGGGATCGTGGTATTGACAGCGGGTTAGAGGTGATAGAGGAGGGATCGTGGTATTGACAGCGGGTTAGCGGTGACAGAGGAGGGATCGTGGTATTGACAGCGGGTTAGAGGTGATAGAGGAGGGATCGTGGTATTGACAGCGGGTTAGTGGTGGCAGAGGAGGGATCGTGGTATTGACAGCGGGTTAGTGGTGACAGAGGAGGGATCGTGGTATTGACAGCGGGTTAGTGTTGGCAGAGGAGGGATCGTGGTACTGACAGCGGATTAGTGGTGGTAGAGGAGGGATCGTGGTATTGACAGCGGGTTAGTGGTGACAGAGGAGGGATCGTGTTATTGACAGCGGGTTAGTGGTGACAGAGGAGGGATCGTGGTAGTGACAGCGGGTTAGTGGTGACAGAGGAGGGATCGTGGTAGTGACAGTGGGTTAGTGGTGGTAGAGGAGGGATCGTGGTACTGACAGCGGATTAGTGGTGACAGAGGAGGGATCGTGGTACTGACAGCGGGTTAGTGGTGACAGAGGAGGGATCGTGGCATTGACAGCGGGTTAGTGGTGGCAGAGGAGGGATCGTGGTACTGACAGCGGGTTAGTGGTGACAGAGGAGGGATCGTGGTATTGACAGCGGGTTAATGGTGGTAGAGGAGGGATCGTAGTATTGACAGCGGGTTAGTGGTGGCAGAGGAGGGATCGTGGTACTGACAGCGGGTTAGTGGTGACAGAGGAGGGATCGTGGTACTGACAGCGGGTTAGTGGTGGTAGAGGAGGGATCGTGGTATTGACAGCGGGTTAGAGGTGACAGAGGAGGGATCGTGGTATTGACAGCGGGTTAGTGGTGACAGAGGAGGGATCGTGGTATTGACAGCGGGTTAGTGGTGGCAGAGGAGGGATCGTGGTATTGACAGCGGGTTAGTGGTGATGGGAGGGATCGTGGTATTGACAGCGGGTTAGTGGTGACAGAGGAGGGATCGTGGTATTGACAGCAGGTTAGTGGTGGTAGAGGAGGGATCGTGGTAGTGACAGCGGGTTAGTGGTGACAGAGGAGGGATCGTGGTATTGACAGCGGGTTAGAGGTGGTAGAGGAGGGATCGTGGTATTGACAGCGGGTTAGAGGTGTCAGAGGAGGGATCGTGGTATTGACAGCGGGTTAGAGGTGGTAGAGGAGGGATCATGGTATTGACAGCGGGTTAGTGGTGACAGAGGAGGGATCGTGGTATTGACAGCGGGTTAGTGGTGACAGAGGAGGGATCGTGGTATTGACAGAGGGTTAGTAATGACAGAGGAGGTATCGTGGTATTGACAGCGGGTTAGTGGTGACAGAGGAGGGATCATGGTACTGACAGCGGGTTAGTGGTGACAGAGGAGGGATCATGGTATTGACAGCGGGTTAGTGGTGACAGAGGAGGGATCGTGGTATTGACAGCGGGTTAGTGGTGACAGAGGAGGGATCGTGGTATTGACAGCGGGTTAGTGGTGACAGAGGAGGGATCGTGGTATTGACAGCGGGTTAGTGGTGGTAGAGAAGGGATCGTGGTATTGACAGCGGGTTAGTGGTGGCAGAGGAGGGATCGTGGTATTGACAGCGGATTAGTGGTGACAGAGGAGGGATCGTGGTACTGACAGCGGGTTAGTGGTGACAGAGGAGGGATCGTGGTACTGACAGCGGGTTAGTGGTGGCAGAGGAGGGATCGTGGTACTGACAGCGGGTTAGTGGTGGTAGAGGAGGGATCGTGGTATTGACAGCGGGTTAGAGGTGACAGAGGAGGGATCGTGGTATTGACAGCGGGTTAGTGGTGGTAGAGGAGGGATCGTGGTATTGACAGCGGGTTAGTGGTGGCAGAGGGGGGATCGTGGTATTGACAGCGGGTTAGTGGTGACAGAGGAGGGATCGTGGTATTGACAGTGGGTTAGTGGTGGTAGAGGAGGGATCATGGTATTGACAGCGGGTTAGTGGTGACAGAGGAGGGATCGTGGTATTGACAGCGGGTTAGTGGTGGTAGAGGAGGGATCGTGGTATTGACAGTCGGTTAGTGGTGACAGAGGAGGGATCGTGGTACTGACAGCGGGTTAGTGGTGACAGAGGAGGGATCGTGGTATTGACAGCGGGTTAGTGGTGGCAGAGGAGGGATCGTGGTATTGACAGCGGGTTAGTGGTGGTAGAGGAGGGATCGTGGTATTGACAGCGGGTTAGTGGTGACAGAGGAAGGATCGTGGTAGTGACAGCGGGTTAGTGGTGACAGAGGAGGGATCGTGGTAGTGACAGCGGGTTAGTGGTGACAGAGGAGGGATCGTGGTATTGACAGTGGGTTAGTGGTGACAGAGGAGGGATCGTGGTATTGACAGCGGGGTTAGAGGTGACAGAGGAGGGATCGTGGTATGACAGCGGGGTTAGTGGTGACAGAGGAGGGATCATGGTATTGACAACGGGGTTAGTGGTGGTTAGAGGAGGGATCGTGGTATTGACAGCGGGTTAGTGGTGTCAGAGGAGGGATCGTGGTATTGACAGCGGGTTAGTGGTGATGGGAGGGATCGTGGTATTGACAGTGGGTTAGTGGTGGTAGAGGAGGGATCATGGTATTGACAGCGGGTTAGTGGTGACAGAGGAGGGATCGTGGTATTGACAGCGGGTTAGTGGTGGTAGAGGAGGGATCGTGGTATTGACAGCGGGTTAGTGGTGACAGGGGAGGGATCGTGGTATTGACAGCGGGTTACTGGTGACAGAGGAGGGATCGTGGTACTACAGCTGGGTTAGTGGTGACAGAGGAGGGATCGTGGTATGGACAGCGGGTGTAGTGGTGGACAGAGGAGGGATCGTGGTACTGACAGCGGGTTAGTGGTGGCAGAGGAGGGATCGTGGTATTGACAGCGGGTTAGTGGTGACAGAGGAGGAATCGTGGTAGTGACAGCGGGTTAGCGGTGACAGAGGAGGGATCGTGGTATTGACAGCGGGTTAGTGGTGACAGAGGAGGGATCGTGGTACTGACAGCGGGTTAGTGGTGACAGAGGAGGGATCGTGGTATTGACAGCGGGTTAGTGGTGACAGAGGAGGGATCGTGGTATTGACAGCGGGTTAGCGGTGACAGAGGAGGGATCGTGGTATTGACAGCGGGTTAGTGGTGACAGAGGAGGGATCGTGGTAGTGACAGCGGGTTAGTGGTGATAGAGGAGGGATCGTGGTATTGACAGCGGGTTAGTGGTGGTAGAGGAGGGATCGTGGTATTGACAGCGGGTTAGTGGTGACAGAGGAGGGATCGTGGTAGTGACAGCGGGTTAGTGGTGACAGAGGAGGGATCGTGGTACTGACAGCGGGTTAGTGGTGGCAGAGGAGGGATCGTGGTATTGACAGCGGGTTAGTGGTGGTAGAGGAGGGATCGTGGTACTGACAGCGGGTTAGTGGTGACAGAGGAGGGATCGTGGTAGTGACAGCGGGTTAGTGGTGACAGAGGAGGGATCGTGGTAGTGACAGCGGGTTAGTGGTGATAGAGGAGGGATCGTGGTATTGACAGCGGGTTAGTGGTGGCAGAGGAGGGATCGTGGTATTGACAGCGGCTTAGTGGTGACAGAGGAGGGATCGTGGTATTGACAGCGGGTTAATGGTGGTAGGGGAGGGATCGTGGTACTGACAGCGGGTTAGTGGTGATAGAGGAGGGATCGTGGTACTGACAGCGGGTTAGTGGTGGCAGAGGAGGGATCGCGGTATTGACAGTCGGTTAGTGGTGACAGAGGAGGGATCGTGGTACTGACAGCGGGTTAGTGGTGACGAGGAGGGATCGTGGTATTGACAGCGGGTTATTGGTGGCAGAGGAGGGATCGTGGTATTGACAGCGGGTTAGTGGTGGTAGAGGAGGGATCGTGGTATTGACAGCGGGTTAGTGGTGACAGAGGAAGGATCGTGGTAAGTGACAGCGGGTTAGTGGTGGACAGAGGAGGGATCGTGGTAGTGACAGCGGGTTAGTGGTGACAGAGGAGGGATCGTGGTATTGACAGCGGGTTAGTGGTGACAGAGGAGGGATCGTGGTATTGACAGCGGGTTAGAGGTGACAGAGGAGGGATCGTGGTATTGACAGCGGGTTAGTGGTGACAGAGGAGGGATCATGGTATTGACAACGGGTTAGTGGTGGTAGAGGAGGGATCGTGGTATTGACAGCGGGTTAGTGGTGTCAGAGGAGGGATCGTGGTATTGACAGCGGGTTAGTGGTGATGGGAGGGATCGTGGTATTGACAGTGGGTTAGTGGTGGTAGAGGAGGGATCATGGTATTGACAGCGGGTTAGTGGTGATGGGAGGGATCGTGGTATTGACAGTGGGTTAGTGGTGGCAGAGGAGGTATCGTGGTATTGACAGCGGGTTAGTGGTGACAGGGGAGGGATCGTGGTATTGACAGCGGGTTAGTGGTGACAGAGGAGGGATCGTGGTATTGACAGCGGGTTAGTGGTGACAGAGGAGGGATCGTGGTATTGACAGCGGGTTAGTGGTGACAGAGGAGGGGTCGTGGTATTGACAGCGGGTTAGTGGTGACAGAGGAGGGATCGTGGTATTGACAGCGGGTTAGTGGTGACAGAGGAGGGATCGTGGTATTGACAGTGGGTTAGTGGTGACAGAGGAGGGATCGTGGTATTGACAGCGGGTTAGTGGTGACAGAGGAGGGATCGTGGTATTGACAGCGGGTTAGTGGTGACAGAGGAGGGATCGTGGTATTGACAGTGGGTTAGTGGTGGTAGAGGAGGGATCATGGTATTGACAGCGGGTTAGTGGTGACAGGGGAGGGATCGTGGTACTGACAGCGGGTTAGCGGTGGTAGAGGAGGGATCGTGGTATTGACAGCGGGTTAGTGGTGACAGGGGAGGGATCGTGGTATTGACAGCGGGTTAGTGGTGGCAGAGTAGGGATCGTGGTACTGACAGCGGGTTAGTGGTGACAGAGGAGGGATCGTGGTATTGACAGCGGGTTAGTGGTGACAGAGGAGGGATCGTGGTATTGACAGCGGGTTAGTGGTGACAGAGGAGGGATCGTGGTATTGACAGCGGGTTAGTGGTGACAGAGGAGGGATCGTGGTAGTGACAGCGGGTTAGTGGTGACAGAGGAGGGATCGTTGTATTGACAGCGGGTTAGTGGTGATAGAGGAGGTATCGTGGTATTGACAGCGGGTTAGTGGTGACAGAGGAGGGATCGTGGTATTGACAGCGGGTTAGTGGTGACAGAAGAGGAATCGTGGTATTGACAGCGGGTTAGTGGTGACAGGGGAGGGATCATGGTATTGACAGCGGGTTAGAGGTGATAGAGGAGGGATCGTGGTATTGACAGCGGGTTAGCGGTGACAGAGGAGGGATCGTGGTATTGACAGCGGGTTAGTGGTGACAGAGGAGGGATCGTGGTATTGACAGCGGGTTAGTGGTGATAGAGGAGGTATCGTGGTATTGACAGCGGGTTAGCGGTGACAGAGGAGGGATCGTGGTATTGACAGCGGGTTAGTGGTGATGGGAGGGATCGTGGTATTGACAGCGGGTTAGTGGTGACAGAGGAGGGATCGTGGTATTGACAGCGGGTTAGTGGTGACAGAGGAGGGATCGTGGTACTGACAGCGGGTTAGCGGTGACAGAGGAGGGATCGCGGTAGTGACAGCGGGTTAGTGGTGACAGAGGAGGGATCGTGGTATTGACAGCGGGTTAGTGGTGACAGAGGAGGTATCGTGGTATTGACAGCGGGTTAGTGGTGGCAGAGGAGGGATCGTGGTGCTGACAGTGGGTTAGTGGTGACAGAGGAGGGATCGTGGTATTGACAGCGGGTTAGTGGTGGCAGAGGAGGGATCATGGTATTGACAGCGGGTTAGTGGTGACAGAGGAGGGATCGTGGTATTGACAGCTGGTTAGAGGTGGTAGAGGAGGGATCGTGGTATTGACAGCGGGTTAGTGGTGACAGAGGAGGGATCGTGGTATTGACAGCGGGTTAGTGGTGACAGAGGAGGGATCGTGGTATTGACAGCGGGTTAGCGGTGACAGAGGAGGGATCGTGGTATTGACAGCGGGTTAGTGGTGACATGGGAGGGATCGTGGTACTGACAGCGGGTTAGTGGTGGTAGAGGAGGGATCGTGGTATTGACAGCGGGTTAGTGGTGGTAGAGGAGGGATCGTGGTATTGATAGCGGGTTAGTGGTGACAGGGGAGGGATCATGGTATTGACAGCGGGTTAGTGGTGACATGGGAGGGATCGTGGTACTGACAGCGGGTTAGTGGTGGTAGAGGAGGGATCGTGGTATTGACAGCGGGTTAGTGGTGGCAGAGGAGGGATCGTGGTATTGACAGCGGGTTAGTGGTGACAGAGGAGGGATCGTGGTATTAACAGCGGGTTAGTGGTGACAGGGGAGGGATAGTGGTATTGACAGCGGGTTACTGGTGACAGAGGAGGAATCGTGGTATTGACAGCGGGTTAGTGGTGACAGAGGAGGGATCGTGGTATTGACAGCGGGTTACTGGTGACAGAGGAGGAATCGTGGTATTGACAGCGGGTTAGTGGTGACAGAGGAGGGATCGTGGTATTGACAGCGGTTAGTGGTGGTAGAGGAGGGATCGTGGTATTAAGAGCGGGTTAGTGGTGACAGAGGGTGGGATCGTGGTATTAACAGTGGTTAGTGGTGGACAGGGGAGGGATAGTGGTAGTGACAGCGGTTAGTGGTGACAGAGGAGGGATCGTGGTATTGACAGCGGGTTAGTGGTGACAGAGGAGGGATCGTGGTACTGACAGCGGGTTAGTGGTGACAGGGGAGGGATCGTGGTACTGACAGCGGGTTAGTGGTGACAGAGGAGGGATCATGGTATTGACAACGGGTTAGTGGTGGTAGAGGAGGGATCGTGGTATTGACAGCGGGTTAGTGGTGTCAGAGGAGGGATCGTGGTATTGACAGCGGGTTAGTGGTGATGGGAGGGATCGTGGTATTGACAGTGGGTTAGTGGTGGTAGAGGAGGGATCATGGTATTGACAGCGGGTTAGTGGTGATGGGAGGGATCGTGGTATTGACAGTGGGTTAGTGGTGGCAGAGGAGGTATCGTGGTATTGACAGCGGGTTAGTGGTGACAGGGGAGGGATCGTGGTATTGACAGCGGGTTAGTGGTGACAGAGGAGGGATCGTGGTATTGACAGCGGGTTAGTGGTGACAGAGGAGGGATCGTGGTATTGACAGCGGGTTAGTGGTGACAGAGGAGGGATCGTGGTATTGACAGCGGGTTAGTGGTGACAGAGGAGGGATCGTGGTATTGACAGCGGGTTAGTGGTGACAGAGGAGGGATCGTGGTATTGACAGTGGGTTAGTGGTGACAGAGGAGGGATCGTGGTATTGACAGCGGGTTAGTGGTGACAGAGGAGGGATCGTGGTATTGACAGCGGGTTAGTGGTGACAGAGGAGGGATCGTGGTATTGACAGTGGGTTAGTGGTGGTAGAGGAGGGATCATGGTATTGACAGCGGGTTAGTGGTGACAGGGGAGGGATCGTGGTACTGACAGCGGGTTAGCGGTGGTAGAGGAGGGATCGTGGTATTGACAGCGGGTTAGTGGTGACAGGGGAGGGATCGTGGTATTGACAGCGGGTTAGTGGTGGCAGAGTAGGGATCGTGGTACTGACAGCGGGTTAGTGGTGACAGAGGAGGGATCGTGGTATTGACAGCGGGTTAGTGGTGACAGAGGAGGGATCGTGGTATTGACAGCGGGTTAGTGGTGACAGAGGAGGGATCGTGGTAGTGACAGCGGGTTAGTGGTGACAGAGGAGGGATCGTTGTATTGACAGCGGGTTAGTGGTGATAGAGGAGGTATCGTGGTATTGACAGCGGGTTAGTGGTGACAGAGGAGGGATCGTGGTATTGACAGCGGGTTAGTGGTGACAGAAGAGGGATCGTGGTATTGACAGCGGGTTAGTGGTGACAGGGGAGGGATCATGGTATTGACAGCGGGTTAGAGGTGATAGAGGAGGGATCGTGGTATTGACAGCGGGTTAGCGGTGACAGAGGAGGGATCGTGGTATTGACAGCGGGTTAGTGGTGACAGAGGAGGGATCGTGGTATTGACAGCGGGTTAGTGGTGATAGAGGAGGTATCGTGGTATTGACAGCGGGTTAGCGGTGACAGAGGAGGGATCGTGGTATTGACAGCGGGTTAGTGGTGATGGGAGGGATCGTGGTATTGACAGCGGGTTAGTGGTGACAGAGGAGGGATCGTGGTATTGACAGCGGGTTAGTGGTGACAGAGGAGGGATCGTGGTACTGACAGCGGGTTAGCGGTGACAGAGGAGGGATCGTGGTAGTGACAGCGGGTTAGTGGTGACAGAGGAGGGATCGTGGTATTGACAGCGGGTTAGTGGTGACAGAGGAGGTTATCGTGGTATTGACAGCGGGTTAGTGGTGGCAGAGGAGGGATCGTGGTGCTGACAGTGGGTTAGTGGTGACAGAGGAGGGATCGTGGTATTGACAGCGGGTTAGTGGTGGCAGAGGAGGGATCATGGTATTGACAGCGGGTTAGTGGTGACAGAGGAGGGATCGTGGTATTGACAGCGGGTTAGAGGTGGTAGAGGAGGGATCGTGGTATTGACAGCGGGTTAGTGGTGACAGAGGAGGGATCGTGGTATTGACAGCGGGTTAGTGGTGACAGAGGAGGGATCGTGGTATTGACAGCGGGTTAGCGGTGACAGAGGAGGGATCGTGGTATTGACAGCGGGTTAGTGGTGACATGGGAGGGATCGTGGTACTGACAGCGGGTTAGTGGTGGTAGAGGAGGGATCGTGGTATTGACAGCGGGTTAGTGGTGGTAGAGGAGGGATCGTGGTATTGATAGCGGGTTAGTGGTGACAGGGGAGGGATCATGGTATTGACAGCGGGTTAGTGGTGACATGGGAGGGATCGTGGTACTGACAGCGGGTTAGTGGTGGTAGAGGAGGGATCGTGGTATTGACAGCGGGTTAGTGGTGGCAGAGGAGGGATCGTGGTATTGACAGCGGGTTAGTGGTGACAGAGGAGGGATCGTGGTATTAACAGCGGGTTAGTGGTGACAGGGGAGGGATAGTGGTATTGACAGCGGGTTACTGGTGACAGAGGAGGAATCGTGGTATTGACAGCGGGTTAGTGGTGACAGAGGAGGGATCGTGGTATTGACAGCGGGTTACTGGTGACAGAGGAGGAATCGTGGTATTGACAGCGGGTTAGTGGTGACAGAGGAGGGATCGTGGTATTGACAGCGGGTTAGTGGTGGTAGAGGAGGGATCGTGGTATTAAGAGCGGGTTAGTGGTGACAGAGGTGGGATCGTGGTATTAACAGTGGGTTAGTGGTGACAGGGGAGGGATAGTGGTAGTGACAGCGGGTTAGTGGTGACAGAGGAGGGATCGTGGTATTGACAGCGGGTTAGTGGTGACAGAGGAGGGATCGTGGTACTGACAGCGGGTTAGTGGTGACAGGGGAGGGATCGTGGTACTGACAGCGGGTTAGTGGTGACAGAGGAGGGATCATGGTATTGACAGCGGGTTAGTGGTGACAGAGGAGGGATCATGGTATTGACAGCGGGTTAGAGGTGGGATCGTGGTGGTGTCAGCGGTGGGATACCAGGGCAGCAGGCTCCCAGCCCAGAGCGGCACAGGGTGTGGGGAAGGCAGCACCCCCTGCTGGCCATGCCCACCTGACCCATTCTCTCCTCCCAGGTGGGGCTTTTGGGGCCCAGTGAAGAAATGCCCCTCGGGGCAGCGGCTGACCCAGTTTCGACTGCGGGTGGAGCCGTGTCAGGGCCTCAAGGACGACACGGCTGCCAACAACATCGAGTTCGTCTGCACGGGCGGGGAGGAGCTGAAGGGGGACGGGCGGTGCTGGGGCAAGTGGGGCCCCCAGAGCCGCTCCTGCGGCCCTCGGGGCATCAGCACCATCGCCACCAAGGTGGAGGCCCCCCAGGGCAAAGGGGACGACACGGCCCTGAACGACGTCTACTTCAAATGCAGCAGGCCTGAAACCCTGACCTCCCCCACCAGCCAGCCCCCATCTGAGAGGTCTGGTGGTGGGCCCTGACCGCTCCCCATTGCCCCCTGGCCGCCTTGTCCCCACTACTCCCACTCCCCACCCACCCCGAACCCTGCTCCCAGCTGTTCCCCCACCAGCCCCAGTGCATGTGACCCCCCCAATAAACGCCATACTTTGGAGCTGAGCTGAACGGCCTCTTATTGCCTGGACTCCACCCTGGCAATTGGGGGGGGGGATGTCGCTCCCCCTAGCTAAGGGGGGCAGAGTGTGGGGATTGGATGGGGGGGTTGGGTCTCCAGACTGCCTGGCTCGGGGGGGGCAGGGAATGGGGAACGGGGCTGTCCCCCCCCAGCTCTAAGCCCCTCCCCTGTCCCCCCGGCCTCCTCCATAGGGCTCTACCCCCCTTAGAATGGCTCCCACCATCCCCCTCCCCAAATCTGTCCCTCCCACCTCCCCATCAGCCCCTCCTCCAAGAGCTGGGGGGGGGAAGTCAGACCCCCACCTGCAGCCCCCTTCCTCCCAACTGCCCTCCCCAAATCAGATTCCCCCCACCCCGCATCGCACGCCTAATGAAACCCACACGCACCAGGCAGGAGCAGGGGGGCTCTTTAATCTGCTGGTGGGGCAGGAACAGGCTGGGGGGATGAGGGGAGCAGGGGGGTTGAGATCTTCAAACCAGCTCCTCAGATGCCCCCAAACCGGGTGTTTACCCAGCTCCCCACGTGCCCTGTCACGGACTCACAGATCGGGCCCACTCGTGCCCCATGCGGTCCGTGGGGTGGTGCCCCTTTCAGTGCGACAGCCCTTCGCGGAGGGCCACTCTCTCCCGGGGTCAGGCCCCTCCAGCTCCCGGAGCCGCACCTCTCTGAGCCTCAGCACGTCTGTCTGTGCCGTGTCCTGTGTCCCAACGAACTCCCTCTCCCCTCCCCTCGTTAAACCAGTAACACCCGGGGACACCGAGTCCCAGCCCCTCTGCATGCAACCCCCTGGAAAACACACAAACCCCCAAGAAACCCCCCCCTTCTTCCCCTCTCTCCCCCCTTCGTGGCTGAACGGAGCAGGGTCACCTAGCCAGCGACCTGGGGAGGTTCAGGGCCCTCGCCCCGTGATAAAGCATCGGCTATAACATTGGCCTCTCCCCCGCCCATGGACCACCTCCACCTCGCACCCCTGGGGGAGCAGGCCCCATCTCAGCCACTTGGCATTGGCCCCTTTCATCTGATGTAGCCACGTCAGGGGCGAGTGGTCTGTGTAAATGGTGAAGCGCTGCCCAAGTAGATACGGCTGCTCAGGAATATTTTCCTTCTTGCTACGAGTTCTTGCACCATCAGTAGGTAACACAATCAAATCACCCTTCTGCTCTCCTCGTGCCCTGGCCAGGGTATCACCCTGAGCAGACAGAGCTGCTACACCCTTTCCCAGCCACACATTAGCAACAGGCAAACTGCGAGCACCAGAACTGTCTGGTCTTTGGGACTTTGCTAAGACACTAACTGGACACAGCCGTGTCACAGGGCCCTTCTCCCCAGCAGACGCAGACTTAGGACCATTCCCTTCCTGGGCTTTAGCTGTATCCACAACCAACTTTGAGACAACTGCACTATTCTCAACCCTCCCAGGCTGAAAGGCCCCTTCTGTCTGCTCCACAGACACAGAAGAGCCGGATACACCTTCTCCTTCACCAGACACGCAGGTTGGGATCTCACGTCCCTTGTCCCAGTGTGACAATTCGGTTCTGGCGGGACCCAACTGAGAGTGCCAATTCAGGACCAATTGCTCAGACAGGGCAGTCACAGCCCTAGGCTGGGGTTTTTCCACCTCTAAGGCAAACCAAACCAGCCAGACAAAAAGGACTTCGGCTTCACCCCACTGGCTAACCACAAATCACACAAGCAATTTCCTTAGACACTCCAGTCTCCCAGTATCACCACCAGTGCCACCCGTCCTGGGGATGAATGGTTATGAAAACCAACACCCCAGTAAAAGAAAAGGTTCTCTTGATCCCAAAGCATCAAGCCCCAGACCCAGGCCAATACACACATCAGATCTTACCCACAAATCACACATCAGATCTTACCCACAAATCACGCTGTTGCCAATCCTTTAGAATCTAAAATCTAAAGGTTTATTCATAAAAGGAAAAAGATAGAGAGGAGAGCTAGAATTGGATAAACAGAATCTATTACATCCAGTAATGGCAAAGATCTTAGTCCAGGCTTGTAGCAGGGATGGAGTAAACTGCAGGTTCAAATCAAGTCTCTGGAGAACATCCCCCTCTGGGATGGGTCATTCAATCCTTTGTACAGAGCTTCTGTTTGTAGCAAAGTCCCTCCAGAGGTAGGAAGCAGGACTGAAGAACAGATGGAGACAAGGCATCAGCCTTTTATAGACTTTTCCAGGTGTAACAACCTCTTTGTCTTTACTGTGGAAAGTTACAGCCAAATGGAGTCTGGAGTCACATGGGCAAGTCCCCACATATTTGCTGAGTTACAAGGCGGATCTGCCTCCTCTCAGTGGGTCAGTTGTGTAGCTGATGGTCCTTAATGGGCCATCAGGCAGGCTAGTCAGAGCTAACACCCACTTGTCTGACGAGTTTAAAATTTAAAATACAGACAGTATAGAGCCATTACTCATAACTTCAATTATAACGTGATACCTTCCTATAGACACCATAATTTTAACCAGTCACCCATAATCTGGTGTTAGACACCCTATATAACCCTCTTTGCACAATATTTGGTGCCAGATTATATCCATAACGTCACACCCAGCACACAGGGCTGTTCACAGACAACTGCTTGGAGACCGGGGTAGCTTCCTCCATAGGCAAGTCAATACCCCTGACAGACACAGGCACATTTCCTTCTCTGTCACATTTCTCCACACAGGTAACAGGTAAGGGATAGGGACACTCATCTTCCACTCTCCTTGTCTTCCCACACTGCTGACTAGACAGCTCTTCTCCTCTGTCATAACTATAAAGGGAAGGGAACCGCCCTCCTGTGTACAATACTATAAAATCCCTCCTGGCCAGAGACACCAAAATCCTTTTACCTGTGAAGGCTTAAAAAGTTCAGGATACCTGGCTGACACCTGACCCAAAGGACCAATAAGGGGACAAGCTACTTTCAAATCTTGGTGGGGGGAAGTCTGTTGTGTGCTCTTTGTTTTGGGGGTTGTTCGCTCTTGGGACTAAGAGGGACCAGACATCAATCCAGGCTCTCCAAACCTTTCTGAATCAGTCTCTCACGTTTCAAACTTGTAAGTAACAGCCAGGCAAGGCTTGTTAGTTTGATCTTTGTTTTCTCAACTTGTAAATGTTCCTTTTTGCTGAGAGGATTTTACCTCTGTTTGCTGTAACTTTGAACCAAAGGCTAGAGGGGTTCCTCTGGGCTATATGAATCTGATTACCCTGTAAAGTATTTCTATCCTGATTTTACAGACATGATTTTTACCTTTCTTTCTTTAATTAAAAGATTTCTTTTAAAGAACCGGATTGATTTTTCCTTGTTTTAAGATCCAAGGGGATTGGATCTGGACTCACCAGGAACTGGTGGGGGAAAGAAGGAGGGGTGGTTAAATTCTCCTTGTGTCAGATCCAAGGGGATTGGATCGGTGTTCACCAGGAACTTGGTGAAAATGTCTCTCGAGGCTACCCAGGGCGGGGAAGGTTTTGGGGGGAAAGGGGGTGTTCCAGACCCTGAGGAATCTGGATGCTGGCAGCAAAACCAGATCTAAGCTGGTAGTTAAGCTTAGAAATCTTTATGCAGGTCCCCACATCTGTACCCTGAAGTTCAGAGAGGGGGAGGAACCTTGACACCCTCGGACAAACCTTTGGAGACACCTTCCCCAGGCAAATCATTGCCCATAACAGGCACAGGGTTGGCTACCTGGACTGAACAAAGCGTTAGTATCTTTCCCCAATCAAAAGATCCTTAGCAGTAACCCCCTTACCCCAGCTATAGCCTCAGGCTGAGCCCCAGTCCATTCCGGGTGGATTCTGGCTAAAGGCACGTGCCGTAAACTCACAGGGGACTACAACGTTCCCACTCGGGTTTGGTAAATAATCTTCCTCTTTGAGCAGATCTGCTTTGACAAGAGCGACGTTAGAAGCCATCATTTGCCCTAAAGAGCTTTTACCGGTGACTTTTACACGCTCTCTGAATTTTCCCTGACCACTTCCACACCGAGCATTGGCCCGGCTTGTGGGGTCCATTCGGCTACACCCAGACAACTGCTCAGAGTTAGACAACATACCAACATTGTCAGACGTGGGACTTTCTGACAGTACAGAGCTAATATTCATAACTTCAACTACAAAAATGACACATGCACCCAGACCGCATAGTCATTCCCAGCAACCCATAACCTGGTCCTAGACACCTCACCTGACCCCCTTTATACGAGATTTGGTGCCACTACAGGATCTTGGTTGCAACAATGATCTCTATGGTCCCAGTTGCATTACACCCTCTTAATTGACTCTCCATATCAGCCACTCTATTATCTTGCCCTGCATCTGCTTCAGACAAACAGCCCTATAATTATAACGAGTGACACTGATAGCTGGGTAGACTGGGTGTTTCCAAGAAATGGGAAGGTGAGGCAGCCGCCATCCCAAAAGAGAGAGAAGATGTTAGGTGTGGAGAACACAGGGATTGCAGACATTTCAGAGTGAACGAGAGTGTGACTCAGTTTCCCCAATTTATTATGCATCACCACCCGGCGGGTGCAAGGGACTGAAGACCCACCCAGAGGGAGCCGTCGGTGGAGGTCACCCCTAACGACTACCTGGCTCCAGGAATGACCCCAGAGGCACAGAGACAATTAACTTGTAATGAACGGTAGGGGCTGTGGGGCCGGGCAGGAGCAGACGGGCTTTGGTGACCTGGGCGTGGCCACATTTTAACACTTTTAACTGACGGTGAATCCGCCGCGACCCTGGGGACAAGCCCCCTCCCACCCTGTTAGACGTTTTCTACCTTGTTTCCAGTCCGAATTTGTCTGGTTCCAACTCCCGGCCCTCGACCGGGTTCGACCTGCCTCTGCCAGTGACACATTCGCTCCCCACGTCGGCACTTCCAGACTGGGGTCAGTCACCCCTTTGCTGCCTCTTCCCTAAGCTTCTCCGGCTCTTTGCCCCCTCTCCGATTGAATCACCCCCGGCTCCCTCCTCCACAGCCCCTGCCCCCTTCCCCAGCCCGGCTCCCCCCTGTCCCACTCCCTGGCCCTTTCACCCTCCCCACAGCCCCTGCTCCCTTCCCTATCGCGGCTCCCTCCTGGCCCCTTCCCCAGCCCGGCTCCCCCTACCCCACTCCCTGCCCCCTTCACACTCCCCACAGCCCCTGCCCCCTTCCTCAGCCCAGCTCCCCCTGCCCTGGCCCTGCTCTCCACCCCAGCCCGGATCCCCCTGCCCCACAGCCCTGAGCCCCTCTGCTCAATTTCCCTCTCCCCACACCCCTCTGCCCCAGCTCCTTGTACTGAAGGGATGGGGGACCAGCCTCTAATGCCCAGGCTTGTGCCCCCCATGCCCCATTGCAGGTGGAGCTGCCCCAGCTCGCTGGGGACGACACGGCGCTGAACGGCATCCGGCTGCTCTGCTCCGACAACAGCACCATCCAGTCCAACGTGGGGCCGTGAGTACCGTGGGGAGGGGCCCAATGGAGGGTGCGGGCAGCTGGCAGAGGGGGCACCGGGCTCCGTGCGCACCAGTGCAATAGGGGTGTCACCAACAGAGCTGGGTCGGCGGGGGCTTAGCAGTGCCAGAGACGGGAGGGTGGCCTCGATGGTGGGATGTTGGTGTCAGAAGTGGGTTAGTGGTGACGGGGAGGGATCGTGGTATTGACAGCGGGTTAGTGGTGGTAGAGGAGGGATTGTGGTATTGACAGCGGGTTAGCGGTGGCAGAGGAGGGATCGTGGTACTGACAGCGGGTTAGTGGTGGTAGAGGAGGGATCGTGGTATTGACAGCGGGTTAGTGGTGACAGAGGAGGGATCGTGGTATTGACAGCGGGTTAGTGGTGGTAGAGGAGGGATCGTGGTATTGACAGCGGGTTAGTGGTGGCAGAGGAGGGATCGTGGTATTGACAGCGGGTTAGTGGTGGTAGAGGAGGGATCGTGGTACTGACAGCGGGTTAGTGGTGAAAGAGGAGGGATCGTGGTACTGACAGCGGGTTAGTGGTGACAGAGGAGGGATCGTGGTATTGACAGCGGGTTAGCGGTGACAGAGGAGGGATCGTGGTATTGACAGCGGGTTAGCGGTGGCAGAGGAGGGATCGTGGTACTGACAGCGGGTTAGTGGTGACAGAGGAGGGATCGTGGTATTGACAGCGGGTTAGTGGTGACAGAGGAGGGATCGTGGTATTGACAGCGAGTTAGTGGTGACAGGGGAGGGATCGTGGTATTGACAGCGGGTTAGTGGTGGCAGGGGAGGGATCGTGGTATTGACAGCGGGTTAGTGGTGACAGAGGAGGGATCGTGGTATTGACAGCGGGTTAGTGGTGACAGAGGAGGGATCGTGGTATTGACAGCGGGTTAGCGGTGACAGAGGAGGGATCGTGGTATTGACAGCGGGTTAGCGGTGGCAGAGGAGGGATCGTGGTACTGACAGCGGGTTAGTGGTGACAGAGGAGGGATCGTGGTATTGACAGCGGGTTAGTGGTGACAGAGGAGGGATCGTGGTATTGACAGCGGGTTAGCGGTGACAGAGGAGGGATCGTGGTATTGACAGCGGGTTAGTGGTGACAGGGGAGGGATCGTGGTATTGACAGCGGGTTAGTGGTGGCAGGGGAGGGATCGTGGTATTGACAGCGGGTTAGTGGTGTCAGAGGAGGGATCGTGGTATTGACAGCGGGTTAGTGGTGACAGGGGAGGGATCGTGGTACTGACAGCGGGTTAGTGGTGACAGAGGAGGGATCGTGGTATTGACAGCGGGTTAGTGGTGACAGGGGAGGGATCGTGGTATTGACAGCGGGTTAGCGGTGACAGAGGAGGGATCGTGGTACTGACAGCGGGTTAGTGGTGGCAGAGGAGGGATCGTGGTAGTGACAGCGGGTTAGTGGTGGTAGAGGAGGGATCGTGGTAGTGACAGCGGGTTAGTGGTGGCAGAGGAGGGATCGTGGTATTGACAGCGGGTTAGTGGTGACAGGGGAGGGATCGTGGTACTGACAGCGGGTTAGTGGTGGCAGAGGAGGGATCGTGGTAGTGACAGCGGGTTAGTGGTGGTAGAGGAGGGATCGTGGTAGTGACAGCGGGTTAGTGGTGGCAGAGGAGGGATCGTGGTATTGACAGCGGGTTAGTGGTGACAGAGGAGGGATCGTGGTATTGACAGCTGGTTAGAGGTGGGATCGTGGTGGTGTCAGCGGTGGGATACCAGGGCAGCAGGCTCCCAGCCCAGAGCGGCACAGAGTGTGGGGAAGGCAGCACCCCCTGATGGCCGTGTCCACCTGACGCATTCTCTCCTCCTAGGTGGGGCTTTTGGGGTCCAGTGAAGAAATGCCCCTCGGGGCAGCGGCTGACCCAGTTCTGGGTGCGGGTTGAGCCGTGCCGGGGCCTCAAGGACAAAACGGCCGCCAACAACATCGAGTTCATCTGCACGGGTGGGGCGGAGCTGAGTGGGCACAGGAGGCGCCGGGGCAAGTGGGGCCCCCAGAGCCGCCCCTGCGGCCCACGGGGCATCAGCACCATCGCCACTAAGGTGGAGGCCCCCCAGGGCAAAGGGGACAACACGGCCCTGAACGACGTCTACTTCAAATGCTGCAGGCCTGAAACCCTGACCTCCCCCACCAGCCAGACCTACACCACCACAAGCCAGCCCCCCACCACCTCAACTCTGCCCCTCTCCACAACCCAGCCCCCCTCCTCGACCGAGCCCCTCACCACCTCAACCCTGCCCCCCTCCACAACCCAGCCCCCCCACCTCAACCGAGCCCCCCACCACCTCAACCCTGCCCCCTCCACAACCCAGCCCTCCACGTCAACTGAGTTCCCCACCGCTATCACCCAGCCCCCCATCACCACCACGCTTCCCCCCCACCTCAACCGTGCTTCCCACCACCACGTAGTCCCCCATCACCACCAGCCTGCCCCCCACCTCAGCTGAGCTCCCCACCATCAAAACTGAGCCCCTCACCTCAACCCTGCCCCCCTCCACAACCCAGCCCCCCACCTCAGAGTCCCCCACTGCCACCACCCAGTCCCCCATCACCACCACCCTGCCCCCCACCTCAACCGAGCCCTCCAACTCCACAACCCAGACCCCCACCACCTCAACCCTGCCCCCTCCACCACCCAGCCCCCCACCACCTCAACCGAGCCCCCCAACTCCACAACCAAGACCTGACCCACCCCACCGCAGAGCCCCCAGACCTCCCCCCGGACTTCTCTTACCTCACCGCAGACCCCCTGCACCAGGCTGTCTGGTGGACACTGACCGCTCCCCACTGCCCCCTGGCCCCCTAATCCCCGCTACTCCCACTCCCCACCCACCCCGAACCCTGCTCCAAGCTGCTCCCCCGCCAGCCCCCGTGTGTGTGACCCCCCCAATAAACACCACACTTTGGAGCTGAGCTGAACGGCCTCTTATTGGCTGGACTCCACCCTGGCAATGGGGGGGAGTCACCTCCCCAGCTAAGGGGGGGAATTAGAGACCCAACCCCCCCCATCCAATTCCCTCACCCCCCACCAGACAGACTGGCTGGCTCAGGGGGGCGGGGAATGGGGCAGGGACCTGTCCCCTCTAGGGGGCGCCGGCCCCCCCCCCGGCCCCAGGGCTGGGACTGGCTGCCTCAGGGGGGCGGGAATGGGGCAGGGGCCTGTCCCCTCAAGGGGGCACCAGCTCCCCCCCGGCCCCAGGGCAGGGACTGGCTGGCTCAGGGGGCAGGGAATGGGGAAGGGGCCTGTCCCCTCTGGGGGGCGCCGGATCCCACCTGGCCCCAGGGTGGGGACTGGCTGGCTTGGGGGGCAAGAGGGGGGCATGGGAGGCAGAGTTGCACCCCATCAAGGGCCCAGTGGGAGGCATGGCTCCCTCCCCTGGGCCCCCCAGCCTCTTCCATAGGGCTCTGCCCCCTTAGAATGGCTCCCACCATCCCCCTCCCCAAATCTGTCCCTCTCACCTCCCCATCAGCCCCTCCTCCAAGACCTGGGGGGTAGGTCAGACCCCCACACGCAGCCCCCTTCCTCCCAACTGCCCCACCCCAAATCAGGTTCCCCCCTCCCACATTGTGCTCCCAATGAAACCCACACGTGGCAGGTGGGAGCAGGGGGCTTTAATCTGCCTGGGGGGGGCAGGAACAACCTGGGAGGGCTGGGGGCAGTGGGGGGTGAGTGCGGTCTCGGGGGGGTCCTTGCTGGAGCCCCCGCCAAAAAGGGCCCAGGCATCTCACAGCCCCCCAGATGGACAGATGGCCGGGAGGGTGACAAGGAGTGAACGATCTCCCAGAAACTGGGTTTTCGGGGTCCCTCAGCAGCTCAGAGACCTTCGCCCTGGGGGAGAGGAACCAGAGATGCAGAAAGTTAGTGACCAGGTATTTATGCAGCTCCCAGGGCACCCCCAAACCGGGTGTTTACCCAGTTCCCTGGGCTCCCCAAACTGAGTATTAACCCAGCTCCCTGGGCGCCCCCGAACCGGGTATTTACCCAGATCCCTGGGCTCCCCAAACCAGGTATTTACCCAGCTCCCTGGGCTCCCCAAACCGAGTATTAACCCAGCTCCCTGGGCTCCCCAAACCGGGTATTTACCCAGATCCCTGGGCTCCCCAAACCGGGTGTTTACCCAGTTCCCCGGGCTTCCCCAAACCGGCTATTTACCCAGCTCCCTGGGCTCCCCAAACCGGGTATTTACCCAGCTCCCCGGGCTCCCCCAAACCAGGTACTTACCCAGCTCCCTGCGTTTCCCCAAACCAGGTATTAACCCAGCTCCCCGGGTGCCCCAAACCGGGTATTTACCCAGCTCCCCGGGCACCCCCAAACAGGCTATTTACCCAGCTACCTGGGCTCCCCAAACCGGGTATTAACCCAGCTCCCTGGGCTCCCCAAACCGGGTATTTACCCAGCTCCCCGGGCACCCCCAAACCGGCTATTTACCCAGTTCCCTGGGCTTCCCCAAACCGGCTATTTACCCAGCTACCTGGGCTCCCCAAACCGGGTATTTACCCAGCTCCCTGGGCTCCCCAAACCGGTTATTAACCCAGCTCCCTGGGCTCCCCAACCGGTATTTACCCAGCTCCCAGGGCACCCCCAAACCGGGTATTTATCCAGCTCCCTGGGCGCCCCCGAACCGGGTATTTACCCAGCTCCCTGGGTTTCCCCAAACCGGGTATTTACCCAGGTCCCCGGGCTCCCCAAACCGGGTATTTACCCAGCTCCATGGGCTCCCCAAACCGGGTATATACCCAGCTCCCAGGGCACCCCCAAACCGAGTATTTATCCAGCTCCCTGGGTGCCCCCGAACAGAGTATTTACCCAGCTCCCTGGGTTTCCCCAAACCGGGTATTAACCCAGCTCCCCGGGTGCCCTAAACCGGGTACTTACCCAGCTCCCCGGGCACCCCCAAACCGGGTATTAACCCAGTTCCCTGGGCTTCCCCAAACCGGCTATTTACCCAGCTCCCCGGGCGCCCCCGAACCGGGTATTTACCCAGCTCCCTGAGTTTCCCCAAACCGGGTATTTATCCATCTCCCTGGGCGCCCCCAAACCGGCTATTTACCCAGCTCCCCGGGCACCCCCAAACCGGGTTTTTACCCAGCTCCCTGGGCTCCCCAAACCGGGTATTAACCCAGCTCCCCGGGCTGCCCCAAACCGGCTATTTACCCAGCTCCACGGGCACCCCCAAACCGGCTATTTACCCAGCTCCCTGGGCTCCCCAAACCGGGTATTTACCCAGCTCCCTGGGTGCCCCAAACCGGGTGTTCACCCAGCTCCCCAGGCTACCCCAAAACGAGTATTTACCCAGCTCCCTGGTCACCCCCAGACCGGGTATTTACCCAGCTCCCCTGGTGCCCCCAAACCGGATATTTACCCAGTTCCCAGGGGGCCCCAAACCGGGTATTAACCCAGCTCCCCGGGTGCCCAAAACCAGGTATTTACCCAGCTCCCCGGGCTCCCCAAACCGGGTATTTACCCAGCTCCCTGCACACCCCAAGCCAGGTATTTACCCAGCTCCCCAGGTGCTCTGGTTGGGTATTTACCCAGCTTCCCTCTGGCTCTGGCTGGGTATTTACCCAGCTCCCCGGGTTCCCCAAACCGGGTATTTACCCAGCTCCCCGCGTGCCCCGACTGAGTATTTACCCAGCTCCCCACGTGCCCCGACTGAGTATTTACCCAGCTCCCTGCATGCCTCGATTGGGTATTTTACCAGCTCCCCGATGACTCCGGCAGGGTATTTACCCAGCTCCCCGGGTGCCCCAAACTGGGTATTTATCCAGCTCTTTGCATGCCCTGGCCGGGAATTTACCCAGCTCCCGCATGCCCTGACTGGGTATTTACCCAGCTCCCCGGGTGCTCTGGTTGGGTATTTACCCAGCTCCCCGCGTGCCCCGACTGGGTATTTACCCAGCTCCCCGGGTGCTCCGGTCGGGTATTTACCCAGCTCCCCGCGTGCCCTGACTGGGTTTTACCCAGCTCCCCGCATGCCTCGATTGGGTATTTTACCAGCTCCCCGCGGACTCCGGCAGGGTATTTACCCAGCTCCCTGGGTGCCCGAAACCGGGTATTTACCCAGCTCCCCGCATGCCCTGGCCGGGAATTTACCCAGCTCCCCGGGTGCTCCGGCCGGGTATTTCCCCACCCCTGGCGTCTCTCACCTGGCGCTCAGCCAGCTTGCGGCAGTCCCCGCATACGGTGCCCATCAGCCCGTTGACCACCTGCAGGGTGCACAGGGCCAGCTCCAGGGCCCCGAGCCCCAGGGTGACAGAGAACAGGACCACGTGCCACAGCACCGCCCGGGGCGGGGTCACACACAGCTCCCACAGCGTCTGGTTCGCCAGGTAGTTCTCACTGCGGGGGATGCAGGGAGCGTGATCCTGGGGGGCCAAGGTCAGGGAGGGGGACGGGGAGTGGAATCGGAATGGGGGGGGCAGGAATGGTGGGGGAAGGGGGCAGGGAGCATGGGAGTTGGGGCGCTATCTTTATGACCCCCCACACCTGCCTCGGTTTCCCCAGGGGGTTCCTGTTGGCTTTGCCCTGGGGTGGGGTGGGAGTGAGGGAGGGGGCACTGCCAGGGGGAGGGGTAAAGTTGGGGACATTGCAGGGGGCAGGCCTGGGTCCATGGGGTGGGGGGACCCGGATCGAGGAGGGGGGCAGGATTTCTGAGAGCTGTGGAAGGGGGAGGATTCAGATGCAGGTTAGGGGGCTAGGGCTGTGGGGGGGCTGGGCGGGTCAGGGTTGTGGGGGGCTAGGGTTCTCGGGGGTCAGGCTGGGGGGCTCCCAGCTCCCAGGGCTCCCCAGGGTTATTATGGGATGGGGGCAGGGCCCCCGCCCCCTCACCTGATGTCCTGGAAGGGCGACCCCCATTTCCCCTCAGCATCCTGGCAGAGGGGCCCCTTGGCCAGGCCGGTGGCGGACACGACCAGGCAGTAAAACGCCCCCAGGATGCCCCATAGCGAGCAGAGCACGGAGCGCAGCATCTGTGCGGGGAAACGGGGGTGTGTGTGAGAGCAGGGAGTGGCCCCCCCCGCCCCCCAACTCCCACCCTTCAGCCTCTCCCACCTTGTCCCTTATAGTCCCCACAATGCCCCCCAACTGCCCACCCACCCCAGGAAGGAGGGTTCAAGGTGGGGGGGGGTCCGTACCCGGCACCGGTTCCCGCAGCATCCGACTCCGCAGCAGCCCTTCCCCCCGGCGCGGATGGCCGAGAGCCCGGGGCAGAGAACCTGAAATGGGGTGGGGGGGACACACACATCAAAAGCAGCAGCTCGTAACCTCGCCCCACAATCAGTCCCACGGTCCCATCCAGTGTCGGGCAGTTCCCCAGGCCCCTCCCGGGTGGCTCCGTCACCGGTATCGGCCACCAGGCCAATAAGGCCCCGTTATCAGCCTCTGGATATCGGCAGCGCCAGGGCGAAGGGCAAACGGGGTGCACTCGATGGAAAAAGGAAGCTAGCAGTGGGGGGGGAGCACGGGCGTGGGGTCCTCCCCCAGCCCAGAGTAGGGACCGTCCCCTCCCCAGCACACACAGCCCCCCTCCATGAGACCCCCCCCACAGACCCCCCCCAACCAACATTTCCCCTGTGGGGAAGGGACCATGTGTGAGGAGGGTGGGAATGTGCAAGATATTATAAGGCCTAAGTATGCCTCAGTTTCCCTCTGCCTTGCTGTGCCCCGAGCATCCCAGGGGGGAGCAGAAGTGCCAGAAGAGACAAGGGGCAGTGAACAGCACCAAGCCACCTGCTGCCAAGAGATTCCCCCCCGTCATCACCCACCGCTCTGCAGGGAAACCGAGGAAGGGCCCCAAGCCAGAGGACCGAAAGGCCAGGCGGCTGGGCTAAGAGGGGAGCTCCCCGGGGATGTCTACACGGCACGAGCGCTGACTCCGGTTTGAGACCTAGCCCCCCCACTTCCATCCGCACACAAATCTGGGGCAGCGAGCACTCTGGGCCCGGGTCCTGGGAGGGGGGTTCTGCTGAGATCTGGATCGGAGCCCAGTGGGCCACGGCAGAGGGGGTCTGGCTCGGTGAGACGCACCAGGTCGAGCATGCGGAGGGTTGGGGGCTGGAGACTTGTGGGCTGACCCTGAAGGAAGAACGGGACCGACCCAGCCTGGCAAGCTGCAGGGTTCCTCCAAGGGGCAGTTTAAAAGCCGGGCTGTAGTGCCGTCAGCCGGGGTGTCGTTACTGGCGACAAGGACTTGCCCGATGGGTACGTCTGGCCAGCGACCAAGAGAACTGAAGTCGCTGGGCGGAGCCACGGACCCCAGGGTGGCCGCGCCCAGGAAGCGGCAGGTCGGGACGCTGTTGGTGTCAGCAGTGGGATACAGACCCACTGCAGAAACCAGCCCAAGCAATGTTTCTGTGCAAGGCCTCGGGGCGGGGATGTCTTTGAGTCCTCATCCAATGCCATACCTCCGTCACCGATTCACAGGGTCTGTGCCACACCCCGGCCTTTACCTAGTGTCCCAGGGGCAACACCGTGAGCGTGCCGAACCCCCCAGCACCTCATGCCTTCACCTGCCAGCTGGGGGCTGCCGCTTGGCCAATGCGGGGCGGGCGAAGGAGTCAAGGTTTGGTCCTCGAAGCTCCCATCGGAGCTTTTCCGCGTCTCGGGCCCAGGTCTCCCTGGGAGGGAATACAATGAGCGTGTCCCTCCCTGCGGGTCGCACGTCCGAGTTCTACTGAGCCCTGCGGCACACAGGGGCAACCCCCAGTGATCACCGCATCTCTCCTTTCCCCCCACGCACCCCACGCCGGCAGCACCTGGGGGAGGGGAGCAGAGAGACTGGGTCGGGGGAGGACATGTCCAGGGATGAGGACCAGGCAGACAAAGATGTGGGAACATGGCATGCGGGGAGGGACAGACGGGGGATGCAGGTCGGAGGGACGGGCAGATGGGGGGACGCAGGATAGATGGGGGGACAAGGCGCGAAGGGACGGGCAGACAGAGGGACAGATGGTTGGGGGGATGCAGGACAGATGGGGGGACAAGACGTGGAGGGACGGGCAGATGGGGGGATGCGGGACAGACAGACGGGGGGACAAGGCGCAGAGAGATGGGCAGACGGGGGGATGTGGGACAGTCAAGGGGACAAGGCGCAGAGAGATGGGCAGACGGCGGGATGCGGGACAGATGGAAGACAAGGTGCGGAGAGACGGGCAGACGGAGGGACAGATAGTTGGGGGGATGCAGGACAGACGGGGGGACAAGACATGGAGGGACGGGCAGATGGAGGGACAGACAGATGGGGGGACAAGGCACGGAGGGACGGGCAGACGGAGGGACAGATAGTCGAGGGGACGCAGGATAGACCGGGGGACAAGGCGCGAAGGGACAGGCAGACGGAGGGACAGATAGTTGGGGGGATGCAGGACAGACGGGGGGACAAGACATGGAGGGACGGGCAGATGGAGGGACAGACAGATGGGGGGACAAGGCACAGAGGGACGGGCAGACAGAGGGACAGATAGTTGGGGGGATGCAGGACAGATGGGGGGACAAGATGTGGAGGGACAGGCAGATGGGAGGATGCGGGACAGACAGACGGGGGGACAAGGCGCAGAGAGATGGGCAGACGGGGGGATGTGGGACAGATGGAAGACAAGGTGCGGAGAGACGGGCAGACGGAGGGACAGATAGTTGGGGAGATGCAGGACAGACGGGGGGACAAGACGTGGAGGGACGGGCAGATGGAGGGACAGACAGATGGGGGGACAAGGCACGGAGGGATGGGCAGACGGAGGGACAGATAGTCGAGGGGATGCAGGGTAGACGGGGGGACAAGGCGCGAAGGGACAGGCAGACGGAGGGACAGATAGTTGGGGGGATGCAGGACAGACGGGGGGACAAGACGTGGAGGGACAGGCAGATGAGGGGATGTGGGACAGACAGACGGGGGGACAAGGCGCAGAGAGGTGGGCAGACGGAGGGACAGATAGTTGGGGGGATGCAGGACAGACGAGGGGACAAGACGTGGAGGGACAGGCAGATGGGGGGATGCGGGACAGATAGACGGGGGGACAAGGCGCAGAGAGATGGGCAGACGGGGGGATGTGGGACAGTCAGGGGGACAAGGCGCAGAGAGATGGGCAGACGGCGGGATGCGGGACAGATGGAAGACAAGGTGCGGAGAGACGGGCAGCAGGAGGGACAGATAGTTGGGGGGATGCAGGACAGACAGGGGGACAAGGCGTGGAGGGATGGGCAGATGGAGGGACAGACAGACGGGGGGACAAGGCGCAGAGAGATGGGCAGACGGGGGGATGCGGGACAGACCGGGGGACAAGGCGCAGAGAGATGGGCAGATGGAGGGATAGATAGTCGGGGGGACGCGGGACAACCGGGGGGACATGCTGAAGAGGGACATGTGGCCAGGTGTGCGCAGGGACGGCGGGTTGGAGCACACAGATGGGGGGGGACCCAGCAGCCTGGACAGACAGACAGACAGACAGAAAGCCCTGGGGTGGGCGGGAGCCAGGTGGGACAGGAGGACGGGCACGCCGAAGCTGAGGCCCGGGAGAGGGGGTGTCGTTCCAGCTCAGGGTCCTTGTCCCCCCCCGCGCTGCCCCACTCACCATGAGCCCCCCGCCGGCCAGGCCGCCCATCAGCCAGACCTGCAGGGCGAGGTGCTCGGTCCAGCCCGTCTCCCCGTCGGGGAACATCAGCAGGACGTTGGCCACGATGCACCCCAGCGCCATGGGCACCAGCGCCAGCCCCACCAGCCGCGCGCAGCGCCCCGTGCACATGGCTCGGGGAGGGGTGGGACGTCTCTGCCCGGAGCCGGGGGGAGATCGGGACAGCTGCTGCCCGGAGCTGGAGGATTTGGGGGGGCGACGCTCAGAGCCAGAGGATTTGGGGCATCTGATGCCTGGAGCCAGAGGATTTGGGGGGGCCGCTGCCCAGAGCTGGAGGACTTGCGGAACCTGATGCCTGGAGCTGGAGGATTTGGGGTGCCTGGAGCTGGAGGATTTGGGGAGGCCACTGCCCGGAGCCAGAGGATTTGGGGAGGCCGCTGCCCGGAGCCGGAGGATTTGGGGAACCTGATGCCTGGAGCTGGAGGATTTGGGGAACCTGATGCCTGGAGCTGGAGGATTTGGGGGGCCCGCTGCCCGGAGCCAGAGGATTTGGGGAGGCCGCTGCCCGGAGCCGGAGGATTTGGGGAACCTGATGCCTGGAGCTGGAGGATTTGGGGTGCCTGGAGCTGGAGGATTTGGGAGGGCCGCTGCCCGGAGCCAGAGGATTTGGGGAGGTCACTGCCCGGAGCCGGAGGATTCCCAGCCGTGTCTCCCTGGCCCGGGCTGTTTGCTCTGCGATAAGCCGGGCAAAGGGCTGGTGCGGATGAGACGTCACCACCCCCTCGGTGCCAGGGGGAGAGTCATGGCTCGGCCTTGAAGGGGGGGGGGAGCCGGTGCCTGGCGCTGCGGGGGCGGGAGGTGGGGTGACATCAGTGCTGGGGGGGGGCAGGACATGTGGGGGGGCAGGTCCAGCTCATCCCCAGGGCCGGGGGAGGGGCCCGAGTGGCACAGTAACGAGGCGCAGCTCCATTAACCAGGGTGGGTTTATTAGCCCCCCCCTCCCCGAGCCGTCCTCCCCCCTCATTTGCGCCGGCGGCCGCTGCGGTTCTGCCGCTTCTCCTTGCGGCGGGCGCGGCCCGGGCCCGGCTCCGGCCCCTGGCGGGCAGGGGTGGGGGCGGGGGGTGGGGCCGGCCCCGGGGGCTGCCGTGCCCCCCCGGCCCCCCCCTTGTACAGCAGGTGGAAGATGAAAGCATTGGAGTACCTGGGGGGAGGGAAGGATACAGGGGTCAGAGGTCACGACAATGGTGGGCAACGGGGGGGTCAGGGGTCACGGTTGAGAGGTCAGGGAGAGTCAAAACAGAGCGGTGAGGGTCAATAGGTCAGAGGTCATGTTATCGGGGGTGAAAGGTCGTGGATAAGGGCGGAGGTCACAGGTCATTGCAATGGGCACAGAGGTGCCGGGGTCAGAGGTCACAACAAGGGGTGACAATGTCATGGGATCGGAGGTCACACAGGTGGCTGATGACCTCGGTCAAAGGCCGAGGGAAGGGTCGCTGATGTTGGGGGTCAGAGGTCATTTCAATGAGACCAGAGGGTCAGAGGTCGTTCTAACGCCTCATGGGGGGGCACACTACTGGGGTCAGAGGTCATTCAAATTCAGAATGAAGCATGGGTCAAAGGTCAGAGTTCAGCTGAATGGGGATAATGTTGGAAGGGGTCAGAGGTCACACCAACAAGGCGGGTCAGAGGTCACACCAACAAGGCGGGGTCAGAGGTCACTTGTAACGCACAAGGGGTCATAGAGCCACTGGGTCAAAGGTCACATTAATGGGACTAATGCATGAAGGGGGTCAGAGGTCACGTCAAGGATGGGGGTCAGAGGTCACCTTACGGCAATCACTGGGGTCAGAGGTCATTTTACCGCCTGCCCCTCCCCCCGATGCCCGGCGGCCCCCCGGCACCCACCAGGGCATGGCATTGTCCACGCCGGCCTGGCGGAAGGGCGAGCGGAAGGGGTTGACGTGGGCCGGGCCGGCGCTGCCCCCCGTCGCCATGGAGACCGTGGCCTCGTCCACCGCGCAGCTGTACTCGCTGCACTCCGTGAAGTAGGCCGGGACCCGGAGCGCCTGCGGGGGAGACGGAGACATGGGGACCCAGGCGTCCGGGGCCGGAGCCGCCGGGGAGCCAGACAGCCGCGGCTGGAGCCACCGGGGAGCCAGACAGCCGTGGCCAGAGCCGCCAGGGACCCAGGCGTCCGGGGCCGGAGCTGCCAGGGACCCAGGCGTCCGGGGCCGGAGCCGCCGGGGAGCCAGACAGCCGCGGGCCGGAGCCACCGGGGAGCCAGACAGCCGTGGCCAGAGCCGCCAGGGACCCAGGCGTCCGGGGCCGGAGCTGCCAGGGACCCAGGCGTCCGGGGCCAGAGCTGCCAGGGACCCAGGCATCCGGGGCCAGAGCTGCCAGGGACCAAGGCTTCTGGGGACAGAGCCGCCAGGGACCCAGGCGTCCGGGGCCGGAGCTGCCAGGGACCAAGGCTTCTGGGGACAGAGCCACCAGGGACCAAGGCTTCTGGGGACAGAGCCACCAGGGACCCAGGCGTCCGGGGCTGGAGCTGCCAGGGACCCAGCGTCCGGGGCCAGAACTGCCAGGGACCAAGGCTTCTGGGGACAGAGCCACCAGGGACCCAGGCGTCCGGGGCCGGAGCCGCCAGGGACCAAGGCTTCTGGGGACAGAGCCGCCAGGGACCCAGGCGTCCGGGGCCGGAGCTGCCAGGGACACAGGCGTCCGGGGCCAGAGCTGCCAGGGACCAAGGCTTCTGGGGACAGAGCCACCAGGGACCCAGGCGTCTGGGGCTGGAGCTGCTGGGGAGGGGACCCAGGCATCCGGGGCTAGAGGTGCCAGGGACCCAGGCGTCTGGGGGCTGGAGCTGGCCAGGGACCCAGGCGTCCAGGGCCAGAGGTGCCAAGGAGGGGAGCCAGGCATCTGGGGCCAGATGCACTAGGGACCCAGGCGTCTGGGGCTGGAGCTGCCGGGGAGGGGACCCAGGCATCCGGGGCCAGAGGTGCGAGGGACCCAGGTGTCCGGGGCTGGAGCTGCCAGGGACCAAGGCTTCTGGGGACAGAGCCACCAGGGACCCAGGCGTCCGGGGCTGGAGCTGCCAGGGACCCAGGCGTCCGGGGCCAGAGCTGCCAGGGACCAAGGCTTCTGGGGACAGAGCCACCAGGGACCCAGGCGTCCGGGGCTGGAGCTGCTGGGGAGGGGACCCAGGCATCCGGGGCTAGAGGTGCCAGGGACCCAGGTGTCCGGGGCTGGAGCTGCCAGGGACCCAGGCGTCCAGGGCCGGAGGTGCCAGGGAGGGGAGCCAGGCATCTGGGGCCAGATGTGCTAGGGACCCAGGCGTCCGGGGCTGGAGCTGCCAGGGACCCAGGCGTCCAGGGCCGGAGGTGCCAGGGAGGGGAGCCAGGCATCTGGGGCCAGATGTGCCAGGGACCAAGGCTTCTGGGGACAGAGCCACCAGGGACCCAGGCGTCCGGGGCCGGAGGTGCTAGGGACCCAGGCGTCCGGGGCTGGAGCTGCTGGGGAGGGGACCCAGGCATCCGGGGCTAGAGGTGCCAGGGACCCAGGCGTCCGGGGCTGGAGCTGCCGGGGAGGGGACCTAGGCATCCGGGGCCAGAGTTGGGGTATACAGCAGGAAGAGAGGAGTTTGGGGGGGAGCTGGGGGAGCGAACTGGGGCGAGGGGAGCTGGGGGTTCAGAGACGGGTGCTGGGGGCGAGGGGAGGTTGGGGGAGAACCGGGGTTCGGGGGTACCCACCTGCAGGCGGGGCAGGGCGCTGAGCCAGGTGTCCTTCAGTGCAAAGCCAGAATTGAACCCTGAGAAATAACGAGAGGTGGGGGTGGGAGAGGCACAAATGGGGAGACCCTCCAGGGAAGCCCCCTCCTCCCACATGTCCCCCCACTTAGAGAGCTCCCTCTCCCCTCCTGCCACACAGCCCCCCCAGGGTGCCCCAGCTTGGGCCCCTCCCCTCTGATAGCCCCCCAAATCCCCCCTCCCTGGCCTGGCCCCCTGCCCCCCAGACAGCCCCCCAGGTTTCCCCCCTCCCTGGCCAGGGCCACTCCTCCCCAACAGCCCCCCAGATTCCCCCTCCCTGGCCTGGGCAACTCCCCCTAGACAGCCCCCCCCAGGGTCCCCCTCCCTGGCCTGGGCCCCTCCCCCCAACAACCCCCCAGGTTCTCCCTCCCTGCCCTGGGCCGCTCCCCCTCAGCAGCCCCCCCGGGTACCCCCTCCCTGCCCTGGGCCCTGCCCCCCAGGACCCACCCCGGGGGGACTCACCGATGACCAGGTCGGGTTTGGGGCCCGGCAGCAGGGGTGGGGCCTGGGCACAGAATTTCAGCTGCAGCCCCCCCCCGCCCCCCCTTGGCCTTGGGGGCCGGGCCCGACCAGACGCGCACCCCCTGCGCCTCCTGGGGGGGAGAGAGACGGAGGGGATCAGCCATGGGGGGGTGAGGCTCAGGGCTCCCCCTCCCCCACCCGCATGGCCCCCCCCTCACCGTTCTCTGGAGCAGGACCTGCTGCCCGTCGGCCTCGGGGGGCAACGCGCCCCCCACGAACAGCAGCTCCAGCGACACGTGGGGCAGCAGCACCGACAGCTCCTGGGGGGCCCAAAGGGTCGGGGGTCAGGGAGAGGGCCTGCTCCGAGGGGGGGTCTGCCACTGCCATCCCCATGTGCACGGTGAGCCCCACACAGCCCCATGGCGTCCCCCTAAACCCACCAGAGCCCAACCCTGCCTCACGCCCCCCCTACATCCACCAGAGCCCAACCCTGCCCCATGGCGCTGCCTGCCCCCCACATAGCCACCAGACCATAGCCCTGCCCCACATCGCCCTCTGCTCCCCATAACCACTAGAGCCCAGCCCTGACCCACGGTGCCCCCTGCCCCCCATAACCACCAGAGCCCAGCCCTGCCCCATGGTGCTGCCTGCCCCCCACATAGCCACCAGACCATAGCCCTGCCCCACATCGCCCTCTGCTCCCCAAACCCATCAAAGCCCAGCCCTGATCCACGGTGCCCCCTGCCCCCCATAACCACCAGAGCCCAGCCCTGCCCCATGGTGCCCGCTGCCCCTCAATACCCACCAGAGCCCAGCCCTGCTCCACGACTCCCCTGTCCCCATTATATCTACCAGAGCCCAACCCTGCCCCATGGCGCTGCCTGCCCCCCACATAGCCACCAGACCATAGTCCTGCCCCACATCGCTCTCTGCTTCCCAAACCCACCAGAGCCCAGCCCTGCCCCACAGTACCACCTGACCCCCATAACCACCAGAGCCCAGCCCTGCCCCACGGTGCCCCCTGCCCCCCATAACCACCAGAGCCCAGCCCTGCCCCACGACTCCCCTGCCCCCATTATATCCACCAAAGCCCAACCCTGGCCGATGGCGCTGCCTGCCCCTCACATAGCCACCAGACCATAGCCCTGCCCCACATCGCCCTCTGCTCCCCATAACCACTAGAGCCCAGCCCTGACCCACGGTGCCCCCTGCCCCCATAACCACCAGAGCCCAACCCTGCCCCATGGCGCTGCCTGCCCCCCACATAGCCACCAGACCATAGGCCTGCCCCACATCGCCCTCTGCTCCCCAAACCCATCAAAGCCCAGCCCTGATCCACGGTGCCCCCTGCCCCCCATAACCACCAGAGCCCAGCCCTGCCCCATGGTGCCTCCTGCCCCCTGATACCCACCAGAGCCCAGCCCTGCCCCCCCTACATCCACCAGAGCCCAGCCCTGCCCCATGGCGCTGCCTGCCCCCCACATAGCCACCAGACCATAGCCCTGCCCCACATCGCCCTCTGCTCCCCATAACCACTAGAGCCCAGCCCTGACCCATGGTGCCCCCTGGCCCCCATAACCACCAGAGCCCAGCCCTGATCCACGGTGCCCCCTGCCCCCCATAACCACCAGAGCCCAGCCCTGCCCCATGGTGCTGCCTGCCCCCGACATAGCCACCAAACCACAGCCCTGCCCCATAGCACCCCCTGCCCCCTATACCCATCAGAGCCCAGCCCTGCCCCCCGGTGCCCCCCGCGCACCCAGAAGAGGGGGGCCATGTCCGACTCCTTCCCCGTCTCCACGATGTGAATCCGCAGCGACTGTTTGTTCAGGATGTTCAGCTCCGGGACTGGTGGGGGGCAGAGGAATGGGGGGCTCAGAAGGGGGCAGGGGATCCCCCAGTTCCCAGACACCCCCCAGGACTGGGGCTCCCCACCCCCACCCAGACGTTGACCCCAGCTTCCCAGCCCTCCCCCGGCACCAGTCCCTCCCCCGCGGAGAGGCCCCCTGCCCACCCCCCCGGGGGCCCCACTCACAGTGCTGGGGGGCCAGCTGGGTGACGATGTAATAGACGCTCAGGGGGTAGCTGAGCAGCACGGCCAGGGGGGAGCCCAGCGGCAGCCCCCGCCACGCGTAGTACTCCTGCCACGAGCCTGGGGGGACACGGGGGTCAGCCCCCCGAGCTGGGGCTGGCCCCCCTGCTGTCACTGGCCCCTCCCCCCAGCTGGGACTGGCTCCTCCCCCCAGCTGGGACTGGCTCCTCCCCCCCAGCGGTCACTGGCTCCTCCCCTGAGCTGTGGCTGGCCCCTCCCCCGAGCTGTGGCTGGCCCCTCCCCCGAGCTGTCGCTGGCCCCTCCCCCGAGCTGTCGCTGGCCCCTCCCCCCGCTGTCACTGGCCCCTCCCCCGAGCTGTCGCTGGCCCCTCCCTCCAGCTGTCGCTGGCCCCGCCCCCCATCTGGGACTGGCTCCTCCCTCATCTGACTGGCTCCGCCCCCCGCCTATATCCCACCCCTCCCCCGTCTCACTGAAATAGGTCCTGGGTGCAGGGGGCTCCGGGGAGGTGGGGAGCAGAGCCGTGCCCCCCTCTGGCCTCAGCGCTTCGAAGGGGTTACCTGGGGGGGCAGAGAAAGGGGGTGTTGGCACGGGAACAGGAGCCGACACCCCCCAGAGGGGACAGGCCCCGGGCCCCCCCATGCTCACCGCTCTGCAGGAGGCCGGGTCGCCAGTCGGTCCGGCCCCCCAGCCCCACGCCATAGTCGGGGGCGCGGACCAGCATGCTCTCGTGGGCCCAGTACCCCCCGGTCAGCCCCCGGGCTGCTAGGAACCCCTCCCTGTTGAACCCGTCGCTGGTCACCTCTGCAAGGGAAATGGGGGGATCCCCCGATGAACCCCAGCTCTGTGCACCCACCCAATCTCCTGCCCAGAGCCCCCACTCCTGCACCCCCTGCCCGGTGCTCCTTTCCCTGCCCAGCCCCCCCATGCACACTGGGCAACCCCACACCCAAAGCCCCCCTTCCCCTCCCCCAGAACCCCCTGCTCAGTGCCTCCCTCCCCTCCCCAGTGCCCCCTGCCCAGCCCCCCCCACTCAAACCTGGCCAACCCCCCCACCCAGAACCCCCCTTCCCTTCCCTCCGCGCACCCTGCCCAGTACCCCCCTTTCCCTGCCCAGCGCCCCCCATGCACTCTGGGCAACCCCCCACCCAGAGCCCCCCTTCTCCTGCCCCCGCGCCCCCCGCCCGGGGCTCACCGGCGGTGAAGGTGAAGGGCAGGTCGGCCAGCTGGCGGGCGCGGGCCATGTACCCGGCCATGCGGGGGCACCAGGCCCGGTGGGCCGCATCCTCGGGGCTGCGGGCCCAGTCGGCCGCCCGGCACCGCTCGGAGCAGTACAGCACGGCCCGGCACTGCTGGCTGCGGGGTGGGGGGGACAGGCTCAGAGCCAGCCTGGCCCCCCCCTCACCCCAGCCCGGGCGCAGGCCGGGGGGGGGGAGGCGGAGGTGACTCGGGGGGCTCCCGCCACCCTCCCCTTGCTCACCACGGCGCCAGCCGCCTCTGGAACGCGTGTCTCTTGCACACGTGACAGGCTCGCACGCGCATGGAGGGGAAGGTGAAGGTGGGTTTCGGCCCCCAGCCCCGCATGGGGCCCGGGCTCAGCCTGACCCCCAGCCGGGGCAGCAGGGGCTCCAGCGACCTGCGGGGAGAGGTGGCGGGGATCAGCGGGGCAGAGGACGGGCACGGAGCCCCCTCTGCCCCACCGCCCACCCGATCACACTCACTTGTGCAAGGCGGGGTCCCCCACGGCCAGCAGCCGGGGCCGACGGGGCTCCCCCCCGCCCAGCGGGCAGGCCATGCTCTGGCACAGCAGGCCGAGGGCCAGCTGCTCCAGCGGGGGGGGTGCGGCTGGCTGGGGGGGGGGCCCCGGCCCCCAGTTGGAAATCCAGGCCCATCACCGTGCCATGCTCGTCTGTCACCAGCAGGAGGCGCTCCACGTGCACCAGGGTCTGGCCTGGGGGGAGGGGGCAGAGGTGAGACCGGCGGGGGGGGGTCGGAGCCCTGGATGTGGGGCAGGGGATGGGGAGGGGCCCAGCGGGGGTGGGTAGTTAGGGGGATGGGTGGGGGGTGTCTGGCAGAGTGGGGGGTGGGCGCCAGGCAGGGGAGCCCCAAGGGGATGGGGGGCCGGTGGTGGGTTGGAGGATGGGGGACCAGGCACGAAACCCCACAAGATGGGGGGCTAGGTAGGGAGGGGGCAGACGGGGGAGCCCCACAGGGATGGGGCCTTGGGGAGAAGGGCAGGGAGGGGAGCCCCATGGGGCCAGGGGATGGGGGCGGATGCGGAGCCCCACAGGGATGGGGGCCCAGGCAGGAAACCCCACAGGATGGGGGGCTAAGTGGGGAGGGGGGCAGACGGGGGAGCCCCACGGGGATGGGGGCTCGGGGGAGAAGGCCAGCTAGGGGAGCCCCATGGGGCCAGGCGCTCAGCCAGGGGAGGGGGGCAGACGGGGGAGCCCCACGGGGACGGGGGCTCGGGGGAGAAGGCCAGCCAGGGGAGCCCCATGGGGCCAGGGGCTCAGGCAGGGGAGGGGGCAGATGAGGGAGCCCCATGGGGCCGGGGGAGCCCTGAGGGGGGCAGGGGCTGGGGGAAGGGGGCCAGGCAGAGAAGGGGGGCAGACAGGGAGCCCCAAGAGGGGAGGGGGCTGCGGGTACCTGTCTCCAGCCCCTCGTCCTCCTCGTCCAGGCGCAGGAAGGTGACCGCCCGCTGCAGGTCCCGCAGTTGCAGGGCGTCCTCCCCGCAGAGCCTCCCCCGGGGCTCCCCCCGGGCCCCCCCCCTGCAGCGCCAGGCCCAGGCCCAGCCGGGGGTTGGGCAGCAGGTGCAGCAGCCAGAGGGTGGGGTCGGGGGGCAGGCGCCGGACGTGCCCCTCCTGGCGCCGCTGGCGCTGCCCGTCCCGGGGCCCCCCGGCCTGGCACCGGTGCCAGGCCAGCAGCAGCTCGGCCAGGTCCAGCACCTCAGCTCGGTACCCCGTCACGAACTCCATCCTGGGGGGCGGGGAGGTTAGAGCAGGGACCCCCCAAACCTGCCCCTGGTAGTCCCAAACCTCCCCCGGTACCCCGTCATGAACTCCATCCTGGGGGGCGGGGGGGTTAGAGCAGGGACCCCCCCAAACCTGCCCCCGGTAGCCCCAAACCTCCCCTGGTACCCTGTCATGAACTCCATCCTGGGGGGCGGGGGGGTTAGAGCAGGGACCCCCAAACCTCCCCAGGTACCCCGTCATGAACTCCATCCTGGGGGGCGGGGGGGTTAGAGCAGGGACCCCCCCCAAACCTGTCCCCAGTAGCCCCAAACCTCCCCTGGTACCCTGTCATGAACTCCATCCTGGGGGGCGGGGGGGTTAGAGCAGGGACCCCCCAAACCTGCCCCTGGTAGCCCCAAACCTGCCCTGGTACCCCGTCATGAACTCCATCTTGGGGGGCGGGGGGGGTTAGAGTAGGGACCCCCCAAACCTGCCCCCGGTAGGCCCAAACCTTCCCTGGTACCCCATCATGAACTCCATCCTGGGGGGCGGGGGGGTTAGAGCAGGGACCCCCCAAACCTGCCCCCGGTACCCCCAAACCTCCCCTGGTACCCCATCATGAACTCCATCCTGGGGGGCGGGGGGTTAGATCAGGGACCCCCCCAAACCTGCCCCTGGTAGCCCCAAACCTTCCCTGGTACCCCATCATGAACTCCATCCTGGGGGGCGGGGGGTTAGATCAGGGACCCCCCCAAACCTGCCCCTGGTAGCCCCAAACCTTCCCTGGTACCCCGTCATGAACTCCATCCTGGGGGGCGGGGGGGTTAGAGCAGGGACCCCCAAACCTGCCGCCGGTACCCCCAAACCTCCCCTGGTACCCCGTCATGAACTCCATCCTGGGGGGCGGGGGGGTTAGAGCAGGGACCCCCCAAACCTGCCCCCGGTAGGCCCAAACCTTCCCTGGTACCCCATCATGAACTCCATCCTGGGGGGCGGGGGGTTAGATCAGGGACCCCCCCAAACCTGCCCCTGGTAGCCCCAAACCTTCCCTGGTACCCCATCATGAACTCCATCCTGGGGGGCGGGGGGTTAGAGCAGGGACCCCCCAAACCTGCCCCTGGTAGCCCCAAACCTCCCCTGGTACCCCGTCATGAACTCCATCCTGGGGGGCGGGGGGGGTTAGAGCAGGGACCCCCAAACCTCCCCAGGTACCCCGTCATGAACTCCATCCTGGGGGGCGGGGGGGGTTAGAGCAGGGACCCCCCAAACCTGCCCCTGGTAGCCCCAAACCTCCCCTGGTACCCCATCATGAACTCCATCCTGGGGGGCGGGGGGGTTAGAGCAGGGACCCCCCCAAACCTGCCCCCTGGTAGCCCAAACCTCCCCTGGTACCCCATCATGAACTCCATCCTGGGGGGCGGGGGGTTAGAGCAGGGACCCCCCCAAACCTGCCCCTGGTAGCCCCAAACCTTCCCTGGTACCCCATCATGAACTCCATCCTGGGGGGCGGGGGGGTTAGAGCAGGGACCCCCCCAAACCTGCCCCTGGTAGCCCCAAACCTCCCCTGGTACCCCGTCATGAACTCCATCCTGGGGGGCGGGGGGGTTAGAGCAGGGACCCCCCAAACCTGCCCCTGGTAGTCCCAAACCTCCCCTGGTACCCCGTCATGAACTCCATCCTGGTGGGCGGGGGGGTTAGAGCAGAGACCCCCCCAAACCTGCCCCTGGTAGCCCCAAACCTCCCCTGGTACCCCGTCATGAACTCCATCCTGGGGGGCGGGGGGGTTAGAGCAGGGACCCCCCAAACCTGCCCCTGGTAGCCCCAAATCTTCCCTGGTACCCCGTCATGAACTCCATCCTGGGGGGCGGGGGGTTAGAGCAGGGACCCCTCAAACCGCCCCAGGTAGCCCCAAACCTCCCCTGGTACCCTGTCATGAACTCCATCCTGGGGGGCGGGGGGGTTAGAGCAGGGACCCCCCCAAACCTGCCCCCGGTACCCCCAAACATCCCCTGGTACCCCATCATGAACTCCATCCTGGGGGGCGGGGGGGGTTAGAGCAGGGACCCCCCAAACCTGCCCCCGGTACCCCCAAACATCCCCTGGTACCCCGTCACGAACTCCATCCTGGGGGGTGGAGGAGTTAGAGCAGGGATCCCCCAAACCTCCCCTGGTACCCTGTCATGAACTCCATCCTGCGGGGCAGGGGGGTTAGAGCAGGGACCCCCCAAACCTGCCGCCGGTACCCCCAAACCTCCCCTGGTACCCCATCATGAACTCCATCCTGGGGGGAGGAGGGGTTAGAGCAGGGACCCCCAAACCTGTCCCTAGTATCCCCAAACCTCCCCCGGTACCCTCCAACCTCGCCCTAGTACCCCGTCATGAACTTCATCCTGGGGGGCAAGGGGGTTAGAGCAGGGACCCCCCAAACCTGCCCCCAGTACTCCCAAAGCTCCCCCGGTACCCCGTCATGAACTCCATCCTGGAGGGCGGGGGGGGGTTAGAGCAGGGACCCCTCAAACCTGCCCCCCGTATCCTCAAACCTCCACCTGGTACCCCCAAACCTTGTCCCGGTACCCCATCACGATCTCCATCCTAGGGGGTGGAGGGGCTAGAGCAGAGACCCCCCAAACCTGCCTCCAGTACCCCATCACAAACTCCATCCTGGGGGGGGGCAGAGTAGTTAGACCAGGGAGCCCCCAAACCTCCACCCTGCACCCCCCATTGCCCGCCCAACTCGGTACCCAGTTCTGAATTTGTTCCTGGGGGGCTGAGACACCCCTAACCCCCCTGGCCTCCAGCCCACCTCCTGCACCCCTCCATTTCCCTATCCTTGACCCCCATCCTAGCACCTCCTCCTGGCCCCAAACCCCTGGACCCCCAGAGCCGCCCGTCCCCCCACTGATGTCCCCCACCCCCTATAATAACCCCAATCCAGCCCTGCCCCCCATCTCCCCAGCCCCCCCTCTGGTACCTGCTTCCTCCAGCTGATTTGAAGGTAAATACCCGGGCGCCCCAAGATTCCACTGTGACATCACGGGGTTCCGGCTCCCCGGGGAACCCCCTCCCCTGCCCTGCCCCAGCTCCTGCCCCCCCGAGATCCCGCCCCACTCCCTCAGGCCGCCCAGGGGTGAGCGCCCTCCGCTTCCGTCCCGGACACCTGGGTCCTATCTCCCCTCCCCAGCAGCAAGCATCCTGCCCTGCTCTCCCGGACACCTGGGTCCCAGCTCCCCTCCCCAGGGGCGAGCGTCCTGCCCTGCTCTCCCGGACACCTGGGTCCCAGCTCCCCTCCCCAGGGGCGAGTGTCCTGCTCTGCTCTCCCGGACACCTGGGTCCCATCTCCCCTCCCCAGCGGCAAGCATCCTGCCCTGCTCTCCCGGACACCTGGGTCCCATCTCCCCTCCCCAGCGGCAAGCATCCTGCCCTGCTCTCCCGGACACCTGGGTCCCATCTCCCCTCCCCAGCGGCAAGCATCCTGCCCTGCTCTCCCGGACACCTGGGTCCCAGCTCCCCTCCCCAGGGGCGAGCATCCTGCCCTGCTCTCCCGGACACCTGGGTCCCATCTCCCCTCCCCAGCGGCGAGCATCCTGCCCTGCTCTCCCGGACACCTGGGTCCCAGCTCCCCTCCCCAGGGGCGAGCATCCTGCCCTGCTCTCCCGGACACCTGGGTCCCAGCTCCCCTCCCCAGGGGCGAGCATCCTGCTCCGCTCTCCCGGACGCCTGGGTCCCAGCTCCCCTCCCCAGGGGCGAGCATCCTGCTCTGCTCTCCCGGACACCTGGGTCCCAGCTCCCCTCCCCAGGGGCGAGCATCCTGCCCTGCTCTCCCGGACACCTGGGTCCCAGCTCCCCTCCCCAGGGGCGAGCGTCCTGCCCTGCTCTCCCGGACACCTGGGTCCCAGTGCCCCTCCCCAGGGGCGAGCGTCCTGCCCTGCTCTCCCGGACACCTGGGTCCCAGCTCCCCTCCCCAGGGGCGAGCGTCCTGCTCTGCTCTCCCGGACACCTGGGTCAATCTCCCCTCCCCAGGGGCGAGCGTCCTGCCCTGCTCTCCCGGACACCTGGGTCAAATCTCCCCTCCCCAGGGGCGAGCGTCCTGCTCTGCTCTCCCGGACACCTGGGTCCCATCTCCCCTCCCCAGGGGCGAGCGTCCTGCTCCGCTCTCCCGGACGCCTGGGTCCCATCTCCCCTCCCCAGCAGCGAGCGGCCTGCTCTGCTCTCCCGGACACCTGGGTCCCCTGTTCCCAGTGAACAGTTCGCTCTCCGCTTCACCACATAATATTTAATGACCCTTCGCCCTCCTGCCCCTCCCTCCCAAAGTGCTGGCCAATCTCAGCGGCCAACGTGGCCGTCCCCTCCCAGAATCCTTTGCAGCGGCAGCTCTGTCCTCTTCCCAGCATGCCTTGCGTCTCGCTCAGCCCAGCCACCTCCCCAGAGCCAGCCCCACGGCAAGGCCCAGGGGCCGCCACGGGCAGGCCCGGGGGCCTCCAGCGACCTCCGGCTCCGTCTTCTGGGGGGCAGAGCCCAGCCCGGTGGGCGTGGCCTTCTGGGGCCTCAGGGGTCTCCCCGCTGCGGCGGTGGCCTCGTCCATCCAGGCCCGGTAGTTGGCCACGCGGGTGTAGACGCCCGGACGCTGGCGCCTCCCGCAGCCCCGGCCCCAGCTCACGACGCCCACCTGGTACCAGGAGGAGCCCTGGGGGGCCTGGCACTGCAGGGGCCCCCCGCTGTCACCCTGGAACGAGTCAGCCAAGGAAGGAGGAAATGAATCAACTATTGAGCGAGAAAAGCAGCAAACGAGGACGAGGCTCAACGAGCGAGAAAAGCAGGAAACAAACGAGAGAACGAGGCGACGAACGAGCAGACGAGTCGATTAACAAATTGATGAGGGGGAGGAAGGAGAAAACGAGTCAATGAATGAACGGGGGAGAAAAGAAATCAATGAAAAAACGAGGCCACGAACAAACCGAGAAAAGGAGTCGGGGACAGAAGGAGAAAACGAACGAAGAAACCAAGAAGAAAACGAGGCAATGAACGAGCATCGAAGAAGGCGGGTCACAGAGAAAGCGAAGGAACGAGACGTGGGCTGAACAGACGAGGGAGAAAACGCGAGAACGCGCCAGCCAGAACCAACGAGTGAGGAACCGAAGCAAGCGAGGGAGGAAGGACAGACGCGGAGGAAGGAGCGAGGGAGGAAGGAGCGAAGGAGGAAGGAGCGAGGGAGGAAGGACAGACGCGGAGGAAGGAGCGAGGGAGGAAGGAGCGAGGGAGGAAGGACAGACGCGGAGGAAGGAGCGAGGGAGGAAGGAGCGAGGGAGGAAGGACAGACGCGGAGGAAGGAGCGAGGGAGGAAGGACAGACGCGGAGGAAGGAGCGAGGGAGGAAGGAGCGAGGGAGGAAGGACAGACGCGGAGGAAGTGAGGGAGGAAGGACAGACGCGGAGGAAGGACAGACGCAGAGGAAGTGATGGAGGAAGGACAGACGCGGAGGAAGGACAGACGCGGAGGAAGTGATGGAGGAAGGACAGACGCGGAGGAAGAACAGATGTGGAGGAAGGACAGACACGGAGGAAGTGATGGAGGAAGGACAGACGCGGAGGAAGAACAGATGTGGAGGAAGGACAGACGCAGAGGAAGTGATGGAGGAAGGACAGACGCGGAGGAAGGACAGACGCAGAGGAAGTGATGGAGGAAGGACAGACGCGGAGGAAGGACAGACGGAGAGGAAGTGATGGAGGAAGGACAGACGCAGAGGAAGTGATGGAGGAAGGACAGACGCGGAGGAAGGACAGACGCAGAGGAAGTGATGGAGGAAGAACAGACGCGGAGGAAGGACAGATGCAGAGGAAGTGATGGAGGAAGAAGAGACGCGGAGGAAGGACAGACGCAGAGGAAGTGATGGAGGAAGAACAGACGCGGAGGAAGAACAGACGCGGAGGAAGGACAGATGTGGAGGAAGAACAGACACGGAGGAAGTGATGGAGGAAGAACAGACGCGGAGGAAGGACAGACACGGAGGAAGTGATGGAGGAGGAACAGACGCGGAGGAAGGACAGACGCGGAGGAAGTGATGGAGGAAGAAGAGACGCGGAGGAAGAACAGACGTGGAGGAAGGACAGACGCGGAGGAAGAACAGACACGGAGGAAGTGATGCAGGAAGAACAGACGCGGAGGAAGGACAGACGCAGAGGAAGTGATGGAGGAAGGACAGACGCGGAGGAAGGACAGACACGGAGGAAGTGATGGAGGAAGAACAGACACGGAGGAAGGACAGACGCGGAGGAAGTGATGGAGGAAGAAGAGACGCGGAGGAAGAACAGACGTAGAGGAAGGACAGACGCGGAGGAAGGACAGACACGGAGGAAGTGATGCAGGAAGAACAGACGCGGAGGAAGGACAGACGCAGAGGAAGTGATGGAGGAAGAACAGACGCGGAGGAAGGACAGACGCGGAGGAAGTGATGGAGGAAGAACAGACGCGGAGGAAGAACAGACGCGGAGGAAGAACAGACACGGAGGAAGGACAGACACGGAGGAAGGACAGACGCGGAGGAAGAACAGACGCAGAGGAAGTGATGGAGGAAGGACAGACACGGAGGAAGGACAGACGCGGAGGAAGTGAGGGAGGAAGGACAGACGTGGAGGAAGAACAGACGCGGAGGAAGGACAGACGCGGAGGAAGGACAGACGCAGAGGAAGTGATGGAGGAAGGACAGACGCGGAGGAAGGACAGACGCGGAGGAAGTGAGGGAGGAAGGACAGACGTGGAGGAAGAACAGACGCGGAGGAAGGACAGACGCGGAGGAAGGACAGACGCAGAGGAAGTGATGGAGGAAGAACAGACGCGGAGGAAGGACAGACACGGAGGAAGTGATGGAGGAAGAACAGACACGGAGGAAGGACAGACACGGAGGAAGTGATGGAGGAAGAACAGACGCGGAGGAAGGACAGACGCGGAGGAAGTGATGGAGGAAGAAGAGACGCGGAGGAAGGACAGACGCAGAGGAAGTGATGGAGGAAGGACAGACACGGAGGAAGTGATGGAGGAAGAACAGACGCGGAGGAAGGACAGACACGGAGGAAGGACAGACACGGAGGAAGGACAGACGCGGAGGAAGTGAGGGAGGAAGGACAGACGTGGAGGAAGAACAGACGCGGAGGAAGGACAGACGCAGAGGAAGTGATGGAGGAAGAACAGACGCGGAGGAAGGACAGACGCAGAGGAAGTGATGGAGGAAGGACAGACACGGAGGAAGTGATGGAGGAAGAACAGACGCGGAGGAAGGACAGACACGGAGGAAGTGATGGAGGAAGAACAGACGCGGAGGAAGGACAGACACGGAGGAAGTGATGGAGGAAGAACAGACGCGGAGGAAGGACAGACGCGGAGGAAGTGATGGAGGAAGAAGAGACGCGGAGGAAGAACAGACGTGGAGGAAGGACAGACGCGGAGGAAGAACAGACGTGGAGGAAGTGATGCAGGAAGAACAGACGCGGAGGAAGGACAGACGCGGAGGAAGTGATGGAGGAAGAAGAGACGCGGAGGAAGAACAGACGTGGAGGAAGGACAGACGCGGAGGAAGGACAGACACGGAGGAAGTGATGGAGGAAGAACAGACGCGGAGGAAGGACAGACACGGAGGAAGTGATGGAGGAAGAACAGACGCGGAGGAAGGACAGACGCGGAGGAAGTGATGGAGGAAGAAGAGACGCGGAGGAAGAACAGACGTGGAGGAAGGACAGACGCGGAGGAAGAACAGACACGGAGGAAGTGATGCAGGAAGAACAGACGCGGAGGAAGGACAGACGCGGAGGAAGAACAGACGTGGAGGAAGGACAGACGCGGAGGAAGAACAGACACGGAGGAAGTGATGGAGGAAGAACAGACGCGGAGGAAGGACAGACGCAGAGGAAGTGATGGAGGAAGAACAGACGCGGAGGAAGGACAGATGCAGAGGAAGGACAGACGCAGAGGAAGTGATGGAGGAAGAACAGACGCGGAGGAAGGACAGACGCGGAGGAAGTGATGGAGGAAGAACAGACGTGGAGGAAGAACAGACGCGGAGGAAGTGATGGAGGAAGGACAGACGCGGAGGAAGGACAGATGCAGAGGAAGTGATGGAGGAAGGACAGACGCGGAGGAAGGACAGACGCAGAGGAAGTGATGGAGGAAGAACAGACGCGGAGGAAGAACAGACGCAGAGGAAGTGATGGAGGAAGAACAGACGCGGAGGAAGGACAGACGCGGAGGAAGTGATGGAGGAAGGACAGATGCGGAGGAAGGACAGACGCGGAGGAAGTGATGGAGGAAGAACAGACGCGGAGGAAGGACAGACGCGGAGGAAGTGATGGAGGAAGAACAGACGCGGAGGAAGGACAGACGCAGAGGAAGTGATGGAGGAAGGACAGACGCGGAGAAGGACAGACGCAGAGAAGTGATGGAGTAAGGACAGACGCGGAGGAAGGACAGACGCGGAGGAAGTGATGGAGGAAGGACAGACGCGGAGGAAGGACAGACGCGGAGGAAGTGATGGAGGAAGAACAGACGCGGAGGAAGGACAGACGCGGAGGAAGTGATGGAGGAAGAACAGACGCGGAGGAAGGAGCGAGGGAGGAAGAACAGACGCGGAGGAAGGACAGACGCAGAGGAAGTGATGGAGGAAGAACAGACGCGGTGGAAGGACAGACGCAGAGGAAGTGATGGAGGAAGAACAGACGCGGAGGAAGGACAGACGCGGAGGAAGTGATGGAGGAAGAACAGACGCGGAGGAAGGACAGACGCAGAGGAAGTGATGGAGGAAGGACAGACGCAGAGGAAGTGATGGAGGAAGAACAGACGTGGAGGAAGGACAGACGCGGAGGAAGAACAGACACGGAGGAAGGACAGACGCAGAGGAAGGACAGACGCGGAGGAAGTGATGGAGGAAGGACAGACGCGGAGGAAGGACAGACGCGGAGGAAGTGATGGAGGAAGGACAGACGCGGAGGAAGGACAGACGCGGAGGAAGGACAGACGCGGAGGAAGTGATGGAGGAAGGACAGACGTGGAGGAAGGACAGACGCGGAGGAAGTGATGGAGGAAGGACAGACGCGGAGGAAGGACAGACGCGGAGGAAGTGATGGAGGAAGGACAGACGTGGAGGAAGGACAGACGCGGAGGAAGGACAGACGCAGAGGAAGGACAGACGCGGAGGAAGTGATGGAGGAAGGACAGACGCGGAGGAAGTGATGGAGGAAGGACAGACGTGGAGGAAGGACAGACGCGGAGGAAGGACAGACGCGGAGGAAGTGATGGAGGAAGGACAGACGTGGAGGAAGGACAGACGCAGAGGAAGTGATGGAGGAAGAACAGACGCGGAGGAAGAACAGACACGGAGGAAGTGATGCAGGAAGAACAGACGCGGAGGAAGGACAGACGGAGAGGAAGTGATGGAGGAAGGACAGACGCAGAGGAAGTGATGGAGGAAGGACAGACGTGGAGTAAGGACAGACGCAGAGGAAGTGATGGAGGAAGAACAGACGCGGAGGAAGGACAGACACGGAGGAAGTGATGGAGGAGGAACAGACGCGGAGGAAGGACAGATGCAGAGGAAGTGATGGAGGAAGAACAGACACGGAGGAAGAACAGAGTGAGGGAAGACAGACGCGGAGGAAGAAACCCAGAACCGGAGGAAGTGATGCAGAGAAGACAGACGCGGAGGAAGGACAGACGCAGAGGAAGTGATGGAGGAAGAACAGACGCGGAGGAAGGACAGACGCAGAGGAAGTGATGGAGGAAGAACAGACGCGGAGGAAGGACAGACGCGGAGGAAGTGATGGAGGAAGGACAGATGCGGAGGAAGGACAGACACGGAGGAAGTGATGGAGGAAGAACAGACGCGGAGGAAGGACAGACACGGAGGAAGTGATGGAGGAAGGACAGACGCGGAGGAAGGACAGACGCAGAGGAAGTGATGGAGGAAGAACAGACGCGGAGGAAGGACAGACGCGGAGGAAGAAAGACGCGGACGGAAGTTTGATGGAGGAAGGACAGACGCTGAGAAGAACAGACGCAGAGGAAGTGATGGAGGAAGGACAGACGCGGAGGAAGGACAGACGCGGAGGAAGTGATGGAGGAAGAACAGACGCGGAGGAAGGACAGACGCAGAGGAAGTGATGGAGGAAGAACAGACGCGGAGGAAGGACAGACGAGGAGGAAGTGATGGAGGAAGGACAGAGCGGAGGAAGGACAGACACGGAGGAAGTGATGGAGGAAGAACAGACGCGGAGGAAGGACAGACGCGGAGGAAGGACAGACGCGGAGGAAGTGATGGAGGAAGAAGAGACGCGGAGGAAGAACAGACGTGGAGGAAGGACAGACGCGGAGGAAGAACAGACACGGAGGAAGTGATGCAGGAAGAACAGACGCGGAGGAAGGACAGACGCAGAGGAAGTGATGGAGGAAGACAGACGCGGAGGAAGGACAGACGCGGAGGAAGTGATGGAGGAAGAACAGACGCGGAGGAAGAACAGACGCGGAGGAAGTGATGGAGGAAGAAGAGACGCGGAGGAAGAACAGACGTGGAGGAAGGACAGACGCGGAGGAAGGACAGATGCAGAGGAAGGACAGACGCAGAGGAAGTGATGGAGGAAGAACAGACGCGGAGGAAGGACAGACGCGGAGGAAGTGATGGAGGAAGAACAGACGCGGAGGAAGGACAGACGCAGAGGAAGTGATGGAGGAAGAAGAGACGCGGAGGAAGGACAGACGCGGAGGAAGGACAGACACGGAGGAAGGACAGACGCGGAGGAAGTGATGGAGGAAGAACAGACGCGGAGGAAGGACAGACGCGGAGGAAGTGATGGAGGAAGAAGAGACGCGGAGGAAGAACAGACGTGGAGGAAGGACAGACACGGAGGAAGTGATGGAGGAAGAACAGACGCGGAGGAAGGACAGACGAGAGGAAGTGATGGAGGAAGAAGAGACGCGGAGGAAGAACAGACGTGGAGGAAGGACAGACGTGGAGGAAGAACAGACACGGAGGAAGTGATGCAGGAAGAACAGACGCGGAGGAAGGACAGACACGGAGGAAGTGATGGAGGAAGAACAGACGCGGAGGAAGGACAGACGCGGAGGAAGTGATGGAGGAAGGACAGACGCAGAGGAAGTGATGGAGGAAGAACAGACACGGAGGAAGGACAGACGCGGAGGAAGTGATGGAGGAAGAAGAGACGCGGAGGAAGAACAGATGTGGAGGAAGGACAGACGTGGAGGAAGAACAGACACGGAGGAAGTGATGCAGGAAGAACAGACGCGGAGGAAGGACAGACGCAGAGGAAGTGATGGAGGAAGAACAGATGCGGAGGAAGGACAGACACGGAGGAAGTGATGGAGGAAGAACAGACGCGGAGGAAGGACAGACGCGGAGGAAGTGATGGACGAAGGACAGACGCGGAGGAAGGACAGACGCAGAGGAAGTGATGGAGGAAGGACAGACGCGGAGGAAGGACAGACACGGAGGAAGTGATGCAGGAAGAACAGACGCGGAGGAAGGACAGACGCAGAGGAAGGACAGACGCGGAGGAAGTGATGGACGAAGGACAGACGCGGAGGAAGGACAGACGCAGAGGAAGTGATGGAGGAAGGACAGACGCGGAGGAAGGACAGACGGAGAGGAAGTGATGGAGGAAGGACAGACGCAGAGGAAGTGATGGAGGAAGGACAGACGCGGAGGAAGGACAGACGGAGAGGAAGTGATGGAGGAAGGACAGACGCAGAGGAAGTGATGGAGGAAGGACAGACGCGGAGGAAGGACAGACGCGGAGGAAGGACAGACGCGGAGGAAGTGAGGGAGGAAGGACAGACGTGGAGGAAGGACAGACGCAGAGGAAGTGATGGAGGAAGGACAGACGCAGAGGAAGTGATGGAGGAAGGACAGACGCGGAGGAAGAACAGACGCGGAGGAAGTGATGGAGGAAGGACAGACGCGGAGGAAGGAGCGAGGGAGGAAGGAGCGAGGGAGGAAGGACAGACGCGGAGGAAGGAGCAAGGGAGGAAGAACAGATGTGGAGGAAGGACAGACGCAGAGGAAGTGATGGAGGAAGGACAGACGCGGAGGAAGGACAGACGCGGAGGAAGTGATGGAGGAAGGACAGACGCGGAGGAAGGACAGACGCGGAGGAAGTGATGGAGGAAGGACAGACGCGGAGGAAGGACAGACGCAGAGGAAGTGATGGAGGAAGGACAGACGCAGAGGAAGTGATGGAGGAAGGACAGACGCGGAGGAAGGACAGACGCGGAGGAAGTGAGGGAGGAAGGACAGACGCGGAGGAAGTGATGGAGGAAGGACAGACGCGGAGGAAGGACAGACGCAGAGGAAGTGATGGAGGAAGGACAGACGCAGAGGAAGTGATGGAGGAAGGACAGACGCGGAGGAAGGACAGACGCGGAGGAAGTGATGGAGGAAGGACAGACGTGCAGGATGAACAGACACGGAGGAAGAACAGACGTGCAGGATGAACAGACGCGGAGGAAGAACAGACGCGGAGGAGGCAGCAGACACAGGACCCCACCAGGAGGGCGCCAGGTGGGGCGGGACGGGAACGACCAGAAGCTGCCCAGGAAGGGGGCGCGAAGGACGAAGCCGCGCGGGGGTCCCCTGTCTGGGGCATGAGGGTTTCGGAGGACGTTTGGGGGCCTCCGTGGGGGGTCTGTGCAGGGGCCTGTGGGGCGTCCTGCTCCCTGAGGCTGGGTGGGGCAGGGGGGGTGTTCAGGCTCAGGGGCCCTGGGTGGAGGAGGGGCTCGGGAGGGCCTTGGGGGGTCCCCACCTGACAGGCATCGCGTCCGCCTTCCTCGTGCCCAGCGCAGACCATGTTCTGGGTCAGGGCCCCCATCCACCACATGCAGCGGAGCCAGTCAACGATCCGCACGCCGGCCTCCCGCAGCGCCCCCGACACCCGCTCCTGCCCTGCGAGAGACGGCGCTGCAGACCCGGCTGGACCCCCCCGGCCGGACCCCCCCGGAGAGACCCCCCCAGCCGGACCTCCCAATGGGCCCTGCCACCCCCGGCTCCCGCAGCGCCCCCGACACCCGCTCCTGCCCTGCGAGAGACGGTGCTGCAGCCTCGGCCGGACCCCCCCGGCCAGACCCCCACGGAGAGACCCCCTAATGGGCCCTGCCACCCCCGGCCTCCCGCAGCGCCCCCGACACCCGCTCCTGCCCTGCGAGAGACGGCGCTGCACCCTCGGCCGGACCCCCCCGGCTGGACCCCCCCGGCGAGACCCCCCGGAGAGACCCCCCAAGGGCCCTGCCATCCCTGGCCCCCCGCAGCGCCCCCGACACCTGCTCCTGCCCTGCGAGAGACGGCGCTGCAGCCTCGGCTGGACCTCCCCCCGGCCGGACCCCCCCGGAGAGACCCCCCCGGAGAGATCCCCTAATGGGCCCTGCCACCCCCGGCCCCCTGCAGCGCCCCCGACACCCGCTCCTGCCCTGCGAGAGACGGCGCTGCAGACCTGGCCGGACCCCCCCCCGGCCAGACCCCCACGGAGAGACCCCCTAATGGGCCCTGCCACCCCCGGCCCCCGCAGCGCCCCCGACACCCGCTCCTGCCCTGCGAGAGACGGCGCTGCAGACCCGGCCGGACCCCCCCCGGCCAGACCCCCACGGAGAGACCCCCTAATGGGCCCTGCCACCCCCGGCCTCCCGCAGCGCCCCCGACACCCGCTCCTGCCCTGCGAGAGACGGCGCTGCACCTCGGCCGGACCCCTCCGGCTGACCCCCCGGCGAGACCCCCAGAGGAGACCCCCAATGGGCCCTGCCATCCCTGGCCCCCGGCAGCGCCCCCGACACCTGCTCCTGCCCTGCGAGAGACGGCGCTGCAGACCAGCCGGACCCCCCCGGCCGGACCCCCCCGGAGAGACCCCCCAATGGGCCCTGCCACCCCCGGCCTCCCGCAGCGCCCCCGACACCCGCTCCTGCCCTGCGAGAGACGGCGCTGCAGACCCGGCTGGACCCCCCCCGGCCAGACCCCCCAGAGAGACCCCCAGAGAGACCCTCCAATGGGCCCTGCCACCCCCGGCCTCCCGCAGCGCCCCCGACACCCGCTCCTGCCCTGCGAGAGACGGCGCTCCAGTCCTGGCCGGACCCCCCCGGCCGGACCCCCCCGGAGAGACCCCCAATGGGCCCTGCCACCCCTGGCCTCCCGCAGCGCCCCCGACACCCGCTCCTGCCCTGCGAGAGACGGCGCTGCAGCCTCGGCGGACCCCCCGGCCGGACCCCCCCGGAGAGACCCCCCAGAGAGACCCCCCAATGGGCCCTGCCACCCCCGGCCTCCCGCAGCGCCCCCGACACCCGCTCCTGCCCTGTGAGAGATGGCGCTGCAGACCCGGCCGGACCCCCCCCAGCCGGACCCCCCCCCGGAGAGACCCCCCAATGGGCCCTGCCACCCCCCGGCCTCCCGCAGCGCCCCCGACACCCGCTCCTGCCCTGCGAGAGACGGCGCTCCAGTCCTGGCCGGACCCCCCCCGGCCGGACCCCCCCCGGAGAGACCCCCAATGGGCCCCTGCCACCCCCGGCCTCCCGCAGCGCCCCCGACACCCGCTCCTGCCCTGCGAGAGACGGCGCTGCAGCCTCGGCCGGACCCCCCACGGCCAGACCCCCCCGGAGAGACCCCCCCAGCCATGAGCCCCGACACTCCCTTGCCCTGAGCCGCCCCCAACCAGCCAGCCCCCACCCCAGAACGACCCCCACGTCGAGCATCCCCAAGCCGAGCTCCCCCCCGGCCCCTCGCCCGGTGCCCCACTCACCGTACTCCGTGGTGCCCCACCCGGCCACGTAGCAACTGCCCCACTGCCCGTCGTCCTCGTCGTCCGGCTCCCCGGGGAGGCAGATGAGGCCGAGGCCCCGGCCGGGGGGCAGGGGGCGGCTCAGCAGCAGCAGGGCCAGGTCTGAGTCGTGGGTGCTGCGGCTGTAGCTGGGGTGGGACAGGATCCGCTGAACCCGCCGGGTGACGCCGCCGATGCCCAGGGTCACGCTGCCGGCCGCCACCATCACGTCCTGGGGCCTGGGCACGGGCACAGGGATGGCGCCCCTCACTCCCGACCTGCAGCCCCTGCCAGGTCAGCCCTGCCCCCCCAGCGCTGTCGGTGCCCCTCACTCCCGACCTGCAGCCCCTGCCAGGTCAGCCCTGCTCCCCCTAGCGCTGTCGGTGCCCCTCACTCCCGACCTGCAGCCCCTGCCAGGTCAGCCCTGACCCCCCTAGTCCTGCTGGTGCCCCTCACTCCCGACCTGCAGCCCCTGCCAGCCCAGCCCCTGCTCCCCTAGTCCTGCTGGTGCCCCTCACTCCCGACCTGCAGCCCCTGCTAGCCCAGCCCTGCCCCCCCCCCGCACTCTGCCGGTGCCCCTCACTCCTGACCCACAGCCTCCTTACCGGGTGTCGTGGAAGCAGTGGGCTGCGCTCAGCACCCACCAGGAGTGTATGACGCTCCCCCCACAGAAGTGGTGCCCTTGGGTCTGGAGACTGACAACCCAGGGCCATTCCCCAGGGCGGCTTTTCTGCCCCCCAATGATGCGGGGTGCGGGGGAGGGGCTGGGGCTGTTGTAACCCGGCCGGAAGCCACAGCCTGGGGAGACAGAGCCCCCGTTAGAGACATTCACCCCCCTCCCTTCCCAGAGCCGGGGACAGAACCCAGGAGTCCTGGCTCCCAGCCCCCCCTGCTCTAACCACCAGCCCCAACTCCCATCCCAGAGCCGGGGAAAGAACCCAGGAGTCCTGGCCCCCAGCCTCCCTGCTCTGACTCACCAGCCCCCACTCCCATCCCAGAGCCGGGGAGAGAACCAAGGAGTCCTGGCTCCCAGCCCTCCTGCTCTGACCCACCAGCCCCCACTCCCCACCCCGAGCCGGGGAGAGAACCCAGGTATCCGGGCTCTCAGCACCCCTGCTCTGACCCACCAGCCCCCACTCCCCTCCCAGAGCCGGGGAGAGAACCCAGGCATCCGAGCTCCCAGCCCTTCACATCTGTGTCTCCTGTCTCCAGCCCCCCGTTCCCATTCACTGGATGACATCACAGCACTGCATGTGTGACATCAGAGGCCACTGTGACATCACACGCTGTCGAAGACTGGGAGCGGGAGGGGTTGCCCTGTCTAATTGACCAGAGGGACGGACCTGGCCTCTTTCTGGGGCAGGGGGAGGGTACGACTGGGGGGAGGGGCACCTGTCCCCCCTGCCCTGGCACCCACCTGTGGCCCAGACGCCCGTGGCCCCAAGGAGGAGAAGCTCCAGCAGTCGCCACGCTGCCATTGGCTGCCCCCCAGCAGCGGGAGAGGTGGTGGGTGGGCGCAGGGGCAGGAGCTGCCTGCCGTGACGTCACAGTAGTGCTGGCGATGACATCACAGTGATATTTAAAGGGCCATGTGCATACATCCCCGGCCCCAGAGCGAGGGGGCCCAGGCTGCGGGGGGCTCAGAGGTGTGGGCCCAGGCGACGCTGGGGATCAGTTCCCGCTCCCCATGGCTTCCGGGTATTAACGGTCGCTGCCCGGCCAGCTGGCGGGTCTGTCCCGCGTCCCCAAGGCCACGTCGTTCCTCCGGGGACAGTTCACGGGAAGCTTTCCAGAAGCTCCACATTCTCCCACTCGATTCCCTGTCCATCCCTGACCCTGCGCCCGGGCGGGGGCGGATCGGCTGAGTCCCAGACGTGCAGGACGCCGTGTGACCGGGGGGGGGGTACCCCGTGTTCTGCGGGATGCGAGTCTCACGGGTTTGTGTGCCTCAGTTTCCCTGCGTGCTGCACCAGGTGGGGCTTGGGGGAGATGCGACCAAGTCACGCTTTGCCTGGGAAGTGAGACGAAGCCCGGAGAGGGGGAGCTGCCTGAGGCTGGGTTGCTGGTTTGGGACTCGGGGGGGCAGAGGCCAGGGCTCTGGGTGCCTCCCAGATGGACGCTGCTGCAGGCCCCTGCTCCTGCTAACAACCTCTGTCCTACGCTGCCTTTCCCACGGCTCATAACTCGGCCCTTGGCAGCTTCCCAGAGCTCAGCATGTCTGGCCCAGCGTGACCGGAAACCACAAGGCTTCCGTTCCTCGCTTCATTTTAACGCCCCCGCCCCAGCACAAGGCAGGCCTGAGCCCCTCCCCGCTGTCTGCGTCCCTCCCTCCTGGGCCTGGCTCTGGGGGGATGGGGGGCACAGAGAGGGGTAAGAGGGGAGTAATGTGGCTGGTTCTGGTGGGACCCAACTGAGGACAAATCGCTGAGAGCAGGGCAGGCACAGCCCCAGGCTGGGTGTCCTTTGCACACCCAGGCAAACCAAACCCGCCAGCCAGAGAGGAGTTTGGTCTCACCCCCCCGGGTAACCGCATGTCACCCCAGCAATTCCCTCAGACACCCCAGTTCCCCGTATCCCCCCGAGCGCCGCTCGCTCTAGGGACAGATGGGTATGAAAATGGTTATTTCAGCAAGTTTGCAGATGTCACTAAACTGGGAGGAGTGGTAGATACGCTGGAGGGTAGGGATAGGATACAGAGGGACCTAGACAAATTAGAGGATTGGGCCAAAAGAACCTGATGAGGTTCAACAAGGACAAGTGCAGAGTCCTGCCCTTAGGACGGAAGAATCCCAGGCACCGCTACAGGCTGGGGACCGAGTGACTAGGCAGCAGTTCTGCAGAAAAGGACCTGGGGTTACAGTGGACAAGAAGCTGGATCTGAGTCAGCTGTGGGCCCTTGTTGCCGAGAAGGCTAACGGCATTCTGGGCTGTATAAGTAGGGGCATGGCCAGCAGATGGAGGGACGTGATCATTCCCCTCTATTCGACATTGGTGAGGCCTCATCTGGAGGACTGTGTCCAGTTTTGGGCCCCCCACTACAAGAAGGATTTGGGCAAATTGGAGAGAGTCCAGCGGAGGGCAACAAAAATGATCAGGGGGCTGGAGCACATGACCTACGAGGAGAGGATGACGGGAACTGGGATTGTTTAGTCTGCAAGAAGAGAAGAGTGAGGGGGATTTTGATAGCTGCTTCAACTACTGAAGGGGGCTCCAAAGAGGATGGATCCAGACTGTCTCAGTGGTGGCAGGTGGACAGGACAAGGGAGCAATGTCTCACGTTGGCAGGGGGGCAGGTCGAGGTTGATTATTTGGAAACACTATTTTCCCTAGGAGGGTGGTGAAGCACTGGAATGGTTCCC